>NW_026606239.1:1258191-1887287 GCF_029834395.1 Sorex fumeus
ATAACCCGCCGGGAGTTGAGAGTCAGATGAATTTAAGATTCGCAGTGAATGAACGGAACATTCTGTGGAGGAGATACCAATTATTTCTGAAGGTTGGGTTATGAGGACAGGAAAATGTAGAGCTGAATAGGGTTGGGTGGATAGCAAATTGAACAGCACGGCTGAGAGTATAAGCAGGCGGCTTAAAACCAGCATTGGCTTCCTTGGACATATACCAGTGGTGTCACGAAAACCTGCCGGGAGTGGAGACTCTGATGAATTCCAGATTCGCGTGATTGAATGGAACATTCTGTAGTGGAGATTGCCAAGATTTAGAAATCTGGATAGTCTGGACAGGATATTGAAGAGCTGACCAATGTTGAGTGGATAGCCAGTGAACAGCACAGTTTCGAGTGTTAACAGACCACTAAGAAGCAGCATTGCATTACTTGGACATTCATCAGTGGTGTAACGAAAGCCTTCCTGGAATGCAGATTCAGATTATTTCCAGATTCACAGTGAATGAATGGAAATTTCTGTAGTAGAGATTCCAATGATTTCTGAACGCTGGGTTGTGTGGACAGGAAAATGAAGAGCTGACTAGGTTTGACTGGATTGCCAATTGAACAGCAATGCTGTGAGTGTGAACAGCCGCTGAAAACCAGCATTGGATTACCTGGTCATTCACCAGTGTTGTTAGGAAAATCTGCCTGGTGTGGAGAGTCAGAGGAATTCCAGATTCGCAGGGAACGAATGGAACATTCTGAAGTGGAGATAAGAATGATTTCTGAAGTCTCGGTGTGTGGAAGGAAAATCAAGAGCTAACCAGCGTTCACTGGATAGCCAATTGAACAGCACGGCTGCGAGTGTTAACACGCAGCTGAAACCAGCCTTGGGTTGCTTGGACATTCACCAGTGGTGAAACGAAAACCTGCTGGGAGTGGAGAACAAGATGAATTCAAGATTCGCGTGAATGAATGAAACATTCTGTAGTGTAGATTGCAATGGTTTCTGGGGTTTGTATTGTCTGAACTGGAAAAAGAAGAACTCACCAGTGTTGAGTCGCTAGACCGTGAACAGCACGGGTTCGAGTGTGAATAGACCGCTGAAAACCATCATTGCGTTACTTGAACATTCAGCAGTGGTGCAATGAAAACCTGCCGGGAGTGGAGATTCAGATGAATTCCAGATTCGCAGTGACTGAATGGAACATTCTCTAGTGGTGATTCCAATGATTTCTGAAGGCTGTGTTTTGTGGACACGAAAATGTAGAGCTGAACAGGGTGGAATGGATAGCCAAATGAACAGCACGTCTCGTAGTAAGAACAGGCCACTGAAAACCAGCTTTGGCTTAATTGGACATTCACAAGTGGTGTAACGAAAACCTGACGGGAGTTGAGAATTAGATGAATTTCAGGTTTGCAGTCAATGAATGGAACATTCTGTGGAGGAGATACCAATTGTTTCTGAAGTTTGGGTTATGTGGACAGGAAAATGGAGCTGAAGAGGGTTGAGTGGATAGCAAATTGAACAGCACGGCTGAGAGTATGAGCAGGCCACTTAAAACCAGCATTGGCTTACTTGGATATTTACCAGTGGTGTCACGAAAACCTGCCGGGAGTGGAGATTCAGATGAATTCCAGATTCGCTGTGAATGAATGGAACATTCTGTAGTGGAGATAACAATGATTTCTCCAGTCTCTGTGGTGTGGACAGGAAAATGTAGAGCTGGCCAGGGTTGAGTGGATAGCCAATTGAACAGCACCACTGCGCTTGTGAAGAAAACACTTAAAACATTGGGTTACTTGGACATTCAACAGTGGTGTAACGAAAACCTGCCGGGAGTGGAGGTTCAGAGGAATTCCAGATTCGCAGTGAATGAATGGAACATTCTCTAGTGGAGATTCCAATGATTTCTGAAGGCTGGGTCGTGTGGAAGGAAAATCAAGAACTAATCAGGATTTAGTGGAAAGCCAATTGTATAGCATGGCTGCGAGTGTGAACATGCAGCTGAAAACCAGCATTGGGTTACTTGGACATTCATCAGTGGTGTAAGGAAAACCTGCATGGAGTGGAGAGTCAGTTGAATTCCACATTCGCAGTGAATGAATGGAACATTCTGAAGAGGAGATTCCAATGATTTCTGAAGCCTGTGTTGTGTGGACAGGAAAATGAAGAGCTGACCAGGCTTGAATCGATAGCCAAGTAAACAGCAGGGCTGCGAATATGAACAGGCCGCTGAAAACCAGCATTGGGTTACTTGGACATTCAACAGTGGTGTAATGAAAACCTGCGTGGAGTTGAGAGTCAGATGAATTCCAGATTCGCAGTGAATGAATGGAACATTCTGTAGTGGATATAACAAAGATTTCTGAAGGCTGGTAGTGTGGTGGGACAATGAAGAGCTGAACAGGGTGGAGTGAATTGTCAATTAAACAGCACGGCTGCGAGTATGAACAGGCCTCTGAAAACCAGCATTGGCTTACTTGGACATTCACAAGTGGTGTAATGTTAACCAGGCGGGAGTGGAGAATCAGATAAACTCCAGACTCGCAGTGAATGAATGGAACATTCTGTAGTGGAGATTGCAATGATTTCTGAAATCTGGATTGTGGGGACACGAAAATGAAGAGCTGACCAGTGTTGAGTGGATAGCCTGTAAAAAGCCTCGGCTTCGAATGTGAACAGACCACTGAAAACCAGTATTGCATTACTTCGACTTTCAGCAGTGGTGTAACGAAAGCCTGCGTGGAGTGCAGATTCAGATGAATTCCAGATTCCCAGTGAATGAATGGAACATCCTGTAGTGGAGATTACAATGATTTCTGAAGGCTGGGTTGTGTGCACAGGAAAATGAGGAGCAAAACAGGTTGAGTGGATAGCCAATTGAACAGCACGACTGCGAACATGAACAGGCCTCTGAAAACCAGCATTGTTTTACTTGGACATTCACAAGTGGTGTAAGATAAATCTGCAGGTAGTGGAGATTCAGTTGAATTCCAGATTCGCAGTGAATGAATGGAACATTCTGTACTGGAGATTGCAATGATTTCTCAAGTCTGGATTGTTTGGACATGAAAATGAAGAGCTGACCACAGTTGTGTGGATACCCAGTAAAAAGCAGGGCTTAGCGTGTGAACAGACCGCTGAAAACCAGCATTGTGTTACTTGGACATTCATAAGTGGTGTAATGAAAGCCTACCTGGAGTGCAGATTCAGATGAATTCCAGATTGGCAGTGAATGAATGGAACATTCTGTACTGGCGATTCCAATGATTTCTGAAGTCTGATATTTTGGAAAAGAAAATGAAAGGCTGACCAGGTTTGAGTGGATAGACAATTGAACAGCACACTGCGAGTGTGAAAAGGCGGCTGAAAACCAGCATTGGATTACTTGGTCATTCACCAGTGCTGTAATGAAAACCTGCCTGGAGCGGAGAGTCAGATGAATTGCAGAATCGAAGTGAATGAATGGAAAAGTCTGTAGTGGAGATCCCAATGATTTCTGAAGGCTGGTTTGTGTGGAGAGGAAAATGAAGAGCTGACCAATATTGAGTGGATAGCCCATTGAACAGCACTTCTGCGAGTTGAACATGCCTCTGAAAACCAGTATTGAGTTACTTGGACATTCACCAGTGGTGTAACGAAAACCTGCCGGGAGTGGAGGTTCAGATGAATTCCAGATTCGCAGAGAATGAATGGAACATTCTCTAGTGGTGATTCCAATGATTTCTGAAGGCTGGGTTTTGTGGACACGAAAATGTAGAGCTGAACAGGGTGGAGTGGATAGCCAAATGAACAGCACGTCTCTTAGTATGAACAGGCCACTGAAAACCAGCATTGGCTTACTTGGACATTCACAAGTGGTGTAACGATAACCCGCCGGGAGTTGAGAGTCAGATGAATTTAAGATTCGCAGTAAATGAACGGAACATTCTGTGGAGGAGATACCAATTATTTCTGAAGGTTGGGTTATGAGGACAGGAAAATGTAGAGCTGAATAGGGTTGGGTGGATAGCAAATTGAACAGCACGGCTGAGAGTATAAGCAGGCGGCTTAAAACCAGCATTGGCTTCCTTGGACATATACCAGTGGTGTCACGAAAACCTGCCGGGAGTGGAGACTCTGATGAATTCCAGATTCGCGTGATTGAATGGAACATTCTGTAGTGGAGATTGCCAAGATTTAGAAATCTGGATAGTCTGGACAGGATATTGAAGAGCTGACCGATGTTGAGTGGATAGCCAGTGAACAGCACGGTTTCGAGTGTGAACAGACCACTAAGAAGCAGCATTGCATTACTTGGACATTCATCAGTGGTGTAACGAAAGCCTTCCTGGAATGCAGATTCAGATTATTTCCAGATTCACAGTGAATGAATGGAAATTTCTGTAGTAGAGATTCCAATGATTTCTGAACGCTGGGTTGTGTGGACAGGAAAATGAAGAGCTGACTAGGTTTGACTGGATTGCCAATTGAACAGCAAGGCTGTGAGTGTGAACAGCCGCTGAAAACCAGCATTGGATTACCTGGTCATTCACCAGTGTTGTTAGGAAAATCTGCCTGGTGTGGAGAGTCAGAGGAATTCCAGATTCGCAGGGAACGAATGGAACATTCTGAAGTGGAGATAAGAATGATTTCTGAAGGCTCGGTGTGTGGAAGGAAAATCAAGAGCTAACCAGCGTTCACTGGATAGCCAATTGAACAGCACGGCTGCGAGTGTTAACACGCAGCTGAAACCAGCCTTGGGTTGCTTGGACATTCACCAGTGGTGAAACGAAAACCTGCTGGGAGTGGAGAACAAGATGAATTCAAGATTCGCGTGAATGAATGAAACATTCTGTAGTGTAGATTGCAATGGTTTCTGGGGTTTGTATTGTCTGAACTGGAAAAAGAAGAACTCACCAGTGTTGAGTCGCTAGACCGTGAACAGCACGGGTTCGAGTGTGAATAGACCGCTGAAAACCATCATTGCGTTACTTGAACATTCAGCAGTGGTGCAATGAAAACCTGCCGGGAGTGGAGATTCAGATGAATTCCAGATTCGCAGTGAATGAATGGAACATTCTCTAGTGGTGATTCCAATGATTTCTGAAGGCTGGGTTTTGTGGACACGAAAATGTAGAGCTGAACAGGGTGGAATGGATAGCCAAATGAACAGCACGTCTCGTAGTAAGAACAGGCCACTGAAAACCAGCTTTGGCTTAATTGGACATTCACAAGTGGTGTAACGAAAACCTGACGGGAGTTGAGAATTAGATGAATTTCAGGTTTGCAGTCAATGAATGGAACATTCTGTGGAGGAGATACCAATTGTTTCTGAAGTTTGGGTTATGTGGACAGGAAAATGGAGCTGAAGAGGGTTGAGTGGATAGCAAATTGAACAGCACGGCTGAGAGTATGAGCAGGCCACTTAAAACCAGCATTGGCTTACTTGGATATTTACCAGTGGTGTCACGAAAACCTGCCGGGAGTGGAGATTCAGATGAATTCCAGATTCGCTGTGAATGAATGGAACATTCTGTAGTGGAGATAACAATGATTTCTCCAGTCTCTGTGGTGTGGACAGGAAAATGTAGAGCTGGCCAGGGTTGAGTGGATAGCCAATTGAACAGCACCACTGCGCTTGTGAAGAAAACACTTAAAACATTGGGTTACTTGGACATTCAACAGTGGTGTAACGAAAACCTGCCGGGAGTGGAGGTTCAGAGGAATTCCAGATTCGCAGTGAATGAATGGAACATTCTCTAGTGGAGATTCCAATGATTTCTGAAGGCTGGGTCGTGTGGAAGGAAAATCAAGAACTAATCAGGATTTAGTGGAAAGCCAATTGTATAGCATGGCTGCGAGTGTGAACATGCAGCTGAAAAGCAGCATTGGGTTACTTGGACATTCATCAGTGGTGTAAGGAAAACCTGCATGGAGTGGAGAGTCAGTTGAATTCCACATTCGCAGTGAATGAATGGAACATTCTGTAGAGGAGATTCCAATGATTTCTGAAGCCTGTGTTGTGTGGACAGGAAAATGAAGAGCTGACCAGGCTTGAATCGATAGCCAAGTAAACAGCAGGGCTGCGAATATGAACAGGCCGCTGAAAACCAGCATTGGGTTACTTGGACATTCAACAGTGGTGTAATGAAAACCTGCGTGGAGTTGAGAGTCAGATGAATTCCAGATTCGCAGTGAATGAATGGAACATTCTGTAGTGGAGATAACAAAGATTTCTGAAGGCTGGTAGTGTGGTGGGACAATGAAGAGCTGAACAGGGTGGAGTGAATTGTCAATTAAACAGCACGGCTGCGAGTATGAACAGGCCTCTGAAAACCAGCATTGGCTTACTTGGACATTCACAAGTGGTGTAATGTTAACCAGGCGGGAGTGGAGAATCAGATAAACTCCAGACTCGCAGTGAATGAATGGAACATTCTGTAGTGGAGATTGCAATGATTTCTGAAATCTGGATTGTGGGGACACGAAAATGAAGAGCTGACCAGTGTTGAGTGGATAGCCTGTAAAAAGCCTCGGCTTCGAATGTGAACAGACCACTGAAAACCAGTATTGCATTACTTCGACTTTCAGCAGTGGTGTAACGAAAGCCTGCGTGGAGTGCAGATTCAGATGAATTCCAGATTCCCAGTGAATGAATGGAACATCCTGTAGTGGAGATTACAATGATTTCTGAAGGCTGGGTTGTGTGCACAGGAAAATGAGGAGCAAAACAGGTTGAGTGGATAGCCAATTGAACAGCACGACTGCGAACATGAACAGGCCTCTGAAAACCAGCATTGTTTTACTTGGACATTCACAAGTGGTGTAAGATAAATCTGCAGGTAGTGGAGATTCAGTTGAATTCCAGATTCGCAGTGAATGAATGGAACATTCTGTACTGGAGATTGCAATGATTTCTCAAGTCTGGATTGTTTGGACATGAAAATGAAGAGCTGACCACAGTTGTGTGGATACCCAGTAAAAAGCAGGGCTTAGCGTGTGAACAGACCGCTGAAAACCAGCATTGTGTTACTTGGACATTCATAAGTGGTGTAATGAAAGCCTACCTGGAGTGCAGATTCAGATGAATTCCAGATTGGCAGTGAATGAATAACATTCTGTACTGGCGATTCCAATGATTTCTGAAGTCTGATATTGTGGAAAAGAAAATGAAAGGCTGACCAGGTTTGAGTGGATAGACAATTGAACAGCACACTGCGAGTGTGAAAAGGCGGCTTGAAAACCAGCATTGGATTACTTGGTCATTCACCAGTGCTGTAATGAAAACCTGCCTGGAGCGGAGAGTCAGATGAATTGCAGAATCGCAGTGAATGAATGGAACAGTCTGTAGTGGAGATCCCAATGATTTCTGAAGGCTGGTTTGTGTGGAGAGGAAAATGAAGAGCTGACCAATATTGAGTGGATAGCCCATTGAACAGCACTTCTGCGAGTTGAACATGCCTCTGAAAACCAGTATTGAGTTACTTGGACATTCACCAGTGGTGTAACGAAAACCTGCCGGGAGTGGAGGTTCAGATGAATTCCAGATTCGCAGTGAATGAATGGAACATTCTCTAGTGGTGATTCCAATGATTTCTGACGGCTGGGTTTTGTGGACACGAAAATGTAGAGCTGAACAGGGTGGAGTGGATAGCCAAATGAACAGCACGTCTCTTAGTATGAACAGGCCACTGAAAACCAGCATTGGCTTACTTGGACATTCACAAGTGGTGTAACGATAACCCGCCGGGAGTTGAGAGTCAGATGAATTTAAGATTCGCAGTGAATGAACGGAACATTCTGTGGAGGAGATACCAATTATTTCTGAAGGTTGGGTTATGAGGACAGGAAAATGTAGAGCTGAATAGGGTTGGGTGGATAGCAAATTGAACAGCACGGCTGAGAGTATAAGCAGGCGGCTTAAAACCAGCATTGGCTTCCTTGGACATATACCAGTGGTGTCACGAAAACCTGCCGGGAGTGGAGACTCTGATGAATTCCAGATTCGCGTGATTGAATGGAACATTCTGTAGTGGAGATTGCCAAGATTTAGAAATCTGGATAGTCTGGACAGGATATTGAAGAGCTGACCAATGTTGAGTGGATAGCCAGTGAACAGCACGGTTTCGAGTGTGAACAGACCACTAAGAAGCAGCATTGCATTACTTGGACATTCATCAGTGGTGTAACGAAAGCCTTCCTGGAATGCAGATTCAGATTATTTCCAGATTCACAGTGAATGAATGGAAATTTCTGTAGTAGAGATTCCAATGATTTCTGAACGCTGGGTTGTGTGGACAGGAAAATGAAGAGCTGACTAGGTTTGACTGGATTGCCAATTGAACAGCAAGGCTGTGAGTGTGAACAGCCGCTGAAAACCAGCATTGGATTACCTGGTCATTCACCAGTGTTGTTAGGAAAATCTGCCTGGTGTGGAGAGTCAGAGGAATTCCAGATTCGCAGGGAACGAATGGAACATTCTGAAGTGGAGATAAGAATGATTTCTGAAGGCTCGGTGTGTGGAAGGAAAATCAAGAGCTAACCAGCGTTCACTGGATAGCCAATTGAACAGCACGGCTGCGAGTGTTAACACGCAGCTGAAACCAGCCTTGGGTTGCTTGGACATTCACCAGTGGTGAAACGAAAACCTGCTGGGAGTGGAGAACAAGATGAATTCAAGATTCGCGTGAATGAATGAAACATTCTGTAGTGTAGATTGCAATGGTTTCTGGGGTTTGTATTGTCTGAACTGGAAAAAGAAGAACTCACCAGTGTTGAGTCGCTAGACCGTGAACAGCACGGGTTCGAGTGTGAATAGACCGCTGAAAACCATCATTGCGTTACTTGAACATTCAGCAGTGGTGCAATGAAAACCTGCCGGGAGTGGAGATTCAGATGAATTCCAGATTCGCAGTGAATGAATGGAACATTCTCTAGTGGTGATTCCAATGATTTCTGAAGGCTGGGTTTTGTGGACACGAAAATGTAGAGCTGAACAGGGTGGAATGGATAGCCAAATGAACAGCACGTCTCGTAGTAAGAACAGGCCACTGAAAACCAGCTTTGGCTTAATTGGACATTCACAAGTGGTGTAACGAAAACCTGACGGGAGTTGAGAATTAGATGAATTTCAGATTTGCAGTCAATGAATGGAACATTCTGTGGAGGAGATACCAATTGTTTCTGAGGTTTGGGTTATGTGGACAGGAAAATGGAGCTGAAGAGGGTTGAGTGGATAGCAAATTGAACAGCACGGCTGAGAGTATGAGCAGGCCACTTAAAACCAGCATTGGCTTACTTGGATATTTACCAGTGGTGTCACGAAAACCTGCCGGGAGTGGAGATTCAGATGAATTCCAGATTCGCTGTGAATGAATGGAACATTCTGTAGTGGAGATAACAATGATTTCTCCAGTCTCTGTGGTGTGGACAGGAAAATGTAGAGCTGGCCAGGGTTGAGTGGATAGCCAATTGAACAGCACCACTGCGCTTGTGAAGAAAACACTTAAAACATTGGGTTACTTGGACATTCAACAGTGGTGTAACGAAAACCTGCCGGGAGTGGAGGTTCAGAGGAATTCCAGATTCGCAGTGAATGAATGGAACATTCTCTAGTGGAGATTCCAATGATTTCTGAAGGCTGGGTCGTGTGGAAGGAAAATCAAGAACTAATCAGGATTTAATGGAAAGCCAATTGTATAGCATGGCTGCGAGTGTGAACATGCAGCTGAAAACCAGCATTGGGTTACTTGGACATTCATCAGTGGTGTAAGGAAAACCTGCATGGAGTGGAGAGTCAGTTGAATTCCACATTCGCAGTGAATGAATGGAACATTCTGTAGAGGAGATTCCAATGATTTCTGAAGCCTGTGTTGTGTGGACAGGAAAATGAAGAGCTGACCAGGCTTGAATCGATAGCCAAGTAAACAGCAGGGCTGCGAATATGAACAGGCCGCTGAAAACCAGCATTGGGTTACTTGGACATTCAACAGTGGTGTAATGAAAACCTGCGTGGAGTTGAGAGTCAGATGAATTCCAGATTCGCAGTGAATGAATGGAACATTCTGTAGTGGAGATAACAAAGATTTCTGAAGGCTGGTAGTGTGGTGGGACAATGAAGAGCTGAACAGGGTGGAGTGAATTGTCAATTAAACAGCACGGCTGCGAGTATGAACAGGCCTCTGAAAACCAGCATTGGCTTACTTGGACATTCACAAGTGGTGTAATGTTAACCAGGCGGGAGTGGAGAATCAGATAAACTCCAGACTCGCAGTGAATGAATGGAACATTCTGTAGTGGAGATTGCAATGATTTCTGAAATCTGGATTGTGGGGACACGAAAATGAAGAGCTGACCAGTGTTGAGTGGATAGCCTGTAAAAAGCCTCGGCTTCGAATGTGAACAGACCACTGAAAACCAGTATTGCATTACTTCGACTTTCAGCAGTGGTGTAACGAAAGCCTGCGTGGAGTGCAGATTCAGATGAATTCCAGATTCCCAGTGAATGAATGGAACATCCTGTAGTGGAGATTACAATGATTTCTGAAGGCTGGGTTGTGTGCACAGGAAAATGAGGAGCAAAACAGGTTGAGTGGATAGCCAATTGAACAGCACGACTGCGAACATGAACAGGCCTCTGAAAACCAGCATTGTTTTACTTGGACATTCACAAGTGGTGTAAGATAAATCTGCAGGTAGTGGAGATTCAGTTGAATTCCAGATTCGCAGTGAATGAATGGAACATTCTGTACTGGAGATTGCAATGATTTCTCAAGTCTGGATTGTTTGGACATGAAAATGAAGAGCTGACCACAGTTGTGTGGATACCCAGTAAAAAGCAGGGCTTAGAGTGTGAACAGACCGCTGAAAACCAGCATTGTGTTACTTGGACATTCATAAGTGGTGTAATGAAAGCCTACCTGGAGTGCAGATTCAGATGAATTCCAGATTGGCAGTGAATGAATGGAACATTCTGTACTGGCGATTCCAATGATTTCTGAAGTCTGATATTGTGGAAAAGAAAATGAAAGGCTGACCAGGTTTGAGTGGATAGACAATTGAACAGCACACTGCGAGTGTGAAAAGGCGGCTTGAAAACCAGCATTGGATTACTTGGTCATTCACCAGTGCTGTAATGAAAACCTGCCTGGAGCGGAGAGTCAGATGAATTGCAGAATCGCAGTGAATGAATGGAACAGTCTGTAGTGGAGATCCCAATGATTTCTGAAGGCTGGTTTGTGTGGAGAGGAAAATGAAGAGCTGACCAATATTGAGTGGATAGCCCATTGAACAGCACTTCTGCGAGTTGAACATGCCTCTGAAAACCAGTATTGAGTTACTTGGACATTCACCAGTGGTGTAACGAAAACCTGCCGGGAGTGGAGGTTCAGATGAATTCCAGATTCGCAGTGAATGAATGGAACATTCTCTAGTGGTGATTCCAATGATTTCTGAAGGCTGGGTTTTGTGGACACGAAAATGTAGAGCTGAACAGGGTGGAGTGGATAGCCAAATGAACAGCACGTCTCTTAGTATGAACAGGCCACTGAAAACCAGCATTGGCTTACTTGGACATTCACAAGTGGTGTAACGATAACCCGCCGGGAGTTGAGAGTCAGATGAATTTAAGATTCGCAGTGAATGAACGGAACATTCTGTGGAGGAGATACCAATTATTTCTGAAGGTTGGGTTATGAGGACAGGAAAATGTAGAGCTGAATAGGGTTGGGTGGATAGCAAATTGAACAGCACGGCTGAGAGTATAAGCAGGCGGCTTAAAACCAGCATTGGCTTCCTTGGACATATACCAGTGGTGTCACGAAAACCTGCCGGGAGTGGAGACTCTGATGAATTCCAGATTCGCGTGATTGAATGGAACATTCTGTAGTGGAGATTGCCAAGATTTAGAAATCTGGATAGTCTGGACAGGATATTGAAGAGCTGACCAATGTTGAGTGGATAGCCAGTGAACAGCACGGTTTCGAGTGTGAACAGACCACTAAGAAGCAGCATTGCATTACTTGGACATTCATCAGTGGTGTAACGAAAGTCTTCCTGGAATGCAGATTCAGATTATTTCCAGATTCACAGTGAATGAATGGAAATTTCTGTAGTAGAGATTCCAATGATTTCTGAACGCTGGGTTGTGTGGACAGGAAAATGAAGAGCTGACTAGGTTTGACTGGATTGCCAATTGAACAGCAAGGCTGTGAGTGTGAACAGCCGCTGAAAACCAGCATTGGATTACCTGGTCATTCACCAGTGTTGTTAGGAAAATCTGCCTGGTGTGGAGAGTCAGAGGAATTCCAGATTCGCAGGGAACGAATGGAACATTCTGAAGTGGAGATAAGAATGATTTCTGAAGGCTCGGTGTGTGGAAGGAAAATCAAGAGCTAACCAGCGTTCACTGGATAGCCAATTGAACAGCACGGCTGCGAGTGTTAACACGCAGCTGAAACCAGCCTTGGGTTGCTTGGACATTCACCAGTGGTGAAACGAAAACCTGCTGGGAGTGGAGAACAAGATGAATTCAAGATTCGCGTGAATGAATGAAACATTCTGTAGTGTAGATTGCAATGGTTTCTGGGGTTTGTATTGTCTGAACTGGAAAAAGAAGAACTCACCAGTGTTGAGTCGCTAGACCGTGAACAGCACGGGTTCGAGTGTGAATAGACCGCTGAAAACCATCATTGCGTTACTTGAACATTCAGCAGTGGTGCCATGAAAACCTGCCTGGAGTGGAGATTCAGATGAATTCCAGATTCGCAGTGAATGAATGGAACATTCTCTAGTGGTGATTCCAATGATTTCTGAAGGCTGGGTTTTGTGGACACGAAAATGTAGAGCTGAACAGGGTGGAATGGATAGCCAAATGAACAGCACGTCTCGTAGTAAGAACAGGCCACTGAAAACCAGCTTTGGCTTAATTGGACATTCACAAGTGGTGTAACGAAAACCTGACGGGAGTTGAGAATTAGATGAATTTCAGATTTGCAGTCAATGAATGGAACATTCTGTGGAGGAGATACCAATTGTTTCTGAAGTTTGGGTTATGTGGACAGGAAAATGGAGCTGAAGAGGGTTGAGTGGATAGCAAATTGAACAGCACGGCTGAGAGTATGAGCAGGCCACTTAAAACCAGCATTGGCTTACTTGGATATTTACCAGTGGTGTCACGAAAACCTGCCGGGATTGGAGATTCAGATGAATTCCAGATTCGCTGTGAATGAATGGAACATTCTGTAGTGGAGATAACAATGATTTCTCCAGTCTCTGTGGTGTGGACAGGAAAATGTAGAGCTGGCCAGGGTTGAGTGGATAGCCAATTGAACAGCACCACTGCGCTTGTGAAGAAAACACTTAAAACATTGGGTTACTTGGACATTCAACAGTGGTGTAACGAAAACCTGCCGGGAGTGGAGGTTCAGAGGAATTCCAGATTCGCAGTGAATGAATGGAACATTCTCTAGTGGAGATTCCAATGATTTCTGAAGGCTGGGTCGTGTGGAAGGAAAATCAAGAACTAATCAGGATTTAGTGGAAAGCCAATTGTATAGCATGGCTGCGAGTGTGAACATGCAGCTGAAAACCAGCATTGGGTTACTTGGACATTCATCAGTGGTGTAAGGAAAACCTGCATGGAGTGGAGAGTCAGTTGAATTCCACATTCGCAGTGAATGAATGGAACATTCTGTAGAGGAGATTCCAATGATTTCTGAAGCCTGTGTTGTGTGGACAGGAAAATGAAGAGCTGACCAGGCTTGAATCGATAGCCAAGTAAACAGCAGGGCTGCGAATATGAACAGGCCGCTGAAAACCAGCATTGGGTTACTTGGACATTCAACAGTGGTGTAATGAAAACCTGCGTGGAGTTGAGAGTCAGATGAATTCCAGATTCGCAGTGAATGAATGGAACATTCTGTAGTGGAGATAACAAAGATTTCTGAAGGCTGGTAGTGTGGTGGGACAATGAAGAGCTGAACAGGGTGGAGTGAATTGTCAATTAAACAGCACGGCTGCGAGTATGAACAGGCCTCTGAAAACCAGCATTGGCTTACTTGGACATTCACAAGTGGTGTAATGTTAACCAGGCGGGAGTGGAGAATCAGATAAACTCCAGACTCGCAGTGAATGAATGGAACATTCTGTAGTGGAGATTGCAATGATTTCTGAAATCTGGATTGTGGGGACACGAAAATGAAGAGCTGACCAGTGTTGAGTGGATAGCCTGTAAAAAGCCTCGGCTTCGAATGTGAACAGACCACTGAAAACCAGTATTGCATTACTTCGACTTTCAGCAGTGGTGTAACGAAAGCCTGCGTGGAGTGCAGATTCAGATGAATTCCAGATTCCCAGTGAATGAATGGAACATCCTGTAGTGGAGATTACAATGATTTCTGAAGGCTGGGTTGTGTGCACAGGAAAATGAGGAGCAAAACAGGTTGAGTGGATAGCCAATTGAACAGCACGACTGCGAACATGAACAGGCCTCTGAAAACCAGCATTGTTTTACTTGGACATTCACAAGTGGTGTAAGATAAATCTGCAGGTAGTGGAGATTCAGTTGAATTCCAGATTCGCAGTGAATGAATGGAACATTCTGTACTGGAGATTGCAATGATTTCTCAAGTCTGGATTGTTTGGACATGAAAATGAAGAGCTGACCACAGTTGTGTGGATACCCAGTAAAAAGCAGGGCTTAGAGTGTGAACAGACCGCTGAAAACCAGCATTGTGTTACTTGGACATTCATAAGTGGTGTAATGAAAGCCTACCTGGAGTGCAGATTCAGATGAATTCCAGATTGGCAGTGAATGAATGGAACATTCTGTACTGGCGATTCCAATGATTTCTGAAGTCTGATATTGTGGAAAAGAAAATGAAAGGCTGACCAGGTTTGAGTGGATAGACAATTGAACAGCACACTGCGAGTGTGAAAAGGCGGCTTGAAAACCAGCATTGGATTACTTGGTCATTCACCAGTGCTGTAATGAAAACCTGCCTGGAGCGGAGAGTCAGATGAATTGCAGAATCGCAGTGAATGAATGGAACAGTCTGTAGTGGAGATCCCAATGATTTCTGAAGGCTGGTTTGTGTGGAGAGGAAAATGAAGAGCTGACCAATATTGAGTGGATAGCCCATTGAACAGCACTTCTGCGAGTTGAACATGCCTCTGAAAACCAGTATTGAGTTACTTGGACATTCACCAGTGGTGTAACGAAAACCTGCCGGGAGTGGAGGTTCAGATGAATTCCAGATTCGCAGTGAATGAATGGAACATTCTCTAGTGGTGATTCCAATGATTTCTGAAGGCTGGGTTTTGTGGACACGAAAATGTAGAGCTGAACAGGGTGGAGTGGATAGCCAAATGAACAGCACGTCTCTTAGTATGAACAGGCCACTGAAAACCAGCATTGGCTTACTTGGACATTCACAAGTGGTGTAACGATAACCCGCCGGGAGTTGAGAGTCAGATGAATTTAAGATTCGCAGTGAATGAACGGAACATTCTGTGGAGGAGATACCAATTATTTCTGAAGGTTGGGTTATGAGGACAGGAAAATGTAGAGCTGAATAGGGTTGGGTGGATAGCAAATTGAACAGCACGGCTGAGAGTATAAGCAGGCGGCTTAAAACCAGCATTGGCTTCCTTGGACATATACCAGTGGTGTCACGAAAACCTGCCGGGAGTGGAGACTCTGATGAATTCCAGATTCGCGTGATTGAATGGAACATTCTGTAGTGGAGATTGCCAAGATTTAGAAATCTGGATAGTCTGGACAGGATATTGAAGAGCTGACCAATGTTGAGTGGATAGCCAGTGAACAGCACGGTTTCGAGTGTGAACAGACCACTAAGAAGCAGCATTGCATTACTTGGACATTCATCAGTGGTGTAACGAAAGCCTTCCTGGAATGCAGATTCAGATTATTTCCAGATTCACAGTGAATGAATGGAAATTTCTGTAGTAGAGATTCCAATGATTTCTGAACGCTGGGTTGTGTGGACAGGAAAATGAAGAGCTGACTAGGTTTGACTGGATTGCCAATTGAACAGCAAGGCTGTGAGTGTGAACAGCCGCTGAAAACCAGCATTGGATTACCTGGTCATTCACCAGTGTTGTTAGGAAAATCTGCCTGGTGTGGAGAGTCAGAGGAATTCCAGATTCGCAGGGAACGAATGGAACATTCTGAAGTGGAGATAAGAATGATTTCTGAAGGCTCGGTGTGTGGAAGGAAAATCAAGAGCTAACCAGCGTTCACTGGATAGCCAATTGAACAGCACGGCTGCGAGTGTTAACACGCAGCTGAAACCAGCCTTGGGTTGCTTGGACATTCACCAGTGGTGAAACGAAAACCTGCTGGGAGTGGAGAACAAGATGAATTCAAGATTCGCGTGAATGAATGAAACATTCTGTAGTGTAGATTGCAATGGTTTCTGGGGTTTGTATTGTCTGAACTGGAAAAAGAAGAACTCACCAGTGTTGAGTCGCTAGACCGTGAACAGCACGGGTTCGAGTGTGAATAGACCGCTGAAAACCATCATTGCGTTACTTGAACATTCAGCAGTGGTGCAATGAAAACCTGCCGGGAGTGGAGATTCAGATGAATTCCAGATTCGCAGTGAATGAATGGAACATTCTCTAGTGGTGATTCCAATGATTTCTGAAGGCTGGGTTTTGTGGACACGAAAATGTAGAGCTGAACAGGGTGGAATGGATAGCCAAATGAACAGCACGTCTCGTAGTAAGAACAGGCCACTGAAAACCAGCTTTGGCTTAATTGGACATTCACAAGTGGTGTAACGAAAACCTGACGGGAGTTGAGAATTAGATGAATTTCAGATTTGCAGTCAATGAATGGAACATTCTGTGGAGGAGATACCAATTGTTTCTGAGGTTTGGGTTATGTGGACAGGAAAATGGAGCTGAAGAGGGTTGAGTGGATAGCAAATTGAACAGCACGGCTGAGAGTATGAGCAGGCCACTTAAAACCAGCATTGGCTTACTTGGATATTTACCAGTGGTGTCACGAAAACCTGCCGGGAGTGGAGATTCAGATGAATTCCAGATTCGCTGTGAATGAATGGAACATTCTGTAGTGGAGATAACAATGATTTCTCCAGTCTCTGTGGTGTGGACAGGAAAATGTAGAGCTGGCCAGGGTTGAGTGGATAGCCAATTGAACAGCACCACTGCGCTTGTGAAGAAAACACTTAAAACATTGGGTTACTTGGACATTCAACAGTGGTGTAACGAAAACCTGCCGGGAGTGGAGGTTCAGAGGAATTCCAGATTCGCAGTGAATGAATGGAACATTCTCTAGTGGAGATTCCAATGATTTCTGAAGGCTGGGTCGTGTGGAAGGAAAATCAAGAACTAATCAGGATTTAGTGGAAAGCCAATTGTATAGCATGGCTGCGAGTGTGAACATGCAGCTGAAAACCAGCATTGGGTTACTTGGACATTCATCAGTGGTGTAAGGAAAACCTGCATGGAGTGGAGAGTCAGTTGAATTCCACATTCGCAGTGAATGAATGGAACATTCTGTAGAGGAGATTCCAATGATTTCTGAAGCCTGTGTTGTGTGGACAGGAAAATGAAGAGCTGACCAGGCTTGAATCGATAGCCAAGTAAACAGCAGGGCTGCGAATATGAACAGGCCGCTGAAAACCAGCATTGGGTTACTTGGACATTCAACAGTGGTGTAATGAAAACCTGCGTGGAGTTGAGAGTCAGATGAATTCCAGATTCGCAGTGAATGAATGGAACATTCTGTAGTGGAGATAACAAAGATTTCTGAAGGCTGGTAGTGTGGTGGGACAATGAAGAGCTGAACAGGGTGGAGTGAATTGTCAATTAAACAGCACGGCTGCGAGTATGAACAGGCCTCTGAAAACCAGCATTGGCTTACTTGGACATTCACAAGTGGTGTAATGTTAACCAGGCGGGAGTGGAGAATCAGATAAACTCCAGACTCGCAGTGAATGAATGGAACATTCTGTAGTGGAGATTGCAATGATTTCTGAAATCTGGATTGTGGGGACACGAAAATGAAGAGCTGACCAGTGTTGAGTGGATAGCCTGTAAAAAGCCTCGGCTTCGAATGTGAACAGACCACTGAAAACCAGTATTGCATTACTTCGACTTTCAGCAGTGGTGTAACGAAAGCCTGCGTGGAGTGCAGATTCAGATGAATTCCAGATTCCCAGTGAATGAATGGAACATCCTGTAGTGGAGATTACAATGATTTCTGAAGGCTGGGTTGTGTGCACAGGAAAATGAGGAGCAAAACAGGTTGAGTGGATAGCCAATTGAACAGCACGACTGCGAACATGAACAGGCCTCTGAAAACCAGCATTGTTTTACTTGGACATTCACAAGTGGTGTAAGATAAATCTGCAGGTAGTGGAGATTCAGTTGAATTCCAGATTCGCAGTGAATGAATGGAACATTCTGTACTGGAGATTGCAATGATTTCTCAAGTCTGGATTGTTTGGACATGAAAATGAAGAGCTGACCACAGTTGTGTGGATACCCAGTAAAAAGCAGGGCTTAGAGTGTGAACAGACCGCTGAAAACCAGCATTGTGTTACTTGGACATTCATAAGTGGTGTAATGAAAGCCTACCTGGAGTGCAGATTCAGATGAATTCCAGATTGGCAGTGAATGAATGGAACATTCTGTACTGGCGATTCCAATGATTTCTGAAGTCTGATATTGTGGAAAAGAAAATGAAAGGCTGACCAGGTTTGAGTGGATAGACAATTGAACAGCACACTGCGAGTGTGAAAAGGTGGCTGAAAACCAGCATTGGATTACTTGGTCATTCACCAGTGCTGTAATGAAAACCTGCCTGGAGCGGAGAGTCAGATGAATTGCAGAATCGCAGTGAATGAATGGAACAGTCTGTAGTGGAGATCCCAATGATTTCTGAAGGCTGGTTTGTGTGGAGAGGAAAATGAAGAGCTGACCAATATTGAGTGGATAGCCCATTGAACAGCACTTCTGCGAGTTGAACATGCCTCTGAAAACCAGTATTGAGTTACTTGGACATTCACCAGTGGTGTAACGAAAACTTGCCGGGAGTGGAGGTTCAGATGAATTCCAGATTCGCAGTGAATGAATGGAACATTCTCTAGTGGTGATTCCAATGATTTCTGAAGGCTGGGTTTTGTGGACACGAAAATGTAGAGCTGAACAGGGTGGAGTGGATAGCCAAATGAACAGCACGTCTCTTAGTATGAACAGGCCACTGAAAACCAGCATTGGCTTACTTGGACATTCACAAGTGGTGTAACGATAACCCGCCGGGAGTTGAGAGTCAGATGAATTTAAGATTCGCAGTGAATGAACGGAACATTCTGTGGAGGAGATACCAATTATTTCTGAAGGTTGGGTTATGAGGACAGGAAAATGTAGAGCTGAATAGGGTTGGGTGGATAGCAAATTGAACAGCACGGCTGAGAGTATAAGCAGGCGGCTTAAAACCAGCATTGGCTTCCTTGGACATATACCAGTGGTGTCACGAAAACCTGCCGGGAGTGGAGACTCTGATGAATTCCAGATTCGCGTGATTGAATGGAACATTCTGTAGTGGAGATTGCCAAGATTTAGAAATCTGGATAGTCTGGACAGGATATTGAAGAGCTGACCAATGTTGAGTGGATAGCCAGTGAACAGCACGGTTTCGAGTGTGAACAGACCACTAAGAAGCAGCATTGCATTACTTGGACATTCATCAGTGGTGTAACGAAAGCCTTCCTGGAATGCAGATTCAGATTATTTCCAGATTCACAGTGAATGAATGGAAATTTCTGTAGTAGAGATTCCAATGATTTCTGAACGCTGGGTTGTGTGGACAGGAAAATGAAGAGCTGACTAGGTTTGACTGGATTGCCAATTGAACAGCAAGGCTGTGAGTGTGAACAGCCGCTGAAAACCAGCATTGGATTACCTGGTCATTCACCAGTGTTGTTAGGAAAATCTGCCTGGTGTGGAGAGTCAGAGGAATTCCAGATTCGCAGGGAACGAATGGAACATTCTGAAGTGGAGATAAGAATGATTTCTGAAGGCTCGGTGTGTGGAAGGAAAATCAAGAGCTAACCAGCGTTCACTGGATAGCCAATTGAACAGCACGGCTGCGAGTGTTAACACGCAGCTGAAACCAGCCTTGGGTTGCTTGGACATTCACCAGTGGTGAAACGAAAACCTGCTGGGAGTGGAGAACAAGATGAATTCAAGATTCGCGTGAATGAATGAAACATTCTGTAGTGTAGATTGCAATGGTTTCTGGGGTTTGTATTGTCTGAACTGGAAAAAGAAGAACTCACCAGTGTTGAGTCGCTAGACCGTGAACAGCACGGGTTCGAGTGTGAATAGACCGCTGAAAACCATCATTGCGTTACTTGAACATTCAGCAGTGGTGCAATGAAAACCTGCCGGGAGTGGAGATTCAGATGAATTCCAGATTCGCAGTGAATGAATGGAACATTCTCTAGTGGTGATTCCAATGATTTCTGAAGGCTGGGTTTTGTGGACACGAAAATGTAGAGCTGAACAGGGTGGAATGGATAGCCAAATGAACAGCACGTCTCGTAGTAAGAACAGGCCACTGAAAACCAGCTTTGGCTTAATTGGACATTCACAAGTGGTGTAACGAAAACCTGACGGGAGTTGAGAATTAGATGAATTTCAGATTTGCAGTCAATGAATGGAACATTCTGTGGAGGAGATACCAATTGTTTCTGAAGTTTGGGTTATGTGGACAGGAAAATGGAGCTGAAGAGGGTTGAGTGGATAGCAAATTGAACAGCACGGCTGAGAGTATGAGCAGGCCACTTAAAACCAGCATTGGCTTACTTGGATATTTACCAGTGGTGTCACGAAAACCTGCCGGGAGTGGAGATTCAGATGAATTCCAGATTCGCTGTGAATGAATGGAACATTCTGTAGTGGAGATAACAATGATTTCTCCAGTCTCTGTGGTGTGGACAGGAAAATGTAGAGCTGGCCAGGGTTGAGTGGATAGCCAATTGAACAGCACCACTGCGCTTGTGAAGAAAACACTTAAAACATTGGGTTACTTGGACATTCAACAGTGGTGTAACGAAAACCTGCCGGGAGTGGAGGTTCAGAGGAATTCCAGATTCGCAGTGAATGAATGGAACATTCTCTAGTGGAGATTCCAATGATTTCTGAAGGCTGGGTCGTGTGGAAGGAAAATCAAGAACTAATCAGGATTTAGTGGAAAGCCAATTGTATAGCATGGCTGCGAGTGTGAACATGCAGCTGAAAACCAGCATTGGGTTACTTGGACATTCATCAGTGGTGTAAGGAAAACCTGCATGGAGTGGAGAGTCAGTTGAATTCCACATTCGCAGTGAATGAATGGAACATTCTGTAGAGGAGATTCCAATGATTTCTGAAGCCTGTGTTGTGTGGACAGGAAAATGAAGAGCTGACCAGGCTTGAATCGATAGCCAAGTAAACAGCAGGGCTGCGAATATGAACAGGCCGCTGAAAACCAGCATTGGGTTACTTGGACATTCAACAGTGGTGTAATGAAAACCTGCGTGGAGTTGAGAGTCAGATGAATTCCAGATTCGCAGTGAATGAATGGAACATTCTGTAGTGGAGATAACAAAGATTTCTGAAGGCTGGTAGTGTGGTGGGACAATGAAGAGCTGAACAGGGTGGAGTGAATTGTCAATTAAACAGCACGGCTGCGAGTATGAACAGGCCTCTGAAAACCAGCATTGGCTTACTTGGACATTCACAAGTGGTGTAATGTTAACCAGGCGGGAGTGGAGAATCAGATAAACTCCAGACTCGCAGTGAATGAATGGAACATTCTGTAGTGGAGATTGCAATGATTTCTGAAATCTGGATTGTGGGGACACGAAAATGAAGAGCTGACCAGTGTTGAGTGGATAGCCTGTAAAAAGCCTCGGCTTCGAATGTGAACAGACCACTGAAAACCAGTATTGCATTACTTCGACTTTCAGCAGTGGTGTAACGAAAGCCTGCGTGGAGTGCAGATTCAGATGAATTCCAGATTCCCAGTGAATGAATGGAACATCCTGTAGTGGAGATTACAATGATTTCTGAAGGCTGGGTTGTGTGCACAGGAAAATGAGGAGCAAAACAGGTTGAGTGGATAGCCAATTGAACAGCACGACTGCGAACATGAACAGGCCTCTGAAAACCAGCATTGTTTTACTTGGACATTCACAAGTGGTGTAAGATAAATCTGCAGGTAGTGGAGATTCAGTTGAATTCCAGATTCGCAGTGAATGAATGGAACATTCTGTACTGGAGATTGCAATGATTTCTCAAGTCTGGATTGTTTGGACATGAAAATGAAGAGCTGACCACAGTTGTGTGGATACCCAGTAAAAAGCAGGGCTTAGAGTGTGAACAGACCGCTGAAAACCAGCATTGTGTTACTTGGACATTCATAAGTGGTGTAATGAAAGCCTACCTGGAGTGCAGATTCAGATGAATTCCAGATTGGCAGTGAATGAATGGAACATTCTGTACTGGCGATTCCAATGATTTCTGAAGTCTGATATTGTGGAAAAGAAAATGAAAGGCTGACCAGGTTTGAGTGGATAGACAATTGAACAGCACACTGCGAGTGTGAAAAGGCGGCTGAAAACCAGCATTGGATTACTTGGTCATTCACCAGTGCTGTAATGAAAACCTGCCTGGAGCGGAGAGTCAGATGAATTGCAGAATCGCAGTGAATGAATGGAACAGTCTGTAGTGGAGAGCCCAATGATTTCTGAAGGCTGGTTTGTGTGGAGAGGAAAATGAAGAGCTGACCAATATTGAGTGGATAGCCCATTGAACAGCACTTCTGCGAGTTGAACATGCCTCTGAAAACCAGTATTGAGTTACTTGGACATTCACCAGTGGCGTAACGAAAACCTGCCAGGAGTGGAGGTTCAGATGAATTCCAGATTCGCAGTGAATGAATGGAACATTCTCTAGTGGTGATTCCAATGATTTCTGAAGGCTGGGTTTTGTGGACACGAGAATGTAGAGCTGAACAGGGTGGAGTGGATAGCCAAATGAACAGCACGTCTCTTAGTATGAACAGGCCACTGAAAACCAGCATTGGCTTACTTGGACATTCACAAGTGGTGTAACGATAACCCGCCGGGAGTTGAGAGTCAGATGAATTTAAGATTCGCAGTGAATGAACGGAACATTCTGTGGAGGAGATACCAATTATTTCTGAAGGTTGGGTTATGAGGACAGGAAAATGTAGAGCTGAATAGGGTTGGGTGGATAGCAAATTGAACAGCACGGCTGAGTGTGTTAGCAGGCGGCTTAAAACCAGCATTGGCTTCCTTGGACATTTACCAGTGGTGTCACGAAAACCTTCCAGGAGTGGAGACTCTGATGAATTCCAGATTCGCGTGATTGAATGGAACATTCTGTAGTGGTGATTGCCAACATTTAGGAATCTGGATAGTCTGGACAGGATATTGAAGAGCTGACCGATATTGAGTGGATAGCCAATGAACAGCACGGTTTCGAGTGTGAACAGACCACTAAGAAGCAGCATTGCATTACTTGGACATTCATCAGTGGTGTAACGAAAGCCTTCCTGGAATGCAGATTCAGATTATTTCCAGATTCACAGTGAATGAATGGAAATTTCTGTAGTAGAGATTCCAATGATTTCTGAACGCTGGGTTGTGTGGACAGGAAAATGAAGAGCTGACTAGGTTTGACTGGATTGCCAATTGAACAGCAAGGCTGTGAGTGTGAACAGCCGCTGAAAACCAGCATTGGATTACCTGGTCATTCACCAGTGTTGTTAGGAAAATCTGCCTGGTGTGGAGAGTCAGAGGAATTCCAGATTCGCAGGGAACGAATGGAACATTCTGAAGTGGAGATAAGAATGATTTCTGAAGGCTCGGTGTGTGGAAGGAAAATCAAGAGCTAACCAGCGTTCACTGGATAGCCAATTGAACAGCACGGCTGCGAGTGTTAACACGCAGCTGAAACCAGCCTTGGGTTGCTTGGACATTCACCAGTGGTGAAACGAAAACCTGCTGGGAGTGGAGAACAAGATGAATTCAAGATTCGCGTGAATGAATGAAACATTCTGTAGTGTAGATTGCAATGGTTTCTGAGGTTTGTATTGTCTGAACTGGAAAAAGAAGAACTCACCAGTGTTGAGTCGCTAGACCGTGAACAGCACGGGTTCGAGTGTGAATAGACCGCTGAAAACCATCATTGCGTTACTTGAACATTCAGCAGTGGTGCCATGAAAACCTGCCGGGAGTGGAGATTCAGATGAATTCCAGATTCGCAGTGAATGAATGGAACATTCTCTAGTGGTGATTCCAATGATTTCTGAAGGCTGGGTTTTGTGGACACGAAAATGTAGAGCTGAACAGGGTGGAATGGATAGCCAAATGAACAGCACGTCTCGTAGTAAGAACAGGCCACTGAAAACCAGCTTTGGCTTAATTGGACATTCACAAGTGGTGTAACGAAAACCTGACGGGAGTTGAGAATTAGATGAATTTCAGATTTGCCGTCAATGAATGGAACATTCTGTGGAGGAGATACCAATTGTTTCTGAAGTTTGGGTTATGTGGACAGGAAAATGGAGCTGAAGAGGGTTGAGTGGATAGCAAATTGAACAGCACGGCTGAGAGTATGAGCAGGCCACTTAAAACCAGCATTGGCTTACTTGGATATTTACCAGTGGTGTCACGAAAACCTGCCGGGAGTGGAGATTCAGATGAATTCCAGATTCGCTGTGAATGAATGGAACATTCTGTAGTGGAGATAACAATGATTTCTCCAGTCTCTGTGGTGTGGACAGGAAAATGTAGAGCTGGCCAGGGTTGAGTGGATAGCCAATTGAACAGCACCACTGCGCTTGTGAAGAAAACACTTAAAACATTGGGTTACTTGGACATTCAACAGTGGTGTAACGAAAACCTGCCGGGAGTGGAGGTTCAGAGGAATTCCAGATTCGCAGTGAATGAATGGAACATTCTCTAGTGGAGATTCCAATGATTTCTGAAGGCTGGGTCGTGTGGAAGGAAAATCAAGAACTAATCAGGATTTAGTGGAAAGCCAATTGTATAGCATGGCTGCGAGTGTGAACATGCAGCTGAAAACCAGCATTGGGTTACTTGGACATTCATCAGTGGTGTAAGGAAAACCTGCATGGAGTGGAGAGTCAGTTGAATTCCACATTCGCAGTGAATGAATGGAACATTCTGTAGAGGAGATTCCAATGATTTCTGAAGCCTGTGTTGTGTGGACAGGAAAATGAAGAGCTGACCAGGCTTGAATCGATAGCCAAGTAAACAGCAGGGCTGCGAATATGAACAGGCCGCTGAAAACCAGCATTGGGTTACTTGGACATTCAACAGTGGTGTAATGAAAACCTGCGTGGAGTTGAGAGTCAGATGAATTCCAGATTCGCAGTGAATGAATGGAACATTCTGTAGTGGAGATAACAAAGATTTCTGAAGGCTGGTAGTGTGGTGGGACAATGAAGAGCTGAACAGGGTGGAGTGAATTGTCAATTAAACAGCACGGCTGCGAGTATGAACAGGCCTCTGAAAACCAGCATTGGCTTACTTGGACATTCACAAGTGGTGTAATGTTAACCAGGCGGGAGTGGAGAATCAGATAAACTCCAGACTCGCAGTGAATGAATGGAACATTCTGTAGTGGAGATTGCAATGATTTCTGAAATCTGGATTGTGGGGACACGAAAATGAAGAGCTGACCAGTGTTGAGTGGATAGCCTGTAAAAAGCCTCGGCTTCGAATGTGAACAGACCACTGAAAACCAGTATTGCATTACTTCGACTTTCAGCAGTGGTGTAACGAAAGCCTGCGTGGAGTGCAGATTCAGATGAATTCCAGATTCCCAGTGAATGAATGGAACATCCTGTAGTGGAGATTACAATGATTTCTGAAGGCTGGGTTGTGTGCACAGGAAAATGAGGAGCAAAACAGGTTGAGTGGATAGCCAATTGAACAGCACGACTGCGAACATGAACAGGCCTCTGAAAACCAGCATTGTTTTACTTGGACATTCACAAGTGGTGTAAGATAAATCTGCAGGTAGTGGAGATTCAGTTGAATTCCAGATTCGCAGTGAATGAATGGAACATTCTGTACTGGAGATTGCAATGATTTCTCAAGTCTGGATTGTTTGGACATGAAAATGAAGAGCTGACCACAGTTGTGTGGATACCCAGTAAAAAGCAGGGCTTAGAGTGTGAACAGACCGCTGAAAACCAGCATTGTGTTACTTGGACATTCATAAGTGGTGTAATGAAAGCCTACCTGGAGTGCAGATTCAGATGAATTCCAGATTGGCAGTGAATGAATGGAACATTCTGTACTGGCGATTCCAATGATTTCTGAAGTCTGATATTGTGGAAAAGAAAATGAAAGGCTGACCAGGTTTGAGTGGATAGACAATTGAACAGCACACTGCGAGTGTGAAAAGGCGGCTGAAAACCAGCATTGGATTACTTGGTCATTCACCAGTGCTGTAATGAAAACCTGCCTGGAGCGGAGAGTCAGATGAATTGCAGAATCGCAGTGAATGAATGGAACAGTCTGTAGTGGAGAGCCCAATGATTTCTGAAGGCTGGTTTGTGTGGAGAGGAAAATGAAGAGCTGACCAATATTGAGTGGATAGCCCATTGAACAGCACTTCTGCGAGTTGAACATGCCTCTGAAAACCAGTATTGAGTTACTTGGACATTCACCAGTGGCGTAACGAAAACCTGCCAGGAGTGGAGGTTCAGATGAATTCCAGATTCGCAGTGAATGAATGGAACATTCTCTAGTGGTGATTCCAATGATTTCTGAAGGCTGGGTTTTGTGGACACGAGAATGTAGAGCTGAACAGGGTGGAGTGGATAGCCAAATGAACAGCACGTCTCTTAGTATGAACAGGCCACTGAAAACCAGCATTGGCTTACTTGGACATTCACAAGTGGTGTAACGATAACCCGCCGGGAGTTGAGAGTCAGATGAATTTAAGATTCGCAGTGAATGAACGGAACATTCTGTGGAGGAGATACCAATTATTTCTGAAGGTTGGGTTATGAGGACAGGAAAATGTAGAGCTGAATAGGGTTGGGTGGATAGCAAATTGAACAGCACGGCTGAGTGTGTTAGCAGGCGGCTTAAAACCAGCATTGGCTTCCTTGGACATTTACCAGTGGTGTCACGAAAACCTTCCAGGAGTGGAGACTCTGATGAATTCCAGATTCGCGTGATTGAATGGAACATTCTGTAGTGGTGATTGCCAACATTTAGGAATCTGGATAGTCTGGACAGGATATTGAAGAGCTGACCGATATTGAGTGGATAGCCAATGAACAGCACGGTTTCGAGTGTGAACAGACCACTAAGAAGCAGCATTGCATTACTTGGACATTCATCAGTGGTGTAACGAAAGCCTTCCTGGAATGCAGATTCAGATTATTTCCAGATTCACAGTGAATGAATGGAAATTTCTGTAGTAGAGATTCCAATGATTTCTGAACGCTGGGTTGTGTGGACAGGAAAATGAAGAGCTGACTAGGTTTGACTGGATTGCCAATTGAACAGCAAGGCTGTGAGTGTGAACAGCCGCTGAAAACCAGCATTGGATTACCTGGTCATTCACCAGTGTTGTTAGGAAAATCTGCCTGGTGTGGAGAGTCAGAGGAATTCCAGATTCGCAGGGAACGAATGGAACATTCTGAAGTGGAGATAAGAATGATTTCTGAAGGCTCGGTGTGTGGAAGGAAAATCAAGAGCTAACCAGCGTTCACTGGATAGCCAATTGAACAGCACGGCTGCGAGTGTTAACACGCAGCTGAAACCAGCCTTGGGTTGCTTGGACATTCACCAGTGGTGAAACGAAAACCTGCTGGGAGTGGAGAACAAGATGAATTCAAGATTCGCGTGAATGAATGAAACATTCTGTAGTGTAGATTGCAATGGTTTCTGAGGTTTGTATTGTCTGAACTGGAAAAAGAAGAACTCACCAGTGTTGAGTCGCTAGACCGTGAACAGCACGGGTTCGAGTGTGAATAGACCGCTGAAAACCATCATTGCGTTACTTGAACATTCAGCAGTGGTGCCATGAAAACCTGCCGGGAGTGGAGATTCAGATGAATTCCAGATTCGCAGTGAATGAATGGAACATTCTCTAGTGGTGATTCCAATGATTTCTGAAGGCTGGGTTTTGTGGACACGAAAATGTAGAGCTGAACAGGGTGGAATGGATAGCCAAATGAACAGCACGTCTCGTAGTAAGAACAGGCCACTGAAAACCAGCTTTGGCTTAATTGGACATTCACAAGTGGTGTAACGAAAACCTGACGGGAGTTGAGAATTAGATGAATTTCAGATTTGCCGTCAATGAATGGAACATTCTGTGGAGGAGATACCAATTGTTTCTGAAGTTTGGGTTATGTGGACAGGAAAATGGAGCTGAAGAGGGTTGAGTGGATAGCAAATTGAACAGCACGGCTGAGAGTATGAGCAGGCCACTTAAAACCAGCATTGGCTTACTTGGATATTTACCAGTGGTGTCACGAAAACCTGCCGGGAGTGGAGATTCAGATGAATTCCAGATTCGCTGTGAATGAATGGAACATTCTGTAGTGGAGATAACAATGATTTCTCCAGTCTCTGTGGTGTGGACAGGAAAATGTAGAGCTGGCCAGGGTTGAGTGGATAGCCAATTGAACAGCACCACTGCGCTTGTGAAGAAAACACTTAAAACATTGGGTTACTTGGACATTCAACAGTGGTGTAACGAAAACCTGCCGGGAGTGGAGGTTCAGAGGAATTCCAGATTCGCAGTGAATGAATGGAACATTCTCTAGTGGAGATTCCAACGATTTCTGAAGGCTGGGTCGTGTGGAAGGAAAATCAAGAACTAATCAGGATTTAGTGGAAAGCCAATTGTATAGCATGGCTGCGAGTGTGAACATGCAGCTGAAAACCAGCATTGGGTTACTTGGACATTCATCAGTGGTGTAAGGAAAACCTGCATGGAGTGGAGAGTCAGTTGAATTCCACATTCGCAGTGAATGAATGGAACATTCTGTAGAGGAGATTCCAATGATTTCTGAAGCCTGTGTTGTGTGGACAGGAAAATGAAGAGCTGACCAGGCTTGAATCGATAGCCAAGTAAACAGCAGGGCTGCGAATATGAACAGGCCGCTGAAAACCAGCATTGGGTTACTTGGACATTCAACAGTGGTGTAATGAAAACCTGCGTGGAGTTGAGAGTCAGATGAATTCCAGATTCGCAGTGAATGAATGGAACATTCTGTAGTGGAGATAACAAAGATTTCTGAAGGCTGGTAGTGTGGTGGGACAATGAAGAGCTGAACAGGGTGGAGTGAATTGTCAATTAAACAGCACGGCTGCGAGTATGAACAGGCCTCTGAAAACCAGCATTGGCTTACTTGGACATTCACAAGTGGTGTAATGTTAACCAGGCGGGAGTGGAGAATCAGATAAACTCCAGACTCGCAGTGAATGAATGGAACATTCTGTAGTGGAGATTGCAATGATTTCTGAAATCTGGATTGTGGGGACACGAAAATGAAGAGCTGACCAGTGTTGAGTGGATAGCCTGTAAAAAGCCTCGGCTTCGAATGTGAACAGACCACTGAAAACCAGTATTGCATTACTTCGACTTTCAGCAGTGGTGTAACGAAAGCCTGCGTGGAGTGCAGATTCAGATGAATTCCAGATTCCCAGTGAATGAATGGAACATCCTGTAGTGGAGATTACAATGATTTCTGAAGGCTGGGTTGTGTGCACAGGAAAATGAGGAGCAAAACAGGTTGAGTGGATAGCCAATTGAACAGCACGACTGCGAACATGAACAGGCCTCTGAAAACCAGCATTGTTTTACTTGGACATTCACAAGTGGTGTAAGATAAATCTGCAGGTAGTGGAGATTCAGTTGAATTCCAGATTCGCAGTGAATGAATGGAACATTCTGTACTGGAGATTGCAATGATTTCTCAAGTCTGGATTGTTTGGACATGAAAATGAAGAGCTGACCACAGTTGTGTGGATACCCAGTAAAAAGCAGGGCTTAGAGTGTGAACAGACCGCTGAAAACCAGCATTGTGTTACTTGGACATTCATAAGTGGTGTAATGAAAGCCTACCTGGAGTGCAGATTCAGATGAATTCCAGATTGGCAGTGAATGAATGGAACATTCTGTACTGGCGATTCCAATGATTTCTGAAGTCTGATATTGTGGAAAAGAAAATGAAAGGCTGACCAGGTTTGAGTGGATAGACAATTGAACAGCACACTGCGAGTGTGAAAAGGCGGCTGAAAACCAGCATTGGATTACTTGGTCATTCACCAGTGCTGTAATGAAAACCTGCCTGGAGCGGAGAGTCAGATGAATTGCAGAATCGCAGTGAATGAATGGAACAGTCTGTAGTGGAGATCCCAATGATTTCTGAAGGCTGGTTTGTGTGGAGAGGAAAATGAAGAGCTGACCAATATTGAGTGGATAGCCCATTGAACAGCACTTCTGCGAGTTGAACATGCCTCTGAAAACCAGTATTGAGTTACTTGGACATTCACCAGTGGTGTAACGAAAACCTGCCGGGAGTGGAGGTTCAGATGAATTCCAGATTCGCAGTGAATGAATGGAACATTCTCTAGTGGTGATTCCAATGATTTCTGAAGGCTGGTTTTTGTGGACACGAAAATGTAGAGCTGAACAGGGTGGAGTGGATAGCCAAATGAACAGCACGTCTCTTAGTATGAACAGGCCACTGAAAACCAGCATTGGCTTACTTGGACATTCACAAGTGGTGTAACGATAACCCGCCGGGAGTTGAGAGTCAGATGAATTTAAGATTCGCAGTGAATGAACGGAACATTCTGTGGAGGAGATACCAATTATTTCTGAAGGTTGGGTTATGAGGACAGGAAAATGTAGAGCTGAATAGGGTTGGGTGGATAGCAAATTGAACAGCACGGCTGAGAGTATAAGCAGGCGGCTTAAAACCAGCATTGGCTTCCTTGGACATATACCAGTGGTGTCACGAAAACCTGCCGGGAGTGGAGACTCTGATGAATTCCAGATTCGCGTGATTGAATGGAACATTCTGTAGTGGAGATTGCCAAGATTTAGAAATCTGGATAGTCTGGACAGGATATTGAAGAGCTGACCAATGTTGAGTGGATAGCCAGTGAACAGCACGGTTTCGAGTGTGAACAGACCACTAAGAAGCAGCATTGCATTACTTGGACATTCATCAGTGGTGTAACGAAAGCCTTCCTGGAATGCAGATTCAGATTATTTCCAGATTCACAGTGAATGAATGGAAATTTCTGTAGTAGAGATTCCAATGATTTCTGAACGCTGGGTTGTGTGGACAGGAAAATGAAGAGCTGACTAGGTTTGACTGGATTGCCAATTGAACAGCAAGGCTGTGAGTGTGAACAGCCGCTGAAAACCAGCATTGGATTACCTGGTCATTCACCAGTGTTGTTAGGAAAATCTGCCTGGTGTGGAGAGTCAGAGGAATTCCAGATTCGCAGGGAACGAATGGAACATTCTGAAGTGGAGATAAGAATGATTTCTGAAGGCTCGGTGTGTGGAAGGAAAATCAAGAGCTAACCAGCGTTCACTGGATAGCCAATTGAACAGCACGGCTGCGAGTGTTAACACGCAGCTGAAACCAGCCTTGGGTTGCTTGGACATTCACCAGTGGTGAAACGAAAACCTGCTGGGAGTGGAGAACAAGATGAATTCAAGATTCGCGTGAATGAATGAAACATTCTGTAGTGTAGATTGCAATGGTTTCTGGGGTTTGTATTGTCTGAACTGGAAAAAGAAGAACTCACCAGTGTTGAGTCGCTAGACCGTGAACAGCACGGGTTCGAGTGTGAATAGACCGCTGAAAACCATCATTGCGTTACTTGAACATTCAGCAGTGGTGCAATGAAAACCTGCCGGGAGTGGAGATTCAGATGAATTCCAGATTCGCAGTGAATGAATGGAACATTCTCTAGTGGTGATTCCAATGATTTCTGAAGGCTGGGTTTTGTGGACACGAAAATGTAGAGCTGAACAGGGTGGAATGGATAGCCAAATGAACAGCACGTCTCGTACAGGCCACTGAAAACCAGCTTTGGCTTAATTGGACATTCACAAGTGGTGTAACGAAAACCTGACGGGAGTTGAGAATTAGATGAATTTCAGATTTGCAGTCAATGAATGGAACATTCTGTGGAGGAGATACCAATTGTTTCTGAAGTTTGGGTTATGTGGACAGGAAAATGGAGCTGAAGAGGGTTGAGTGGATAGCAAATTGAACAGCACGGCTGAGAGTATGAGCAGGCCACTTAAAACCAGCATTGGCTTACTTGGATATTTACCAGTGGTGTCACGAAAACCTGCCGGGAGTGGAGATTCAGATGAATTCCAGATTCGCTGTGAATGAATGGAACATTCTGTAGTGGAGATAACAATGATTTCTCCAGTCTCTGTGGTGTGGACAGGAAAATGTAGAGCTGGCCAGGGTTGAGTGGATAGCCAATTGAACAGCACCACTGCGCTTGTGAAGAAAACACTTAAAACATTGGGTTACTTGGACATTCAACAGTGGTGTAACGAAAACCTGCCGGGAGTGGAGGTTCAGAGGAATTCCAGATTCGCAGTGAATGAATGGAACATTCTCTAGTGGAGATTCCAATGATTTCTGAAGGCTGGGTCGTGTGGAAGGAAAATCAAGAACTAATCAGGATTTAGTGGAAAGCCAATTGTATAGCATGGCTGCGAGTGTGAACATGCAGCTGAAAACCAGCATTGGGTTACTTGGACATTCATCAGTGGTGTAAGGAAAACCTGCATGGAGTGGAGAGTCAGTTGAATTCCACATTCGCAGTGAATGAATGGAACATTCTGTAGAGGAGATTCCAATGATTTCTGAAGCCTGTGTTGTGTGGACAGGAAAATGAAGAGCTGACCAGGCTTGAATCGATAGCCAAGTAAACAGCAGGGCTGCGAATATGAACAGGCCGCTGAAAACCAGCATTGGGTTACTTGGACATTCAACAGTGGTGTAATGAAAACCTGCGTGGAGTTGAGAGTCAGATGAATTCCAGATTCGCAGTGAATGAATGGAACATTCTGTAGTGGAGATAACAAAGATTTCTGAAGGCTGGTAGTGTGGTGGGACAATGAAGAGCTGAACAGGGTGGAGTGAATTGTCAATTAAACAGCACGGCTGCGAGTATGAACAGGCCTCTGAAAACCAGCATTGGCTTACTTGGACATTCACAAGTGGTGTAATGTTAACCAGGCGGGAGTGGAGAATCAGATAAACTCCAGACTCGCAGTGAATGAATGGAACATTCTGTAGTGGAGATTGCAATGATTTCTGAAATCTGGATTGTGGGGACACGAAAATGAAGAGCTGACCAGTGTTGAGTGGATAGCCTGTAAAAAGCCTCGGCTTCGAATGTGAACAGACCACTGAAAACCAGTATTGCATTACTTCGACTTTCAGCAGTGGTGTAACGAAAGCCTGCGTGGAGTGCAGATTCAGATGAATTCCAGATTCCCAGTGAATGAATGGAACATCCTGTAGTGGAGATTACAATGATTTCTGAAGGCTGGGTTGTGTGCACAGGAAAATGAGGAGCAAAACAGGTTGAGTGGATAGCCAATTGAACAGCACGACTGCGAACATGAACAGGCCTCTGAAAACCAGCATTGTTTTACTTGGACATTCACAAGTGGTGTAAGATAAATCTGCAGGTAGTGGAGATTCAGTTGAATTCCAGATTCGCAGTGAATGAATGGAACATTCTGTACTGGAGATTGCAATGATTTCTCAAGTCTGGATTGTTTGGACATGAAAATGAAGAGCTGACCACAGTTGTGTGGATACCCAGTAAAAAGCAGGGCTTAGAGTGTGAACAGACCGCTGAAAACCAGCATTGTGTTACTTGGACATTCATAAGTGGTGTAATGAAAGCCTACCTGGAGTGCAGATTCAGATGAATTCCAGATTGGCAGTGAATGAATGGAACATTCTGTACTGGCGATTCCAATGATTTCTGAAGTCTGATATTGTGGAAAAGAAAATGAAAGGCTGACCAGGTTTGAGTGGATAGACAATTGAACAGCACACTGCGAGTGTGAAAAGGCGGCTGAAAACCAGCATTGGATTACTTGGTCATTCACCAGTGCTGTAATGAAAACCTGCCTGGAGCGGAGAGTCAGATGAATTGCAGAATCGCAGTGAATGAATGGAACAGTCTGTAGTGGAGAGCCCAATGATTTCTGAAGGCTGGTTTGTGTGGAGAGGAAAATGAAGAGCTGACCAATATTGAGTGGATAGCCCATTGAACAGCACTTCTGCGAGTTGAACATGCCTCTGAAAACCAGTATTGAGTTACTTGGACATTCACCAGTGGCGTAACGAAAACCTGCCAGGAGTGGAGGTTCAGATGAATTCCAGATTCGCAGTGAATGAATGGAACATTCTCTAGTGGTGATTCCAATGATTTCTGAAGGCTGGGTTTTGTGGACACGAGAATGTAGAGCTGAACAGGGTGGAGTGGATAGCCAAATGAACAGCACGTCTCTTAGTATGAACAGGCCACTGAAAACCAGCATTGGCTTACTTGGACATTCACAAGTGGTGTAACGATAACCCGCCGGGAGTTGAGAGTCAGATGAATTTAAGATTCGCAGTGAATGAACGGAACATTCTGTGGAGGAGATACCAATTATTTCTGAAGGTTGGGTTATGAGGACAGGAAAATGTAGAGCTGAATAGGGTTGGGTGGATAGCAAATTGAACAGCACGGCTGAGTGTGTTAGCAGGCGGCTTAAAACCAGCATTGGCTTCCTTGGACATTTACCAGTGGTGTCACGAAAACCTTCCAGGAGTGGAGACTCTGATGAATTCCAGATTCGCGTGATTGAATGGAACATTCTGTAGTGGTGATTGCCAACATTTAGGAATCTGGATAGTCTGGACAGGATATTGAAGAGCTGACCGATATTGAGTGGATAGCCAATGAACAGCACGGTTTCGAGTGTGAACAGACCACTAAGAAGCAGCATTGCATTACTTGGACATTCATCAGTGGTGTAACGAAAGCCTTCCTGGAATGCAGATTCAGATTATTTCCAGATTCACAGTGAATGAATGGAAATTTCTGTAGTAGAGATTCCAATGATTTCTGAACGCTGGGTTGTGTGGACAGGAAAATGAAGAGCTGACTAGGTTTGACTGGATTGCCAATTGAACAGCAAGGCTGTGAGTGTGAACAGCCGCTGAAAACCAGCATTGGATTACCTGGTCATTCACCAGTGTTGTTAGGAAAATCTGCCTGGTGTGGAGAGTCAGAGGAATTCCAGATTCGCAGGGAACGAATGGAACATTCTGAAGTGGAGATAAGAATGATTTCTGAAGGCTCGGTGTGTGGAAGGAAAATCAAGAGCTAACCAGCGTTCACTGGATAGCCAATTGAACAGCACGGCTGCGAGTGTTAACACGCAGCTGAAACCAGCCTTGGGTTGCTTGGACATTCACCAGTGGTGAAACGAAAACCTGCTGGGAGTGGAGAACAAGATGAATTCAAGATTCGCGTGAATGAATGAAACATTCTGTAGTGTAGATTGCAATGGTTTCTGAGGTTTGTATTGAATGAACTGGAAAAAGAAGAACTCACCAGTGTTGAGTCGCTAGACCGTGAACAGCACGGGTTCGAGTGTGAATAGACCGCTGAAAACCATCATTGCGTTACTTGAACATTCAGCAGTGGTGCCATGAAAACCTGCCGGGAGTGGAGATTCAGATGAATTCCAGATTCGCAGTGAATGAATGGAACATTCTCTAGTGGTGATTCCAATGATTTCTGAAGGCTGGGTTTTGTGGACACGAAAATGTAGAGCTGAACAGGGTGGAATGGATAGCCAAATGAACAGCACGTCTCGTAGTAAGAACAGGCCACTGAAAACCAGCTTTGGCTTAATTGGACATTCACAAGTGGTGTAACGAAAACCTGACGGGAGTTGAGAATTAGATGAATTTCAGATTTGCCGTCAATGAATGGAACATTCTGTGGAGGAGATACCAATTGTTTCTGAAGTTTGGGTTATGTGGACAGGAAAATGGAGCTGAAGAGGGTTGAGTGGATAGCAAATTGAACAGCACGGCTGAGAGTATGAGCAGGCCACTTAAAACCAGCATTGGCTTACTTGGATATTTACCAGTGGTGTCACGAAAACCTGCCGGGTGTGGAGATTCAGATGAATTCCAGATTCGCTGTGAATGAATGGAACATTCTGTAGTGGAGATAACAATGATTTCTCCAGTCTCTGTGGTGTGGACAGGAAAATGTAGAGCTGGCCAGGGTTGAGTGGATAGCCAATTGAACAGCACCACTGCGCTTGTGAAGAAAACACTTAAAACATTGGGTTACTTGGACATTCAACAGTGGTGTAACGAAAACCTGCCGGGAGTGGAGGTTCAGAGGAATTCCAGATTCGCAGTGAATGAATGGAACATTCTCTAGTGGAGATTCCAACGATTTCTGAAGGCTGGGTCGTGTGGAAGGAAAATCAAGAACTAATCAGGATTTAGTGGAAAGCCAATTGTATAGCATGGCTGCGAGTGTGAACATGCAGCTGAAAACCAGCATTGGGTTACTTGGACATTCATCAGTGGTGTAAGGAAAACCTGCATGGAGTGGAGAGTCAGTTGAATTCCACATTCGCAGTGAATGAATGGAACATTCTGTAGAGGAGATTCCAATGATTTCTGAAGCCTGTGTTGTGTGGACAGGAAAATGAAGAGCTGACCAGGCTTGAATCGATAGCCAAGTAAACAGCAGGGCTGCGAATATGAACAGGCCGCTGAAAACCAGCATTGGGTTACTTGGACATTCAACAGTGGTGTAATGAAAACCTGCGTGGAGTTGAGAGTCAGATGAATTCCAGATTCGCAGTGAATGAATGGAACATTCTGTAGTGGAGATAACAAAGATTTCTGAAGGCTGGTAGTGTGGTGGGACAATGAAGAGCTGAACAGGGTGGAGTGAATTGTCAATTAAACAGCACGGCTGCGAGTATGAACAGGCCTCTGAAAACCAGCATTGGCTTACTTGGACATTCACAAGTGGTGTAATGTTAACCAGGCGGGAGTGGAGAATCAGATAAACTCCAGACTCGCAGTGAATGAATGGAACATTCTGTAGTGGAGATTGCAATGATTTCTGAAATCTGGATTGTGGGGACACGAAAATGAAGAGCTGACCAGTGTTGAGTGGATAGCCTGTAAAAAGCCTCGGCTTCGAATGTGAACAGACCACTGAAAACCAGTATTGCATTACTTCGACTTTCAGCAGTGGTGTAACGAAAGCCTGCGTGGAGTGCAGATTCAGATGAATTCCAGATTCCCAGTGAATGAATGGAACATCCTGTAGTGGAGATTACAATGATTTCTGAAGGCTGGGTTGTGTGCACAGGAAAATGAGGAGCAAAACAGGTTGAGTGGATAGCCAATTGAACAGCACGACTGCGAACAGGAACAGGCCTCTGAAAACCAGCATTGTTTTACTTGGACATTCACAAGTGGTGTAAGATAAATCTGCAGGTAGTGGAGATTCAGTTGAATTCCAGATTCGCAGTGAATGAATGGAACATTCTGTACTGGAGATTGCAATGATTTCTCAAGTCTGGATTGTTTGGACATGAAAATGAAGAGCTGACCACAGTTGTGTGGATACCCAGTAAAAAGCAGGGCTTAGAGTGTGAACAGACCGCTGAAAACCAGCATTGTGTTACTTGGACATTCATAAGTGGTGTAATGAAAGCCTACCTGGAGTGCAGATTCAGATGAATTCCAGATTGGCAGTGAATGAATGGAACATTCTGTACTGGCGATTCCAATGATTTCTGAAGTCTGATATTGTGGAAAAGAAAATGAAAGGCTGACCAGGTTTGAGTGGATAGACAATTGAACAGCACACTGCGAGTGTGAAAAGGCGGCTGAAAACCAGCATTGGATTACTTGGTCATTCACCAGTGCTGTAATGAAAACCTGCCTGGAGCGGAGAGTCAGATGAATTGCAGAATCGCAGTGAATGAATGGAACAGTCTGTAGTGGAGATCCCAATGATTTCTGAAGGCTGGTTTGTGTGGAGAGGAAAATGAAGAGCTGACCAATATTGAGTGGATAGCCCATTGAACAGCACTTCTGCGAGTTGAACATGCCTCTGAAAACCAGTATTGAGTTACTTGGACATTCACCAGTGGTGTAACGAAAACCTGCCGGGAGTGGAGGTTCAGATGAATTCCAGATTCGCAGTGAATGAATGGAACATTCTCTAGTGGTGATTCCAATGATTTCTGAAGGCTGGGTTTTGTGGACACGAAAATGTAGAGCTGAACAGGGTGGAGTGGATAGCCAAATGAACAGCACGTCTCTTAGTATGAACAGGCCACTGAAAACCAGCATTGGCTTACTTGGACATTCACAAGTGGTGTAACGATAACCCGCCGGGAGTTGAGAGTCAGATGAATTTAAGATTCGCAGTGAATGAACGGAACATTCTGTGGAGGAGATACCAATTATTTCTGAAGGTTGGGTTATGAGGACAGGAAAATGTAGAGCTGAATAGGGTTGGGTGGATAGCAAATTGAACAGCACGGCTGAGAGTATAAGCAGGCGGCTTAAAACCAGCATTGGCTTCCTTGGACATATACCAGTGGTGTCACGAAAACCTGCCGGGAGTGGAGACTCTGATGAATTCCAGATTCGCGTGATTGAATGGAACATTCTGTAGTGGAGATTGCCAAGATTTAGAAATCTGGATAGTCTGGACAGGATATTGAAGAGCTGACCAATGTTGAGTGGATAGCCAGTGAACAGCACGGTTTCGAGTGTGAACAGACCACTAAGAAGCAGCATTGCATTACTTGGACATTCATCAGTGGTGTAACGAAAGCCTTCCTGGAATGCAGATTCAGATTATTTCCAGATTCACAGTGAATGAATGGAAATTTCTGTAGTAGAGATTCCAATGATTTCTGAACGCTGGGTTGTGTGGACAGGAAAATGAAGAGCTGACTAGGTTTGACTGGATTGCCAATTGAACAGCAAGGCTGTGAGTGTGAACAGCCGCTGAAAACCAGCATTGGATTACCTGGTCATTCACCAGTGTTGTTAGGAAAATCTGCCTGGTGTGGAGAGTCAGAGGAATTCCAGATTCGCAGGGAACGAATGGAACATTCTGAAGTGGAGATAAGAATGATTTCTGAAGGCTCGGTGTGTGGAAGGAAAATCAAGAGCTAACCAGCGTTCACTGGATAGCCAATTGAACAGCACGGCTGCGAGTGTTAACACGCAGCTGAAACCAGCCTTGGGTTGCTTGGACATTCACCAGTGGTGAAACGAAAACCTGCTGGGAGTGGAGAACAAGATGAATTCAAGATTCGCGTGAATGAATGAAACATTCTGTAGTGTAGATTGCAATGGTTTCTGGGGTTTGTATTGTCTGAACTGGAAAAAGAAGAACTCACCAGTGTTGAGTCGCTAGACCGTGAACAGCACGGGTTCGAGTGTGAATAGACCGCTGAAAACCATCATTGCGTTACTTGAACATTCAGCAGTGGTGCAATGAAAACCTGCCGGGAGTGGAGATTCAGATGAATTCCAGATTCGCAGTGAATGAATGGAACATTCTCTAGTGGTGATTCCAATGATTTCTGAAGGCTGGGTTTTGTGGACACGAAAATGTAGAGCTGAACAGGGTGGAATGGATAGCCAAATGAACAGCACGTCTCGTAGTAAGAACAGGCCACTGAAAACCAGCTTTGGCTTAATTGGACATTCACAAGTGGTGTAACGAAAACCTGACGGGAGTTGAGAATTAGATGAATTTCAGATTTGCAGTCAATGAATGGAACATTCTGTGGAGGAGATACCAATTGTTTCTGAAGTTTGGGTTATGTGGACAGGAAAATGGAGCTGAAGAGGGTTGAGTGGATAGCAAATTGAACAGCACGGCTGAGAGTATGAGCAGGCCACTTAAAACCAGCATTGGCTTACTTGGATATTTACCAGTGGTGTCACGAAAACCTGCCGGGAGTGGAGATTCAGATGAATTCCAGATTCGCTGTGAATGAATGGAACATTCTGTAGTGGAGATAACAATGATTTCTCCAGTCTCTGTGGTGTGGACAGGAAAATGTAGAGCTGGCCAGGGTTGAGTGGATAGCCAATTGAACAGCACCACTGCGCTTGTGAAGAAAACACTTAAAACATTGGGTTACTTGGACATTCAACAGTGGTGTAACGAAAACCTGCCGGGAGTGGAGGTTCAGAGGAATTCCAGATTCGCAGTGAATGAATGGAACATTCTCTAGTGGAGATTCCAATGATTTCTGAAGGCTGGGTCGTGTGGAAGGAAAATCAAGAACTAATCAGGATTTAGTGGAAAGCCAATTGTATAGCATGGCTGCGAGTGTGAACATGCAGCTGAAAACCAGCATTGGGTTACTTGGACATTCATCAGTGGTGTAAGGAAAACCTGCATGGAGTGGAGAGTCAGTTGAATTCCACATTCGCAGTGAATGAATGGAACATTCTGTAGAGGAGATTCCAATGATTTCTGAAGCCTGTGTTGTGTGGACAGGAAAATGAAGAGCTGACCAGGCTTGAATCGATAGCCAAGTAAACAGCAGGGCTGCGAATATGAACAGGCCGCTGAAAACCAGCATTGGGTTACTTGGACATTCAACAGTGGTGTAATGAAAACCTGCGTGGAGTTGAGAGTCAGATGAATTCCAGATTCGCAGTGAATGAATGGAACATTCTGTAGTGGAGATAACAAAGATTTCTGAAGGCTGGTAGTGTGGTGGGACAATGAAGAGCTGAACAGGGTGGAGTGAATTGTCAATTAAACAGCACGGCTGCGAGTATGAACAGGCCTCTGAAAACCAGCATTGGCTTACTTGGACATTCACAAGTGGTGTAATGTTAACCAGGCGGGAGTGGAGAATCAGATAAACTCCAGACTCGCAGTGAATGAATGGAACATTCTGTAGTGGAGATTGCAATGATTTCTGAAATCTGGATTGTGGGGACACGAAAATGAAGAGCTGACCAGTGTTGAGTGGATAGCCTGTAAAAAGCCTCGGCTTCGAATGTGAACAGACCACTGAAAACCAGTATTGCATTACTTCGACTTTCAGCAGTGGTGTAACGAAAGCCTGCGTGGAGTGCAGATTCAGATGAATTCCAGATTCCCAGTGAATGAATGGAACATCCTGTAGTGGAGATTACAATGATTTCTGAAGGCTGGGTTGTGTGCACAGGAAAATGAGGAGCAAAACAGGTTGAGTGGATAGCCAATTGAACAGCACGACTGCGAACATGAACAGGCCTCTGAAAACCAGCATTGTTTTACTTGGACATTCACAAGTGGTGTAAGATAAATCTGCAGGTAGTGGAGATTCAGTTGAATTCCAGATTCGCAGTGAATGAATGGAACATTCTGTACTGGAGATTGCAATGATTTCTCAAGTCTGGATTGTTTGGACATGAAAATGAAGAGCTGACCACAGTTGTGTGGATACCCAGTAAAAAGCAGGGCTTAGAGTGTGAACAGACCGCTGAAAACCAGCATTGTGTTACTTGGACATTCATAAGTGGTGTAATGAAAGCCTACCTGGAGTGCAGATTCAGATGAATTCCAGATTGGCAGTGAATGAATGGAACATTCTGTACTGGCGATTCCAATGATTTCTGAAGTCTGATATTGTGGAAAAGAAAATGAAAGGCTGACCAGGTTTGAGTGGATAGACAATTGAACAGCACACTGCGAGTGTGAAAAGGCGGCTGAAAACCAGCATTGGATTACTTGGTCATTCACCAGTGCTGTAATGAAAACCTGCCTGGAGCGGAGAGTCAGATGAATTGCAGAATCGCAGTGAATGAATGGAACAGTCTGTAGTGGAGAGCCCAATGATTTCTGAAGGCTGGTTTGTGTGGAGAGGAAAATGAAGAGCTGACCAATATTGAGTGGATAGCCCATTGAACAGCACTTCTGCGAGTTGAACATGCCTCTGAAAACCAGTATTGAGTTACTTGGACATTCACCAGTGGCGTAACGAAAACCTGCCAGGAGTGGAGGTTCAGATGAATTCCAGATTCGCAGTGAATGAATGGAACATTCTCTAGTGGTGATTCCAATGATTTCTGAAGGCTGGGTTTTGTGGACACGAGAATGTAGAGCTGAACAGGGTGGAGTGGATAGCCAAATGAACAGCACGTCTCTTAGTATGAACAGGCCACTGAAAACCAGCATTGGCTTACTTGGACATTCACAAGTGGTGTAACGATAACCCGCCGGGAGTTGAGAGTCAGATGAATTTAAGATTCGCAGTGAATGAACGGAACATTCTGTGGAGGAGATACCAATTATTTCTGAAGGTTGGGTTATGAGGACAGGAAAATGTAGAGCTGAATAGGGTTGGGTGGATAGCAAATTGAACAGCACGGCTGAGTGTGTTAGTAGGCGGCTTAAAACCAGCATTGGCTTCCTTGGACATTTACCAGTGGTGTCACGAAAACCTTCCAGGAGTGGAGACTCTGATGAATTCCAGATTCGCGTGATTGAATGGAACATTCTGTAGTGGTGATTGCCAACATTTAGGAATCTGGATAGTCTGGACAGGATATTGAAGAGCTGACCGATATTGAGTGGATAGCCAATGAACAGCACGGTTTCGAGTGTGAACAGACCACTAAGAAGCAGCATTGCATTACTTGGACATTCATCAGTGGTGTAACGAAAGCCTTCCTGGAATGCAGATTCAGATTATTTCCAGATTCACAGTGAATGAATGGAAATTTCTGTAGTAGAGATTCCAATGATTTCTGAACGCTGGGTTGTGTGGACAGGAAAATGAAGAGCTGACTAGGTTTGACTGGATTGCCAATTGAACAGCAAGGCTGTGAGTGTGAACAGCCGCTGAAAACCAGCATTGGATTACCTGGTCATTCACCAGTGTTGTTAGGAAAATCTGCCTGGTGTGGAGAGTCAGAGGAATTCCAGATTCGCAGGGAACGAATGGAACATTCTGAAGTGGAGATAAGAATGATTTCTGAAGGCTCGGTGTGTGGAAGGAAAATCAAGAGCTAACCAGCGTTCACTGGATAGCCAATTGAACAGCACGGCTGCGAGTGTTAACACGCAGCTGAAACCAGCCTTGGGTTGCTTGGACATTCACCAGTGGTGAAACGAAAACCTGCTGGGAGTGGAGAACAAGATGAATTCAAGATTCGCGTGAATGAATGAAACATTCTGTAGTGTAGATTGCAATGGTTTCTGAGGTTTGTATTGTCTGAACTGGAAAAAGAAGAACTCACCAGTGTTGAGTCGCTAGACCGTGAACAGCACGGGTTCGAGTGTGAATAGACCGCTGAAAACCATCATTGCGTTACTTGAACATTCAGCAGTGGTGCCATGAAAACCTGCCGGGAGTGGAGATTCAGATGAATTCCAGATTCGCAGTGAATGAATGGAACATTCTCTAGTGGTGATTCCAATGATTTCTGAAGGCTGGGTTTTGTGGACACGAAAATGTAGAGCTGAACAGGGTGGAATGGATAGCCAAATGAACAGCACGTCTCGTAGTAAGAACAGGCCACTGAAAACCAGCTTTGGCTTAATTGGACATTCACAAGTGGTGTAACGAAAACCTGACGGGAGTTGAGAATTAGATGAATTTCAGATTTGCCGTCAATGAATGGAACATTCTGTGGAGGAGATACCAATTGTTTCTGAAGTTTGGGTTATGTGGACAGGAAAATGGAGCTGAAGAGGGTTGAGTGGATAGCAAATTGAACAGCACGGCTGAGAGTATGAGCAGGCCACTTAAAACCAGCATTGGCTTACTTGGATATTTACCAGTGGTGTCACGAAAACCTGCCGGGAGTGGAGATTCAGATGAATTCCAGATTCGCTGTGAATGAATGGAACATTCTGTAGTGGAGATAACAATGATTTCTCCAGTCTCTGTGGTGTGGACAGGAAAATGTAGAGCTGGCCAGGGTTGAGTGGATAGCCAATTGAACAGCACCACTGCGCTTGTGAAGAAAACACTTAAAACATTGGGTTACTTGGACATTCAACAGTGGTGTAACGAAAACCTGCCGGGAGTGGAGGTTCAGAGGAATTCCAGATTCGCAGTGAATGAATGGAACATTCTCTAGTGGAGATTCCAACGATTTCTGAAGGCTGGGTCGTGTGGAAGGAAAATCAAGAACTAATCAGGATTTAGTGGAAAGCCAATTGTATAGCATGGCTGCGAGTGTGAACATGCAGCTGAAAACCAGCATTGGGTTACTTGGACATTCATCAGTGGTGTAAGGAAAACCTGCATGGAGTGGAGAGTCAGTTGAATTCCACATTCGCAGTGAATGAATGGAACATTCTGTAGAGGAGATTCCAATGATTTCTGAAGCCTGTGTTGTGTGGACAGGAAAATGAAGAGCTGACCAGGCTTGAATCGATAGCCAAGTAAACAGCAGGGCTGCGAATATGAACAGGCCGCTGAAAACCAGCATTGGGTTACTTGGACATTCAACAGTGGTGTAATGAAAACCTGCGTGGAGTTGAGAGTCAGATGAATTCCAGATTCGCAGTGAATGAATGGAACATTCTGTAGTGGAGATAACAAAGATTTCTGAAGGCTGGTAGTGTGGTGGGACAATGAAGAGCTGAACAGGGTGGAGTGAATTGTCAATTAAACAGCACGGCTGCGAGTATGAACAGGCCTCTGAAAACCAGCATTGGCTTACTTGGACATTCACAAGTGGTGTAATGTTAACCAGGCGGGAGTGGAGAATCAGATAAACTCCAGACTCGCAGTGAATGAATGGAACATTCTGTAGTGGAGATTGCAATGATTTCTGAAATCTGGATTGTGGGGACACGAAAATGAAGAGCTGACCAGTGTTGAGTGGATAGCCTGTAAAAAGCCTCGGCTTCGAATGTGAACAGACCACTGAAAACCAGTATTGCATTACTTCGACTTTCAGCAGTGGTGTAACGAAAGCCTGCGTGGAGTGCAGATTCAGATGAATTCCAGATTCCCAGTGAATGAATGGAACATCCTGTAGTGGAGATTACAATGATTTCTGAAGGCTGGGTTGTGTGCACAGGAAAATGAGGAGCAAAACAGGTTGAGTGGATAGCCAATTGAACAGCACGACTGCGAACATGGACAGGCCTCTGAAAACCAGCATTGTTTTACTTGGACATTCACAAGTGGTGTAAGATAAATCTGCAGGTAGTGGAGATTCAGTTGAATTCCAGATTCGCAGTGAATGAATGGAACATTCTGTACTGGAGATTGCAATGATTTCTCAAGTCTGGATTGTTTGGACATGAAAATGAAGAGCTGACCACAGTTGTGTGGATACCCAGTAAAAAGCAGGGCTTAGAGTGTGAACAGACCGCTGAAAACCAGCATTGTGTTACTTGGACATTCATAAGTGGTGTAATGAAAGCCTACCTGGAGTGCAGATTCAGATGAATTCCAGATTGGCAGTGAATGAATGGAACATTCTGTACTGGCGATTCCAATGATTTCTGAAGTCTGATATTGTGGAAAAGAAAATGAAAGGCTGACCAGGTTTGAGTGGATAGACAATTGAACAGCACACTGCGAGTGTGAAAAGGCGGCTGAAAACCAGCATTGGATTACTTGGTCATTCACCAGTGCTGTAATGAAAACCTGCCTGGAGCGGAGAGTCAGATGAATTGCAGAATCGCAGTGAATGAATGGAACAGTCTGTAGTGGAGATCCCAATGATTTCTGAAGGCTGGTTTGTGTGGAGAGGAAAATGAAGAGCTGACCAATATTGAGTGGATAGCCCATTGAACAGCACTTCTGCGAGTTGAACATGCCTCTGAAAACCAGTATTGAGTTACTTGGACATTCACCAGTGGTGTAACGAAAACCTGCCGGGAGTGGAGGTTCAGATGAATTCCAGATTCGCAGTGAATGAATGGAACATTCTCTAGTGGTGATTCCAATGATTTCTGAAGGCTGGGTTTTGTGGACACGAAAATGTAGAGCTGAACAGGGTGGAGTGGATAGCCAAATGAACAGCACGTCTCTTAGTATGAACAGGCCACTGAAAACCAGCATTGGCTTACTTGGACATTCACAAGTGGTGTAACGATAACCCGCCGGGAGTTGAGAGTCAGATGAATTTAAGATTCGCAGTGAATGAACGGAACATTCTGTGGAGGAGATACCAATTATTTCTGAAGGTTGGGTTATGAGGACAGGAAAATGTAGAGCTGAATAGGGTTGGGTGGATAGCAAATTGAACAGCACGGCTGAGAGTATAAGCAGGCGGCTTAAAACCAGCATTGGCTTCCTTGGACATATACCAGTGGTGTCACGAAAACCTGCCGGGAGTGGAGACTCTGATGAATTCCAGATTCGCGTGATTGAATGGAACATTCTGTAGTGGAGATTGCCAAGATTTAGAAATCTGGATAGTCTGGACAGGATATTGAAGAGCTGACCAATGTTGAGTGGATAGCCAGTGAACAGCACGGTTTCGAGTGTGAACAGACCACTAAGAAGCAGCATTGCATTACTTGGACATTCATCAGTGGTGTAACGAAAGCCTTCCTGGAATGCAGATTCAGATTATTTCCAGATTCACAGTGAATGAATGGAAATTTCTGTAGTAGAGATTCCAATGATTTCTGAACGCTGGGTTGTGTGGACAGGAAAATGAAGAGCTGACTAGGTTTGACTGGATTGCCAATTGAACAGCAAGGCTGTGAGTGTGAACAGCCGCTGAAAACCAGCATTGGATTACCTGGTCATTCACCAGTGTTGTTAGGAAAATCTGCCTGGTGTGGAGAGTCAGAGGAATTCCAGATTCGCAGGGAACGAATGGAACATTCTGAAGTGGAGATAAGAATGATTTCTGAAGGCTCGGTGTGTGGAAGGAAAATCAAGAGCTAACCAGCGTTCACTGGATAGCCAATTGAACAGCACAGCTGCGAGTGTTAACACGCAGCTGAAACCAGCCTTGGGTTGCTTGGACATTCACCAGTGGTGAAACGAAAACCTGCTGGGAGTGGAGAACAAGATGAATTCAAGATTCGCGTGAATGAATGAAACATTCTGTAGTGTAGATTGCAATGGTTTCTGGGGTTTGTATTGTCTGAACTGGAAAAAGAAGAACTCACCAGTGTTGAGTCGCTAGACCGTGAACAGCACGGGTTCGAGTGTGAATAGACCGCTGAAAACCATCATTGCGTTACTTGAACATTCAGCAGTGGTGCAATGAAAACCTGCCGGGAGTGGAGATTCAGATGAATTCCAGATTCGCAGTGAATGAATGGAACATTCTCTAGTGGTGATTCCAATGATTTCTGAAGGCTGGGTTTTGTGGACACGAAAATGTAGAGCTGAACAGGGTGGAATGGATAGCCAAATGAACAGCACGTCTCGTACAGGCCACTGAAAACCAGCTTTGGCTTAATTGGACATTCACAAGTGGTGTAACGAAAACCTGACGGGAGTTGAGAATTAGATGAATTTCAGATTTGCAGTCAATGAATGGAACATTCTGTGGAGGAGATACCAATTGTTTCTGAAGTTTGGGTTATGTGGACAGGAAAATGGAGCTGAAGAGGGTTGAGTGGATAGCAAATTGAACAGCACGGCTGAGAGTATGAGCAGGCCACTTAAAACCAGCATTGGCTTACTTGGATATTTACCAGTGGTGTCACGAAAACCTGCCGGGAGTGGAGATTCAGATGAATTCCAGATTCGCTGTGAATGAATGGAACATTCTGTAGTGGAGATAACAATGATTTCTCCAGTCTCTGTGGTGTGGACAGGAAAATGTAGAGCTGGCCAGGGTTGAGTGGATAGCCAATTGAACAGCACCACTGCGCTTGTGAAGAAAACACTTAAAACATTGGGTTACTTGGACATTCAACAGTGGTGTAACGAAAACCTGCCGGGAGTGGAGGTTCAGAGGAATTCCAGATTCGCAGTGAATGAATGGAACATTCTCTAGTGGAGATTCCAATGATTTCTGAAGGCTGGGTCGTGTGGAAGGAAAATCAAGAACTAATCAGGATTTAGTGGAAAGCCAATTGTATAGCATGGCTGCGAGTGTGAACATGCAGCTGAAAACCAGCATTGGGTTACTTGGACATTCATCAGTGGTGTAAGGAAAACCTGCATGGAGTGGAGAGTCAGTTGAATTCCACATTCGCAGTGAATGAATGGAACATTCTGTAGAGGAGATTCCAATGATTTCTGAAGCCTGTGTTGTGTGGACAGGAAAATGAAGAGCTGACCAGGCTTGAATCGATAGCCAAGTAAACAGCAGGGCTGCGAATATGAACAGGCCGCTGAAAACCAGCATTGGGTTACTTGGACATTCAACAGTGGTGTAATGAAAACCTGCGTGGAGTTGAGAGTCAGATGAATTCCAGATTCGCAGTGAATGAATGGAACATTCTGTAGTGGAGATAACAAAGATTTCTGAAGGCTGGTAGTGTGGTGGGACAATGAAGAGCTGAACAGGGTGGAGTGAATTGTCAATTAAACAGCACGGCTGCGAGTATGAACAGGCCTCTGAAAACCAGCATTGGCTTACTTGGACATTCACAAGTGGTGTAATGTTAACCAGGCGGGAGTGGAGAATCAGATAAACTCCAGACTCACAGTGAATGAATGGAACATTCTGTAGTGGAGATTGCAATGATTTCTGAAATCTGGATTGTGGGGACACGAAAATGAAGAGCTGACCAGTGTTGAGTGGATAGCCTGTAAAAAGCCTCGGCTTCGAATGTGAACAGACCACTGAAAACCAGTATTGCATTACTTCGACTTTCAGCAGTGGTGTAACGAAAGCCTGCGTGGAGTGCAGATTCAGATGAATTCCAGATTCCCAGTGAATGAATGGAACATCCTGTAGTGGAGATTACAATGATTTCTGAAGGCTGGGTTGTGTGCACAGGAAAATGAGGAGCAAAACAGGTTGAGTGGATAGCCAATTGAACAGCACGACTGCGAACATGAACAGGCCTCTGAAAACCAGCATTGTTTTACTTGGACATTCACAAGTGGTGTAAGATAAATCTGCAGGTAGTGGAGATTCAGTTGAATTCCAGATTCGCAGTGAATGAATGGAACATTCTGTACTGGAGATTGCAATGATTTCTCAAGTCTGGATTGTTTGGACATGAAAATGAAGAGCTGACCACAGTTGTGTGGATACCCAGTAAAAAGCAGGGCTTAGAGTGTGAACAGACCGCTGAAAACCAGCATTGTGTTACTTGGACATTCATAAGTGGTGTAATGAAAGCCTACCTGGAGTGCAGATTCAGATGAATTCCAGATTGGCAGTGAATGAATGGAACATTCTGTACTGGCGATTCCAATGATTTCTGAAGTCTGATATTGTGGAAAAGAAAATGAAAGGCTGACCAGGTTTGAGTGGATAGACAATTGAACAGCACACTGCGAGTGTGAAAAGGCGGCTGAAAACCAGCATTGGATTACTTGGTCATTCACCAGTGCTGTAATGAAAACCTGCCTGGAGCGGAGAGTCAGATGAATTGCAGAATCGCAGTGAATGAATGGAACAGTCTGTAGTGGAGAGCCCAATGATTTCTGAAGGCTGGTTTGTGTGGAGAGGAAAATGAAGAGCTGACCAATATTGAGTGGATAGCCCATTGAACAGCACTTCTGCGAGTTGAACATGCCTCTGAAAACCAGTATTGAGTTACTTGGACATTCACCAGTGGCGTAACGAAAACCTGCCAGGAGTGGAGGTTCAGATGAATTCCAGATTCGCAGTGAATGAATGGAACATTCTCTAGTGGTGATTCCAATGATTTCTGAAGGCTGGGTTTTGTGGACACGAGAATGTAGAGCTGAACAGGGTGGAGTGGATAGCCAAATGAACAGCACGTCTCTTAGTATGAACAGGCCACTGAAAACCAGCATTGGCTTACTTGGACATTCACAAGTGGTGTAACGATAACCCGCCGGGAGTTGAGAGTCAGATGAATTTAAGATTCGCAGTGAATGAACGGAACATTCTGTGGAGGAGATACCAATTATTTCTGAAGGTTGGGTTATGAGGACAGGAAAATGTAGAGCTGAATAGGGTTGGGTGGATAGCAAATTGAACAGCACGGCTGAGTGTGTTAGTAGGCGGCTTAAAACCAGCATTGGCTTCCTTGGACATTTACCAGTGGTGTCACGAAAACCTTCCAGGAGTGGAGACTCTGATGAATTCCAGATTCGCGTGATTGAATGGAACATTCTGTAGTGGTGATTGCCAACATTTAGGAATCTGGATAGTCTGGACAGGATATTGAAGAGCTGACCGATATTGAGTGGATAGCCAATGAACAGCACGGTTTCGAGTGTGAACAGACCACTAAGAAGCAGCATTGCATTACTTGGACATTCATCAGTGGTGTAACGAAAGCCTTCCTGGAATGCAGATTCAGATTATTTCCAGATTCACAGTGAATGAATGGAAATTTCTGTAGTAGAGATTCCAATGATTTCTGAACGCTGGGTTGTGTGGACAGGAAAATGAAGAGCTGACTAGGTTTGACTGGATTGCCAATTGAACAGCAAGGCTGTGAGTGTGAACAGCCGCTGAAAACCAGCATTGGATTACCTGGTCATTCACCAGTGTTGTTAGGAAAATCTGCCTGGTGTGGAGAGTCAGAGGAATTCCAGATTCGCAGGGAACGAATGGAACATTCTGAAGTGGAGATAAGAATGATTTCTGAAGGCTCGGTGTGTGGAAGGAAAATCAAGAGCTAACCAGCGTTCACTGGATAGCCAATTGAACAGCACGGCTGCGAGTGTTAACACGCAGCTGAAACCAGCCTTGGGTTGCTTGGACATTCACCAGTGGTGAAACGAAAACCTGCTGGGAGTGGAGAACAAGATGAATTCAAGATTCGCGTGAATGAATGAAACATTCTGTAGTGTAGATTGCAATGGTTTCTGAGGTTTGTATTGTCTGAACTGGAAAAAGAAGAACTCACCAGTGTTGAGTCGCTAGACCGTGAACAGCACGGGTTCGAGTGTGAATAGACCGCTGAAAACCATCATTGCGTTACTTGAACATTCAGCAGTGGTGCCATGAAAACCTGCCGGGAGTGGAGATTCAGATGAATTCCAGATTCGCAGTGAATGAATGGAACATTCTCTAGTGGTGATTCCAATGATTTCTGAAGGCTGGGTTTTGTGGACACGAAAATGTAGAGCTGAACAGGGTGGAATGGATAGCCAAATGAACAGCACGTCTCGTAGTAAGAACAGGCCACTGAAAACCAGCTTTGGCTTAATTGGACATTCACAAGTGGTGTAACGAAAACCTGACGGGAGTTGAGAATTAGATGAATTTCAGATTTGCCGTCAATGAATGGAACATTCTGTGGAGGAGATACCAATTGTTTCTGAAGTTTGGGTTATGTGGACAGGAAAATGGAGCTGAAGAGGGTTGAGTGGATAGCAAATTGAACAGCACGGCTGAGAGTATGAGCAGGCCACTTAAAACCAGCATTGGCTTACTTGGATATTTACCAGTGGTGTCACGAAAACCTGCCGGGAGTGGAGATTCAGATGAATTCCAGATTCGCTGTGAATGAATGGAACATTCTGTAGTGGAGATAACAATGATTTCTCCAGTCTCTGTGGTGTGGACAGGAAAATGTAGAGCTGGCCAGGGTTGAGTGGATAGCCAATTGAACAGCACCACTGCGCTTGTGAAGAAAACACTTAAAACATTGGGTTACTTGGACATTCAACAGTGGTGTAACGAAAACCTGCCGGGAGTGGAGGTTCAGAGGAATTCCAGATTCGCAGTGAATGAATGGAACATTCTCTAGTGGAGATTCCAACGATTTCTGAAGGCTGGGTCGTGTGGAAGGAAAATCAAGAACTAATCAGGATTTAGTGGAAAGCCAATTGTATAGCATGGCTGCGAGTGTGAACATGCAGCTGAAAACCAGCATTGGGTTACTTGGACATTCATCAGTGGTGTAAGGAAAACCTGCATGGAGTGGAGAGTCAGTTGAATTCCACATTCGCAGTGAATGAATGGAACATTCTGTAGAGGAGATTCCAATGATTTCTGAAGCCTGTGTTGTGTGGACAGGAAAATGAAGAGCTGACCAGGCTTGAATCGATAGCCAAGTAAACAGCAGGGCTGCGAATATGAACAGGCCGCTGAAAACCAGCATTGGGTTACTTGGACATTCAACAGTGGTGTAATGAAAACCTGCGTGGAGTTGAGAGTCAGATGAATTCCAGATTCGCAGTGAATGAATGGAACATTCTGTAGTGGAGATAACAAAGATTTCTGAAGGCTGGTAGTGTGGTGGGACAATGAAGAGCTGAACAGGGTGGAGTGAATTGTCAATTAAACAGCACGGCTGCGAGTATGAACAGGCCTCTGAAAACCAGCATTGGCTTACTTGGACATTCACAAGTGGTGTAATGTTAACCAGGCGGGAGTGGAGAATCAGATAAACTCCAGACTCGCAGTGAATGAATGGAACATTCTGTAGTGGAGATTGCAATGATTTCTGAAATCTGGATTGTGGGGACACGAAAATGAAGAGCTGACCAGTGTTGAGTGGATAGCCTGTAAAAAGCCTCGGCTTCGAATGTGAACAGACCACTGAAAACCAGTATTGCATTACTTCGACTTTCAGCAGTGGTGTAACGAAAGCCTGCGTGGAGTGCAGATTCAGATGAATTCCAGATTCCCAGTGAATGAATGGAACATCCTGTAGTGGAGATTACAATGATTTCTGAAGGCTGGGTTGTGTGCACAGGAAAATGAGGAGCAAAACAGGTTGAGTGGATAGCCAATTGAACAGCACGACTGCGAACATGGACAGGCCTCTGAAAACCAGCATTGTTTTACTTGGACATTCACAAGTGGTGTAAGATAAATCTGCAGGTAGTGGAGATTCAGTTGAATTCCAGATTCGCAGTGAATGAATGGAACATTCTGTACTGGAGATTGCAATGATTTCTCAAGTCTGGATTGTTTGGACATGAAAATGAAGAGCTGACCACAGTTGTGTGGATACCCAGTAAAAAGCAGGGCTTAGAGTGTGAACAGACCGCTGAAAACCAGCATTGTGTTACTTGGACATTCATAAGTGGTGTAATGAAAGCCTACCTGGAGTGCAGATTCAGATGAATTCCAGATTGGCAGTGAATGAATGGAACATTCTGTACTGGCGATTCCAATGATTTCTGAAGTCTGATATTGTGGAAAAGAAAATGAAAGGCTGACCAGGTTTGAGTGGATAGACAATTGAACAGCACACTGCGAGTGTGAAAAGGCGGCTGAAAACCAGCATTGGATTACTTGGTCATTCACCAGTGCTGTAATGAAAACCTGCCTGGAGCGGAGAGTCAGATGAATTGCAGAATCGCAGTGAATGAATGGAACAGTCTGTAGTGGAGATCCCAATGATTTCTGAAGGCTGGTTTGTGTGGAGAGGAAAATGAAGAGCTGACCAATATTGAGTGGATAGCCCATTGAACAGCACTTCTGCGAGTTGAACATGCCTCTGAAAACCAGTATTGAGTTACTTGGACATTCACCAGTGGTGTAACGAAAACCTGCCGGGAGTGGAGGTTCAGATGAATTCCAGATTCGCAGTGAATGAATGGAACATTCTCTAGTGGTGATTCCAATGATTTCTGAAGGCTGGGTTTTGTGGACACGAAAATGTAGAGCTGAACAGGGTGGAGTGGATAGCCAAATGAACAGCACGTCTCTTAGTATGAACAGGCCACTGAAAACCAGCATTGGCTTACTTGGACATTCACAAGTGGTGTAACGATAACCCGCCGGGAGTTGAGAGTCAGATGAATTTAAGATTCGCAGTGAATGAACGGAACATTCTGTGGAGGAGATACCAATTATTTCTGAAGGTTGGGTTATGAGGACAGGAAAATGTAGAGCTGAATAGGGTTGGGTGGATAGCAAATTGAACAGCACGGCTGAGAGTATAAGCAGGCGGCTTAAAACCAGCATTGGCTTCCTTGGACATATACCAGTGGTGTCACGAAAACCTGCCGGGAGTGGAGACTCTGATGAATTCCAGATTCGCGTGATTGAATGGAACATTCTGTAGTGGAGATTGCCAAGATTTAGAAATCTGGATAGTCTGGACAGGATATTGAAGAGCTGACCAATGTTGAGTGGATAGCCAGTGAACAGCACGGTTTCGAGTGTGAACAGACCACTAAGAAGCAGCATTGCATTACTTGGACATTCATCAGTGGTGTAACGAAAGCCTTCCTGGAATGCAGATTCAGATTATTTCCAGATTCACAGTGAATGAATGGAAATTTCTGTAGTAGAGATTCCAATGATTTCTGAACGCTGGGTTGTGTGGACAGGAAAATGAAGAGCTGACTAGGTTTGACTGGATTGCCAATTGAACAGCAAGGCTGTGAGTGTGAACAGCCGCTGAAAACCAGCATTGGATTACCTGGTCATTCACCAGTGTTGTTAGGAAAATCTGCCTGGTGTGGAGAGTCAGAGGAATTCCAGATTCGCAGGGAACGAATGGAACATTCTGAAGTGGAGATAAGAATGATTTCTGAAGGCTCGGTGTGTGGAAGGAAAATCAAGAGCTAACCAGCGTTCACTGGATAGCCAATTGAACAGCACAGCTGCGAGTGTTAACACGCAGCTGAAACCAGCCTTGGGTTGCTTGGACATTCACCAGTGGTGAAACGAAAACCTGCTGGGAGTGGAGAACAAGATGAATTCAAGATTCGCGTGAATGAATGAAACATTCTGTAGTGTAGATTGCAATGGTTTCTGGGGTTTGTATTGTCTGAACTGGAAAAAGAAGAACTCACCAGTGTTGAGTCGCTAGACCGTGAACAGCACGGGTTCGAGTGTGAATAGACCGCTGAAAACCATCATTGCGTTACTTGAACATTCAGCAGTGGTGCAATGAAAACCTGCCGGGAGTGGAGATTCAGATGAATTCCAGATTCGCAGTGAATGAATGGAACATTCTCTAGTGGTGATTCCAATGATTTCTGAAGGCTGGGTTTTGTGGACACGAAAATGTAGAGCTGAACAGGGTGGAATGGATAGCCAAATGAACAGCACGTCTCGTACAGGCCACTGAAAACCAGCTTTGGCTTAATTGGACATTCACAAGTGGTGTAACGAAAACCTGACGGGAGTTGAGAATTAGATGAATTTCAGATTTGCAGTCAATGAATGGAACATTCTGTGGAGGAGATACCAATTGTTTCTGAAGTTTGGGTTATGTGGACAGGAAAATGGAGCTGAAGAGGGTTGAGTGGATAGCAAATTGAACAGCACGGCTGAGAGTATGAGCAGGCCACTTAAAACCAGCATTGGCTTACTTGGATATTTACCAGTGGTGTCACGAAAACCTGCCGGGAGTGGAGATTCAGATGAATTCCAGATTCGCTGTGAATGAATGGAACATTCTGTAGTGGAGATAACAATGATTTCTCCAGTCTCTGTGGTGTGGACAGGAAAATGTAGAGCTGGCCAGGGTTGAGTGGATAGCCAATTGAACAGCACCACTGCGCTTGTGAAGAAAACACTTAAAACATTGGGTTACTTGGACATTCAACAGTGGTGTAACGAAAACCTGCCGGGAGTGGAGGTTCAGAGGAATTCCAGATTCGCAGTGAATGAATGGAACATTCTCTAGTGGAGATTCCAATGATTTCTGAAGGCTGGGTCGTGTGGAAGGAAAATCAAGAACTAATCAGGATTTAGTGGAAAGCCAATTGTATAGCATGGCTGCGAGTGTGAACATGCAGCTGAAAACCAGCATTGGGTTACTTGGACATTCATCAGTGGTGTAAGGAAAACCTGCATGGAGTGGAGAGTCAGTTGAATTCCACATTCGCAGTGAATGAATGGAACATTCTGTAGAGGAGATTCCAATGATTTCTGAAGCCTGTGTTGTGTGGACAGGAAAATGAAGAGCTGACCAGGCTTGAATCGATAGCCAAGTAAACAGCAGGGCTGCGAATATGAACAGGCCGCTGAAAACCAGCATTGGGTTACTTGGACATTCAACAGTGGTGTAATGAAAACCTGCGTGGAGTTGAGAGTCAGATGAATTCCAGATTCGCAGTGAATGAATGGAACATTCTGTAGTGGAGATAACAAAGATTTCTGAAGGCTGGTAGTGTGGTGGGACAATGAAGAGCTGAACAGGGTGGAGTGAATTGTCAATTAAACAGCACGGCTGCGAGTATGAACAGGCCTCTGAAAACCAGCATTGGCTTACTTGGACATTCACAAGTGGTGTAATGTTAACCAGGCGGGAGTGGAGAATCAGATAAACTCCAGACTCGCAGTGAATGAATGGAACATTCTGTAGTGGAGATTGCAATGATTTCTGAAATCTGGATTGTGGGGACACGAAAATGAAGAGCTGACCAGTGTTGAGTGGATAGCCTGTAAAAAGCCTCGGCTTCGAATGTGAACAGACCACTGAAAACCAGTATTGCATTACTTCGACTTTCAGCAGTGGTGTAACGAAAGCCTGCGTGGAGTGCAGATTCAGATGAATTCCAGATTCCCAGTGAATGAATGGAACATCCTGTAGTGGAGATTACAATGATTTCTGAAGGCTGGGTTGTGTGCACAGGAAAATGAGGAGCAAAACAGGTTGAGTGGATAGCCAATTGAACAGCACGACTGCGAACATGAACAGGCCTCTGAAAACCAGCATTGTTTTACTTGGACATTCACAAGTGGTGTAAGATAAATCTGCAGGTAGTGGAGATTCAGTTGAATTCCAGATTCGCAGTGAATGAATGGAACATTCTGTACTGGAGATTGCAATGATTTCTCAAGTCTGGATTGTTTGGACATGAAAATGAAGAGCTGACCACAGTTGTGTGGATACCCAGTAAAAAGCAGGGCTTAGAGTGTGAACAGACCGCTGAAAACCAGCATTGTGTTACTTGGACATTCATAAGTGGTGTAATGAAAGCCTACCTGGAGTGCAGATTCAGATGAATTCCAGATTGGCAGTGAATGAATGGAACATTCTGTACTGGCGATTCCAATGATTTCTGAAGTCTGATATTGTGGAAAAGAAAATGAAAGGCTGACCAGGTTTGAGTGGATAGACAATTGAACAGCACACTGCGAGTGTGAAAAGGCGGCTGAAAACCAGCATTGGATTACTTGGTCATTCACCAGTGCTGTAATGAAAACCTGCCTGGAGCGGAGAGTCAGATGAATTGCAGAATCGCAGTGAATGAATGGAACAGTCTGTAGTGGAGAGCCCAATGATTTCTGAAGGCTGGTTTGTGTGGAGAGGAAAATGAAGAGCTGACCAATATTGAGTGGATAGCCCATTGAACAGCACTTCTGCGAGTTGAACATGCCTCTGAAAACCAGTATTGAGTTACTTGGACATTCACCAGTGGCGTAACGAAAACCTGCCAGGAGTGGAGGTTCAGATGAATTCCAGATTCGCAGTGAATGAATGGAACATTCTCTAGTGGTGATTCCAATGATTTCTGAAGGCTGGGTTTTGTGGACACGAGAATGTAGAGCTGAACAGGGTGGAGTGGATAGCCAAATGAACAGCACGTCTCTTAGTATGAACAGGCCACTGAAAACCAGCATTGGCTTACTTGGACATTCACAAGTGGTGTAACGATAACCCGCCGGGAGTTGAGAGTCAGATGAATTTAAGATTCGCAGTGAATGAACGGAACATTCTGTGGAGGAGATACCAATTATTTCTGAAGGTTGGGTTATGAGGACAGGAAAATGTAGAGCTGAATAGGGTTGGGTGGATAGCAAATTGAACAGCACGGCTGAGTGTGTTAGCAGGCGGCTTAAAACCAGCATTGGCTTCCTTGGACATTTACCAGTGGTGTCACGAAAACCTTCCAGGAGTGGAGACTCTGATGAATTCCAGATTCGCGTGATTGAATGGAACATTCTGTAGTGGTGATTGCCAACATTTAGGAATCTGGATAGTCTGGACAGGATATTGAAGAGCTGACCGATATTGAGTGGATAGCCAATGAACAGCACGGTTTCGAGTGTGAACAGACCACTAAGAAGCAGCATTGCATTACTTGGACATTCATCAGTGGTGTAACGAAAGCCTTCCTGGAATGCAGATTCAGATTATTTCCAGATTCACAGTGAATGAATGGAAATTTCTGTAGTAGAGATTCCAATGATTTCTGAACGCTGGGTTGTGTGGACAGGAAAATGAAGAGCTGACTAGGTTTGACTGGATTGCCAATTGAACAGCAAGGCTGTGAGTGTGAACAGCCGCTGAAAACCAGCATTGGATTACCTGGTCATTCACCAGTGTTGTTAGGAAAATCTGCCTGGTGTGGAGAGTCAGAGGAATTCCAGATTCGCAGGGAACGAATGGAACATTCTGAAGTGGAGATAAGAATGATTTCTGAAGGCTCGGTGTGTGGAAGGAAAATCAAGAGCTAACCAGCGTTCACTGGATAGCCAATTGAACAGCACGGCTGCGAGTGTTAACACGCAGCTGAAACCAGCCTTGGGTTGCTTGGACATTCACCAGTGGTGAAACGAAAACCTGCTGGGAGTGGAGAACAAGATGAATTCAAGATTCGCGTGAATGAATGAAACATTCTGTAGTGTAGATTGCAATGGTTTCTGAGGTTTGTATTGTCTGAACTGGAAAAAGAAGAACTCACCAGTGTTGAGTCGCTAGACCGTGAACAGCACGGGTTCGAGTGTGAATAGACCGCTGAAAACCATCATTGCGTTACTTGAACATTCAGCAGTGGTGCCATGAAAACCTGCCGGGAGTGGAGATTCAGATGAATTCCAGATTCGCAGTGAATGAATGGAACATTCTCTAGTGGTGATTCCAATGATTTCTGAAGGCTGGGTTTTGTGGACACGAAAATGTAGAGCTGAACAGGGTGGAATGGATAGCCAAATGAACAGCACGTCTCGTAGTAAGAACAGGCCACTGAAAACCAGCTTTGGCTTAATTGGACATTCACAAGTGGTGTAACGAAAACCTGACGGGAGTTGAGAATTAGATGAATTTCAGATTTGCCGTCAATGAATGGAACATTCTGTGGAGGAGATACCAATTGTTTCTGAAGTTTGGGTTATGTGGACAGGAAAATGGAGCTGAAGAGGGTTGAGTGGATAGCAAATTGAACAGCACGGCTGAGAGTATGAGCAGGCCACTTAAAACCAGCATTGGCTTACTTGGATATTTACCAGTGGTGTCACGAAAACCTGCCGGGAGTGGAGATTCAGATGAATTCCAGATTCGCTGTGAATGAATGGAACATTCTGTAGTGGAGATAACAATGATTTCTCCAGTCTCTGTGGTGTGGACAGGAAAATGTAGAGCTGGCCAGGGTTGAGTGGATAGCCAATTGAACAGCACCACTGCGCTTGTGAAGAAAACACTTAAAACATTGGGTTACTTGGACATTCAACAGTGGTGTAACGAAAACCTGCCGGGAGTGGAGGTTCAGAGGAATTCCAGATTCGCAGTGAATGAATGGAACATTCTCTAGTGGAGATTCCAATGATTTCTGAAGGCTGGGTCGTGTGGAAGGAAAATCAAGAACTAATCAGGATTTAGTGGAAAGCCAATTGTATAGCATGGCTGCGAGTGTGAACATGCAGCTGAAAACCAGCATTGGGTTACTTGGACATTCATCAGTGGTGTAAGGAAAACCTGCATGGAGTGGAGAGTCAGTTGAATTCCACATTCGCAGTGAATGAATGGAACATTCTGTAGAGGAGATTCCAATGATTTCTGAAGCCTGTGTTGTGTGGACAGGAAAATGAAGAGCTGACCAGGCTTGAATCGATAGCCAAGTAAACAGCAGGGCTGCGAATATGAACAGGCCGCTGAAAACCAGCATTGGGTTACTTGGACATTCAACAGTGGTGTAATGAAAACCTGCGTGGAGTTGAGAGTCAGATGAATTCCAGATTCGCAGTGAATGAATGGAACATTCTGTAGTGGAGATAACAAAGATTTCTGAAGGCTGGTAGTGTGGTGGGACAATGAAGAGCTGAACAGGGTGGAGTGAATTGTCAATTAAACAGCACGGCTGCGAGTATGAACAGGCCTCTGAAAACCAGCATTGGCTTACTTGGACATTCACAAGTGGTGTAATGTTAACCAGGCGGGAGTGGAGAATCAGATAAACTCCAGACTCGCAGTGAATGAATGGAACATTCTGTAGTGGAGATTGCAATGATTTCTGAAATCTGGATTGTGGGGACACGAAAATGAAGAGCTGACCAGTGTTGAGTGGATAGCCTGTAAAAAGCCTCGGCTTCGAATGTGAACAGACCACTGAAAACCAGTATTGCATTACTTCGACTTTCAGCAGTGGTGTAACGAAAGCCTGCGTGGAGTGCAGATTCAGATGAATTCCAGATTCCCAGTGAATGAATGGAACATCCTGTAGTGGAGATTACAATGATTTCTGAAGGCTGGGTTGTGTGCACAGGAAAATGAGGAGCAAAACAGGTTGAGTGGATAGCCAATTGAACAGCACGACTGCGAACATGAACAGGCCTCTGAAAACCAGCATTGTTTTACTTGGACATTCACAAGTGGTGTAAGATAAATCTGCAGGTAGTGGAGATTCAGTTGAATTCCAGATTCGCAGTGAATGAATGGAACATTCTGTACTGGAGATTGCAATGATTTCTCAAGTCTGGATTGTTTGGACATGAAAATGAAGAGCTGACCACAGTTGTGTGGATACCCAGTAAAAAGCAGGGCTTAGAGTGTGAACAGACCGCTGAAAACCAGCATTGTGTTACTTGGACATTCATAAGTGGTGTAATGAAAGCCTACCTGGAGTGCAGATTCAGATGAATTCCAGATTGGCAGTGAATGAATGGAACATTCTGTACTGGCGATTCCAATGATTTCTGAAGTCTGATATTGTGGAAAAGAAAATGAAAGGCTGACCAGGTTTGAGTGGATAGACAATTGAACAGCACACTGCGAGTGTGAAAAGGCGGCTGAAAACCAGCATTGGATTACTTGGTCATTCACCAGTGCTGTAATGAAAACCTGCCTGGAGCGGAGAGTCAGATGAATTGCAGAATCGCAGTGAATGAATGGAACAGTCTGTAGTGGAGATCCCAATGATTTCTGAAGGCTGGTTTGTGTGGAGAGGAAAATGAAGAGCTGACCAATATTGAGTGGATAGCCCATTGAACAGCACTTCTGCGAGTTGAACATGCCTCTGAAAACCAGTATTGAGTTACTTGGACATTCACCAGTGGTGTAACGAAAACCTGCCGGGAGTGGAGGTTCAGATGAATTCCAGATTCGCAGTGAATGAATGGAACATTCTCTAGTGGTGATTCCAATGATTTCTGAAGGCTGGGTTTTGTGGACACGAAAATGTAGAGCTGAACAGGGTGGAGTGGATAGCCAAATGAACAGCACGTCTCTTAGTATGAACAGGCCACTGAAAACCAGCATTGGCTTACTTGGACATTCACAAGTGGTGTAACGATAACCCGCCGGGAGTTGAGAGTCAGATGAATTTAAGATTCGCAGTGAATGAACGGAACATTCTGTGGAGGAGATACCAATTATTTCTGAAGGTTGGGTTATGAGGACAGGAAAATGTAGAGCTGAATAGGGTTGGGTGGATAGCAAATTGAACAGCACGGCTGAGAGTATAAGCAGGCGGCTTAAAACCAGCATTGGCTTCCTTGGACATATACCAGTGGTGTCACGAAAACCTGCCGGGAGTGGAGACTCTGATGAATTCCAGATTCGCGTGATTGAATGGAACATTCTGTAGTGGAGATTGCCAAGATTTAGAAATCTGGATAGTCTGGACAGGATATTGAAGAGCTGACCAATGTTGAGTGGATAGCCAGTGAACAGCACGGTTTCGAGTGTGAACAGACCACTAAGAAGCAGCATTGCATTACTTGGACATTCATCAGTGGTGTAACGAAAGCCTTCCTGGAATGCAGATTCAGATTATTTCCAGATTCACAGTGAATGAATGGAAATTTCTGTAGTAGAGATTCCAATGATTTCTGAACGCTGGGTTGTGTGGACAGGAAAATGAAGAGCTGACTAGGTTTGACTGGATTGCCAATTGAACAGCAAGGCTGTGAGTGTGAACAGCCGCTGAAAACCAGCATTGGATTACCTGGTCATTCACCAGTGTTGTTAGGAAAATCTGCCTGGTGTGGAGAGTCAGAGGAATTCCAGATTCGCTGGGAACGAATGGAACATTCTGAAGTGGAGATAAGAATGATTTCTGAAGGCTCGGTGTGTGGAAGGAAAATCAAGAGCTAACCAGCGTTCACTGGATAGCCAATTGAACAGCACGGCTGCGAGTGTTAACACGCAGCTGAAACCAGCCTTGGGTTGCTTGGACATTCACCAGTGGTGAAACGAAAACCTGCTGGGAGTGGAGAACAAGATGAATTCAAGATTCGCGTGAATGAATGAAACATTCTGTAGTGTAGATTGCAATGGTTTCTGGGGTTTGTATTGTCTGAACTGGAAAAAGAAGAACTCACCAGTGTTGAGTCGCTAGACCGTGAACAGCACGGGTTCGAGTGTGAATAGACCGCTGAAAACCATCATTGCGTTACTTGAACATTCAGCAGTGGTGCAATGAAAACCTGCCGGGAGTGGAGATTCAGATGAATTCCAGATTCGCAGTGAATGAATGGAACATTCTCTAGTGGTGATTCCAATGATTTCTGAAGGCTGGGTTTTGTGGACACGAAAATGTAGAGCTGAACAGGGTGGAATGGATAGCCAAATGAACAGCACGTCTCGTACAGGCCACTGAAAACCAGCTTTGGCTTAATTGGACATTCACAAGTGGTGTAACGAAAACCTGACGGGAGTTGAGAATTAGATGAATTTCAGATTTGCAGTCAATGAATGGAACATTCTGTGGAGGAGATACCAATTGTTTCTGAGGTTTGGGTTATGTGGACAGGAAAATGGAGCTGAAGAGGGTTGAGTGGATAGCAAATTGAACAGCACGGCTGAGAGTATGAGCAGGCCACTTAAAACCAGCATTGGCTTACTTGGATATTTACCAGTGGTGTCACGAAAACCTGCCGGGAGTGGAGATTCAGATGAGTTCCAGATTCGCTGTGAATGAATGGAACATTCTGTAGTGGAGATAACAATGATTTCTCCAGTCTCTGTGGTGTGGACAGGAAAATGTAGAGCTGGCCAGGGTTGAGTGGATAGCCAATTGAACAGCACCACTGCGCTTGTGAAGAAAACACTTAAAACATTGGGTTACTTGGACATTCAACAGTGGTGTAACGAAAACCTGCCGGGAGTGGAGGTTCAGAGGAATTCCAGATTCGCAGTGAATGAATGGAACATTCTCTAGTGGAGATTCCAATGATTTCTGAAGGCTGGGTCGTGTGGAAGGAAAATCAAGAACTAATCAGGATTTAGTGGAAAGCCAATTGTATAGCATGGCTGCGAGTGTGAACATGCAGCTGAAAACCAGCATTGGGTTACTTGGACATTCATCAGTGGTGTAAGGAAAACCTGCATGGAGTGGAGAGTCAGTTGAATTCCACATTCGCAGTGAATGAATGGAACATTCTGTAGAGGAGATTCCAATGATTTCTGAAGCCTGTGTTGTGTGGACAGGAAAATGAAGAGCTGACCAGGCTTGAATCGATAGCCAAGTAAACAGCAGGGCTGCGAATATGAACAGGCCGCTGAAAACCAGCATTGGGTTACTTGGACATTCAACAGTGGTGTAATGAAAACCTGCGTGGAGTTGAGAGTCAGATGAATTCCAGATTCGCAGTGAATGAATGGAACATTCTGTAGTGGAGATAACAAAGATTTCTGAAGGCTGGTAGTGTGGTGGGACAATGAAGAGCTGAACAGGGTGGAGTGAATTGTCAATTAAACAGCACGGCTGCGAGTATGAACAGGCCTCTGAAAACCAGCATTGGCTTACTTGGACATTCACAAGTGGTGTAATGTTAACCAGGCGGGAGTGGAGAATCAGATAAACTCCAGACTCGCAGTGAATGAATGGAACATTCTGTAGTGGAGATTGCAATGATTTCTGAAATCTGGATTGTGGGGACACGAAAATGAAGAGCTGACCAGTGTTGAGTGGATAGCCTGTAAAAAGCCTCGGCTTCGAATGTGAACAGACCACTGAAAACCAGTATTGCATTACTTCGACTTTCAGCAGTGGTGTAACGAAAGCCTGCGTGGAGTGCAGATTCAGATGAATTCCAGATTCCCAGTGAATGAATGGAACATCCTGTAGTGGAGATTACAATGATTTCTGAAGGCTGGGTTGTGTGCACAGGAAAATGAGGAGCAAAACAGGTTGAGTGGATAGCCAATTGAACAGCACGACTGCGAACATGAACAGGCCTCTGAAAACCAGCATTGTTTTACTTGGACATTCACAAGTGGTGTAAGATAAATCTGCAGGTAGTGGAGATTCAGTTGAATTCCAGATTCGCAGTGAATGAATGGAACATTCTGTACTGGAGATTGCAATGATTTCTCAAGTCTGGATTGTTTGGACATGAAAATGAAGAGCTGACCACAGTTGTGTGGATACCCAGTAAAAAGCAGGGCTTAGAGTGTGAACAGACCGCTGAAAACCAGCATTGTGTTACTTGGACATTCATAAGTGGTGTAATGAAAGCCTACCTGGAGTGCAGATTCAGATGAATTCCAGATTGGCAGTGAATGAATGGAACATTCTGTACTGGCGATTCCAATGATTTCTGAAGTCTGATATTGTGGAAAAGAAAATGAAAGGCTGACCAGGTTTGAGTGGATAGACAATTGAACAGCACACTGCGAGTGTGAAAAGGCGGCTGAAAACCAGCATTGGATTACTTGGTCATTCACCAGTGCTGTAATGAAAACCTGCCTGGAGCGGAGAGTCAGATGAATTGCAGAATCGCAGTGAATGAATGGAACAGTCTGTAGTGGAGATCCCAATGATTTCTGAAGGCTGGTTTGTGTGGAGAGGAAAATGAAGAGCTGACCAATATTGAGTGGATAGCCCATTGAACAGCACTTCTGCGAGTTGAACATGCCTCTGAAAACCAGTATTGAGTTACTTGGACATTCACCAGTGGTGTAACGAAAACCTGCCGGAAGTGGAGGTTCAGATGAATTCCAGATTCGCAGTGAATGAATGGAACATTCTCTAGTGGTGATTCCAATGATTTCTGAAGGCTGGGTTTTGTGGACACGAAAATGTAGAGCTGAACAGGGTGGAGTGGATAGCCAAATGAACAGCACGTCTCTTAGTATGAACAGGCCACTGAAAACCAGCATTGGCTTACTTGGACATTCACAAGTGGTGTAACGATAACCCGCCGGGAGTTGAGAGTCAGATGAATTTAAGATTCGCAGTGAATGAACGGAACATTCTGTGGAGGAGATACCAATTATTTCTGAAGGTTGGGTTATGAGGACAGGAAAATGTAGAGCTGAATAGGGTTGGGTGGATAGCAAATTGAACAGCACGGCTGAGAGTATAAGCAGGCGGCTTAAAACCAGCATTGGCTTCCTTGGACATATACCAGTGGTGTCACGAAAACCTGCCGGGAGTGGAGACTCTGATGAATTCCAGATTCGCGTGATTGAATGGAACATTCTGTAGTGGAGATTGCCAAGATTTAGAAATCTGGATAGTCTGGACAGGTTATTGAAGAGCTGACCAATGTTGAGTGGATAGCCAGTGAACAGCACGGTTTCGAGTGTGAACAGACCACTAAGAAGCAGCATTGCATTACTTGGACATTCATCAGTGGTGTAACGAAAGCCTTCCTGGAATGCAGATTCAGATTATTTCCAGATTCACAGTGAATGAATGGAAATTTCTGTAGTAGAGATTCCAATGATTTCTGAACGCTGGGTTGTGTGGACAGGAAAATGAAGAGCTGACTAGGTTTGACTGGATTGCCAATTGAACAGCAAGGCTGTGAGTGTGAACAGCCGCTGAAAACCAGCATTGGATTACCTGGTCATTCACCAGTGTTGTTAGGAAAATCTGCCTGGTGTGGAGAGTCAGAGGAATTCCAGATTCGCAGGGAACGAATGGAACATTCTGAAGTGGAGATAAGAATGATTTCTGAAGGCTCGGTGTGTGGAAGGAAAATCAAGAGCTAACCAGCGTTCACTGGATAGCCAATTGAACAGCACGGCTGCGAGTGTTAACACGCAGCTGAAACCAGCCTTGGGTTGCTTGGACATTCACCAGTGGTGAAACGAAAACCTGCTGGGAGTGGAGAACAAGATGAATTCAAGATTCGCGTGAATGAATGAAACATTCTGTAGTGTAGATTGCAATGGTTTCTGGGGTTTGTATTGTCTGAACTGGAAAAAGAAGAACTCACCAGTGTTGAGTCGCTAGACCGTGAACAGCACGGGTTCGAGTGTGAATAGACCGCTGAAAACCATCATTGCGTTACTTGAACATTCAGCAGTGGTGCAATGAAAACCTGCCGGGAGTGGAGATTCAGATGAATTCCAGATTCGCAGTGAATGAATGGAACATTCTCTAGTGGTGATTCCAATGATTTCTGAAGGCTGGGTTTTGTGGACACGAAAATGTAGAGCTGAACAGGGTGGAGTGGATAGCCAAATGAACAGCACGTCTCTTAGTATGAACAGGCCACTGAAAACCAGCATTGGCTTACTTGGACATTCACAAGTGGTGTAACGATAACCCGCCGGGAGTTGAGAGTCAGATGAATTTAAGATTCGCAGTGAATGAACGGAACATTCTGTGGAGGAGATACCAATTATTTCTGAAGGTTGGGTTATGAGGACAGGAAAATGTAGAGCTGAATAGGGTTGGGTGGATAGCAAATTGAACAGCACGGCTGAGAGTATAAGCAGGCGGCTTAAAACCAGCATTGGCTTCCTTGGACATATACAATTGGTGTCACGAAAACCTGCCGGGAGTGGAGACTCTGATGAATTCCAGATTCGCGTGATTGAATGGAACATTCTGTAGTGGAGATTGCCAAGATTTAGAAATCTGGATAGTCTGGACAGGATATTGAAGAGCTGACCAATGTTGAGTGGATAGCCAGTGAACAGCACGGTTTCGAGTGTGAACAGACCACTAAGAAGCAGCATTGCATTACTTGGACATTCATCAGTGGTGTAACGAAAGCCTTCCTGGAATGCAGATTCAGATTATTTCCAGATTCACAGTGAATGAATGGAAATTTCTGTAGTAGAGATTCCAATGATTTCTGAACGCTGGGTTGTGTGGACAGGAAAATGAAGAGCTGACTAGGTTTGACTGGATTGCCAATTGAACAGCAAGGCTGTGAGTGTGAACAGCCGCTGAAAACCAGCATTGGATTACCTGGTCATTCACCAGTGTTGTTAGGAAAATCTGCCTGGTGTGGAGAGTCAGAGGAATTCCAGATTCGCAGGGAACGAATGGAACATTCTGAAGTGGAGATAAGAATGATTTCTGAAGGCTCGGTGTGTGGAAGGAAAATCAAGAGCTAACCAGCGTTCACTGGATAGCCAATTGAACAGCACGGCTGCGAGTGTTAACACGCAGCTGAAACCAGCCTTGGGTTGCTTGGACATTCACCAGTGGTGAAACGAAAACCTGCTGGGAGTGGAGAACAAGATGAATTCAAGATTCGCGTGAATGAATGAAACATTCTGTAGTGTAGATTGCAATGGTTTCTGGGGTTTGTATTGTCTGAACTGGAAAAAGAAGAACTCACCAGTGTTGAGTCGCTAGACCGTGAACAGCACGGGTTCGAGTGTGAATAGACCGCTGAAAACCATCATTGCGTTACTTGAACATTCAGCAGTGGTGCAATGAAAACCTGCCGGGAGTGGAGATTCAGATGAATTCCAGATTCGCAGTGAATGAATGGAACATTCTGTAGTGGTGATTCCAATGATTTCTGAAGGCTGGGTTTTGTGGACACGAAAATGTAGAGCTGAACAGGGTGGAATGGATAGCCAAATGAACAGCACGTCTCGTAGTAAGAACAGGCCACTGAAAACCAGCTTTGGCTTAATTGGACATTCACAAGTGGTGTAACGAAAACCTGACGGGAGTTGAGAATTAGATGAATTTCAGATTTGCAGTCAATGAATGGAACATTCTGTGGAGGAGATACCAATTGTTTCTGAGGTTTGGGTTATGTGGACAGGAAAATGGAGCTGAAGAGGGTTGAGTGGATAGCAAATTGAACAGCACGGCTGAGAGTATGAGCAGGCCACTTAAAACCAGCATTGGCTTACTTGGATATTTACCAGTGGTGTCACGAAAACCTGCCGGGAGTGGAGATTCAGATGAGTTCCAGATTCGCTGTGAATGAATGGAACATTCTGTAGTGGAGATAACAATGATTTCTCCAGTCTCTGTGGTGTGGACAGGAAAATGTAGAGCTGGCCAGGGTTGAGTGGATAGCCAATTGAACAGCACCACTGCGCTTGTGAAGAAAACACTTAAAACATTGGGTTACTTGGACATTCAACAGTGGTGTAACGAAAACCTGCCGGGAGTGGAGGTTCAGAGGAATTCCAGATTCGCAGTGAATGAATGGAACATTCTCTAGTGGAGATTCCAATGATTTCTGAAGGCTGGGTCGTGTGGAAGGAAAATCAAGAACTAATCAGGATTTAGTGGAAAGCCAATTGTATAGCATGGCTGCGAGTGTGAACATGCAGCTGAAAACCAGCATTGGGTTACTTGGACATTCATCAGTGGTGTAAGGAAAACCTGCATGGAGTGGAGAGTCAGTTGAATTCCACATTCGCAGTGAATGAATGGAACATTCTGTAGAGGAGATTCCAATGATTTCTGAAGCCTGTGTTGTGTGGACAGGAAAATGAAGAGCTGACCAGGCTTGAATCGATAGCCAAGTAAACAGCAGGGCTGCGAATATGAACAGGCCGCTGAAAACCAGCATTGGGTTACTTGGACATTCAACAGTGGTGTAATGAAAACCTGCGTGGAGTTGAGAGTCAGATGAATTCCAGATTCGCAGTGAATGAATGGAACATTCTGTAGTGGAGATAACAAAGATTTCTGAAGGCTGGTAGTGTGGTGGGACAATGAAGAGCTGAACAGGGTGGAGTGAATTGTCAATTAAACAGCACGGCTGCGAGTATGAACAGGCCTCTGAAAACCAGCATTGGCTTACTTGGACATTCACAAGTGGTGTAATGTTAACCAGGCGGGAGTGGAGAATCAGATAAACTCCAGACTCGCAGTGAATGAATGGAACATTCTGTAGTGGAGATTGCAATGATTTCTGAAATCTGGATTGTGGGGACACGAAAATGAAGAGCTGACCAGTGTTGAGTGGATAGCCTGTAAAAAGCCTCGGCTTCGAATGTGAACAGACCACTGAAAACCAGTATTGCATTACTTCGACTTTCAGCAGTGGTGTAACGAAAGCCTGCGTGGAGTGCAGATTCAGATGAATTCCAGATTCCCAGTGAATGAATGGAACATCCTGTAGTGGAGATTACAATGATTTCTGAAGGCTGGGTTGTGTGCACAGGAAAATGAGGAGCAAAACAGGTTGAGTGGATAGCCAATTGAACAGCACGACTGCGAACATGAACAGGCCTCTGAAAACCAGCATTGTTTTACTTGGACATTCACAAGTGGTGTAAGATAAATCTGCAGGTAGTGGAGATTCAGTTGAATTCCAGATTCGCAGTGAATGAATGGAACATTCTGTACTGGAGATTGCAATGATTTCTCAAGTCTGGATTGTTTGGACATGAAAATGAAGAGCTGACCACAGTTGTGTGGATACCCAGTAAAAAGCAGGGCTTAGAGTGTGAACAGACCGCTGAAAACCAGCATTGTGTTACTTGGACATTCATAAGTGGTGTAATGAAAGCCTACCTGGAGTGCAGATTCAGATGAATTCCAGATTGGCAGTGAATGAATGGAACATTCTGTACTGGCGATTCCAATGATTTCTGAAGTCTGATATTGTGGAAAAGAAAATGAAAGGCTGACCAGGTTTGAGTGGATAGACAATTGAACAGCACACTGCGAGTGTGAAAAGGCGGCTGAAAACCAGCATTGGATTACTTGGTCATTCACCAGTGCTGTAATGAAAACCTGCCTGGAGTGGAGAGTCAGATGAATTGCAGAATCGCAGTGAATGAATGGAACAGTCTGTAGTGGAGATCCCAATGATTTCTGAAGGCTGGTTTGTGTGGAGAGGAAAATGAAGAGCTGACCAATATTGAGTGGATAGCCCATTGAACAGCACTTCTGCGAGTTGAACATGCCTCTGAAAACCAGTATTGAGTTACTTGGACATTCACCAGTGGTGTAACGAAAACCTGCCGGGAGTGGAGGTTCAGATGAATTCCAGATTCGCAGTGAATGAATGGAACATTCTCTAGTGGTGATTCCAATGATTTCTGAAGGCTGGGTTTTGTGGACACGAAAATGTAGAGCTGAACAGGGTGGAGTGGATAGCCAAATGAACAGCACGTCTCTTAGTATGAACAGGCCACTGAAAACCAGCATTGGCTTACTTGGACATTCACAAGTGGTGTAACGATAACCCGCCGGGAGTTGAGAGTCAGATGAATTTAAGATTCGCAGTGAATGAACGGAACATTCTGTGGAGGAGATACCAATTATTTCTGAAGGTTGGGTTATGAGGACAGGAAAATGTAGAGCTGAATAGGGTTGGGTGGATAGCAAATTGAACAGCACGGCTGAGAGTATAAGCAGGCGGCTTAAAACCAGCATTGGCTTCCTTGGACATATACAATTGGTGTCACGAAAACCTGCCGGGAGTGGAGACTCTGATGAATTCCAGATTCGCGTGATTGAATGGAACATTCTGTAGTGGAGATTGCCAAGATTTAGAAATCTGGATAGTCTGGACAGGATATTGAAGAGCTGACCAATGTTGAGTGGATAGCCAGTGAACAGCACGGTTTCGAGTGTGAACAGACCACTAAGAAGCAGCATTGCATTACTTGGACATTCATCAGTGGTGTAACGAAAGCCTTCCTGGAATGCAGATTCAGATTATTTCCAGATTCACAGTGAATGAATGGAAATTTCTGTAGTAGAGATTCCAATGATTTCTGAACGCTGGGTTGTGTGGACAGGAAAATGAAGAGCTGACTAGGTTTGACTGGATTGCCAATTGAACAGCAAGGCTGTGAGTGTGAACAGCCGCTGAAAACCAGCATTGGATTACCTGGTCATTCACCAGTGTTGTTAGGAAAATCTGCCTGGTGTGGAGAGTCAGAGGAATTCCAGATTCGCAGGGAACGAATGGAACATTCTGAAGTGGAGATAAGAATGATTTCTGAAGGCTCGGTGTGTGGAAGGAAAATCAAGAGCTAACCAGCGTTCACTGGATAGCCAATTGAACAGCACGGCTGCGAGTGTTAACACGCAGCTGAAACCAGCCTTGGGTTGCTTGGACATTCACCAGTGGTGAAACGAAAACCTGCTGGGAGTGGAGAACAAGATGAATTCAAGATTCGCGTGAATGAATGAAACATTCTGTAGTGTAGATTGCAATGGTTTCTGGGGTTTGTATTGTCTGAACTGGAAAAAGAAGAACTCACCAGTGTTGAGTCGCTAGACCGTGAACAGCACGGGTTCGAGTGTGAATAGACCGCTGAAAACCATCATTGCGTTACTTGAACATTCAGCAGTGGTGCAATGAAAACCTGCCGGGAGTGGAGATTCAGATGAATTCCAGATTCGCAGTGAATGAATGGAACATTCTGTAGTGGTGATTCCAATGATTTCTGAAGGCTGGGTTTTGTGGACACGAAAATGTAGAGCTGAACAGGGTGGAATGGATAGCCAAATGAACAGCACGTCTCGTAGTAAGAACAGGCCACTGAAAACCAGCTTTGGCTTAATTGGACATTCACAAGTGGTGTAACGAAAACCTGACGGGAGTTGAGAATTAGATGAATTTCAGATTTGCAGTCAATGAATGGAACATTCTGTGGAGGAGATACCAATTGTTTCTGAGGTTTGGGTTATGTGGACAGGAAAATGGAGCTGAAGAGGGTTGAGTGGATAGCAAATTGAACAGCACGGCTGAGAGTATGAGCAGGCCACTTAAAACCAGCATTGGCTTACTTGGATATTTACCAGTGGTGTCACGAAAACCTGCCGGGAGTGGAGATTCAGATGAATTCCAGATTCGCTGTGAATGAATGGAACATTCTGTAGTGGAGATAACAATGATTTCTCCAGTCTCTGTGGTGTGGACAGGAAAATGTAGAGCTGGCCAGGGTTGAGTGGATAGCCAATTGAACAGCACCACTGCGCTTGTGAAGAAAACACTTAAAACATTGGGTTACTTGGACATTCAACAGTGGTGTAACGAAAACCTGCCGGGAGTGGAGGTTCAGAGGAATTCCAGATTCGCAGTGAATGAATGGAACATTCTCTAGTGGAGATTCCAATGATTTCTGAAGGCTGGGTCGTGTGGAAGGAAAATCAAGAACTAATCAGGATTTAGTGGAAAGCCAATTGTATAGCATGGCTGCGAGTGTGAACATGCAGCTGAAAACCAGCATTGGGTTACTTGGACATTCATCAGTGGTGTAAGGAAAACCTGCATGGAGTGGAGAGTCAGTTGAATTCCACATTCGCAGTGAATGAATGGAACATTCTGTAGAGGAGATTCCAATGATTTCTGAAGCCTGTGTTGTGTGGACAGGAAAATGAAGAGCTGACCAGGCTTGAATCGATAGCCAAGTAAACAGCAGGGCTGCGAATATGAACAGGCCGCTGAAAACCAGCATTGGGTTACTTGGACATTCAACAGTGGTGTAATGAAAACCTGCGTGGAGTTGAGAGTCAGATGAATTCCAGATTCGCAGTGAATGAATGGAACATTCTGTAGTGGAGATAACAAAGATTTCTGAAGGCTGGTAGTGTGGTGGGACAATGAAGAGCTGAACAGGGTGGAGTGAATTGTCAATTAAACAGCACGGCTGCGAGTATGAACAGGCCTCTGAAAACCAGCATTGGCTTACTTGGACATTCACAAGTGGTGTAATGTTAACCAGGCGGGAGTGGAGAATCAGATAAACTCCAGACTCGCAGTGAATGAATGGAACATTCTGTAGTGGAGATTGCAATGATTTCTGAAATCTGGATTGTGGGGACACGAAAATGAAGAGCTGACCAGTGTTGAGTGGATAGCCTGTAAAAAGCCTCGGCTTCGAATGTGAACAGACCACTGAAAACCAGTATTGCATTACTTCGACTTTCAGCAGTGGTGTAACGAAAGCCTGCGTGGAGTGCAGATTCAGATGAATTCCAGATTCCCAGTGAATGAATGGAACATCCTGTAGTGGAGATTACAATGATTTCTGAAGGCTGGGTTGTGTGCACAGGAAAATGAGGAGCAAAACAGGTTGAGTGGATAGCCAATTGAACAGCACGACTGCGAACATGAACAGGCCTCTGAAAACCAGCATTGTTTTACTTGGACATTCACAAGTGGTGTAAGATAAATCTGCAGGTAGTGGAGATTCAGTTGAATTCCAGATTCGCAGTGAATGAATGGAACATTCTGTACTGGAGATTGCAATGATTTCTCAAGTCTGGATTGTTTGGACATGAAAATGAAGAGCTGACCACAGTTGTGTGGATACCCAGTAAAAAGCAGGGCTTAGAGTGTGAACAGACCGCTGAAAACCAGCATTGTGTCACTTGGACATTCATAAGTGGTGTAATGAAAGCCTACCTGGAGTGCAGATTCAGATGAATTCCAGATTGGCAGTGAATGAATGGAACATTCTGTACTGGCGATTCCAATGATTTCTGAAGTCTGATATTGTGGAAAAGAAAATGAAAGGCTGACCAGGTTTGAGTGGATAGACAATTGAACAGCACACTGCGAGTGTGAAAAGGCGGCTGAAAACCAGCATTGGATTACTTGGTCATTCACCAGTGCTGTAATGAAAACCTGCCTGGAGCGGAGAGTCAGATGAATTGCAGAATCGCAGTGAATGAATGGAACAGTCTGTAGTGGAGATCCCAATGATTTCTGAAGGCTGGTTTGTGTGGAGAGGAAAATGAAGAGCTGACCAATATTGAGTGGATAGCCCATTGAACAGCACTTCTGCGAGTTGAACATGCCTCTGAAAACCAGTATTGAGTTACTTGGACATTCACCAGTGGTGTAACGAAAACCTGCCGGAAGTGGAGGTTCAGATGAATTCCAGATTCGCAGTGAATGAATGGAACATTCTCTAGTGGTGATTCCAATGATTTCTGAAGGCTGGGTTTTGTGGACACGAAAATGTAGAGCTGAACAGGGTGGAGTGGATAGCCAAATGAACAGCACGTCTCTTAGTATGAACAGGCCACTGAAAACCAGCATTGGCTTACTTGGACATTCACAAGTGGTGTAACGATAACCCGCCGGGAGTTGAGAGTCAGATGAATTTAAGATTCGCAGTGAATGAACGGAACATTCTGTGGAGGAGATACCAATTATTTCTGAAGGTTGGGTTATGAGGACAGGAAAATGTAGAGCTGAATAGGGTTGGGTGGATAGCAAATTGAACAGCACGGCTGAGAGTATAAGCAGGCGGCTTAAAACCAGCATTGGCTTCCTTGGACATATACCAGTGGTGTCACGAAAACCTGCCGGGAGTGGAGACTCTGATGAATTCCAGATTCGCGTGATTGAATGGAACATTCTGTAGTGGAGATTGCCAAGATTTAGAAATCTGGATAGTCTGGACAGGATATTGAAGAGCTGACCAATGTTGAGTGGATAGCCAGTGAACAGCACGGTTTCGAGTGTGAACAGACCACTAAGAAGCAGCATTGCATTACTTGGACATTCATCAGTGGTGTAACGAAAGCCTTCCTGGAATGCAGATTCAGATTATTTCCAGATTCACAGTGAATGAATGGAAATTTCTGTAGTAGAGATTCCAATGATTTCTGAACGCTGGGTTGTGTGGACAGGAAAATGAAGAGCTGACTAGGTTTGACTGGATTGCCAATTGAACAGCAAGGCTGTGAGTGTGAACAGCCGCTGAAAACCAGCATTGGATTACCTGGTCATTCACCAGTGTTGTTAGGAAAATCTGCCTGGTGTGGAGAGTCAGAGGAATTCCAGATTCGCAGGGAACGAATGGAACATTCTGAAGTGGAGATAAGAATGATTTCTGAAGGCTCGGTGTGTGGAAGGAAAATCAAGAGCTAACCAGCGTTCACTGGATAGCCAATTGAACAGCACGGCTGCGAGTGTTAACACGCAGCTGAAACCAGCCTTGGGTTGCTTGGACATTCACCAGTGGTGAAACGAAAACCTGCTGGGAGTGGAGAACAAGATGAATTCAAGATTCGCGTGAATGAATGAAACATTCTGTAGTGTAGATTGCAATGGTTTCTGGGGTTTGTATTGTCTGAACTGGAAAAAGAAGAACTCACCAGTGTTGAGTCGCTAGACCGTGAACAGCACGGGTTCGAGTGTGAATAGACCGCTGAAAACCATCATTGCGTTACTTGAACATTCAGCAGTGGTGCAATGAAAACCTGCCGGGAGTGGAGATTCAGATGAATTCCAGATTCGCAGTGAATGAATGGAACATTCTGTAGTGGTGATTCCAATGATTTCTGAAGGCTGGGTTTTGTGGACACGAAAATGTAGAGCTGAACAGGGTGGAATGGATAGCCAAATGAACAGCACGTCTCGTAGTAAGAACAGGCCACTGAAAACCAGCTTTGGCTTAATTGGACATTCACAAGTGGTGTAACGAAAACCTGACGGGAGTTGAGAATTAGATGAATTTCAGATTTGCAGTCAATGAATGGAACATTCTGTGGAGGAGATACCAATTGTTTCTGAGGTTTGGGTTATGTGGACAGGAAAATGGAGCTGAAGAGGGTTGAGTGGATAGCAAATTGAACAGCACGGCTGAGAGTATGAGCAGGCCACTTAAAACCAGCATTGGCTTACTTGGATATTTACCAGTGGTGTCACGAAAACCTGCCGGGAGTGGAGATTCAGATGAATTCCAGATTCGCTGTGAATGAATGGAACATTCTGTAGTGGAGATAACAATGATTTCTCCAGTCTCTGTGGTGTGGACAGGAAAATGTAGAGCTGGCCAGGGTTGAGTGGATAGCCAATTGAACAGCACCACTGCGCTTGTGAAGAAAACACTTAAAACATTGGGTTACTTGGACATTCAACAGTGGTGTAACGAAAACCTGCCGGGAGTGGAGGTTCAGAGGAATTCCAGATTCGCAGTGAATGAATGGAACATTCTCTAGTGGAGATTCCAATGATTTCTGAAGGCTGGGTCGTGTGGAAGGAAAATCAAGAACTAATCAGGATTTAGTGGAAAGCCAATTGTATAGCATGGCTGCGAGTGTGAACATGCAGCTGAAAACCAGCATTGGGTTACTTGGACATTCATCAGTGGTGTAAGGAAAACCTGCATGGAGTGGAGAGTCAGTTGAATTCCACATTCGCAGTGAATGAATGGAACATTCTGTAGAGGAGATTCCAATGATTTCTGAAGCCTGTGTTGTGTGGACAGGAAAATGAAGAGCTGACCAGGCTTGAATCGATAGCCAAGTAAACAGCAGGGCTGCGAATATGAACAGGCCGCTGAAAACCAGCATTGGGTTACTTGGACATTCAACAGTGGTGTAATGAAAACCTGCGTGGAGTTGAGAGTCAGATGAATTCCAGATTCGCAGTGAATGAATGGAACATTCTGTAGTGGAGATAACAAAGATTTCTGAAGGCTGGTAGTGTGGTGGGACAATGAAGAGCTGAACAGGGTGGAGTGAATTGTCAATTAAACAGCACGGCTGCGAGTATGAACAGGCCTCTGAAAACCAGCATTGGCTTACTTGGACATTCACAAGTGGTGTAATGTTAACCAGGCGGGAGTGGAGAATCAGATAAACTCCAGACTCGCAGTGAATGAATGGAACATTCTGTAGTGGAGATTGCAATGATTTCTGAAATCTGGATTGTGGGGACACGAAAATGAAGAGCTGACCAGTGTTGAGTGGATAGCCTGTAAAAAGCCTCGGCTTCGAATGTGAACAGACCACTGAAAACCAGTATTGCATTACTTCGACTTTCAGCAGTGGTGTAACGAAAGCCTGCGTGGAGTGCAGATTCAGATGAATTCCAGATTCCCAGTGAATGAATGGAACATCCTGTAGTGGAGATTACAATGATTTCTGAAGGCTGGGTTGTGTGCACAGGAAAATGAGGAGCAAAACAGGTTGAGTGGATAGCCAATTGAACAGCACGACTGCGAACATGAACAGGCCTCTGAAAACCAGCATTGTTTTACTTGGACATTCACAAGTGGTGTAAGATAAATCTGCAGGTAGTGGAGATTCAGTTGAATTCCAGATTCGCAGTGAATGAATGGAACATTCTGTACTGGAGATTGCAATGATTTCTCAAGTCTGGATTGTTTGGACATGAAAATGAAGAGCTGACCACAGTTGTGTGGATACCCAGTAAAAAGCAGGGCTTAGAGTGTGAACAGACCGCTGAAAACCAGCATTGTGTCACTTGGACATTCATAAGTGGTGTAATGAAAGCCTACCTGGAGTGCAGATTCAGATGAATTCCAGATTGGCAGTGAATGAATGGAACATTCTGTACTGGCGATTCCAATGATTTCTGAAGTCTGATATTGTGGAAAAGAAAATGAAAGGCTGACCAGGTTTGAGTGGATAGACAATTGAACAGCACACTGCGAGTGTGAAAAGGCGGCTGAAAACCAGCATTGGATTACTTGGTCATTCACCAGTGCTGTAATGAAAACCTGCCTGGAGCGGAGAGTCAGATGAATTGCAGAATCGCAGTGAATGAATGGAACAGTCTGTAGTGGAGATCCCAATGATTTCTGAAGGCTGGTTTGTGTGGAGAGGAAAATGAAGAGCTGACCAATATTGAGTGGATAGCCCATTGAACAGCACTTCTGCGAGTTGAACATGCCTCTGAAAACCAGTATTGAGTTACTTGGACATTCACCAGTGGTGTAACGAAAACCTGCCGGAAGTGGAGGTTCAGATGAATTCCAGATTCGCAGTGAATGAATGGAACATTCTCTAGTGGTGATTCCAATGATTTCTGAAGGCTGGGTTTTGTGGACACGAAAATGTAGAGCTGAACAGGGTGGAGTGGATAGCCAAATGAACAGCACGTCTCTTAGTATGAACAGGCCACTGAAAACCAGCATTGGCTTACTTGGACATTCACAAGTGGTGTAACGATAACCCGCCGGGAGTTGAGAGTCAGATGAATTTAAGATTCGCAGTGAATGAACGGAACATTCTGTGGAGGAGATACCAATTATTTCTGAAGGTTGGGTTATGAGGACAGGAAAATGTAGAGCTGAATAGGGTTGGGTGGATAGCAAATTGAACAGCACGGCTGAGAGTATAAGCAGGCGGCTTAAAACCAGCATTGGCTTCCTTGGACATATACCAGTGGTGTCACGAAAACCTGCCGGGAGTGGAGACTCTGATGAATTCCAGATTCGCGTGATTGAATGGAACATTCTGTAGTGGAGATTGCCAAGATTTAGAAATCTGGATAGTCTGGACAGGATATTGAAGAGCTGACCAATGTTGAGTGGATAGCCAGTGAACAGCACGGTTTCGAGTGTGAACAGACCACTAAGAAGCAGCATTGCATTACTTGGACATTCATCAGTGGTGTAACGAAAGACTTCCTGGAATGCAGATTCAGATTATTTCCAGATTCACAGTGAATGAATGGAAATTTCTGTAGTAGAGATTCCAATGATTTCTGAACGCTGGGTTGTGTGGACAGGAAAATGAAGAGCTGACTAGGTTTGACTGGATTGCCAATTGAACAGCAAGGCTGTGAGTGTGAACAGCCGCTGAAAACCAGCATTGGATTACCTGGTCATTCACCAGTGTTGTTAGGAAAATCTGCCTGGTGTGGAGAGTCAGAGGAATTCCAGATTCGCAGGGAACGAATGGAACATTCTGAAGTGGAGATAAGAATGATTTCTGAAGGCTCGGTGTGTGGAAGGAAAATCAAGAGCTAACCAGCGTTCACTGGATAGCCAATTGAACAGCACGGCTGCGAGTGTTAACACGCAGCTGAAACCAGCCTTGGGTTGCTTGGACATTCACCAGTGGTGAAACGAAAACCTGCTGGGAGTGGAGAACAAGATGAATTCAAGATTCGCGTGAATGAATGAAACATTCTGTAGTGTAGATTGCAATGGTTTCTGGGGTTTGTATTGTCTGAACTGGAAAAAGAAGAACTCACCAGTGTTGAGTCGCTAGACCGTGAACAGCACGGGTTCGAGTGTGAATAGACCGCTGAAAACCATCATTGCGTTACTTGAACATTCAGCAGTGGTGCAATGAAAACCTGCCGGGAGTGGAGATTCAGATGAATTCCAGATTCGCAGTGAATGAATGGAACATTCTCTAGTGGTGATTCCAATGATTTCTGAAGGCTGGGTTTTGTGGACACGAAAATGTAGAGCTGAACAGGGTGGAATGGATAGCCAAATGAACAGCACGTCTCGTAGTAAGAACAGGCCACTGAAAACCAGCTTTGGCTTAATTGGACATTCACAAGTGGTGTAACGAAAACCTGACGGGAGTTGAGAATTAGATGAATTTCAGATTTGCAGTCAATGAATGGAACATTCTGTGGAGGAGATACCAATTGTTTCTGAGGTTTGGGTTATGTGGACAGGAAAATGGAGCTGAAGAGGGTTGAGTGGATAGCAAATTGAACAGCACGGCTGAGAGTATGAGCAGGCCACTTAAAACCAGCATTGGCTTACTTGGATATTTACCAGTGGTGTCACGAAAACCTGCCGGGAGTGGAGATTCAGATGAATTCCAGATTCGCTGTGAATGAATGGAACATTCTGTAGTGGAGATAACAATGATTTCTCCAGTCTCTGTGGTGTGGACAGGAAAATGTAGAGCTGGCCAGGGTTGAGTGGATAGCCAATTGAACAGCACCACTGCGCTTGTGAAGAAAACACTTAAAACATTGGGTTACTTGGACATTCAACAGTGGTGTAACGAAAACCTGCCGGGAGTGGAGGTTCAGAGGAATTCCAGATTCGCAGTGAATGAATGGAACATTCTCTAGTGGAGATTCCAATGATTTCTGAAGGCTGGGTCGTGTGGAAGGAAAATCAAGAACTAATCAGGATTTAGTGGAAAGCCAATTGTATAGCATGGCTGCGAGTGTGAACATGCAGCTGAAAACCAGCATTGGGTTACTTGGACATTCATCAGTGGTGTAAGGAAAACCTGCATGGAGTGGAGAGTCAGTTGAATTCCACATTCGCAGTGAATGAATGGAACATTCTGTAGAGGAGATTCCAATGATTTCTGAAGCCTGTGTTGTGTGGACAGGAAAATGAAGAGCTGACCAGGCTTGAATCGATAGCCAAGTAAACAGCAGGGCTGCGAATATGAACAGGCCGCTGAAAACCAGCATTGGGTTACTTGGACATTCAACAGTGGTGTAATGAAAACCTGCGTGGAGTTGAGAGTCAGATGAATTCCAGATTCGCAGTGAATGAATGGAACATTCTGTAGTGGAGATAACAAAGATTTCTGAAGGCTGGTAGTGTGGTGGGACAATGAAGAGCTGAACAGGGTGGAGTGAATTGTCAATTAAACAGCACGGCTGCGAGTATGAACAGGCCTCTGAAAACCAGCATTGGCTTACTTGGACATTCACAAGTGGTGTAATGTTAACCAGGCGGGAGTGGAGAATCAGATAAACTCCAGACTCGCAGTGAATGAATGGAACATTCTGTAGTGGAGATTGCAATGATTTCTGAAATCTGGATTGTGGGGACACGAAAATGAAGAGCTGACCAGTGTTGAGTGGATAGCCTGTAAAAAGCCTCGGCTTCGAATGTGAACAGACCACTGAAAACCAGTATTGCATTACTTCGACTTTCAGCAGTGGTGTAACGAAAGCCTGCGTGGAGTGCAGATTCAGATGAATTCCAGATTCCCAGTGAATGAATGGAACATCCTGTAGTGGAGATTACAATGATTTCTGAAGGCTGGGTTGTGTGCACAGGAAAATGAGGAGCAAAACAGGTTGAGTGGATAGCCAATTGAACAGCACGACTGCGAACATGAACAGGCCTCTGAAAACCAGCATTGTTTTACTTGGACATTCACAAGTGGTGTAAGATAAATCTGCAGGTAGTGGAGATTCAGTTGAATTCCAGATTCGCAGTGAATGAATGGAACATTCTGTACTGGAGATTGCAATGATTTCTCAAGTCTGGATTGTTTGGACATGAAAATGAAGAGCTGACCACAGTTGTGTGGATACCCAGTAAAAAGCAGGGCTTAGAGTGTGAACAGACCGCTGAAAACCAGCATTGTGTTACTTGGACATTCATAAGTGGTGTAATGAAAGCCTACCTGGAGTGCAGATTCAGATGAATTCCAGATTGGCAGTGAATGAATGGAACATTCTGTACTGGCGATTCCAATGATTTCTGAAGTCTGATATTGTGGAAAAGAAAATGAAAGGCTGACCAGGTTTGAGTGGATAGACAATTGAACAGCACACTGCGAGTGTGAAAAGGCGGCTGAAAACCAGCATTGGATTACTTGGTCATTCACCAGTGCTGTAATGAAAACCTGCCTGGAGCGGAGAGTCAGATGAATTGCAGAATCGCAGTGAATGAATGGAACAGTCTGTAGTGGAGATCCCAATGATTTCTGAAGGCTGGTTTGTGTGGAGAGGAAAATGAAGAGCTGACCAATATTGAGTGGATAGCCCATTGAACAGCACTTCTGCGAGTTGAACATGCCTCTGAAAACCAGTATTGAGTTACTTGGACATTCACCAGTGGTGTAACGAAAACCTGCCGGGAGTGGAGGTTCAGATGAATTCCAGATTCGCAGTGAATGAATGGAACATTCTCTAGTGGTGATTCCAATGATTTCTGAAGGCTGGGTTTTGTGGACACGAAAATGTAGAGCTGAACAGGGTGGAGTGGATAGCCAAATGAACAGCACGTCTCTTAGTATGAACAGGCCACTGAAAACCAGCATTGGCTTACTTGGACATTCACAAGTGGTGTAACGATAACCCGCCGGGAGTTGAGAGTCAGATGAATTTAAGATTCGCAGTGAATGAACGGAACATTCTGTGGAGGAGATACCAATTATTTCTGAAGGTTGGGTTATGAGGACAGGAAAATGTAGAGCTGAATAGGGTTGGGTGGATAGCAAATTGAACAGCACGGCTGAGAGTATAAGCAGGCGGCTTAAAACCAGCATTGGCTTCCTTGGACATATACCAGTGGTGTCACGAAAACCTGCCGGGAGTGGAGACTCTGATGAATTCCAGATTCGCGTGACTGAATGGAACATTCTGTAGTGGAGATTGCCAAGATTTAGAAATCTGGATAGTCTGGACAGGATATTGAAGAGCTGACCAATGTTGAGTGGATAGCCAGTGAACAGCACGGTTTCGAGTGTGAACAGACCACTAAGAAGCAGCATTGCATTACTTGGACATTCATCAGTGGTGTAACGAAAGCCTTCCTGGAATGCAGATTCAGATTATTTCCAGATTCACAGTGAATGAATGGAAATTTCTGTAGTAGAGATTCCAATGATTTCTGAACGCTGGGTTGTGTGGACAGGAAAATGAAGAGCTGACTAGGTTTGACTGGATTGCCATTTGAACAGCAAGGCTGTGAGTGTGAACAGCCGCTGAAAACCAGCATTGGATTACCTGGTCATTCACCAGTGTTGTTAGGAAAATCTGCCTGGTGTGGAGAGTCAGAGGAATTCCAGATTCGCAGGGAACGAATGGAACATTCTGAAGTGGAGATAAGAATGATTTCTGAAGGCTCGGTGTGTGGAAGGAAAATCAAGAGCTAACCAGCGTTCACTGGATAGCCAATTGAACAGCACGGCTGCGAGTGTTAACACGCAGCTGAAACCAGCCTTGGGTTGCTTGGACATTCACCAGTGGTGAAACGAAAACCTGCTGGGAGTGGAGAACAAGATGAATTCAAGATTCGCGTGAATGAATGAAACATTCTGTAGTGTAGATTGCAATGGTTTCTGGGGTTTGTATTGTCTGAACTGGAAAAAGAAGAACTCACCAGTGTTGAGTCGCTAGACCGTGAACAGCACGGGTTCGAGTGTGAATAGACCGCTGAAAACCATCATTGCGTTACTTGAACATTCAGCAGTGGTGCAATGAAAACCTGCCGGGAGTGGAGATTCAGATGAATTCCAGATTCGCAGTGAATGAATGGAACATTCTCTAGTGGTGATTCCAATGATTTCTGAAGGCTGGGTTTTGTGGACACGAAAATGTAGAGCTGAACAGGGTGGAATGGATAGCCAAATGAACAGCACGTCTCGTAGTAAGAACAGGCCACTGAAAACCAGCTTTGGCTTAATTGGACATTCACAAGTGGTGTAACGAAAACCTGACGGGAGTTGAGAATTAGATGAATTTCAGATTTGCAGTCAATGAATGGAACATTCTGTGGAGGAGATACCAATTGTTTCTGAAGTTTGGGTTATGTGGACAGGAAAATGGAGCTGAAGAGGGTTGAGTGGATAGCAAATTGAACAGCACGGCTGAGAGTATGAGCAGGCCACTTAAAACCAGCATTGGCTTACTTGGATATTTACCAGTGGTGTCACGAAAACCTGCCGGGAGTGGAGATTCAGATGAATTCCAGATTCGCTGTGAATGAATGGAACATTCTGTAGTGGAAATAACAATGATTTCTCCAGTCTCTGTGGTGTGGACAGGAAAATGTAGAGCTGGCCAGGGTTGAGTGGATAGCCAATTGAACAGCACCACTGCGCTTGTGAAGAAAACACTTAAAACATTGGGTTACTTGGACATTCAACAGTGGTGTAACGAAAACCTGCCGGGAGTGGAGGTTCAGAGGAATTCCAGATTCGCAGTGAATGAATGGAACATTCTCTAGTGGAGATTCCAATGATTTCTGAAGGCTGGGTCGTGTGGAAGGAAAATCAAGAACTAATCAGGATTTAGTGGAAAGCCAATTGTATAGCATGGCTGCGAGTGTGAACATGCAGCTGAAAACCAGCATTGGGTTACTTGGACATTCATCAGTGGTGTAAGGAAAACCTGCATGGAGTGGAGAGTCAGTTGAATTCCACATTCGCAGTGAATGAATGGAACATTCTGTAGAGGAGATTCCAATGATTTCTGAAGCCTGTGTTGTGTGGACAGGAAAATGAAGAGCTGACCAGGCTTGAATCGATAGCCAAGTAAACAGCAGGGCTGCAAATATGAACAGGCCGCTGAAAACCAGCATTGGGTTACTTGGACATTCAACAGTGGTGTAATGAAAACCTGCGTGGAGTTGAGAGTCAGATGAATTCCAGATTCGCAGTGAATGAATGGAACATTCTGTAGTGGAGATAACAAAGATTTCTGAAGGCTGGTAGTGTGGTGGGACAATGAAGAGCTGAACAGGGTGGAGTGAATTGTCAATTAAACAGCACGGCTGCGAGTATGAACAGGCCTCTGAAAACCAGCATTGGCTTACTTGGACATTCACAAGTGGTGTAATGTTAACCAGGCGGGAGTGGAGAATCAGATAAACTCCAGACTCGCAGTGAATGAATGGAACATTCTGTAGTGGAGATTGCAATGATTTCTGAAATCTGGATTGTGGGGACACGAAAATGAAGAGCTGACCAGTGTTGAGTGGATAGCCTGTAAAAAGCCTCGGCTTCGAATGTGAACAGACCACTGAAAACCAGTATTGCATTACTTCGACTTTCAGCAGTGGTGTAACGAAAGCCTGCGTGGAGTGCAGATTCAGATGAATTCCAGATTCCCAGTGAATGAATGGAACATCCTGTAGTGGAGATTACAATGATTTCTGAAGGCTGGGTTGTGTGCACAGGAAAATGAGGAGCAAAACAGGTTGAGTGGATAGCCAATTGAACAGCACGACTGCGAACATGAACAGGCCTCTGAAAACCAGCATTGTTTTACTTGGACATTCACAAGTGGTGTAAGATAAATCTGCAGGTAGTGGAGATTCAGTTGAATTCCAGATTCGCAGTGAATGAATGGAACATTCTGTACTGGAGATTGCAATGATTTCTCAAGTCTGGATTGTTTGGACATGAAAATGAAGAGCTGACCACAGTTGTGTGGATACCCAGTAAAAAGCAGGGCTTAGAGTGTGAACAGACCGCTGAAAACCAGCATTGTGTTACTTGGACATTCATAAGTGGTGTAATGAAAGCCTACCTGGAGTGCAGATTCAGATGAATTCCAGATTGGCAGTGAATGAATGGAACATTCTGTACTGGCGATTCCAATGATTTCTGAAGTCTGATATTGTGGAAAAGAAAATGAAAGGCTGACCAGGTTTGAGTGGATAGACAATTGAACAGCACACTGCGAGTGTGAAAAGGCGGCTGAAAACCAGCATTGGATTACTTGGTCATTCACCAGTGCTGTAATGAAAACCTGCCTGGAGCGGAGAGTCAGATGAATTGCAGAATCGCAGTGAATGAATGGAACAGTCTGTAGTGGAGATCCCAATGATTTCTGAAGGCTGGTTTGTGTGGAGAGGAAAATGAAGAGCTGACCAATATTGAGTGGATAGCCCATTGAACAGCACTTCTGCGAGTTGAACATGCCTCTGAAAACCAGTATTGAGTTACTTGGACATTCACCAGTGGTGTAACGAAAACCTGCCGGAAGTGGAGGTTCAGATGAATTCCAGATTCGCAGTGAATGAATGGAACATTCTCTAGTGGTGATTCCAATGATTTCTGAAGGCTGGGTTTTGTGGACACGAAAATGTAGAGCTGAACAGGGTGGAGTGGATAGCAAAATGAACAGCACGTCTCTTAGTATGAACAGGCCACTGAAAACCAGCATTGGCTTACTTGGACATTCACAAGTGGTGTAACGATAACCCGCCGGGAGTTGAGAGTCAGATGAATTTAAGATTCGCAGTGAATGAACGGAACATTCTGTGGAGGAGATACCAATTATTTCTGAAGGTTGGGTTATGAGGACAGGAAAATGTAGAGCTGAATAGGGTTGGGTGGATAGCAAATTGAACAGCACGGCTGAGAGTATAAGCAGGCGGCTTAAAACCAGCATTGGCTTCCTTGGACATATACCAGTGGTGTCACGAAAACCTGCCGGGAGTGGAGACTCTGATGAATTCCAGATTCGCGTGATTGAATGGAACATTCTGTAGTGGAGATTGCCAAGATTTAGAAATCTGGATAGTCTGGACAGGATATTGAAGAGCTGACCAATGTTGAGTGGATAGCCAGTGAACAGCACGGTTTCGAGTGTGAACAGACCACTAAGAAGCAGCATTGCATTACTTGGACATTCATCAGTGGTGTAACGAAAGCCTTCCTGGAATGCAGATTCAGATTATTTCCAGATTCACAGTGAATGAATGGAAATTTCTGTAGTAGAGATTCCAATGATTTCTGAACGCTGGGTTGTGTGGACAGGAAAATGAAGAGCTGACTAGGTTTGACTGGATTGCCAATTGAACAGCAAGGCTGTGAGTGTGAACAGCCGCTGAAAACCAGCATTGGATTACCTGGTCATTCACCAGTGTTGTTAGGAAAATCTGCCTGGTGTGGAGAGTCAGAGGAATTCCAGATTCGCAGGGAACGAATGGAACATTCTGAAGTGGAGATAAGAATGATTTCTGAAGGCTCGGTGTGTGGAAGGAAAATCAAGAGCTAACCAGCGTTCACTGGATAGCCAATTGAACAGCACGGCTGCGAGTGTTAACACGCAGCTGAAACCAGCCTTGGGTTGCTTGGACATTCACCAGTGGTGAAACGAAAACCTGCTGGGAGTGGAGAACAAGATGAATTCAAGATTCGCGTGAATGAATGAAACATTCTGTAGTGTAGATTGCAATGGTTTCTGGGGTTTGTATTGTCTGAACTGGAAAAAGAAGAACTCACCAGTGTTGAGTCGCTAGACCGTGAACAGCACGGGTTCGAGTGTGAATAGACCGCTGAAAACCATCATTGCGTTACTTGAACATTCAGCAGTGGTGCAATGAAAACCTGCCGGGAGTGGAGATTCAGATGAATTCCAGATTCGCAGTGAATGAATGGAACATTCTCTAGTGGTGATTCCAATGATTTCTGAAGGCTGGGTTTTGTGGACACGAAAATGTAGAGCTGAACAGGGTGGAATGGATAGCCAAATGAACAGCACGTGTCGTAGTAAGAACAGGCCACTGAAAACCAGCTTTGGCTTAATTGGACATTCACAAGTGGTGTAACGAAAACCTGACGGGAGTTGAGAATTAGATGAATTTCAGATTTGCAGTCAATGAATGGAACATTCTGTGGAGGAGATACCAATTGTTTCTGAAGTTTGGGTTATGTGGACAGGAAAATGGAGCTGAAGAGGGTTGAGTGGATAGCAAATTGAACAGCACGGCTGAGAGTATGAGCAGGCCACTTAAAACCAGCATTGGCTTACTTGGATATTTACCAGTGGTGTCACGAAAACCTGCCGGGAGTGGAGATTCAGATGAATTCCAGATTCGCTGTGAATGAATGGAACATTCTGTAGTGGAGATAACAATGATTTCTCCAGTCTCTGTGGTGTGGACAGGAAAATGTAGAGCTGGCCAGGGTTGAGTGGATAGCCAATTGAACAGCACCACTGCGCTTGTGAAGAAAACACTTAAAACATTGGGTTACTTGGACATTCAACAGTGGTGTAACGAAAACCTGCCGGGAGTGGAGGTTCAGAGGAATTCCAGATTCGCAGTGAATGAATGGAACATTCTCTAGTGGAGATTCCAATGATTTCTGAAGGCTGGGTCGTGTGGAAGGAAAATCAAGAACTAATCAGGATTTAGTGGAAAGCCAATTGTATAGCATGGCTGCGAGTGTGAACATGCAGCTGAAAACCAGCATTGGGTTACTTGGACATTCATCAGTGGTGTAAGGAAAACCTGCATGGAGTGGAGAGTCAGTTGAATTCCACATTCGCAGTGAATGAATGGAACATTCTGTAGAGGAGATTCCAATGATTTCTGAAGCCTGTGTTGTGTGGACAGGAAAATGAAGAGCTGACCAGGCTTGAATCGATAGCCAAGTAAACAGCAGGGCTGCGAATATGAACAGGCCGCTGAAAACCAGCATTGGGTTACTTGGACATTCAACAGTGGTGTAATGAAAACCTGCGTGGAGTTGAGAGTCAGATGAATTCCAGATTCGCAGTGAATGAATGGAACATTCTGTAGTGGAGATAAAGATTTCTGAAGGCTGGTAGTGTGGTGGGACAATGAAGAGCTGAACAGGGTGGAGTGAATTGTCAATTAAACAGCACGGCTGCGAGTATGAACAGGCCTCTGAAAACCAGCATTGGCTTACTTGGACATTCACAAGTGGTGTAATGTTAACCAGGCGGGAGTGGAGAATCAGATAAACTCCAGACTCGCAGTGAATGAATGGAACATTCTGTAGTGGAGATTGCAATGATTTCTGAAATCTGGATTGTGGGGACACGAAAATGAAGAGCTGACCAGTGTTGAGTGGATAGCCTGTAAAAAGCCTCGGCTTCGAATGTGAACAGACCACTGAAAACCAGTATTGCATTACTTCGACTTTCAGCAGTGGTGTAACGAAAGCCTGCGTGGAGTGCAGATTCAGATGAATTCCAGATTCCCAGTGAATGAATGGAACATCCTGTAGTGGAGATTACAATGATTTCTGAAGGCTGGGTTGTGTGCACAGGAAAATGAGGAGCAAAACAGGTTGAGTGGATAGCCAATTGAACAGCACGACTGCGAACATGAACAGGCCTCTGAAAACCAGCATTGTTTTACTTGGACATTCACAAGTGGTGTAAGATAAATCTGCAGGTAGTGGAGATTCAGTTGAATTCCAGATTCGCAGTGAATGAATGGAACATTCTGTACTGGAGATTGCAATGATTTCTCAAGTCTGGATTGTTTGGACATGAAAATGAAGAGCTGACCACAGTTGTGTGGATACCCAGTAAAAAGCAGGGCTTAGAGTGTGAACAGACCGCTGAAAACCAGCATTGTGTTACTTGGACATTCATAAGTGGTGTAATGAAAGCCTACCTGGAGTGCAGATTCAGATGAATTCCAGATTGGCAGTGAATGAATGGAACATTCTGTACTGGCGATTCCAATGATTTCTGAAGTCTGATATTGTGGAAAAGAAAATGAAAGGCTGACCAGGTTTGAGTGGATAGACAATTGAACAGCACACTGCGAGTGTGAAAAGGCGGCTGAAAACCAGCATTGGATTACTTGGTCATTCACCAGTGCTGTAATGAAAACCTGCCTGGAGCGGAGAGTCAGATGAATTGCAGAATCGCAGTGAATGAATGGAACAGTCTGTAGTGGAGATCCCAATGATTTCTGAAGGCTGGTTTGTGTGGAGAGGAAAATGAAGAGCTGACCAATATTGAGTGGATAGCCCATTGAACAGCACTTCTGCGAGTTGAACATGCCTCTGAAAACCAGTATTGAGTTACTTGGACATTCACCAGTGGTGTAACGAAAACCTGCCGGGAGTGGAGGTTCAGATGAATTCCAGATTCGCAGTGAATGAATGGAACATTCTCTAGTGGTGATTCCAATGATTTCTGAAGGCTGGGTTTTGTGGACACAAAAATGTAGAGCTGAACAGGGTGGAGTGGATAGCCAAATGAACAGCACGTCTCTTAGTATGAACAGGCCACTGAAAACCAGCATTGGCTTACTTGGACATTCACAAGTGGTGTAACGATAACCCGCCGGGAGTTGAGAGTCAGATGAATTTAAGATTCGCAGTGAATGAACGGAACGTTCTGTGGAGGAGATACCAATTATTTCTGAAGGTTGGGTTATGAGGACAGGAAAATGTAGAGCTGAATAGGGTTGGGTGGATAGCAAATTGAACAGCACGGCTGAGAGTATAAGCAGGCGGCTTAAAACCAGCATTGGCTTCCTTGGACATATACCAGTGGTGTCACGAAAACCTGCCGGGAGTGGAGACTCTGATGAATTCCAGATTCGCGTGATTGAATGGAACATTCTGTAGTGGAGATTGCCAAGATTTAGAAATCTGGATAGTCTGGACAGGATATTGAAGAGCTGACCAATGTTGAGTGGATAGCCAGTGAACAGCATGGTTTCGAGTGTGAACAGACCACTAAGAAGCAGCATTGCATTACTTGGACATTCATCAGTGGTGTAACGAAAGCCTTCCTGGAATGCAGATTCAGATTATTTCCAGATTCACAGTGAATGAATGGAAATTTCTGTAGTAGAGATTCCAATGATTTCTGAACGCTGGGTTGTGTGGACAGGAAAATGAAGAGCTGACTAGGTTTGACTGGATTGCCAATTGAACAGCAAGGCTGTGAGTGTGAACAGCCGCTGAAAACCAGCATTGGATTACCTGGTCATTCACCAGTGTTGTTAGGAAAATCTGCCTGGTGTGGAGAGTCAGAGGAATTCCAGATTCGCAGGGAACGAATGGAACATTCTGAAGTGGAGATAAGAATGATTTCTGAAGGCTCGGTGTGTGGAAGGAAAATCAAGAGCTAACCAGCGTTCACTGGATAGCCAATTGAACAGCACGGCTGCGAGTGTTAACACGCAGCTGAAACCAGCCTTGGGTTGCTTGGACATTCACCAGTGGTGAAACGAAAACCTGCTGGGAGTGGAGAACAAGATGAATTCAAGATTCGCGTGAATGAATGAAACATTCTGTAGTGTAGATTGCAATGGTTTCTGGGGTTTGTATTGTCTGAACTGGAAAAAGAAGAACTCACCAGTGTTGAGTCGCTAGACCGTGAACAGCACGGGTTCGAGTGTGAATAGACCGCTGAAAACCATCATTGCGTTACTTGAACATTCAGCAGTGGTGCAATGAAAACCTGCCGGGAGTGGAGATTCAGATGAATTCCAGATTCGCAGTGAATGAATGGAACATTCTGTAGTGGTGATTCCAATGATTTCTGAAGGCTGGGTTTTGTGGACACGAAAATGTAGAGCTGAACAGGGTGGAATGGATAGCCAAATGAACAGCACGTCTCGTAGTAAGAACAGGCCACTGAAAACCAGCTTTGGCTTAATTGGACATTCACAAGTGGTGTAACGAAAACCTGACGGGAGTTGAGAATTAGATGAATTTCAGATTTGCAGTCAATGAATGGAACATTCTGTGGAGGAGATACCAATTGTTTCTGAGGTTTGGGTTATGTGGACAGGAAAATGGAGCTGAAGAGGGTTGAGTGGATAGCAAATTGAACAGCACGGCTGAGAGTATGAGCAGGCCACTTAAAACCAGCATTGGCTTACTTGGATATTTACCAGTGGTGTCACGAAAACCTGCCGGGAGTGGAGATTCAGATGAGTTCCAGATTCGCTGTGAATGAATGGAACATTCTGTAGTGGAGATAACAATGATTTCTCCAGTCTCTGTGGTGTGGACAGGAAAATGTAGAGCTGGCCAGGGTTGAGTGGATAGCCAATTGAACAGCACCACTGCGCTTGTGAAGAAAACACTTAAAACATTGGGTTACTTGGACATTCAACAGTGGTGTAACGAAAACCTGCCGGGAGTGGAGGTTCAGAGGAATTCCAGATTCGCAGTGAATGAATGGAACATTCTCTAGTGGAGATTCCAATGATTTCTGAAGGCTGGGTCGTGTGGAAGGAAAATCAAGAACTAATCAGGATTTAGTGGAAAGCCAATTGTATAGCATGGCTGCGAGTGTGAACATGCAGCTGAAAACCAGCATTGGGTTACTTGGACATTCATCAGTGGTGTAAGGAAAACCTGCATGGAGTGGAGAGTCAGTTGAATTCCACATTCGCAGTGAATGAATGGAACATTCTGTAGAGGAGATTCCAATGATTTCTGAAGCCTGTGTTGTGTGGACAGGAAAATGAAGAGCTGACCAGGCTTGAATCGATAGCCAAGTAAACAGCAGGGCTGCGAATATGAACAGGCCGCTGAAAACCAGCATTGGGTTACTTGGACATTCAACAGTGGTGTAATGAAAACCTGCGTGGAGTTGAGAGTCAGATGAATTCCAGATTCGCAGTGAATGAATGGAACATTCTGTAGTGGAGATAAAGATTTCTGAAGGCTGGTAGTGTGGTGGGACAATGAAGAGCTGAACAGGGTGGAGTGAATTGTCAATTAAACAGCACGGCTGCGAGTATGAACAGGCCTCTGAAAACCAGCATTGGCTTACTTGGACATTCACAAGTGGTGTAATGTTAACCAGGCGGGAGTGGAGAATCAGATAAACTCCAGACTCGCAGTGAATGAATGGAACATTCTGTAGTGGAGATTGCAATGATTTCTGAAATCTGGATTGTGGGGACACGAAAATGAAGAGCTGACCAGTGTTGAGTGGATAGCCTGTAAAAAGCCTCGGCTTCGAATGTGAACAGACCACTGAAAACCAGTATTGCATTACTTCGACTTTCAGCAGTGGTGTAACGAAAGCCTGCGTGGAGTGCAGATTCAGATGAATTCCAGATTCCCAGTGAATGAATGGAACATCCTGTAGTGGAGATTACAATGATTTCTGAAGGCTGGGTTGTGTGCACAGGAAAATGAGGAGCAAAACAGGTTGAGTGGATAGCCAATTGAACAGCACGACTGCGAACATGAACAGGCCTCTGAAAACCAGCATTGTTTTACTTGGACATTCACAAGTGGTGTAAGATAAATCTGCAGGTAGTGGAGATTCAGTTGAATTCCAGATTCGCAGTGAATGAATGGAACATTCTGTACTGGAGATTGCAATGATTTCTCAAGTCTGGATTGTTTGGACATGAAAATGAAGAGCTGACCACAGTTGTGTGGATACCCAGTAAAAAGCAGGGCTTAGAGTGTGAACAGACCGCTGAAAACCAGCATTGTGTTACTTGGACATTCATAAGTGGTGTAATGAAAGCCTACCTGGAGTGCAGATTCAGATGAATTCCAGATTGGCAGTGAATGAATGGAACATTCTGTACTGGCGATTCCAATGATTTCTGAAGTCTGATATTGTGGAAAAGAAAATGAAAGGCTGACCAGGTTTGAGTGGATAGACAATTGAACAGCACACTGCGAGTGTGAAAAGGCGGCTGAAAACCAGCATTGGATTACTTGGTCATTCACCAGTGCTGTAATGAAAACCTGCCTGGAGCGGAGAGTCAGATGAATTGCAGAATCGCAGTGAATGAATGGAACAGTCTGTAGTGGAGATCCCAATGATTTCTGAAGGCTGGTTTGTGTGGAGAGGAAAATGAAGAGCTGACCAATATTGAGTGGATAGCCCATTGAACAGCACTTCTGCGAGTTGAACATGCCTCTGAAAACCAGTATTGAGTTACTTGGACATTCACCAGTGGTGTAACGAAAACCTGCCGGGAGTGGAGGTTCAGATGAATTCCAGATTCGCAGTGAATGAATGGAACATTCTCTAGTGGTGATTCCAATGATTTCTGAAGGCTGGGTTTTGTGGACACAAAAATGTAGAGCTGAACAGGGTGGAGTGGATAGCCAAATGAACAGCACGTCTCTTAGTATGAACAGGCCACTGAAAACCAGCATTGGCTTACTTGGACATTCACAAGTGGTGTAACGATAACCCGCCGGGAGTTGAGAGTCAGATGAATTTAAGATTCGCAGTGAATGAACGGAACGTTCTGTGGAGGAGATACCAATTATTTCTGAAGGTTGGGTTATGAGGACAGGAAAATGTAGAGCTGAATAGGGTTGGGTGGATAGCAAATTGAACAGCACGGCTGAGAGTATAAGCAGGCGGCTTAAAACCAGCATTGGCTTCCTTGGACATATACCAGTGGTGTCACGAAAACCTGCCGGGAGTGGAGACTCTGATGAATTCCAGATTCGCGTGATTGAATGGAACATTCTGTAGTGGAGATTGCCAAGATTTAGAAATCTGGATAGTCTGGACAGGATATTGAAGAGCTGACCAATGTTGAGTGGATAGCCAGTGAACAGCATGGTTTCGAGTGTGAACAGACCACTAAGAAGCAGCATTGCATTACTTGGACATTCATCAGTGGTGTAACGAAAGCCTTCCTGGAATGCAGATTCAGATTATTTCCAGATTCACAGTGAATGAATGGAAATTTCTGTAGTAGAGATTCCAATGATTTCTGAACGCTGGGTTGTGTGGACAGGAAAATGAAGAGCTGACTAGGTTTGACTGGATTGCCAATTGAACAGCAAGGCTGTGAGTGTGAACAGCCGCTGAAAACCAGCATTGGATTACCTGGTCATTCACCAGTGTTGTTAGGAAAATCTGCCTGGTGTGGAGAGTCAGAGGAATTCCAGATTCGCAGGGAACGAATGGAACATTCTGAAGTGGAGATAAGAATGATTTCTGAAGGCTCGGTGTGTGGAAGGAAAATCAAGAGCTAACCAGCGTTCACTGGATAGCCAATTGAACAGCACGGCTGCGAGTGTTAACACGCAGCTGAAACCAGCCTTGGGTTGCTTGGACATTCACCAGTGGTGAAACGAAAACCTGCTGGGAGTGGAGAACAAGATGAATTCAAGATTCGCGTGAATGAATGAAACATTCTGTAGTGTAGATTGCAATGGTTTCTGGGGTTTGTATTGTCTGAACTGGAAAAAGAAGAACTCACCAGTGTTGAGTCGCTAGACCGTGAACAGCACGGGTTCGAGTGTGAATAGACCGCTGAAAACCATCATTGCGTTACTTGAACATTCAGCAGTGGTGCAATGAAAACCTGCCGGGAGTGGAGATTCAGATGAATTCCAGATTCGCAGTGAATGAATGGAACATTCTGTAGTGGTGATTCCAATGATTTCTGAAGGCTGGGTTTTGTGGACACGAAAATGTAGAGCTGAACAGGGTGGAATGGATAGCCAAATGAACAGCACGTCTCGTAGTAAGAACAGGCCACTGAAAACCAGCTTTGGCTTAATTGGACATTCACCAGTGGCGTAACGAAAACCTGCCAGGAGTGGAGGTTCAGATGAATTCCAGATTCGCAGTGAATGAATGGAACATTCTCTAGTGGTGATTCCAATGATTTCTGAAGGCTGGGTTTTGTGGACACGAAAATGTAGAGCTGAACAGGGTGGAATGGATAGCCAAATGAACAGCACGTCTCGTACAGGCCACTGAAAACCAGCTTTGGCTTAATTGGACATTCACAAGTGGTGTAACGAAAACCTGACGGGAGTTGAGAATTAGATGAATTTCAGATTTGCAGTCAATGAATGGAACATTCTGTGGAGGAGATACCAATTGTTTCTGAAGTTTGGGTTATGTGGACAGGAAAATGGAGCTGAAGAGGGTTGAGTGGATAGCAAATTGAACAGCACGGCTGAGAGTATGAGCAGGCCACTTAAAACCAGCATTGGCTTACTTGGATATTTACCAGTGGTGTCACGAAAACCTGCCGGGAGTGGAGATTCAGATGAATTCCAGATTCGCTGTGAATGAATGGAACATTCTGTAGTGGAGATAACAATGATTTCTCCAGTCTCTGTGGTGTGGACAGGAAAATGTAGAGCTGGCCAGGGTTGAGTGGATAGCCAATTGAACAGCACCACTGCGCTTGTGAAGAAAACACTTAAAACATTGGGTTACTTGGACATTCAACAGTGGTGTAACGAAAACCTGCCGGGAGTGGAGGTTCAGAGGAATTCCAGATTCGCAGTGAATGAATGGAACATTCTCTAGTGGAGATTCCAATGATTTCTGAAGGCTGGGTCGTGTGGAAGGAAAATCAAGAACTAATCAGGATTTAGTGGAAAGCCAATTGTATAGCATGGCTGCGAGTGTGAACATGCAGCTGAAAACCAGCATTGGGTTACTTGGACATTCATCAGTGGTGTAAGGAAAACCTGCATGGAGTGGAGAGTCAGTTGAATTCCACATTCGCAGTGAATGAATGGAACATTCTGTAGAGGAGATTCCAATGATTTCTGAAGCCTGTGTTGTGTGGACAGGAAAATGAAGAGCTGACCAGGCTTGAATCGATAGCCAAGTAAACAGCAGGGCTGCGAATATGAACAGGCCGCTGAAAACCAGCATTGGGTTACTTGGACATTCAACAGTGGTGTAATGAAAACCTGCGTGGAGTTGAGAGTCAGATGAATTCCAGATTCGCAGTGAATGAATGGAACATTCTGTAGTGGAGATAACAAAGATTTCTGAAGGCTGGTAGTGTGGTGGGACAATGAAGAGCTGAACAGGGTGGAGTGAATTGTCAATTAAACAGCACGGCTGCGAGTATGAACAGGCCTCTGAAAACCAGCATTGGCTTACTTGGACATTCACAAGTGGTGTAATGTTAACCAGGCGGGAGTGGAGAATCAGATAAACTCCAGACTCGCAGTGAATGAATGGAACATTCTGTAGTGGAGATTGCAATGATTTCTGAAATCTGGATTGTGGGGACACGAAAATGAAGAGCTGACCAGTGTTGAGTGGATAGCCTGTAAAAAGCCTCGGCTTCGAATGTGAACAGACCACTGAAAACCAGTATTGCATTACTTCGACTTTCAGCAGTGGTGTAACGAAAGCCTGCGTGGAGTGCAGATTCAGATGAATTCCAGATTCCCAGTGAATGAATGGAACATCCTGTAGTGGAGATTACAATGATTTCTGAAGGCTGGGTTGTGTGCACAGGAAAATGAGGAGCAAAACAGGTTGAGTGGATAGCCAATTGAACAGCACGACTGCGAACATGAACAGGCCTCTGAAAACCAGCATTGTTTTACTTGGACATTCACAAGTGGTGTAAGATAAATCTGCAGGTAGTGGAGATTCAGTTGAATTCCAGATTCGCAGTGAATGAATGGAACATTCTGTACTGGAGATTGCAATGATTTCTCAAGTCTGGATTGTTTGGACATGAAAATGAAGAGCTGACCACAGTTGTGTGGATACCCAGTAAAAAGCAGGGCTTAGAGTGTGAACAGACCGCTGAAAACCAGCATTGTGTCACTTGGACATTCATAAGTGGTGTAATGAAAGCCTACCTGGAGTGCAGATTCAGATGAATTCCAGATTGGCAGTGAATGAATGGAACATTCTGTACTGGCGATTCCAATGATTTCTGAAGTCTGATATTGTGGAAAAGAAAATGAAAGGCTGACCAGGTTTGAGTGGATAGACAATTGAACAGCACACTGCGAGTGTGAAAAGGCGGCTGAAAACCAGCATTGGATTACTTGGTCATTCACCAGTGCTGTAATGAAAACCTGCCTGGAGCGGAGAGTCAGATGAATTGCAGAATCGCAGTGAATGAATGGAACAGTCTGTAGTGGAGATCCCAATGATTTCTGAAGGCTGGTTTGTGTGGAGAGGAAAATGAAGAGCTGACCAATATTGAGTGGATAGCCCATTGAACAGCACTTCTGCGAGTTGAACATGCCTCTGAAAACCAGTATTGAGTTACTTGGACATTCACCAGTAGTGTAACGAAAACCTGCCGGGAGTGGAGGTTCAGATGAATTCCAGATTCGCAGTGAATGAATGGAACATTCTCTAGTGGTGATTCCAATGATTTCTGAAGGCTGGGTTTTGTGGACACAAAAATGTAGAGCTGAACAGGGTGGAGTGGATAGCCAAATGAACAGCACGTCTCTTAGTATGAACAGGCCACTGAAAACCAGCATTGGCTTACTTGGACATTCACAAGTGGTGTAACGATAACCCGCCGGGAGTTGAGAGTCAGATGAATTTAAGATTCGCAGTGAATGAACGGAACATTCTGTGGAGGAGATACCAATTATTTCTGAAGGTTGGGTTATGAGGACAGGAAAATGTAGAGCTGAATAGGGTTGGGTGGATAGCACATTGAACAGCACGGCTGAGAGTATAAGCAGGCGGCTTAAAACCAGCATTGGCTTCCTTGGACATATACCAGTGGTGTCACGAAAACCTGCCGGGAGTGGAGACTCTGATGAATTCCAGATTCGCGTGATTGAATGGAACATTCTGTAGTGGAGATTGCCAAGATTTAGAAATCTGGATAGTCTGGACAGGATATTGAAGAGCTGACCAATGTTGAGTGGATAGCCAGTGAACAGCACGGTTTCGAGTGTGAACAGACCACTAAGAAGCAGCATTGCATTACTTGGACATTCATCAGTGGTGTAACGAAAGCCTTCCTGGAATGCAGATTCAGATTATTTCCAGATTCACAGTGAATGAATGGAAATTTCTGTAGTAGAGATTCCAATGATTTCTGAACGCTGGGTTGTGTGGACAGGAAAATGAAGAGCTGACTAGGTTTGACTGGATTGCCAATTGAACAGCAAGGCTGTGAGTGTGAACAGCCGCTGAAAACCAGCATTGGATTACCTGGTCATTCACCAGTGTTGTTAGGAAAATCTGCCTGGTGTGGAGAGTCAGAGGAATTCCAGATTCGCAGGGAACGAATGGAACATTCTGAAGTGGAGATAAGAATGATTTCTGAAGGCTCGGTGTGTGGAAGGAAAATCAAGAGCTAACCAGCGTTCACTGGATAGCCAATTGAACAGCACGGCTGCGAGTGTTAACACGCAGCTGAAACCAGCCTTGGGTTGCTTGGACATTCACCAGTGGTGAAACGAAAACCTGCTGGGAGTGGAGAACAAGATGAATTCAAGATTCGCGTGAATGAATGAAACATTCTGTAGTGTAGATTGCAATGGTTTCTGGGGTTTGTATTGTCTGAACTGGAAAAAGAAGAACTCACCAGTGTTGAGTCGCTAGACCGTGAACAGCACGGGTTCGAGTGTGAATAGACCGCTGAAAACCATCATTGCGTTACTTGAACATTCAGCAGTGGTGCAATGAAAACCTGCCGGGAGTGGAGATTCAGATGAATTCCAGATTCGCAGTGAATGAATGGAACATTCTCTAGTGGTGATTCCAATGATTTCTGAAGGCTGGGTTTTGTGGACACGAAAATGTAGAGCTGAACAGGGTGGAATGGATAGCCAAATGAACAGCACGTCTCGTAGTAAGAACAGGCCACTGAAAACCAGCTTTGGCTTAATTGGACATTCACAAGTGGTGTAACGAAAACCTGACGGGAGTTGAGAATTAGATGAATTTCAGATTTGCAGTCAATGAATGGAACATTCTGTGGAGGAGATACCAATTGTTTCTGAAGTTTGGGTTATGTGGACAGGAAAATGGAGCTGAAGAGGGTTGAGTGGATAGCAAATTGAACAGCACGGCTGAGAGTATGAGCAGGCCACTTAAAACCAGCATTGGCTTACTTGGATATTTACCAGTGGTGTCACGAAAACCTGCCGGGAGTGGAGATTCAGATGAATTCCAGATTCGCTGTGAATGAATGGAACATTCTGTAGTGGAGATAACAATGATTTCTCCAGTCTCTGTGGTGTGGACAGGAAAATGTAGAGCTGGCCAGGGTTGAGTGGATAGCCAATTGAACAGCACCACTGCGCTTGTGAAGAAAACACTTAAAACATTGGGTTACTTGGACATTCAACAGTGGTGTAACGAAAACCTGCCGGGAGTGGAGGTTCAGAGGAATTCCAGATTCGCAGTGAATGAATGGAACATTCTCTAGTGGAGATTCCAATGATTTCTGAAGGCTGGGTCGTGTGGAAGGAAAATCAAGAACTAATCAGGATTTAGTGGAAAGCCAATTGTATAGCATGGCTGCGAGTGTGAACATGCAGCTGAAAACCAGCATTGGGTTACTTGGACATTCATCAGTGGTGTAAGGAAAACCTGCATGGAGTGGAGAGTCAGTTGAATTCCACATTCGCAGTGAATGAATGGAACATTCTGTAGAGGAGATTCCAATGATTTCTGAAGCCTGTGTTGTGTGGACAGGAAAATGAAGAGCTGACCAGGCTTGAATCGATAGCCAAGTAAACAGCAGGGCTGCGAATATGAACAGGCCGCTGAAAACCAGCATTGGGTTACTTGGACATTCAACAGTGGTGTAATGAAAACCTGCGTGGAGTTGAGAGTCAGATGAATTCCAGATTCGCAGTGAATGAATGGAACATTCTGTAGTGGAGATAACAAAGATTTCTGAAGGCTGGTAGTGTGGTGGGACAATGAAGAGCTGAACAGGGTGGAGTGAATTGTCAATTAAACAGCACGGCTGCGAGTATGAACAGGCCTCTGAAAACCAGCATTGGCTTACTTGGACATTCACAAGTGGTGTAACGATAACCCGCCGGGAGTTGAGAGTCAGATGAATTTAAGATTCGCAGTGAATGAACGGAACGTTCTGTGGAGGAGATACCAATTATTTCTGAAGGTTGGGTTATGAGGACAGGAAAATGTAGAGCTGAATAGGGTTGGGTGGATAGCAAATTGAACAGCACGGCTGAGAGTATAAGCAGGCGGCTTAAAACCAGCATTGGCTTCCTTGGACATATACCAGTGGTGTCACGAAAACCTGCCGGGAGTGGAGACTCTGATGAATTCCAGATTCGCGTGATTGAATGGAACATTCTGTAGTGGAGATTGCCAAGATTTAGAAATCTGGATAGTCTGGACAGGATATTGAAGAGCTGACCAATGTTGAGTGGATAGCCAGTGAACAGTACGGTTTCGAGTGTGAACAGACCACTAAGAAGCAGCATTGCATTACTTGGACATTCATCAGTGGTGTAACGAAAGCCTTCCTGGAATGCAGATTCAGATTATTTCCAGATTCACAGTGAATGAATGGAAATTTCTGTAGTAGAGATTCCAATGATTTCTGAACGCTGGGTTGTGTGGACAGGAAAATGAAGAGCTGACTAGGTTTGACTGGATTGCCAATTGAACAGCAAGGCTGTGAGTGTGAACAGCCGCTGAAAACCAGCATTGGATTACCTGGTCATTCACCAGTGTTGTTAGGAAAATCTGCCTGGTGTGGAGAGTCAGAGGAATTCCAGATTCGCAGGGAACGAATGGAACATTCTGAAGTGGAGATAAGAATGATTTCTGAAGGCTCGGTGTGTGGAAGGAAAATCAAGAGCTAACCAGCGTTCACTGGATAGCCAATTGAACAGCACGGCTGCGAGTGTTAACACGCAGCTGAAACCAGCCTTGGGTTGCTTGGACATTCACCAGTGGTGAAACGAAAACCTGCTGGGAGTGGAGAACAAGATGAATTCAAGATTCGCGTGAATGAATGAAACATTCTGTAGTGTAGATTGCAATGGTTTCTGGGGTTTGTATTGTCTGAACTGGAAAAAGAAGAACTCACCAGTGTTGAGTCGCTAGACCGTGAACAGCACGGGTTCGAGTGTGAATAGACCGCTGAAAACCATCATTGCGTTACTTGAACATTCAGCAGTGGTGCAATGAAAACCTGCCGGGAGTGGAGATTCAGATGAATTCCAGATTCGCAGTGAATGAATGGAACATTCTCTAGTGGTGATTCCAATGATTTCTGAAGGCTGGGTTTTGTGGACACGAAAATGTAGAGCTGAACAGGGTGGAATGGATAGCCAAATGAACAGCACGTCTCGTAGTAAGAACAGGCCACTGAAAACCAGCTTTGGCTTAATTGGACATTCACAAGTGGTGTAACGAAAACCTGACGGGAGTTGAGAATTAGATGAATTTCAGATTTGCAGTCAATGAATGGAACATTCTGTGGAGGAGATACCAATTGTTTCTGAAGTTTGGGTTATGTGGACAGGAAAATGGAGCTGAAGAGGGTTGAGTGGATAGCAAATTGAACAGCACGGCTGAGAGTATGAGCAGGCCACTTAAAACCAGCATTGGCTTACTTGGATATTTACCAGTGGTGTCACGAAAACCTGCCGGGAGTGGAGATTCAGATGAATTCCAGATTCGCTGTGAATGAATGGAACATTCTGTAGTGGAGATAACAATGATTTCTCCAGTCTCTGTGGTGTGGACAGGAAAATGTAGAGCTGGCCAGGGTTGAGTGGATAGCCAATTGAACAGCACCACTGCGCTTGTGAAGAAAACACTTAAAACATTGGGTTACTTGGACATTCAACAGTGGTGTAACGAAAACCTGCCGGGAGTGGAGGTTCAGAGGAATTCCAGATTCGCAGTGAATGAATGGAACATTCTCTAGTGGAGATTCCAACGATTTCTGAAGGCTGGGTCGTGTGGAAGGAAAATCAAGAACTAATCAGGATTTAGTGGAAAGCCAATTGTATAGCATGGCTGCGAGTGTGAACATGCAGCTGAAAACCAGCATTGGGTTACTTGGACATTCATCAGTGGTGTAAGGAAAACCTGCATGGAGTGGAGAGTCAGTTGAATTCCACATTCGCAGTGAATGAATGGAACATTCTGTAGAGGAGATTCCAATGATTTCTGAAGCCTGTGTTGTGTGGACAGGAAAATGAAGAGCTGACCAGGCTTGAATCGATAGCCAAGTAAACAGCAGGGCTGCGAATATGAACAGGCCGCTGAAAACCAGCATTGGGTTACTTGGACATTCAACAGTGGTGTAATGAAAACCTGCGTGGAGTTGAGAGTCAGATGAATTCCAGATTCGCAGTGAATGAATGGAACATTCTGTAGTGGAGATAACAAAGATTTCTGAAGGCTGGTAGTGTGGTGGGACAATGAAGAGCTGAACAGGGTGGAGTGAATTGTCAATTAAACAGCACGGCTGCGAGTATGAACAGGCCTCTGAAAACCAGCATTGGCTTACTTGGACATTCACAAGTGGTGTAACGATAACCCGCCGGGAGTTGAGAGTCAGATGAATTTAAGATTCGCAGTGAATGAACGGAACGTTCTGTGGAGGAGATACCAATTATTTCTGAAGGTTGGGTTATGAGGACAGGAAAATGTAGAGCTGAATAGGGTTGGGTGGATAGCAAATTGAACAGCACGGCTGAGAGTATAAGCAGGCGGCTTAAAACCAGCATTGGCTTCCTTGGACATATACCAGTGGTGTCACGAAAACCTGCCGGGAGTGGAGACTCTGATGAATTCCAGATTCGCGTGATTGAATGGAACATTCTGTAGTGGAGATTGCCAAGATTTAGAAATCTGGATAGTCTGGACAGGATATTGAAGAGCTGACCAATGTTGAGTGGATAGCCAGTGAACAGCACGGTTTCGAGTGTGAACAGACCACTAAGAAGCAGCATTGCATTACTTGGACATTCATCAGTGGTGTAACGAAAGCCTTCCTGGAATGCAGATTCAGATTATTTCCAGATTCATAGTGAATGAATGGAAATTTCTGTAGTAGAGATTCCAATGATTTCTGAACGCTGGGTTGTGTGGACAGGAAAATGAAGAGCTGACTAGGTTTGACTGGATTGCCAATTGAACAGCAAGGCTGTGAGTGTGAACAGCCGCTGAAAACCAGCATTGGATTACCTGGTCATTCACCAGTGTTGTTAGGAAAATCTGCCTGGTGTGGAGAGTCAGAGGAATTCCAGATTCGCAGGGAACGAATGGAACATTCTGAAGTGGAGATAAGAATGATTTCTGAAGGCTCGGTGTGTGGAAGGAAAATCAAGAGCTAACCAGCGTTCACTGGATAGCCAATTGAACAGCACGGCTGCGAGTGTTAACACGCAGCTGAAACCAGCCTTGGGTTGCTTGGACATTCACCAGTGGTGAAACGAAAACCTGCTGGGAGTGGAGAACAAGATGAATTCAAGATTCGCGTGAATGAATGAAACATTCTGTAGTGTAGATTGCAATGGTTTCTGGGGTTTGTATTGTCTGAACTGGAAAAAGAAGAACTCACCAGTGTTGAGTCGCTAGACCGTGAACAGCACGGGTTCGAGTGTGAATAGACCGCTGAAAACCATCATTGCGTTACTTGAACATTCAGCAGTGGTGCAATGAAAACCTGCCGGGAGTGGAGATTCAGATGAATTCCAGATTCGCAGTGAATGAATGGAACATTCTCTAGTGGTGATTCCAATGATTTCTGAAGGCTGGGTTTTGTGGACACGAAAATGTAGAGCTGAACAGGGTGGAATGGATAGCCAAATGAACAGCACGTCTCGTAGTAAGAACAGGCCACTGAAAACCAGCTTTGGCTTAATTGGACATTCACAAGTGGTGTAACGAAAACCTGACGGGAGTTGAGAATTAGATGAATTTCAGATTTGCAGTCAATGAATGGAACATTCTGTGGAGGAGATACCAATTGTTTCTGAAGTTTGGGTTATGTGGACAGGAAAATGGAGCTGAAGAGGGTTGAGTGGATAGCAAATTGAACAGCACGGCTGAGAGTATGAGCAGGCCACTTAAAACCAGCATTGGCTTACTTGGATATTTACCAGTGGTGTCACGAAAACCTGCCGGGAGTGGAGATTCAGATGAATTCCAGATTCGCTGTGAATGAATGGAACATTCTGTAGTGGAGATAACAATGATTTCTCCAGTCTCTGTGGTGTGGACAGGAAAATGTAGAGCTGGCCAGGGTTGAGTGGATAGCCAATTGAACAGCACCACTGCGCTTGTGAAGAAAACACTTAAAACATTGGGTTACTTGGACATTCAACAGTGGTGTAACGAAAACCTGCCGGGAGTGGAGGTTCAGAGGAATTCCAGATTCGCAGTGAATGAATGGAACATTCTCTAGTGGAGATTCCAATGATTTCTGAAGGCTGGGTTTTGTGGACACGAAAATGTAGAGCTGAACAGGGTGGAATGGATAGCCAAATGAACCGCACGTCTCGTAGTAAGAACAGGCCACTGAAAACCAGCTTTGGCTTAATTGGACATTCACAAGTGGTGTAACGAAAACCTGACGGGAGTTGAGAATTAGATGAATTTCAGATTTGCAGTCAATGAATGGAACATTCTGTGGAGGAGATACCAATTATTTCTGAAGGTTGGGTTATGAGGACAGGAAAATGTAGAGCTGAATAGGGTTGGGTGGATAGCACATTGAACAGCACGGCTGAGAGTATAAGCAGGCGGCTTAAAACCAGCATTGGCTTCCTTGGACATATACCAGTGGTGTCACGAAAACCTGCCGGGAGTGGAGACTCTGATGAATTCCAGATTCGCGTGATTGAATGGAACATTCTGTAGTGGAGATTGCCAAGATTTAGAAATCTGGATAGTCTGGACAGGATATTGAAGAGCTGACCAATGTTGAGTGGATAGCCAGTGAACAGCACGGTTTCGAGTGTGAACAGACCACTAAGAAGCAGCATTGCATTACTTGGACATTCATCAGTGGTGTAACGAAAGCCTTCCTGGAATGCAGATTCAGATTATTTCCAGATTCACAGTGAATGAATGGAAATTTCTGTAGTAGAGATTCCAATGATTTCTGAACGCTGGGTTGTGTGGACAGGAAAATGAAGAGCTGACTAGGTTTGACTGGATTGCCAATTGAACAGCAAGGCTGTGAGTGTGAACAGCCGCTGAAAACCAGCATTGGATTACCTGGTCATTCACCAGTGTTGTTAGGAAAATCTGCCTGGTGTGGAGAGTCAGAGGAATTCCAGATTCGCAGGGAACGAATGGAACATTCTGAAGTGGAGATAAGAATGATTTCTGAAGGCTCAGTGTGTGGAAGGAAAATCAAGAGCTAACCAGCGTTCACTGGATAGCCAATTGAACAGCACGGCTGCGAGTGTTAACACGCAGCTGAAACCAGCCTTGGGTTGCTTGGACATTCACCAGTGGTGAAACGAAAACCTGCTGGGAGTGGAGAACAAGATGAATTCAAGATTCGCGTGAATGAATGAAACATTCTGTAGTGTAGATTGCAATGGTTTCTGAGGTTTGTATTGTCTGAACTGGAAAAAGAAGAACTCACCAGTGTTGAGTCGCTAGACCGTGAACAGCACGGGTTCGAGTGTGAATAGACCGCTGAAAACCATCATTGCGTTACTTGAACATTCAGCAGTGGTGCAATGAAAACCTGCCGGGAGTGGAGATTCAGATGAATTCCAGATTCGCAGTGAATGAATGGAACATTCTCTAGTGGTGATTCCAATGATTTCTGAAGGCTGGGTTTTGTGGACACGAAAATGTAGAGCTGAACAGGGTGGAATGGATAGCCAAATGAACAGCACGTCTCGTACAGGCCACTGAAAACCAGCTTTGGCTTAATTGGACATTCACAAGTGGTGTAACGAAAACCTGACGGGAGTTGAGAATTAGATGAATTTCAGATTTGCAGTCAATGAATGGAACATTCTGTGGAGGAGATACCAATTGTTTCTGAAGTTTGGGTTATGTGGACAGGAAAATGGAGCTGAAGAGGGTTGAGTGGATAGCAAATTGAACAGCACGGCTGAGAGTATGAGCAGGCCACTTAAAACCAGCATTGGCTTACTTGGATATTTACCAGTGGTGTCACGAAAACCTGCCGGGAGTGGAGATTCAGATGAATTCCAGATTCGCTGTGAATGAATGGAACATTCTGTAGTGGAGATAACAATGATTTCTCCAGTCTCTGTGGTGTGGACAGGAAAATGTAGAGCTGGCCAGGGTTGAGTGGATAGCCAATTGAACAGCACCACTGCGCTTGTGAAGAAAACACTTAAAACATTGGGTTACTTGGACATTCAACAGTGGTGTAACGAAAACCTGCCGGGAGTGGAGGTTCAGAGGAATTCCAGATTCGCAGTGAATGAATGGAACATTCTCTAGTGGAGATTCCAATGATTTCTGAAGGCTGGGTCGTGTGGAAGGAAAATCAAGAACTAATCAGGATTTAGTGGAAAGCCAATTGTATAGCATGGCTGCGAGTGTGAACATGCAGCTGAAAACCAGCATTGGGTTACTTGGACATTCATCAGTGGTGTAAGGAAAACCTGCATGGAGTGGAGAGTCAGTTGAATTCCACATTCGCAGTGAATGAATGGAACATTCTGTAGAGGAGATTCCAATGATTTCTGAAGCCTGTGTTGTGTGGACAGGAAAATGAAGAGCTGACCAGGCTTGAATCGATAGCCAAGTAAACAGCAGGGCTGCGAATATGAACAGGCCGCTGAAAACCAGCATTGGGTTACTTGGACATTCAACAGTGGTGTAATGAAAACCTGCGTGGAGTTGAGAGTCAGATGAATTCCAGATTCGCAGTGAATGAATGGAACATTCTGTAGTGGAGATAACAAAGATTTCTGAAGGCTGGTAGTGTGGTGGGACAATGAAGAGCTGAACAGGGTGGAGTGAATTGTCAATTAAACAGCACGGCTGCGAGTATGAACAGGCCTCTGAAAACCAGCATTGGCTTACTTGGACATTCACAAGTGGTGTAACGATAACCCGCCGGGAGTTGAGAGTCAGATGAATTTAAGATTCGCAGTGAATGAACGGAACGTTCTGTGGAGGAGATACCAATTATTTCTGAAGGTTGGGTTATGAGGACAGGAAAATGTAGAGCTGAATAGGGTTGGGTGGATAGCAAATTGAACAGCACGGCTGAGAGTATAAGCAGGCGGCTTAAAACCAGCATTGGCTTCCTTGGACATATACCAGTGGTGTCACGAAAACCTGCCGGGAGTGGAGACTCTGATGAATTCAGATTCGCGTGATTGAATGGAACATTCTGTAGTGGAGATTGCCAAGATTTAGAAATCTGGATAGTCTGGACAGGATATTGAAGAGCTGACCAATGTTGAGTGGATAGCCAGTGAACAGCACGGTTTCGAGTGTGAACAGACCACTAAGAAGCAGCATTGCATTACTTGGACATTCATCAGTGGTGTAACGAAAGCCTTCCTGGAATGCAGATTCAGATTATTTCCAGATTCACAGTGAATGAATGGAAATTTCTGTAGTAGAGATTCCAATGATTTCTGAACGCTGGGTTGTGTGGACAGGAAAATGAAGAGCTGACTAGGTTTGACTGGATTGCCAATTGAACAGCAAGGCTGTGAGTGTGAACAGCCGCTGAAAACCAGCATTGGATTACCTGGTCATTCACCAGTGTTGTTAGGAAAATCTGCCTGGTGTGGAGAGTCAGAGGAATTCCAGATTCGCAGGGAACGAATGGAACATTCTGAAGTGGAGATAAGAATGATTTCTGAAGGCTCGGTGTGTGGAAGGAAAATCAAGAGCTAACCAGCGTTCACTGGATAGCCAATTGAACAGCACGGCTGCGAGTGTTAACACGCAGCTGAAACCAGCCTTGGGTTGCTTGGACATTCACCAGTGGTGAAACGAAAACCTGCTGGGAGTGGAGAACAAGATGAATTCAAGATTCGCGTGAATGAATGAAACATTCTGTAGTGTAGACTGCAATGGTTTCTGAGGTTTGTATTGTCTGAACTGGAAAAAGAAGAACTCACCAGTGTTGAGTCGCTAGACCGTGAACAGCACAGGTTCGAGTGTGAATAGACCGCTGAAAACCATCATTGCGTTACTTGAACATTCAGCAGTGGTGCAATGAAAACCTGCCGGGAGTGGAGATTCAGATGAATTCCAGATTCGCAGTGAATGAATGGAACATTCTGTAGTGGTGATTCCAATGATTTCTGAAGGCTGGGTTTTGTGGACACGAAAATGTAGAGCTGAACAGGGTGGAATGGATAGCCAAATGAACAGCATGTCTCGTAGTAAGAACAGGCCACTGAAAACCAGCTTTGGCTTAATTGGACATTCACAAGTGGTGTAACGAAAACCTGACGGGAGTTGAGAATTAGATGAATTTCAGATTTGCAGTCAATGAATGGAACATTCTGTGGAGGAGATACCAATTATTTCTGAAGGTTGGGTTATGAGGACAGGAAAATGTAGAGCTGAATAGGGTTGGGTGGATAGCACATTGAACAGCACGGCTGAGAGTATAAGCAGGCGGCTTAAAACCAGCATTGGCTTCCTTGGACATATACCAGTGGTGTCACGAAAACCTGCCGGGAGTGGAGACTCTGATGAATTCCAGATTCGCGTGATTGAATGGAACATTCTGTAGTGGAGATTGCCAAGATTTAGAAATCTGGATAGTCTGGACAGGATATTGAAGAGCTGACCAATGTTGAGTGGATAGCCAGTGAACAGCACGGTTTCGAGTGTGAACAGACCACTAAGAAGCAGCATTGCATTACTTGGACATTCATCAGTGGTGTAACGAAAGCCTTCCTGGAATGCAGATTCAGATTATTTCCAGATTCACAGTGAATGAATGGAAATTTCTGTAGTAGAGATTCCAATGATTTCTGAACGCTGGGTTGTGTGGACAGGAAAATGAAGAGCTGACTAGGTTTGACTGGATTGCCAATTGAACAGCAAGGCTGTGAGTGTGAACAGCCGCTGAAAACCAGCATTGGATTACCTGGTCATTCACCAGTGTTGTTAGGAAAATCTGCCTGGTGTGGAGAGTCAGAGGAATTCCAGATTCGCAGGGAACGAATGGAACATTCTGAAGTGGAGATAAGAATGATTTCTGAAGGCTCGGTGTGTGGAAGGAAAATCAAGAGCTAACCAGCGTTCACTGGATAGCCAATTGAACAGCACGGCTGCGAGTGTTAACACGCAGCTGAAACCAGCCTTGGGTTGCTTGGACATTCACCAGTGGTGAAACGAAAACCTGCTGGGAGTGGAGAACAAGATGAATTCAAGATTCGCGTGAATGAATGAAACATTCTGTAGTGTAGATTGCAATGGTTTCTGGGGTTTGTATTGTCTGAACTGGAAAAAGAAGAACTCACCAGTGTTGAGTCGCTAGACCGTGAACAGCACGGGTTCGAGTGTGAATAGACCGCTGAAAACCATCATTGCGTTACTTGAACATTCAGCAGTGGTGCAATGAAAACCTGCCGGGAGTGGAGATTCAGATGAATTCCAGATTCGCAGTGAATGAATGGAACATTCTCTAGTGGTGATTCCAATGATTTCTGAAGGCTGGGTTTTGTGGACACGAAAATGTAGAGCTGAACAGGGTGGAATGGATAGCCAAATGAACAGCACGTCTCGTAGTAAGAACAGGCCACTGAAAACCAGCTTTGGCTTAATTGGACATTCACAAGTGGTGTAACGAAAACCTGACGGGAGTTGAGAATTAGATGAATTTCAGATTTGCAGTCAATGAATGGAACATTCTGTGGAGGAGATACCAATTGTTTCTGAAGTTTGGGTTATGTGGACAGGAAAATGGAGCTGAAGAGGGTTGAGTGGATAGCAAATTGAACAGCACGGCTGAGAGTATGAGCAGGCCACTTAAAACCAGCATTGGCTTACTTGGATATTTACCAGTGGTGTCACGAAAACCTGCCGGGAGTGGAGATTCAGATGAATTCCAGATTCGCTGTGAATGAATGGAACATTCTGTAGTGGAGATAACAATGATTTCTCCAGTCTCTGTGGTGTGGACAGGAAAATGTAGAGCTGGCCAGGGTTGAGTGGATAGCCAATTGAACAGCACCACTGCGCTTGTGAAGAAAACACTTAAAACATTGGGTTACTTGGACATTCAACAGTGGTGTAACGAAAACCTGCCGGGAGTGGAGGTTCAGAGGAATTCCAGATTCGCAGTGAATGAATGGAACATTCTCTAGTGGAGATTCCAATGATTTCTGAAGGCTGGGTCGTGTGGAAGGAAAATCAAGAACTAATCAGGATTTAGTGGAAAGCCAATTGTATAGCATGGCTGCGAGTGTGAACATGCAGCTGAAAACCAGCATTGGGTTACTTGGACATTCATCAGTGGTGTAAGGAAAACCTGCATGGAGTGGAGAGTCAGTTGAATTCCACATTCGCAGTGAATGAATGGAACATTCTGTAGAGGAGATTCCAATGATTTCTGAAGCCTGTGTTGTGTGGACAGGAAAATGAAGAGCTGACCAGGCTTGAATCGATAGCCAAGTAAACAGCAGGGCTGCGAATATGAACAGGCCGCTGAAAACCAGCATTGGGTTACTTGGACATTCAACAGTGGTGTAATGAAAACCTGCGTGGAGTTGAGAGTCAGATGAATTCCAGATTCGCAGTGAATGAATGGAACATTCTGTAGTGGAGATAACAAAGATTTCTGAAGGCTGGTAGTGTGGTGGGACAATGAAGAGCTGAACAGGGTGGAGTGAATTGTCAATTAAACAGCACGGCTGCGAGTATGAACAGGCCTCTGAAAACCAGCATTGGCTTACTTGGACATTCACAAGTGGTGTAATGTTAACCAGGCGGGAGTGGAGAATCAGATAAACTCCAGACTCGCAGTGAATGAATGGAACATTCTGTAGTGGAGATTGCAATGATTTCTGAAATCTGGATTGTGGGGACACGAAAATGAAGAGCTGACCAGTGTTGAGTGGATAGCCTGTAAAAAGCCTCGGCTTCGAATGTGAACAGACCACTGAAAACCAGTATTGCATTACTTCGACTTTCAGCAGTGGTGTAACGAAAGCCTGCGTGGAGTGCAGATTCAGATGAATTCCAGATTCCCAGTGAATGAATGGAACATCCTGTAGTGGAGATTACAATGATTTCTGAAGGCTGGGTTGTGTGCACAGGAAAATGAGGAGCAAAACAGGTTGAGTGGATAGCCAATTGAACAGCACGACTGCGAACATGAACAGGCCTCTGAAAACCAGCATTGTTTTACTTGGACATTCACAAGTGGTGTAAGATAAATCTGCAGGTAGTGGAGATTCAGTTGAATTCCAGATTCGCAGTGAATGAATGGAACATTCTGTACTGGAGATTGCAATGATTTCTCAAGTCTGGATTGTTTGGACATGAAAATGAAGAGCTGACCACAGTTGTGTGGATACCCAGTAAAAAGCAGGGCTTAGAGTGTGAACAGACCGCTGAAAACCAGCATTGTGTTACTTGGACATTCATAAGTGGTGTAATGAAAGCCTACCTGGAGTGCAGATTCAGATGAATTCCAGATTGGCAGTGAATGAATGGAACATTCTGTACTGGCGATTCCAATGATTTCTGAAGTCTGATATTGTGGAAAAGAAAATGAAAGGCTGACCAGGTTTGAGTGGATAGACAATTGAACAGCACACTGCGAGTGTGAAAAGGCGGCTGAAAACCAGCATTGGATTACTTGGTCATTCACCAGTGCTGTAATGAAAACCTGCCTGGAGCGGAGAGTCAGATGAATTGCAGAATCGCAGTGAATGAATGGAACAGTCTGTAGTGGAGATCCCAATGATTTCTGAAGGCTGGTTTGTGTGGAGAGGAAAATGAAGAGCTGACCAATATTGAGTGGATAGCCCATTGAACAGCACTTCTGCGAGTTGAACATGCCTCTGAAAACCAGTATTGAGTTACTTGGACATTCACCAGTGGCGTAACGAAAACCTGCCAGGAGTGGAGGTTCAGATGAATTCCAGATTCGCAGTGAATGAATGGAACATTCTCTAGTGGTGATTCCAATGATTTCTGAAGGCTGGGTTTTGTGGACACGAAAATGTAGAGCTGAACAGGGTGGAGTGGATAGCCAAATGAACAGCACGTCTCTTAGTATGAACAGGCCACTGAAAACCAGCATTGGCTTACTTGGACATTCACAAGTGGTGTAACGATAACCCGCCGGGAGTTGAGAGTCAGATGAATTTAAGATTCGCAGTGAATGAACGGAACATTCTGTGGAGGAGATACCAATTATTTCTGAAGGTTGGGTTATGAGGACAGGAAAATGTAGAGCTGAATAGGGTTGGGTGGATAGCAAATTGAACAGCATGGCTGAGTGTGTTAGCAGGCGGCTTAAAACCAGCATTGTCTTCCTTGGACATTTACCAGTGGTGTCACGAAAACCTTCCAGGAGTGGAGACTCTGATGAATTCCAGATTCGCGTGACTGAATGGAACATTCTGTAGTGGTGATTGCCAACATTTAGAAATCTGGATAGTCTGGACAGGATATTGAAGAGCTGACCGATATTGAGTGGATAGCCAATGAACAGCACGGTTTCGAGTGTGAACAGACCACTAAGAAGCAGCATTGCATTACTTGGACATTCATCAGTGGTGTAACGAAAGCCTTCCTGGAATGCAGATTCAGATTATTTCCAGATTCACAGTGAATGAATGGAAATTTCTGTAGTAGAGATTCCAATGATTTCTGAACGCTGGGTTGTGTGGACAGGAAAATGAAGAGCTGACTAGGTTTGACTGGATTGCCAATTGAACAGCAAGGCTGTGAGTGTGAACAGCCGCTGAAAACCAGCATTGGATTACCTGGTCATTCACCAGTGTTGTTAGGAAAATCTGCCTGGTGTGGAGAGTCAGAGGAATTCCAGATTCGCAGGGAACGAATGGAACATTCTGAAGTGGAGATAAGAATGATTTCTGAAGGCTCGGTGTGTGGAAGGAAAATCAAGAGCTAACCAGCGTTCACTGGATAGCCAATTGAACAGCACGGCTGCGAGTGTTAACACGCAGCTGAAACCAGCCTTGGGTTGCTTGGACATTCACCAGTGGTGAAACGAAAACCTGCTGGGAGTGGAGAACAAGATGAATTCAAGATTTGCGTGCAATGGTTTCTGAGGTTTGTATTGTCTGAACTGGAAAAAGAAGAACTCACCAGTGTTGAGTCGCTAGACCGTGAACAGCACGGGTTCGAGTGTGAATAGACCGCTGAAAACCATCATTGCGTTACTTGAACATTCAGCAGTGGTGCAATGAAAACCTGCCGGGAGTGGAGATTCAGATGAATTCCAGATTCGCAGTGAATGAATGGAACATTCTCTAGTGGTGATTCCAATGATTTCTGAAGGCTGGGTTTTGTGGACACGAAAATGTAGAGCTGAACAGGGTGGAATGGATAGCCAAATGAACAGCACGTCTCGTAGTAAGAACAGGCCACTGAAAACCAGCTTTGGCTTAATTGGACATTCACAAGTGGTGTAACGAAAACCTGACGGGAGTTGAGAATTAGATGAATTTCAGATTTGCAGTCAATGAATGGAACATTCTGTGGAGGAGATACCAATTGTTTCTGAAGTTTGGGTTATGTGGACAGGAAAATGGAGCTGAAGAGGGTTGAGTGGATAGCAAATTGAACAGCACGGCTGAGAGTATGAGCAGGCCACTTAAAACCAGCATTGGCTTACTTGGATATTTACCAGTGGTGTCACGAAAACCTGCCGGGAGTGGAGATTCAGATGAATTCCAGATTCGCTGTGAATGAATGGAACATTCTGTAGTGGAGATAACAATGATTTCTCCAGTCTCTGTGGTGTGGACAGGAAAATGTAGAGCTGGCCAGGGTTGAGTGGATAGCCAATTGAACAGCACCACTGCGCTTGTGAAGAAAACACTTAAAACATTGGGTTACTTGGACATTCAACAGTGGTGTAACGAAAACCTGCCGGGAGTGGAGGTTCAGAGGAATTCCAGATTCGCAGTGAATGAATGGAACATTCTCTAGTGGAGATTCCAATGATTTCTGAAGGCTGGGTCGTGTGGAAGGAAAATCAAGAACTAATCAGGATTTAGTGGAAAGCCAATTGTATAGCATGGCTGCGAGTGTGAACATGCAGCTGAAAACCAGCATTGGGTTACTTGGACATTCATCAGTGGTGTAAGGAAAACCTGCATGGAGTGGAGAGTCAGTTGAATTCCACATTCGCAGTGAATGAATGGAACATTCTGTAGAGGAGATTCCAATGATTTCTGAAGCCTGTGTTGTGTGGACAGGAAAATGAAGAGCTGACCAGGCTTGAATCGATAGCCAAGTAAACAGCAGGGCTGCGAATATGAACAGGCCGCTGAAAACCAGCATTGGGTTACTTGGACATTCAACAGTGGTGTAATGAAAACCTGCGTGGAGTTGAGAGTCAGATGAATTCCAGATTCGCAGTGAATGAATGGAACATTCTGTAGTGGAGATAACAAAGATTTCTGAAGGCTGGTAGTGTGGTGGGACAATGAAGAGCTGAACAGGGTGGAGTGAATTGTCAATTAAACAGCACGGCTGCGAGTATGAACAGGCCTCTGAAAACCAGCATTGGCTTACTTGGACATTCACAAGTGGTGTAATGTTAACCAGGCGGGAGTGGAGAATCAGATAAACTCCAGACTCGCAGTGAATGAATGGAACATTCTGTAGTGGAGATTGCAATGATTTCTGAAATCTGGATTGTGGGGACACGAAAATGAAGAGCTGACCAGTGTTGAGTGGATAGCCTGTAAAAAGCCTCGGCTTCGAATGTGAACAGACCACTGAAAACCAGTATTGCATTACTTCGACTTTCAGCAGTGGTGTAACGAAAGCCTGCGTGGAGTGCAGATTCAGATGAATTCCAGATTCCCAGTGAATGAATGGAACATCCTGTAGTGGAGATTACAATGATTTCTGAAGGCTGGGTTGTGTGCACAGGAAAATGAGGAGCAAAACAGGTTGAGTGGATAGCCAATTGAACAGCACGACTGCGAACATGAACAGGCCTCTGAAAACCAGCATTGTTTTACTTGGACATTCACAAGTGGTGTAAGATAAATCTGCAGGTAGTGGAGATTCAGTTGAATTCCAGATTCGCAGTGAATGAATGGAACATTCTGTACTGGAGATTGCAATGATTTCTCAAGTCTGGATTGTTTGGACATGAAAATGAAGAGCTGACCACAGTTGTGTGGATACCCAGTAAAAAGCAGGGCTTAGAGTGTGAACAGACCGCTGAAAACCAGCATTGTGTTACTTGGACATTCATAAGTGGTGTAATGAAAGCCTACCTGGAGTGCAGATTCAGATGAATTCCAGATTGGCAGTGAATGAATGGAACATTCTGTACTGGCGATTCCAATGATTTCTGAAGTCTGATATTGTGGAAAAGAAAATGAAAGGCTGACCAGGTTTGAGTGGATAGACAATTGAACAGCACACTGCGAGTGTGAAAAGGCGGCTGAAAACCAGCATTGGATTACTTGGTCATTCACCAGTGCTGTAATGAAAACCTGCCTGGAGCGGAGAGTCAGATGAATTGCAGAATCGCAGTGAATGAATGGAACAGTCTGTAGTGGAGATCCCAATGATTTCTGAAGGCTGGTTTGTGTGGAGAGGAAAATGAAGAGCTGACCAATATTGAGTGGATAGCCCATTGAACAGCACTTCTGCGAGTTGAACATGCCTCTGAAAACCAGTATTGAGTTACTTGGACATTCAGCAGTGGCGTAACGAAAACCTGCCGGGAGTGGAGGTTCAGATGAATTCCAGATTCGCAGTGAATGAATGGAACATTCTCTAGTGGTGATTCCAATGATTTCTGAAGGCTGGGTTTTGTGGACACGAAAATGCAGAGCTGAACAGGGTGGAGTGGATAGCCAAATGAACAGCACGTCTCTTAGTATGAACAGGCCACTGAAAACCAGCATTGGCTTACTTGGACATTCATCAGTGGTGTAACGAAAGCCTTCCTGGAATGCAGATTCAGATTATTTCCAGATTCACAGTGAATGAATGGAAATTTCTGTAGTAGAGATTCCAATGATTTCTGAACGCTGGGTTGTGTGGACAGGAAAATGAAGAGCTGACTAGGTTTGACTGGATTGCCAGTTGAACAGCAAGGCTGTGAGTGTGAACAGCCGCTGAAAACCAGCATTGGATTACCTGGTCATTCACCAGTGTTGTTAGGAAAATCTGCCTGGTGTGGAGAGTCAGAGGAATTCCAGATTCGCAGGGAACGAATGGAACATTCTGAAGTGGAGATAAGAATGATTTCTGAAGGCTCGGTGTGTGGAAGGAAAATCAAGAGCTAACCAGCGTTCACTGGATAGCCAATTGAACAGCACGGCTGCGAGTGTTAACACGCAGCTGAAACCAGCCTTGGGTTGCTTGGACATTCACCAGTGGTGAAACGAAAACCTGCTGGGAGTGGAGAACAAGATGAATTCAAGATTCGCGTGAATGAATGAAACGTTCTGTAGTGTAGATTGCAATGGTTTCTGGGGTTTGTATTGTCTGAACTGGAAAAAGAAGAACTCACCAGTGTTGAGTCGCTAGACCGTGAACAGCACGGGTTCGAGTGTGAATAGACCGCTGAAAACCATCATTGCGTTACTTGAACATTCAGCAGTGGTGCAATGAAAACCTGCCGGGAGTGGAGATTCAGATGAATTCCAGATTCGCAGTGAATGAATGGAACATTCTCTAGTGGTGATTCCAATGATTTCTGAAGGCTGGGTTTTGTGGACACGAAAATGTAGAGCTGAACAGGGTGGAATGGATAGCCAAATGAACAGCACGTCTCGTAGTAAGAACAGGCCACTGAAAACCAGCTTTGGCTTAATTGGACATTCACAAGTGGTGTAACGAAAACCTGACGGGAGTTGAGAATTAGATGAATTTCAGATTTGCAGTCAATGAATGGAACATTCTGTGGAGGAGATACCAATTGTTTCTGAAGTTTGGGTTATGTGGACAGGAAAATGGAGCTGAAGAGGGTTGAGTGGATAGCAAATTGAACAGCACGGCTGAGAGTATGAGCAGGCCACTTAAAACCAGCATTGGCTTACTTGGATATTTACCAGTGGTGTCACGAAAACCTGCCGGGAGTGGAGATTCAGATGAATTCCAGATTCGCTGTGAATGAATGGAACATTCTGTAGTGGAGATAACAATGATTTCTCCAGTCTCTGTGGTGTGGACAGGAAAATGTAGAGCTGGCCAGGGTTGAGTGGATAGCCAATTGAACAGCACCACTGCGCTTGTGAAGAAAACACTTAAAACATTGGGTTACTTGGACATTCAACAGTGGTGTAACGAAAACCTGCCGGGAGTGGAGGTTCAGAGGAATTCCAGATTCGCAGTGAATGAATGGAACATTCTCTAGTGGAGATTCCAATGATTTCTGAAGGCTGGGTCGTGTGGAAGGAAAATCAAGAACTAATCAGGATTTAGTGGAAAGCCAATTGTATAGCATGGCTGCGAGTGTGAACATGCAGCTGAAAACCAGCATTGGGTTACTTGGACATTCATCAGTGGTGTAAGGAAAACCTGCATGGAGTGGAGAGTCAGTTGAATTCCACATTCGCAGTGAATGAATGGAACATTCTGTAGAGGAGATTCCAATGATTTCTGAAGCCTGTGTTGTGTGGACAGGAAAATGAAGAGCTGACCAGGCTTGAATCGATAGCCAAGTAAACAGCAGGGCTGCGAATATGAACAGGCCGCTGAAAACCAGCATTGGGTTACTTGGACATTCAACAGTGGTGTAATGAAAACCTGCGTGGAGTTGAGAGTCAGATGAATTCCAGATTCGCAGTGAATGAATGGAACATTCTGTAGTGGAGATAACAAAGATTTCTGAAGGCTGGTAGTGTGGTGGGACAATGAAGAGCTGAACAGGGTGGAGTGAATTGTCAATTAAACAGCACGGCTGCGAGTATGAACAGGCCTCTGAAAACCAGCATTGGCTTACTTGGACATTCACAAGTGGTGTAATGTTAACCAGGCGGGAGTGGAGAATCAGATAAACTCCAGACTCGCAGTGAATGAATGGAACATTCTGTAGTGGAGATTGCAATGATTTCTGAAATCTGGATTGTGGGGACACGAAAATGAAGAGCTGACCAGTGTTGAGTGGATAGCCTGTAAAAAGCCTCGGCTTCGAATGTGAACAGACCACTGAAAACCAGTATTGCATTACTTCGACTTTCAGCAGTGGTGTAACGAAAGCCTGCGTGGAGTGCAGATTCAGATGAATTCCAGATTCCCAGTGAATGAATGGAACATCCTGTAGTGGAGATTACAATGATTTCTGAAGGCTGGGTTGTGTGCACAGGAAAATGAGGAGCAAAACAGGTTGAGTGGATAGCCAATTGAACAGCACGACTGCGAACATGAACAGGCCTCTGAAAACCAGCATTGTTTTACTTGGACATTCACAAGTGGTGTAAGATAAATCTGCAGGTAGTGGAGATTCAGTTGAATTCCAGATTCGCAGTGAATGAATGGAACATTCTGTACTGGAGATTGCAATGATTTCTCAAGTCTGGATTGTTTGGACATGAAAATGAAGAGCTGACCACAGTTGTGTGGATACCCAGTAAAAAGCAGGGCTTAGAGTGTGAACAGACCGCTGAAAACCAGCATTGTGTTACTTGGACATTCATAAGTGGTGTAATGAAAGCCTACCTGGAGTGCAGATTCAGATGAATTCCAGATTGGCAGTGAATGAATGGAACATTCTGTACTGGCGATTCCAATGATTTCTGAAGTCTGATATTGTGGAAAAGAAAATGAAAGGCTGACCAGGTTTGAGTGGATAGACAATTGAACAGCACACTGCGAGTGTGAAAAGGCAGCTGAAAACCAGCATTGGATTACTTGGTCATTCACCAGTGCTGTAATGAAAACCTGCCTGGAGCGGAGAGTCAGATGAATTGCAGAATCGCAGTGAATGAATGGAACAGTCTGTAGTGGAGATCCCAATGATTTCTGAAGGCTGGTTTGTGTGGAGAGGAAAATGAAGAGCTGACCAATATTGAGTGGATAGCCCATTGAACAGCACTTCTGCGAGTTGAACATGCCTCTGAAAACCAGTATTGAGTTACTTGGACATTCACCAGTGGTGTAACGAAAACCTGCCGGGAGTGGAGGTTCAGATGAATTCCAGATTCGCAGTGAATGAATGGAACATTCTCTAGTGGTGATTCCAATGATTTCTGAAGGCTGGGTTTTGTGGACACGAAAATGTAGAGCTGAACAGGGTGGAGTGGATAGCCAAATGAACAGCACGTCTCTTAGTATGAACAGGCCACTGAAAACCAGCATTGGCTTACTTGGACATTCACAAGTGGTGTAACGATAACCCGCCGGGAGTTGAGAGTCAGATGAATTTAAGATTCGCAGTGAATGAACGGAACATTCTGTGGAGGAGATACCAATTATTTCTGAAGGTTGGGTTATGAGGACAGGAAAATGTAGAGCTGAATAGGGTTGGGTGGATAGCAAATTGAACAGCACGGCTGAGTGTGTTAGCAGGCGGCTTAAAACCAGCATTGTCTTCCTTGGACATTTACCAGTGGTGTCACGAAAACCTTCCAGGAGTGGAGACTCTGATGAATTCCAGATTCGCGTGATTGATTGGAACATTCTGTAGTGGTGATTGCCAACATTTAGAAATCTGGATAGTCTGGACAGGATATTGAAGAGCTGACCGATATTGAGTGGATAGCCAATGAACAGCACGGTTTCGAGTGTGAACAGACCACTAAGAAGCAGCATTGCATTACTTGGACATTCATCAGTGGTGTAACGAAAGCCTTCCTGGAATGCAGATTCAGATTATTTCCAGATTCACAGTGAATGAATGGAAATTTCTGTAGTAGAGATTCCAATGATTTCTGAACGCTGGGTTGTGTGGACAGGAAAATGAAGAGCTGACTAGGTTTGACTGGATTGCCAATTGAACAGCAAGGCTGTGAGTGTGAACAGCCGCTGAAAACCAGCATTGGATTACCTGGTCATTCACCAGTGTTGTTAGGAAAATCTGCCTGGTGTGGAGAGTCAGAGGAATTCCAGATTCGCAGGGAACGAATGGAACATTCTGAAGTGGAGATAAGAATGATTTCTGAAGGCTCGGTGTGTGGAAGGAAAATCAAGAGCTAACCAGCGTTCACTGGATAGCCAATTGAACAGCACGGCTGCGAGTGTTAACACGCAGCTGAAACCAGCCTTGGGTTGCTTGGACATTCACCAGTGGTGAAACGAAAACCTGCTGGGAGTGGAGAACAAGATGAATTCAAGATTCGCGTGAATGAATGAAACATTCTGTAGTGTAGATTGCAATGGTTTCTGGGGTTTGTATTGTCTGAACTGGAAAAAGAAGAACTCACCAGTGTTGAGTCGCTAGACCGTGAACAGCACGGGTTCGAGTGTGAATAGACCGCTGAAAACCATCATTGCGTTACTTGAACATTCAGCAGTGGTGCAATGAAAACCTGCCGGGAGTGGAGATTCAGATGAATTCCAGATTCGCAGTGAATGAATGGAACATTCTCTAGTGGTGATTCCAATGATTTCTGAAGGCTGGGTTTTGTGGACACGAAAATGTAGAGCTGAACAGGGTGGAATGGATAGCCAAATGAACAGCACGTCTCGTAGTAAGAACAGGCCACTGAAAACCAGCTTTGGCTTAATTGGACATTCACAAGTGGTGTAACGAAAACCTGACGGGAGTTGAGAATTAGATGAATTTCAGATTTGCAGTCAATGAATGGAACATTCTGTGGAGGAGATACCAATTGTTTCTGAGGTTTGGGTTATGTGGACAGGAAAATGGAGCTGAAGAGGGTTGAGTGGATAGCAAATTGAACAGCACGGCTGAGAGTATGAGCAGGCCACTTAAAACCAGCATTGGCTTACTTGGATATTTACCAGTGGTGTCACGAAAACCTGCCGGGAGTGGAGATTCAGATGAATTCCAGATTCGCTGTGAATGAATGGAACATTCTGTAGTGGAGATAACAATGATTTCTCCAGTCTCTGTGGTGTGGACAGGAAAATGTAGAGCTGGCCAGGGTTGAGTGGATAGCCAATTGAACAGCACCACTGCGCTTGTGAAGAAAACACTTAAAACATTGGGTTACTTGGACATTCAACAGTGGTGTAACGAAAACCTGCCGGGAGTGGAGGTTCAGAGGAATTCCAGATTCGCAGTGAATGAATGGAACATTCTCTAGTGGAGATTCCAATGATTTCTGAAGGCTGGGTCGTGTGGAAGGAACATCAAGAACTAATCAGGATTTAGTGGAAAGCCAATTGTATAGCATGGCTGCGAGTGTGAACATGCAGCTGAAAACCAGCATTGGAGAGTCAGTTGAATTCCACATTCGCAGTGAATGAATGGAACATTCTGTAGAGGAGATTCCAATGATTTCTGAAGCCTGTGTTGTGTGGACAGGAAAATGAAGAGCTGACCAGGCTTGAATCGATAGCCAAGTAAACAGCAGGGCTGCGAATATGAACAGGCCGCTGAAAACCAGCATTGGGTTACTTGGACATTCAACAGTGGTGTAATGAAAACCTGCGTGGAGTTGAGAGTCAGATGAATTCCAGATTCGCAGTGAATGAATGGAACATTCTGTAGTGGAGATAACAAAGATTTCTGAAGGCTGGTAGTGTGGTGGGACAATGAAGAGCTGAACAGGGTGGAGTGAATTGTCAATTAAACAGCACGGCTGCGAGTATGAACAGGCCTCTGAAAACCAGCATTGGCTTACTTGGACATTCACAAGTGGTGTAATGTTAACCAGGCGGGAGTGGAGAATCAGATAAACTCCAGACTCGCAGTGAATGAATGGAACATTCTGTAGTGGAGATTGCAATGATTTCTGAAATCTGGATTGTGGGGACACGAAAATGAAGAGCTGACCAGTGTTGAGTGGATAGCCTGTAAAAAGCCTCGGCTTCGAATGTGAACAGACCACTGAAAACCAGTATTGCATTACTTCGACTTTCAGCAGTGGTGTAACGAAAGCCTGCGTGGAGTGCAGATTCAGATGAATTCCAGATTCCCAGTGAATGAATGGAACATCCTGTAGTGGAGATTACAATGATTTCTGAAGGCTGGGTTGTGTGCACAGGAAAATGAGGAGCAAAACAGGTTGAGTGGATAGCCAATTGAACAGCACGACTGCGAACATGAACAGGCCTCTGAAAACCAGCATTGTTTTACTTGGACATTCACAAGTGGTGTAAGATAAATCTGCAGGTAGTGGAGATTCAGTTGAATTCCAGATTCGCAGTGAATGAATGGAACATTCTGTACTGGAGATTGCAATGATTTCTCAAGTCTGGATTTTTTGGACATGAAAATGAAGAGCTGACCACAGTTGTGTGGATACCCAGTAAAAAGCAGGGCTTAGAGTGTGAACAGACCGCTGAAAACCAGCATTGTGTTACTTGGACATTCATAAGTGGTGTAATGAAAGCCTACCTGGAGTGCAGATTCAGATGAATTCCAGATTGGCAGTGAATGAATGAAACATTCTGTACTGGCGATTCCAATGATTTCTGAAGTCTGATATTGTGGAAAAGAAAATGAAAGGCTGACCAGGTTTGAGTGGATAGACAATTGAACAGCACACTGCGAGTGTGAAAAGGCGGCTGAAAACCAGCATTGGATTACTTGGTCATTCACCAGTGCTGTAATGAAAACCTGCCTGGAGCGGAGAGTCAGATGAATTGCAGAATCGCAGTGAATGAATGGAACAGTCTGTAGTGGAGATCCCAATGATTTCTGAAGGCTGGTTTGTGTGGAGAGGAAAATGAAGAGCTGACCAATATTGAGTGGATAGCCCATTGAACAGCACTTCTGCGAGTTGAACATGCCTCTGAAAACCAGTATTGAGTTACTTGGACATTCACCAGTGGTGTAACGAAAACCTGCCGGGAGTGGAGGTTCAGATGAATTCCAGATTCGCAGTGAATGAATGGAACATTCTCTAGTGGTGATTCCAATGATTTCTGAAGGCTGGGTTTTGTGGACACGAAAATGTAGAGCTGAACAGGGTGGAGTGGATAGCCAAATGAACAGCACGTCTCTTAGTATGAACAGGCCACTGAAAACCAGCATTGGCTTACTTGGACATTCACAAGTGGTGTAACGATAACCCGCCGGGAGTTGAGAGTCAGATGAATTTAAGATTCGCAGTGAATGAACGGAACATTCTGTGGAGGAGATACCAATTATTTCTGAAGGTTGGGTTATGAGGACAGGAAAATGTAGAGCTGAATAGGGTTGGGTGGATAGCAAATTGAACAGCACGGCTGAGTGTGTTAGCAGGCGGCTTAAAACCAGCATTGTCTTCCTTGGACATTTACCAGTGGTGTCACGAAAACCTTCCAGGAGTGGAGACTCTGATGAATTCCAGATTCGCGTGATTGAATGGAACATTCTGTAGTGGTGATTGCCAACATTTAGAAATCTGGATAGTCTGGACAGGATATTGAAGAGCTGACCGATATTGAGAGGATAGCCAATGAACAGCACGGTTTCGAGTGTGAACAGACCACTAAGAAGCAGCATTGCATTACTTGGACATTCATCAGTGGTGTAACGAAAGCCTTCCTGGAATGCAGATTCAGATTATTTCCAGATTCACAGTGAATGAATGGAAATTTCTGTAGTAGAGATTCCAATGATTTCTGAACGCTGGGTTGTGTGGACAGGAAAATGAAGAGCTGACTAGGTTTGACTGGATTGCCAATTGAACAGCAAGGCTGTGAGTGTGAACAGCCGCTGAAAACCAGCATTGGATTACCTGGTCATTCACCAGTGTTGTTAGGAAAATCTGCCTGGTGTGGAGAGTCAGAGGAATTCCAGATTCGCAGGGAACGAATGGAACATTCTGAAGTGGAGATAAGAATGATTTCTGAAGGCTCGGTGTGTGGAAGGAAAATCAAGAGCTAACCAGCGTTCACTGGATAGCCAATTGAACAGCACGGCTGCGAGTGTTAACACGCAGCTGAAACCAGCCTTGGGTTGCTTGGACATTCACCAGTGGTGAAACGAAAACCTGCTGGGAGTGGAGAACAAGATGAATTCAAGATTCGCGTGAATGAATGAAACATTCTGTAGTGTAGATTGCAATGGTTTCTGAGGTTTGTATTGTCTGAACTGGAAAAAGAAGAACTCACCAGTGTTGAGTCGCTAGACCGTGAACAGCACGGGTTCGAGTGTGAATAGACCGCTGAAAACCATCATTGCGTTACTTGAACATTCAGCAGTGGTGCAATGAAAACCTGCCGGGAGTGGAGATTCAGATGAATTCCAGATTCGCAGTGAATGAATGGAACATTCTCTAGTGGTGATTCCAATGATTTCTGAAGGCTGGGTTTTGTGGACACGAAAATGTAGAGCTGAACAGGGTGGAATGGATAGCCAAATGAACAGCACGTCTCGTAGTAAGAACAGGCCACTGAAAACCAGCTTTGGCTTAATTGGACATTCACAAGTGGTGTAACGAAAACCTGACGGGAGTTGAGAATTAGATGAATTTCAGATTTGCAGTCAATGAATGGAACATTCTGTGGAGGAGATACCAATTGTTTCTGAGGTTTGGGTTATGTGGACAGGAAAATGGAGCTGAAGAGGGTTGAGTGGATAGCAAATTGAACAGCACGGCTGAGAGTATGAGCAGGCCACTTAAAACCAGCATTGGCTTACTTGGATATTTACCAGTGGTGTCACGAAAACCTGCCGGGAGTGGAGATTCAGATGAATTCCAGATTCGCTGTGAATGAATGGAACATTCTGTAGTGGAGATAACAATGATTTCTCCAGTCTCTGTGGTGTGGACAGGAAAATGTAGAGCTGGCCAGGGTTGAGTGGATAGCCAATTGAACAGCACCACTGCGCTTGTGAAGAAAACACTTAAAACATTGGGTTACTTGGACATTCAACAGTGGTGTAACGAAAACCTGCCGGGAGTGGAGGTTCAGAGGAATTCCAGATTCGCAGTGAATGAATGGAACATTCTCTAGTGGAGATTCCAACGATTTCTGAAGGCTGGGTCGTGTGGAAGGAAAATCAAGAACTAATCAGGATTTAGTGGAAAGCCAATTGTATAGCATGGCTGCGAGTGTGAACATGCAGCTGAAAACCAGCATTGGGTTACTTGGACATTCATCAGTGGTGTAAGGAAAACCTGCATGGAGTGGAGAGTCAGTTGAATTCCACATTCGCAGTGAATGAATGGAACATTCTGTAGAGGAGATTCCAATGATTTCTGAAGCCTGTGTTGTGTGGACAGGAAAATGAAGAGCTGACCAGGCTTGAATCGATAGCCAAGTAAACAGCAGGGCTGCGAATATGAACAGGCCGCTGAAAACCAGCATTGGGTTACTTGGACATTCTCAACAGTGGTGTAATGAAAACCTGCGTGGAGTTGAGAGTCAGATGAATTCCAGATTCGCAGTGAATGAATGGAACATTCTGTAGTGGAGATAACAAAGATTTCTGAAGGCTGGTAGTGTGGTGGGACAATGAAGAGCTGAACAGGGTGGAGTGAATTGTCAATTAAACAGCACGGCTGCGAGTATGAACAGGCCTCTGAAAACCAGCATTGGCTTACTTGGACATTCACAAGTGGTGTAATGTTAACCAGGCGGGAGTGGAGAATCAGATAAACTCCAGACTCGCAGTGAATGAATGGAACATTCTGTAGTGGAGATTGCAATGATTTCTGAAATCTGGATTGTGGGGACACGAAAATGAAGAGCTGACCAGTGTTGAGTGGATAGCCTGTAAAAAGCCTCGGCTTCGAATGTGAACAGACCACTGAAAACCAGTATTGCATTACTTCGACTTTCAGCAGTGGTGTAACGAAAGCCTGCGTGGAGTGCAGATTCAGATGAATTCCAGATTCCCAGTGAATGAATGGAACATCCTGTAGTGGAGATTACAATGCTTTCTGAAGGCTGGGTTGTGTGCACAGGAAAATGAGGAGCAAAACAGGTTGAGTGGATAGCCAATTGAACAGCACGACTGCGAACATGAAGAGGCCTCTGAAAACCAGCATTGTTTTACTTGGACATTCACAAGTGGTGTAAGATAAATCTGCAGGTAGTGGAGATTCAGTTGAATTCCAGATTCGCAGTGAATGAATGGAACATTCTGTACTGGAGATTGCAATGATTTCTCAAGTCTGGATTGTTTGGACATGAAAATGAAGAGCTGACCACAGTTGTGTGGATACCCAGTAAAAAGCAGGGCTTAGAGTGTGAACAGACCGCTGAAAACCAGCATTGTGTTACTTGGACATTCATAAGTGGTGTAATGAAAGCCTACCTGGAGTGCAGATTCAGATGAATTCCAGATTGGCAGTGAATGAATGGAACATTCTGTAACTGGCGATTCCAATGATTTCTGAAGTCTGATATTGTGGAAAAGAAAATGAAAGGCTGACCAGGTTTGAGTGGATAGACAATTGAACAGCACACTGCGAGTGTGAAAAGGCGGCTGAAAACCAGCATTGGATTACTTGGTCATTCACCAGTGCTGTAATGAAAACCTGCCTGGAGCGGAGAGTCAGATGAATTGCAGAATCGCAGTGAATGAATGGAACAGTCTGTAGTGGAGAGCCCAATGATTTCTGAAGGCTGGTTTGTGTGGAGAGGAAAATGAAGAGCTGACCAATATTGAGTGGATAGCCCATTGAACAGCACTTCTGCGAGTTGAACATGCCTCTGAAAACCAGTATTGAGTTACTTGGACATTCACCAGTGGCGTAACGAAAACCTGCCGGGAGTGGAGGTTCAGATGAATTCCAGATTCGCAGTGAATGAATGGAACATTCTCTAGTGGTGATTCCAATGATTTCTGAAGGCTGGGTTTTGTGGACACGAAAATGTAGAGCTGAACAGGGTGGAGTGGATAGCCAAATGAACAGCACGTCTCTTAGTTTGAACAGGCCACTGAAAACCAGCATTGGCTTACTTGGACATTCACAAGTGGTGTAACGATAACCCGCCGGGAGTTGAGAGTCAGATGAATTTAAGATTCGCAGTGAATGAACGGAACATTCTGTGGAGGAGATACCAATTATTTCTGAAGGTTGGGTTATGAGGACAGGAAAATGTAGAGCTGAATAGGGTTGGGTGGATAGCAAATTGAACAGCACGGCTGAGTGTGTTAGCAGGCGGCTTAAAACCAGCATTGTCTTCCTTGGACATTTACCAGTGGTGTCACGAAAACCTTCCAGGAGTGGAGACTCTGATGAATTCCAGATTCGCGTGATTGAATGGAACATTCTGTAGTGGTGATTGCCAACATTTAGGAATCTGGATAGTCTGGACAGGATATCGAAGAGCTGACCGATATTGAGTGGATAGCCAATGAACAGCACGGTTTCGAGTGTGAACAGACCACTAAGAAGCAGCATTGCATTACTTGGACATTCATCAGTGGTGTAACGAAAGCCTTCCTGGAATGCAGATTCAGATTATTTCCAGATTCACAGTGAATGAATGGAAATTTCTGTAGTAGAGATTCCAATGATTTCTGAACGCTGGGTTGTGTGGACAGGAAAATGAAGAGCTGACTAGGTTTGACTGGATTGCCAATTGAACAGCAAGGCTGTGAGTGTGAACAGCCGCTGAAAACCAGCATTGGATTACCTGGTCATTCACCAGTGTTGTTAGGAAAATCTGCCTGGTGTGGAGAGTCAGAGGAATTCCAGATTCGCAGGGAACGAATGGAACATTTTGAAGTGGAGATAAGAATGATTTCTGAAGGCTCGGTGTGTGGAAGGAAAATCAAGAGCTAACCAGCGTTCACTGGATAGCCAATTGAACAGCACGGCTGCGAGTGTTAACACGCAGCTGAAACCAGCCTTGGGTTGCTTGGACATTCACCAGTGGTGAAACGAAAACCTGCTGGGAGTGGAGAACAAGATGAATTCAAGATTCGCCTGAATGAATGAAACATTCTGTAGTGTAGATTGCAATGGTTTCTGGGGTTTGTATTGTCTGAACTGGAAAAAGAAGAACTCACCAGTGTTGAGTCGCTAGACCGTGAACAGCACGGGTTCGAGTGTGAATAGACCGCTGAAAACCATCATTGCGTTACTTGAACATTCAGCAGTGGTGCAATGAAAACCTGCCGGGAGTGGAGATTCAGATGAATTCCAGATTCGCAGTGAATGAATGGAACATTCTCTAGTGGTGATTCCAATGATTTCTGAAGGCTGGGTTTTGTGGACACGAAAATGTAGAGCTGAACAGGGTGGAATGGATAGCCAAATGAACAGCACGTCTCGTAGTAAGAACAGGCCACTGAAAACCAGCTTTGGCTTAATTGGACATTCACAAGTGGTGTAACGAAAACCTGACGGGAGTTGAGAATTAGATGAATTTCAGATTTGCAGTCAATGAATGGAACATTCTGTGGAGGAGATACCAATTGTTTCTGAGGTTTGGGTTATGTGGACAGGAAAATGGAGCTGAAGAGGGTTGAGTGGATAGCAAATTGAACAGCACGGCTGAGAGTATGAGCAGGCCACTTAAAACCAGCATTGGCTTACTTGGATATTTACCAGTGGTGTCACGAAAACCTGCCGGGAGTGGAGATTCAGATGAATTCCAGATTCGCTGTGAATGAATGGAACATTCTGTAGTGGAGATAACAATGATTTCTCCAGTCTCTGTGGTGTGGACAGGAAAATGTAGAGCTGGCCAGGGTTGAGTGGATAGCCAATTGAACAGCACCACTGCGCTTGTGAAGAAAACACTTAAAACATTGGGTTACTTGGACATTCAACAGTGGTGTAACGAAAACCTGCCGGGAGTGGAGGTTCAGAGGAATTCCAGATTCGCAGTGAATGAATGGAACATTCTCTAGTGGAGATTCCAATGATTTCTGAAGGCTGGGTCGTGTGGAAGGAAAATCAAGAACTAATCAGGATTTAGTGGAAAGCCAATTGTATAGCATGGCTGCGAGTGTGAACATGCAGCTGAAAACCAGCATTGGGTTACTTGGACATTCATCAGTGGTGTAAGGAAAACCTGCATGGAGTGGAGAGTCAGTTGAATTCCACATTCGCAGTGAATGAATGGAACATTCTGTAGAGGAGATTCCAATGATTTCTGAAGCCTGTGTTGTGTGGACAGGAAAATGAAGAGCTGACCAGGCTTGAATCGATAGCCAAGTAAACAGCAGGGCTGCGAATATGAACAGGCCGCTGAAAACCAGCATTGGGTTACTTGGACATTCAACAGTGGTGTAATGAAAACCTGCGTGGAGTTGAGAGTCAGATGAATTCCAGATTCGCAGTGAATGAATGGAACATTCTGTAGTGGAGATAACAAAGATTTCTGAAGGCTGGTAGTGTGGTGGGACAATGAAGAGCTGAACAGGGTGGAGTGAATTGTCAATTAAACAGCACGGCTGCGAGTATGAACAGGCCTCTGAAAACCAGCATTGGCTTACTTGGACATTCACAAGTGGTGTAATGTTAACCAGGCGGGAGTGGAGAATCAGATAAACTCCAGACTCGCAGTGAATGAATGGAACATTCTGTAGTGGAGATTGCAATGATTTCTGAAATCTGGATTGTGGGGACACGAAAATGAAGAGCTGACCAGTGTTGAGTGGATAGCCTGTAAAAAGCCTCGGCTTCGAATGTGAACAGACCACTGAAAACCAGTATTGCATTACTTCGACTTTCAGCAGTGGTGTAACGAAAGCCTGCGTGGAGTGCAGATTCAGATGAATTCCAGATTCCCAGTGAATGAATGGAACATCCTGTAGTGGAGATTACAATGATTTCTGAAGGCTGGGTTGTGTGCACAGGAAAATGAGGAGCAAAACAGGTTGAGTGGATAGCCAATTGAACAGCACGACTGCGAATATGAACAGGCCTCTGAAAACCAGCATTGTTTTACTTGGACATTCACAAGTGGTGTAAGATAAATCTGCAGGTAGTGGAGATTCAGTTGAATTCCAGATTCGCAGTGAATGAATGGAACATTCTGTACTGGAGATTGCAATGATTTCTCAAGTCTGGATTGTTTGGACATGAAAATGAAGAGCTGACCACAGTTGTTGGATACCCAGTAAAAAGCAGGGCTTAGAGTGTGAACAGACCGCTGAAAACCAGCATTGTGTTACTTGGACATTCATAAGTGGTGTAATGAAAGCCTACCTGGAGTGCAGATTCAGATGAATTCCAGATTGGCAGTGAATGAATGGAACATTCTGTACTGGCGATTCCAATGATTTCTGAAGTCTGATATTGTGGAAAAGAAAATGAAAGGCTGACCAGGTTTGAGTGGATAGACAATTGAACAGCACACTGCGAGTGTGAAAAGGCAGCTGAAAACCAGCATTGGATTACTTGGTCATTCACCAGTGCTGTAATGAAAACCTGCCTGGAGCGGAGAGTCAGATGAATTGCAGAATCGCAGTGAATGAATGGAACAGTCTGTAGTGGAGATCCCAATGATTTCTGAAGGCTGGTTTGTGTGGAGAGGAAAATGAAGAGCTGACCAATATTGAGTGGATAGCCCATTGAACAGCACTTCTGCGAGTTGAACATGCCTCTGAAAACCAGTATTGAGTTACTTGGACATTCAGCAGTGGCGTAACGAAAACCTGCCGGGAGTGGAGGTTCAGATGAATTCCAGATTCGCAGTGAATGAATGGAACATTCTCTAGTGGTGATTCCAATGATTTCTGAAGGCTGGGTTTTGTGGACACGAAAATGCAGAGCTGAACAGGGTGGAGTGGATAGCCAAATGAACAGCACGTCTCTTAGTATGAACAGGCCACTGAAAACCAGCATTGGCTTACTTGGACATTCATCAGTGGTGTAACGAAAGCCTTCCTGGAATGCAGATTCAGATTATTTCCAGATTCACAGTGAATGAATGGAAATTTCTGTAGTAGAGATTCCAATGATTTCTGAACGCTGGGTTGTGTGGACAGGAAAATGAAGAGCTGACTAGGTTTGACTGGATTGCCAGTTGAACAGCAAGGCTGTGAGTGTGAACAGCCGCTGAAAACCAGCATTGGATTACCTGGTCATTCACCAGTGTTGTTAGGAAAATCTGCCTGGTGTGGAGAGTCAGAGGAATTCCAGATTCGCAGGGAACGAATGGAACATTCTGAAGTGGAGATAAGAATGATTTCTGAAGGCTCGGTGTGTGGAAGGAAAATCAAGAGCTAACCAGCGTTCACTGGATAGCCAATTGAACAGCACGGCTGCGAGTGTTAACACGCAGCTGAAACCAGCCTTGGGTTGCTTGGACATTCACCAGTGGTGAAACGAAAACCTGCTGGGAGTGGAGAACAAGATGAATTCAAGATTCGCGTGAATGAATGAAACGTTCTGTAGTGTAGATTGCAATGGTTTCTGGGGTTTGTATTGTCTGAACTGGAAAAAGAAGAACTCACCAGTGTTGAGTCGCTAGACCGTGAACAGCACGGGTTCGAGTGTGAATAGACCGCTGAAAACCATCATTGCGTTACTTGAACATTCAGCAGTGGTGCAATGAAAACCTGCCGGGAGTGGAGATTCAGATGAATTCCAGATTCGCAGTGAATGAATGGAACATTCTCTAGTGGTGATTCCAATGATTTCTGAAGGCTGGGTTTTGTGGACACGAAAATGTAGAGCTGAACAGGGTGGAATGGATAGCCAAATGAACAGCACGTCTCGTAGTAAGAACAGGCCACTGAAAACCAGCTTTGGCTTAATTGGACATTCACAAGTGGTGTAACGAAAACCTGACGGGAGTTGAGAATTAGATGAATTTCAGATTTGCAGTCAATGAATGGAACATTCTGTGGAGGAGATACCAATTGTTTCTGAAGTTTGGGTTATGTGGACAGGAAAATGGAGCTGAAGAGGGTTGAGTGGATAGCAAATTGAACAGCACGGCTGAGAGTATGAGCAGGCCACTTAAAACCAGCATTGGCTTACTTGGATATTTACCAGTGGTGTCACGAAAACCTGCCGGGAGTGGAGATTCAGATGAATTCCAGATTCGCTGTGAATGAATGGAACATTCTGTAGTGGAGATAACAATGATTTCTCCAGTCTCTGTGGTGTGGACAGGAAAATGTAGAGCTGGCCAGGGTTGAGTGGATAGCCAATTGAACAGCACCACTGCGCTTGTGAAGAAAACACTTAAAACATTGGGTTACTTGGACATTCAACAGTGGTGTAACGAAAACCTGCCGGGAGTGGAGGTTCAGAGGAATTCCAGATTCGCAGTGAATGAATGGAACATTCTCTAGTGGAGATTCCAATGATTTCTGAAGGCTGGGTCGTGTGGAAGGAAAATCAAGAACTAATCAGGATTTAGTGGAAAGCCAATTGTATAGCATGGCTGCGAGTGTGAACATGCAGCTGAAAACCAGCATTGGGTTACTTGGACATTCATCAGTGGTGTAAGGAAAACCTGCATGGAGTGGAGAGTCAGTTGAATTCCACATTCGCAGTGAATGAATGGAACATTCTGTAGAGGAGATTCCAATGATTTCTGAAGCCTGTGTTGTGTGGACAGGAAAATGAAGAGCTGACCAGGCTTGAATCGATAGCCAAGTAAACAGCAGGGCTGCGAATATGAACAGGCCGCTGAAAACCAGCATTGGGTTACTTGGACATTCAACAGTGGTGTAATGAAAACCTGCGTGGAGTTGAGAGTCAGATGAATTCCAGATTCGCAGTGAATGAATGGAACATTCTGTAGTGGAGATAACAAAGATTTCTGAAGGCTGGTAGTGTGGTGGGACAATGAAGAGCTGAACAGGGTGGAGTGAATTGTCAATTAAACAGCACGGCTGCGAGTATGAACAGGCCTCTGAAAACCAGCATTGGCTTACTTGGACATTCACAAGTGGTGTAATGTTAACCAGGCGGGAGTGGAGAATCAGATAAACTCCAGACTCGCAGTGAATGAATGGAACATTCTGTAGTGGAGATTGCAATGATTTCTGAAATCTGGATTGTGGGGACACGAAAATGAAGAGCTGACCAGTGTTGAGTGGATAGCCTGTAAAAAGCCTCGGCTTCGAATGTGAACAGACCACTGAAAACCAGTATTGCATTACTTCGACTTTCAGCAGTGGTGTAACGAAAGCCTGCGTGGAGTGCAGATTCAGATGAATTCCAGATTCCCAGTGAATGAATGGAACATCCTGTAGTGGAGATTACAATGATTTCTGAAGGCTGGGTTGTGTGCACAGGAAAATGAGGAGCAAAACAGGTTGAGTGGATAGCCAATTGAACAGCACGACTGCGAACATGAACAGGCCTCTGAAAACCAGCATTGTTTTACTTGGACATTCACAAGTGGTGTAAGATAAATCTGCAGGTAGTGGAGATTCAGTTGAATTCCAGATTCGCAGTGAATGAATGGAACATTCTGTACTGGAGATTGCAATGATTTCTCAAGTCTGGATTGTTTGGACATGAAAATGAAGAGCTGACCACAGTTGTGTGGATACCCAGTAAAAAGCAGGGCTTAGAGTGTGAACAGACCGCTGAAAACCAGCATTGTGTTACTTGGACATTCATAAGTGGTGTAATGAAAGCCTACCTGGAGTGCAGATTCAGATGAATTCCAGATTGGCAGTGAATGAATGGAACATTCTGTACTGGCGATTCCAATGATTTCTGAAGTCTGATATTGTGGAAAAGAAAATGAAAGGCTGACCAGGTTTGAGTGGATAGACAATTGAACAGCACACTGCGAGTGTGAAAAGGCAGCTGAAAACCAGCATTGGATTACTTGGTCATTCACCAGTGCTGTAATGAAAACCTGCCTGGAGCGGAGAGTCAGATGAATTGCAGAATCGCAGTGAATGAATGGAACAGTCTGTAGTGGAGATCCCAATGATTTCTGAAGGCTGGTTTGTGTGGAGAGGAAAATGAAGAGCTGACCAATATTGAGTGGATAGCCCATTGAACAGCACTTCTGCGAGTTGAACATGCCTCTGAAAACCAGTATTGAGTTACTTGGACATTCACCAGTGGTGTAACGAAAACCTGCCGGGAGTGGAGGTTCAGATGAATTCCAGATTCGCAGTGAATGAATGGAACATTCTCTAGTGGTGATTCCAATGATTTCTGAAGGCTGGGTTTTGTGGACACGAAAATGTAGAGCTGAACAGGGTGGAGTGGATAGCCAAATGAACAGCACGTCTCTTAGTATGAACAGGCCACTGAAAACCAGCATTGGCTTACTTGGACATTCACAAGTGGTGTAACGATAACCCGCCGGGAGTTGAGAGTCAGATGAATTTAAGATTCGCAGTGAATGAACGGAACATTCTGTGGAGGAGATACCAATTATTTCTGAAGGTTGGGTTATGAGGACAGGAAAATGTAGAGCTGAATAGGGTTGGGTGGATAGCAAATTGAACAGCACGGCTGAGTGTGTTAGCAGGCGGCTTAAAACCAGCATTGTCTTCCTTGGACATTTACCAGTGGTGTCACGAAAACCTTCCAGGAGTGGAGACTCTGATGAATTCCAGATTCGCGTGATTGATTGGAACATTCTGTAGTGGTGATTGCCAACATTTAGAAATCTGGATAGTCTGGACAGGATATTGAAGAGCTGACCGATATTGAGTGGATAGCCAATGAACAGCACGGTTTCGAGTGTGAACAGACCACTAAGAAGCAGCATTGCATTACTTGGACATTCATCAGTGGTGTAACGAAAGCCTTCCTGGAATGCAGATTCAGATTATTTCCAGATTCACAGTGAATGAATGGAAATTTCTGTAGTAGAGATTCCAATGATTTCTGAACGCTGGGTTGTGTGGACAGGAAAATGAAGAGCTGACTAGGTTTGACTGGATTGCCAATTGAACAGCAAGGCTGTGAGTGTGAACAGCCGCTGAAAACCAGCATTGGATTACCTGGTCATTCACCAGTGTTGTTAGGAAAATCTGCCTGGTGTGGAGAGTCAGAGGAATTCCAGATTCGCAGGGAACGAATGGAACATTCTGAAGTGGAGATAAGAATGATTTCTGAAGGCTCGGTGTGTGGAAGGAAAATCAAGAGCTAACCAGCGTTCACTGGATAGCCAATTGAACAGCACGGCTGCGAGTGTTAACACGCAGCTGAAACCAGCCTTGGGTTGCTTGGACATTCACCAGTGGTGAAACGAAAACCTGCTGGGAGTGGAGAACAAGATGAATTCAAGATTCGCGTGAATGAATGAAACATTCTGTAGTGTAGATTGCAATGGTTTCTGGGGTTTGTATTGTCTGAACTGGAAAAAGAAGAACTCACCAGTGTTGAGTCGCTAGACCGTGAACAGCACGGGTTCGAGTGTGAATAGACCGCTGAAAACCATCATTGCGTTACTTGAACATTCAGCAGTGGTGCAATGAAAACCTGCCGGGAGTGGAGATTCAGATGAATTCCAGATTCGCAGTGAATGAATGGAACATTCTCTAGTGGTGATTCCAATGATTTCTGAAGGCTGGGTTTTGTGGACACGAAAATGTAGAGCTGAACAGGGTGGAATGGATAGCCAAATGAACAGCACGTCTCGTAGTAAGAACAGGCCACTGAAAACCAGCTTTGGCTTAATTGGACATTCACAAGTGGTGTAACGAAAACCTGACGGGAGTTGAGAATTAGATGAATTTCAGATTTGCAGTCAATGAATGGAACATTCTGTGGAGGAGATACCAATTGTTTCTGAGGTTTGGGTTATGTGGACAGGAAAATGGAGCTGAAGAGGGTTGAGTGGATAGCAAATTGAACAGCACGGCTGAGAGTATGAGCAGGCCACTTAAAACCAGCATTGGCTTACTTGGATATTTACCAGTGGTGTCACGAAAACCTGCCGGGAGTGGAGATTCAGATGAATTCCAGATTCGCTGTGAATGAATGGAACATTCTGTAGTGGAGATAACAATGATTTCTCCAGTCTCTGTGGTGTGGACAGGAAAATGTAGAGCTGGCCAGGGTTGAGTGGATAGCCAATTGAACAGCACCACTGCGCTTGTGAAGAAAACACTTAAAACATTGGGTTACTTGGACATTCAACAGTGGTGTAACGAAAACCTGCCGGGAGTGGAGGTTCAGAGGAATTCCAGATTCGCAGTGAATGAATGGAACATTCTCTAGTGGAGATTCCAATGATTTCTGAAGGCTGGGTCGTGTGGAAGGAACATCAAGAACTAATCAGGATTTAGTGGAAAGCCAATTGTATAGCATGGCTGCGAGTGTGAACATGCAGCTGAAAACCAGCATTGGAGAGTCAGTTGAATTCCACATTCGCAGTGAATGAATGGAACATTCTGTAGAGGAGATTCCAATGATTTCTGAAGCCTGTGTTGTGTGGACAGGAAAATGAAGAGCTGACCAGGCTTGAATCGATAGCCAAGTAAACAGCAGGGCTGCGAATATGAACAGGCCGCTGAAAACCAGCATTGGGTTACTTGGACATTCAACAGTGGTGTAATGAAAACCTGCGTGGAGTTGAGAGTCAGATGAATTCCAGATTCGCAGTGAATGAATGGAACATTCTGTAGTGGAGATAACAAAGATTTCTGAAGGCTGGTAGTGTGGTGGGACAATGAAGAGCTGAACAGGGTGGAGTGAATTGTCAATTAAACAGCACGGCTGCGAGTATGAACAGGCCTCTGAAAACCAGCATTGGCTTACTTGGACATTCACAAGTGGTGTAATGTTAACCAGGCGGGAGTGGAGAATCAGATAAACTCCAGACTCGCAGTGAATGAATGGAACATTCTGTAGTGGAGATTGCAATGATTTCTGAAATCTGGATTGTGGGGACACGAAAATGAAGAGCTGACCAGTGTTGAGTGGATAGCCTGTAAAAAGCCTCGGCTTCGAATGTGAACAGACCACTGAAAACCAGTATTGCATTACTTCGACTTTCAGCAGTGGTGTAACGAAAGCCTGCGTGGAGTGCAGATTCAGATGAATTCCAGATTCCCAGTGAATGAATGGAACATCCTGTAGTGGAGATTACAATGATTTCTGAAGGCTGGGTTGTGTGCACAGGAAAATGAGGAGCAAAACAGGTTGAGTGGATAGCCAATTGAACAGCACGACTGCGAACATGAACAGGCCTCTGAAAACCAGCATTGTTTTACTTGGACATTCACAAGTGGTGTAAGATAAATCTGCAGGTAGTGGAGATTCAGTTGAATTCCAGAATCGCAGTGAATGAATGGAACATTCTGTACTGGAGATTGCAATGATTTCTCAAGTCTGGATTGTTTGGACATGAAAATGAAGAGCTGACCACAGTTGTGTGGATACCCAGTAAAAAGCAGGGCTTAGAGTGTGAACAGACCGCTGAAAACCAGCATTGTGTTACTTGGACATTCATAAGTGGTGTAATGAAAGCCTACCTGGAGTGCAGATTCAGATGAATTCCAGATTGGCAGTGAATGAATGGAACATTCTGTACTGGCGATTCCAATGATTTCTGAAGTCTGATATTGTGGAAAAGAAAATGAAAGGCTGACCAGGTTTGAGTGGATAGACAATTGAACAGCACACTGCGAGTGTGAAAAGGCAGCTGAAAACCAGCATTGGATTACTTGGTCATTCACCAGTGCTGTAATGAAAACCTGCCTGGAGCGGAGAGTCAGATGAATTGCAGAATCGCAGTGAATGAATGGAACAGTCTGTAGTGGAGATCCCAATGATTTCTGAAGGCTGGTTTGTGTGGAGAGGAAAATGAAGAGCTGACCAATATTGAGTGGATAGCCCATTGAACAGCACTTCTGCGAGTTGAACATGCCTCTGAAAACCAGTATTGAGTTACTTGGACATTCACCAGTGGTGTAACGAAAACCTGCCGGGAGTGGAGGTTCAGATGAATTCCAGATTCGCAGTGAATGAATGGAACATTCTCTAGTGGTGATTCCAATGATTTCTGAAGGCTGGGTTTTGTGGACACGAAAATGTAGAGCTGAACAGGGTGGAGTGGATAGCCAAATGAACAGCACGTCTCTTAGTATGAACAGGCCACTGAAAACCAGCATTGGCTTACTTGGACATTCACAAGTGGTGTAACGATAACCCGCCGGGAGTTGAGAGTCAGATGAATTTAAGATTCGCAGTGAATGAACGGAACATTCTGTGGAGGAGATACCAATTATTTCTGAAGGTTGGGTTATGAGGACAGGAAAATGTAGAGCTGAATAGGGTTGGGTGGATAGCAAATTGAACAGCACGGCTGAGTGTGTTAGCAGGCGGCTTAAAACCAGCATTGTCTTCCTTGGACATTTACCAGTGGTGTCACGAAAACCTTCCAGGAGTGGAGACTCTGATGAATTCCAGATTCGCGTGATTGATTGGAACATTCTGTAGTGGTGATTGCCAACATTTAGAAATCTGGATAGTCTGGACAGGATATTGAAGAGCTGACCGATATTGAGTGGATAGCCAATGAACAGCACGGTTTCGAGTGTGAACAGACCACTAAGAAGCAGCATTGCATTACTTGGACATTCATCAGTGGTGTAACGAAAGCCTTCCTGGAATGCAGATTCAGATTATTTCCAGATTCACAGTGAATGAATGGAAATTTCTGTAGTAGAGATTCCAATGATTTCTGAACGCTGGGTTGTGTGGACAGGAAAATGAAGAGCTGACTAGGTTTGACTGGATTGCCAATTGAACAGCAAGGCTGTGAGTGTGAACAGCCGCTGAAAACCAGCATTGGATTACCTGGTCATTCACCAGTGTTGTTAGGAAAATCTGCCTGGTGTGGAGAGTCAGAGGAATTCCAGATTCGCAGGGAACGAATGGAACATTCTGAAGTGGAGATAAGAATGATTTCTGAAGGCTCGGTGTGTGGAAGGAAAATCAAGAGCTAACCAGCGTTCACTGGATAGCCAATTGAACAGCACGGCTGCGAGTGTTAACACGCAGCTGAAACCAGCCTTGGGTTGCTTGGACATTCACCAGTGGTGAAACGAAAACCTGCTGGGAGTGGAGAACAAGATGAATTCAAGATTCGCGTGAATGAATGAAACATTCTGTAGTGTAGATTGCAATGGTTTCTGGGGTTTGTATTGTCTGAACTGGAAAAAGAAGAACTCACCAGTGTTGAGTCGCTAGACCGTGAACAGCACGGGTTCGAGTGTGAATAGACCGCTGAAAACCATCATTGCGTTACTTGAACATTCAGCAGTGGTGCAATGAAAACCTGCCGGGAGTGGAGATTCAGATGAATTCCAGATTCGCAGTGAATGAATGGAACATTCTCTAGTGGTGATTCCAATGATTTCTGAAGGCTGGGTTTTGTGGACACGAAAATGTAGAGCTGAACAGGGTGGAATGGATAGCCAAATGAACAGCACGTCTCGTAGTAAGAACAGGCCACTGAAAACCAGCTTTGGCTTAATTGGACATTCACAAGTGGTGTAACGAAAACCTGACGGGAGTTGAGAATTAGATGAATTTCAGATTTGCAGTCAATGAATGGAACATTCTGTGGAGGAGATACCAATTGTTTCTGAGGTTTGGGTTATGTGGACAGGAAAATGGAGCTGAAGAGGGTTGAGTGGATAGCAAATTGAACAGCACGGCTGAGAGTATGAGCAGGCCACTTAAAACCAGCATTGGCTTACTTGGATATTTACCAGTGGTGTCACGAAAACCTGCCGGGAGTGGAGATTCAGATGAATTCCAGATTCGCTGTGAATGAATGGAACATTCTGTAGTGGAGATAAAAATGATTTCTCCAGTCTCTGTGGTGTGGACAGGAAAATGTAGAGCTGGCCAGGGTTGAGTGGATAGCCAATTGAACAGCACCACTGCGCTTGTGAAGAAAACACTTAAAACATTGGGTTACTTGGACATTCAACAGTGGTGTAACGAAAACCTGCCGGGAGTGGAGGTTCAGAGGAATTCCAGATTCGCAGTGAATGAATGGAACATTCTCTAGTGGAGATTCCAATGATTTCTGAAGGCTGGGTCGTGTGGAAGGAACATCAAGAACTAATCAGGATTTAGTGGAAAGCCAATTGTATAGCATGGCTGCGAGTGTGAACATGCAGCTGAAAACCAGCATTGGAGAGTCAGTTGAATTCCACATTCGCAGTGAATGAATGGAACATTCTGTAGAGGAGATTCCAATGATTTCTGAAGCCTGTGTTGTGTGGACAGGAAAATGAAGAGCTGACCAGGCTTGAATCGATAGCCAAGTAAACAGCAGGGCTGCGAATATGAACAGGCCTCTGAAAACCAGCATTGGGTTACTTGGACATTCAACAGTGGTGTAATGAAAACCTGCGTGGAGTTGAGAGTCAGATGAATTCCAGATTCGCAGTGAATGAATGGAACATTCTGTAGTGGAGATAACAAAGATTTCTGAAGGCTGGTAGTGTGGTGGGACAATGAAGAGCTGAACAGGGTGGAGTGAATTGTCAATTAAACAGCACGGCTGCGAGTATGAACAGGCCTCTGAAAACCAGCATTGGCTTACTTGGACATTCACAAGTGGTGTAATGTTAACCAGGCGGGAGTGGAGAATCAGATAAACTCCAGACTCGCAGTGAATGAATGGAACATTCTGTAGTGGAGATTGCAATGATTTCTGAAATCTGGATTGTGGGGACACGAAAATGAAGAGCTGACCAGTGTTGAGTGGATAGCCTGTAAAAAGCCTCGGCTTCGAATGTGAACAGACCACTGAAAACCAGTATTGCATTACTTCGACTTTCAGCAGTGGTGTAACGAAAGCCTGCGTGGAGTGCAGATTCAGATGAATTCCAGATTCCCAGTGAATGAATGGAACATCCTGTAGTGGAGATTACAATGATTTCTGAAGGCTGGGTTGTGTGCACAGGAAAATGAGGAGCAAAACAGGTTGAGTGGATAGCCAATTGAACAGCACGACTGCGAACATGAACAGGCCTCTGAAAACCAGCATTGTTTTACTTGGACATTCACAAGTGGTGTAAGATAAATCTGCAGGTAGTGGAGATTCAGTTGAATTCCAGATTCGCAGTGAATGAATGGAACATTCTGTACTGGAGATTGCAATGATTTCTCAAGTCTGGATTTTTTGGACATGAAAATGAAGAGCTGACCACAGTTGTGTGGATACCCAGTAAAAAGCAGGGCTTAGAGTGTGAACAGACCGCTGAAAACCAGCATTGTGTTACTTGGACATTCATAAGTGGTGTAATGAAAGCCTACCTGGAGTGCAGATTCAGATGAATTCCAGATTGGCAGTGAATGAATGAAACATTCTGTACTGGCGATTCCAATGATTTCTGAAGTCTGATATTGTGGAAAAGAAAATGAAAGGCTGACCAGGTTTGAGTGGATAGACAATTGAACAGCACACTGCGAGTGTGAAAAGGCGGCTGAAAACCAGCATTGGATTACTTGGTCATTCACCAGTGCTGTAATGAAAACCTGCCTGGAGCGGAGAGTCAGATGAATTGCAGAATCGCAGTGAATGAATGGAACAGTCTGTAGTGGAGATCCCAATGATTTCTGAAGGCTGGTTTGTGTGGAGAGGAAAATGAAGAGCTGACCAATATTGAGTGGATAGCCCATTGAACAGCACTTCTGCGAGTTGAACATGCCTCTGAAAACCAGTATTGAGTTACTTGGACATTCACCAGTGGTGTAACGAAAACCTGCCGGGAGTGGAGGTTCAGATGAATTCCAGATTCGCAGTGAATGAATGGAACATTCTCTAGTGGTGATTCCAATGATTTCTGAAGGCTGGGTTTTGTGGACACGAAAATGTAGAGCTGAACAGGGTGGAGTGGATAGCCAAATGAACAGCACGTCTCTTAGTATGAACAGGCCACTGAAAACCAGCATTGGCTTACTTGGACATTCACAAGTGGTGTAACGATAACCCGCCGGGAGTTGAGAGTCAGATGAATTTAAGATTCGCAGTGAATGAACGGAACATTCTGTGGAGGAGATACCAATTATTTCTGAAGGTTGGGTTATGAGGACAGGAAAATGTAGAGCTGAATAGGGTTGGGTGGATAGCAAATTGAACAGCACGGCTGAGTGTGTTAGCAGGCGGCTTAAAACCAGCATTGTCTTCCTTGGACATTTACCAGTGGTGTCACGAAAACCTTCCAGGAGTGGAGACTCTGATGAATTCCAGATTCGCGTGATTGAATGGAACATTCTGTAGTGGTGATTGCCAACATTTAGAAATCTGGATAGTCTGGACAGGATATTGAAGAGCTGACCGATATTGAGAGGATAGCCAATGAACAGCACGGTTTCGAGTGTGAACAGACCACTAAGAAGCAGCATTGCATTACTTGGACATTCATCAGTGGTGTAACGAAAGCCTTCCTGGAATGCAGATTCAGATTATTTCCAGATTCACAGTGAATGAATGGAAATTTCTGTAGTAGAGATTCCAATGATTTCTGAACGCTGGGTTGTGTGGACAGGAAAATGAAGAGCTGACTAGGTTTGACTGGATTGCCAATTGAACAGCAAGGCTGTGAGTGTGAACAGCCGCTGAAAACCAGCATTGGATTACCTGGTCATTCACCAGTGTTGTTAGGAAAATCTGCCTGGTGTGGAGAGTCAGAGGAATTCCAGATTCGCAGGGAACGAATGGAACATTCTGAAGTGGAGATAAGAATGATTTCTGAAGGCTCGGTGTGTGGAAGGAAAATCAAGAGCTAACCAGCGTTCACTGGATAGCCAATTGAACAGCACGGCTGCGAGTGTTAACACGCAGCTGAAACCAGCCTTGGGTTGCTTGGACATTCACCAGTGGTGAAACGAAAACCTGCTGGGAGTGGAGAACAAGATGAATTCAAGATTCGCGTGAATGAATGAAACATTCTGTAGTGTAGATTGCAATGGTTTCTGAGGTTTGTATTGTCTGAACTGGAAAAAGAAGAACTCACCAGTGTTGAGTCGCTAGACCGTGAACAGCACGGGTTCGAGTGTGAATAGACCGCTGAAAACCATCATTGCGTTACTTGAACATTCAGCAGTGGTGCAATGAAAACCTGCCGGGAGTGGAGATTCAGATGAATTCCAGATTCGCAGTGAATGAATGGAACATTCTCTAGTGGTGATTCCAATGATTTCTGAAGGCTGGGTTTTGTGGACACGAAAATGTAGAGCTGAACAGGGTGGAATGGATAGCCAAATGAACAGCACGTCTCGTAGTAAGAACAGGCCACTGAAAACCAGCTTTGGCTTAATTGGACATTCACAAGTGGTGTAACGAAAACCTGACGGGAGTTGAGAATTAGATGAATTTCAGATTTGCAGTCAATGAATGGAACATTCTGTGGAGGAGATACCAATTGTTTCTGAGGTTTGGGTTATGTGGACAGGAAAATGGAGCTGAAGAGGGTTGAGTGGATAGCAAATTGAACAGCACGGCTGAGAGTATGAGCAGGCCACTTAAAACCAGCATTGGCTTACTTGGATATTTACCAGTGGTGTCACGAAAACCTGCCGGGAGTGGAGATTCAGATGAATTCCAGATTCGCTGTGAATGAATGGAACATTCTGTAGTGGAGATAACAATGATTTCTCCAGTCTCTGTGGTGTGGACAGGAAAATGTAGAGCTGGCCAGGGTTGAGTGGATAGCCAATTGAACAGCACCACTGCGCTTGTGAAGAAAACACTTAAAACATTGGGTTACTTGGACATTCAACAGTGGTGTAACGAAAACCTGCCGGGAGTGGAGGTTCAGAGGAATTCCAGATTCGCAGTGAATGAATGGAACATTCTCTAGTGGAGATTCCAACGATTTCTGAAGGCTGGGTCGTGTGGAAGGAAAATCAAGAACTAATCAGGATTTAGTGGAAAGCCAATTGTATAGCATGGCTGCGAGTGTGAACATGCAGCTGAAAACCAGCATTGGGTTACTTGGACATTCATCAGTGGTGTAAGGAAAACCTGCATGGAGTGGAGAGTCAGTTGAATTCCACATTCGCAGTGAATGAATGGAACATTCTGTAGAGGAGATTCCAATGATTTCTGAAGCCTGTGTTGTGTGGACAGGAAAATGAAGAGCTGACCAGGCTTGAATCGATAGCCAAGTAAACAGCAGGGCTGCGAATATGAACAGGCCGCTGAAAACCAGCATTGGGTTACTTGGACATTCTCAACAGTGGTGTAATGAAAACCTGCGTGGAGTTGAGAGTCAGATGAATTCCAGATTCGCAGTGAATGAATGGAACATTCTGTAGTGGAGATAACAAAGATTTCTGAAGGCTGGTAGTGTGGTGGGACAATGAAGAGCTGAACAGGGTGGAGTGAATTGTCAATTAAACAGCACGGCTGCGAGTATGAACAGGCCTCTGAAAACCAGCATTGGCTTACTTGGACATTCACAAGTGGTGTAATGTTAACCAGGCGGGAGTGGAGAATCAGATAAACTCCAGACTCGCAGTGAATGAATGGAACATTCTGTAGTGGAGATTGCAATGATTTCTGAAATCTGGATTGTGGGGACACGAAAATGAAGAGCTGACCAGTGTTGAGTGGATAGCCTGTAAAAAGCCTCGGCTTCGAATGTGAACAGACCACTGAAAACCAGTATTGCATTACTTCGACTTTCAGCAGTGGTGTAACGAAAGCCTGCGTGGAGTGCAGATTCAGATGAATTCCAGATTCCCAGTGAATGAATGGAACATCCTGTAGTGGAGATTACAATGCTTTCTGAAGGCTGGGTTGTGTGCACAGGAAAATGAGGAGCAAAACAGGTTGAGTGGATAGCCAATTGAACAGCACGACTGCGAACATGAAGAGGCCTCTGAAAACCAGCATTGTTTTACTTGGACATTCACAAGTGGTGTAAGATAAATCTGCAGGTAGTGGAGATTCAGTTGAATTCCAGATTCGCAGTGAATGAATGGAACATTCTGTACTGGAGATTGCAATGATTTCTCAAGTCTGGATTGTTTGGACATGAAAATGAAGAGCTGACCACAGTTGTGTGGATACCCAGTAAAAAGCAGGGCTTAGAGTGTGAACAGACCGCTGAAAACCAGCATTGTGTTACTTGGACATTCATAAGTGGTGTAATGAAAGCCTACCTGGAGTGCAGATTCAGATGAATTCCAGATTGGCAGTGAATGAATGGAACATTCTGTAACTGGCGATTCCAATGATTTCTGAAGTCTGATATTGTGGAAAAGAAAATGAAAGGCTGACCAGGTTTGAGTGGATAGACAATTGAACAGCACACTGCGAGTGTGAAAAGGCGGCTGAAAACCAGCATTGGATTACTTGGTCATTCACCAGTGCTGTAATGAAAACCTGCCTGGAGCGGAGAGTCAGATGAATTGCAGAATCGCAGTGAATGAATGGAACAGTCTGTAGTGGAGAGCCCAATGATTTCTGAAGGCTGGTTTGTGTGGAGAGGAAAATGAAGAGCTGACCAATATTGAGTGGATAGCCCATTGAACAGCACTTCTGCGAGTTGAACATGCCTCTGAAAACCAGTATTGAGTTACTTGGACATTCACCAGTGGCGTAACGAAAACCTGCCGGGAGTGGAGGTTCAGATGAATTCCAGATTCGCAGTGAATGAATGGAACATTCTCTAGTGGTGATTCCAATGATTTCTGAAGGCTGGGTTTTGTGGACACGAAAATGTAGAGCTGAACAGGGTGGAGTGGATAGCCAAATGAACAGCACGTCTCTTAGTTTGAACAGGCCACTGAAAACCAGCATTGGCTTACTTGGACATTCACAAGTGGTGTAACGATAACCCGCCGGGAGTTGAGAGTCAGATGAATTTAAGATTCGCAGTGAATGAACGGAACATTCTGTGGAGGAGATACCAATTATTTCTGAAGGTTGGGTTATGAGGACAGGAAAATGTAGAGCTGAATAGGGTTGGGTGGATAGCAAATTGAACAGCACGGCTGAGTGTGTTAGCAGGCGGCTTAAAACCAGCATTGTCTTCCTTGGACATTTACCAGTGGTGTCACGAAAACCTTCCAGGAGTGGAGACTCTGATGAATTCCAGATTCGCGTGATTGAATGGAACATTCTGTAGTGGTGATTGCCAACATTTAGGAATCTGGATAGTCTGGACAGGATATCGAAGAGCTGACCGATATTGAGTGGATAGCCAATGAACAGCACGGTTTCGAGTGTGAACAGACCACTAAGAAGCAGCATTGCATTACTTGGACATTCATCAGTGGTGTAACGAAAGCCTTCCTGGAATGCAGATTCAGATTATTTCCAGATTCACAGTGAATGAATGGAAATTTCTGTAGTAGAGATTCCAATGATTTCTGAACGCTGGGTTGTGTGGACAGGAAAATGAAGAGCTGACTAGGTTTGACTGGATTGCCAATTGAACAGCAAGGCTGTGAGTGTGAACAGCCGCTGAAAACCAGCATTGGATTACCTGGTCATTCACCAGTGTTGTTAGGAAAATCTGCCTGGTGTGGAGAGTCAGAGGAATTCCAGATTCGCAGGGAACGAATGGAACATTTTGAAGTGGAGATAAGAATGATTTCTGAAGGCTCGGTGTGTGGAAGGAAAATCAAGAGCTAACCAGCGTTCACTGGATAGCCAATTGAACAGCACGGCTGCGAGTGTTAACACGCAGCTGAAACCAGCCTTGGGTTGCTTGGACATTCACCAGTGGTGAAACGAAAACCTGCTGGGAGTGGAGAACAAGATGAATTCAAGATTCGCGTGAATGAATGAAACATTCTGTAGTGTAGATTGCAATGGTTTCTGGGGTTTGTATTGTCTGAACTGGAAAAAGAAGAACTCACCAGTGTTGAGTCGCTAGACCGTGAACAGCACGGGTTCGAGTGTGAATAGACCGCTGAAAACCATCATTGCGTTACTTGAACATTCAGCAGTGGTGCAATGAAAACCTGCCGGGAGTGGAGATTCAGATGAATTCCAGATTCGCAGTGAATGAATGGAACATTCTCTAGTGGTGATTCCAATGATTTCTGAAGGCTGGGTTTTGTGGACACGAAAATGTAGAGCTGAACAGGGTGGAATGGATAGCCAAATGAACAGCACGTCTCGTAGTAAGAACAGGCCACTGAAAACCAGCTTTGGCTTAATTGGACATTCACAAGTGGTGTAACGAAAACCTGACGGGAGTTGAGAATTAGATGAATTTCAGATTTGCAGTCAATGAATGGAACATTCTGTGGAGGAGATACCAATTGTTTCTGAGGTTTGGGTTATGTGGACAGGAAAATGGAGCTGAAGAGGGTTGAGTGGATAGCAAATTGAACAGCACGGCTGAGAGTATGAGCAGGCCACTTAAAACCAGCATTGGCTTACTTGGATATTTACCAGTGGTGTCACGAAAACCTGCCGGGAGTGGAGATTCAGATGAATTCCAGATTCGCTGTGAATGAATGGAACATTCTGTAGTGGAGATAACAATGATTTCTCCAGTCTCTGTGGTGTGGACAGGAAAATGTAGAGCTGGCCAGGGTTGAGTGGATAGCCAATTGAACAGCACCACTGCGCTTGTGAAGAAAACACTTAAAACATTGGGTTACTTGGACATTCAACAGTGGTGTAACGAAAACCTGCCGGGAGTGGAGGTTCAGAGGAATTCCAGATTCGCAGTGAATGAATGGAACATTCTCTAGTGGAGATTCCAATGATTTCTGAAGGCTGGGTCGTGTGGAAGGAAAATCAAGAACTAATCAGGATTTAGTGGAAAGCCAATTGTATAGCATGGCTGCGAGTGTGAACATGCAGCTGAAAACCAGCATTGGGTTACTTGGACATTCATCAGTGGTGTAAGGAAAACCTGCATGGAGTGGAGAGTCAGTTGAATTCCACATTCGCAGTGAATGAATGGAACATTCTGTAGAGGAGATTCCAATGATTTCTGAAGCCTGTGTTGTGTGGACAGGAAAATGAAGAGCTGACCAGGCTTGAATCGATAGCCAAGTAAACAGCAGGGCTGCGAATATGAACAGGCCGCTGAAAACCAGCATTGGGTTACTTGGACATTCAACAGTGGTGTAATGAAAACCTGCGTGGAGTTGAGAGTCAGATGAATTCCAGATTCGCAGTGAATGAATGGAACATTCTGTAGTGGAGATAACAAAGATTTCTGAAGGCTGGTAGTGTGGTGGGACAATGAAGAGCTGAACAGGGTGGAGTGAATTGTCAATTAAACAGCACGGCTGCGAGTATGAACAGGCCTCTGAAAACCAGCATTGGCTTACTTGGACATTCACAAGTGGTGTAATGTTAACCAGGCGGGAGTGGAGAATCAGATAAACTCCAGACTCGCAGTGAATGAATGGAACATTCTGTAGTGGAGATTGCAATGATTTCTGAAATCTGGATTGTGGGGACACGAAAATGAAGAGCTGACCAGTGTTGAGTGGATAGCCTGTAAAAAGCCTCGGCTTCGAATGTGAACAGACCACTGAAAACCAGTATTGCATTACTTCGACTTTCAGCAGTGGTGTAACGAAAGCCTGCGTGGAGTGCAGATTCAGATGAATTCCAGATTCCCAGTGAATGAATGGAACATCCTGTAGTGGAGATTACAATGATTTCTGAAGGCTGGGTTGTGTGCACAGGAAAATGAGGAGCAAAACAGGTTGAGTGGATAGCCAATTGAACAGCACGACTGCGAATATGAACAGGCCTCTGAAAACCAGCATTGTTTTACTTGGACATTCACAAGTGGTGTAAGATAAATCTGCAGGTAGTGGAGATTCAGTTGAATTCCAGATTCGCAGTGAATGAATGGAACATTCTGTACTGGAGATTGCAATGATTTCTCAAGTCTGGATTGTTTGGACATGAAAATGAAGAGCTGACCACAGTTGTTGGATACCCAGTAAAAAGCAGGGCTTAGAGTGTGAACAGACCGCTGAAAACCAGCATTGTGTTACTTGGACATTCATAAGTGGTGTAATGAAAGCCTACCTGGAGTGCAGATTCAGATGAATTCCAGATTGGCAGTGAATGAATGGAACATTCTGTACTGGCGATTCCAATGATTTCTGAAGTCTGATATTGTGGAAAAGAAAATGAAAGGCTGACCAGGTTTGAGTGGATAGACAATTGAACAGCACACTGCGAGTGTGAAAAGGCAGCTGAAAACCAGCATTGGATTACTTGGTCATTCACCAGTGCTGTAATGAAAACCTGCCTGGAGCGGAGAGTCAGATGAATTGCAGAATCGCAGTGAATGAATGGAACAGTCTGTAGTGGAGATCCCAATGATTTCTGAAGGCTGGTTTGTGTGGAGAGGAAAATGAAGAGCTGACCAATATTGAGTGGATAGCCCATTGAACAGCACTTCTGCGAGTTGAACATGCCTCTGAAAACCAGTATTGAGTTACTTGGACATTCACCAGTGGTGTAACGAAAACCTGCCGGGAGTGGAGGTTCAGTTGAATTCCAGATTCGCAGTGAATGAATGGAACATTCTCTAGTGGTGATTCCAATGATTTCTGAAGGCTGGGTTTTGTGGACACGAAAATGTAGAGCTGAACAGGGTGGAGTGGATAGCCAAATGAACAGCACGTCTCTTAGTATGAACAGGCCACTGAAAACCAGCATTGGCTTACTTGGACATTCACAAGTGGTGTAACGATAACCCGCCGGGAGTTGAGAGTCAGATGAATTTAAGATTCGCAGTGAATGAACGGAACATTCTGTGGAGGAGATACCAATTATTTCTGAAGGTTGGGTTATGAGGACAGGAAAATGTAGAGCTGAATAGGGTTGGGTGGATAGCAAATTGAACAGCACGGCTGAGTGTGTTAGCAGGCGGCTTAAAACCAGCATTGTCTTCCTTGGACATTTACCAGTGGTGTCACGAAAACCTTCCAGGAGTGGAGACTCTGATGAATTCCAGATTCGCGTGATTGAATGGAACATTCTGTAGTGGTGATTGCCAACATTTAGAAATCTGGATAGTCTGGACAGGATATTGAAGAGCTGACCGATATTGAGTGGATAGCCAATGAACAGCACGGTTTCGAGTGTGAACAGACCACTAAGAAGCAGCATTGCATTACTTGGACATTCATCAGTGGTGTAACGAAAGCCTTCCTGGAATGCAGATTCAGATTATTTCCAGATTCACAGTGAATGAATGGAAATTTCTGTAGTAGAGATTCCAATGATTTCTGAACGCTGGGTTGTGTGGACAGGAAAATGAAGAGCTGACTAGGTTTGACTGGATTGCCAATTGAACAGCAAGGCTGTGAGTGTGAACAGCCGCTGAAAACCAGCATTGGATTACCTGGTCATTCACCAGTGTTGTTAGGAAAATCTGCCTGGTGTGGAGAGTCAGAGGAATTCCAGATTCGCAGGGAACGAATGGAACATTCGGAAGTGGAGATAAGAATGATTTCTGAAGGCTCGGTGTGTGGAAGGAAAATCAAGAGCTAACCAGCGTTCACTGGATAGCCAATTGAACAGCACGGCTGCGAGTGTTAACACGCAGCTGAAACCAGCCTTGGGTTGCTTGGACATTCACCAGTGGTGAAACGAAAACCTGCTGGGAGTGGAGAACAAGATGAATTCAAGATTCGCGTGAATGAATGAAACATTCTGTAGTGTAGATTGCAATGGTTTCTGAGGTTTGTATTGTCTGAACTGGAAAAAGAAGAACTCACCAGTGTTGAGTCGCTAGACCGTGAACAGCACGGGTTCGAGTGTGAATAGACCGCTGAAAACCATCATTGCGTTACTTGAACATTCAGCAGTGGTGCAATGAAAACCTGCCGGGAGTGGAGATTCAGATGAATTCCAGATTCGCAGTGAATGAATGGAACATTCTCTAGTGGTGATTCCAATGATTTCTGAAGGCTGGGTTTTGTGGACACGAAAATGTAGAGCTGAACAGGGTGGAATGGATAGCCAAATGAACAGCACGTCTCGTAGTAAGAACAGGCCACTGAAAACCAGCTTTGGCTTAATTGGACATTCACAAGTGGTGTAACGAAAACCTGACGGGAGTTGAGAATTAGATGAATTTCAGATTTGCCGTCAATGAATGGAACATTCTGTGGAGGAGATACCAATTGTTTCTGAAGTTTGGGTTATGTGGACAGGAAAATGGAGCTGAAGAGGGTTGAGTGGATAGCAAATTGAACAGCACGGCTGAGAGTATGAGCAGGCCACTTAAAACCAGCATTGGCTTACTTGGATATTTACCAGTGGTGTCACGAAAACCTGCCGGGAGTGGAGATTCAGATGAATTCCAGATTCGCTGTGAATGAATGGAACATTCTGTAGTGGAGATAACAATGATTTCTCCAGTCTCTGTGGTGTGGACAGGAAAATGTAGAGCTGGCCAGGGTTGAGTGGATAGCCAATTGAACAGCACCACTGCGCTTGTGAAGAAAACACTTAAAACATTGGGTTACTTGGACATTCAACAGTGGTGTAACGAAAACCTGCCGGGAGTGGAGGTTCAGAGGAATTCCAGATTCGCAGTGAATGAATGGAACATTCTCTAGTGGAGATTCCAACGATTTCTGAAGGCTGGGTCGTGTGGAAGGAAAATCAAGAACTAATCAGGATTTAGTGGAAAGCCAATTGTATAGCATGGCTGCGAGTGTGAACATGCAGCTGAAAACCAGCATTGGGTTACTTGGACATTCATCAGTGGTGTAAGGAAAACCTGCATGGAGTGGAGAGTCAGTTGAATTCCACATTCGCAGTGAATGAATGGAACATTCTGTAGAGGAGATTCCAATGATTTCTGAAGCCTGTGTTGTGTGGACAGGAAAATGAAGAGCTGACCAGGCTTGAATCGATAGCCAAGTAAACAGCAGGGCTGCGAATATGAACAGGCCGCTGAAAACCAGCATTGGGTTACTTGGACATTCAACAGTGGTGTAATGAAAACCTGCGTGGAGTTGAGAGTCAGATGAATTCCAGATTCGCAGTGAATGAATGGAACATTCTGTAGTGGAGATAACAAAGATTTCTGAAGGCTGGTAGTGTGGTGGGACAATGAAGAGCTGAACAGGGTGGAGTGAATTGTCAATTAAACAGCACGGCTGCGAGTATGAACAGGCCTCTGAAAACCAGCATTGGCTTACTTGGACATTCACAAGTGGTGTAATGTTAACCAGGCGGGAGTGGAGAATCAGATAAACTCCAGACTCGCAGTGAATGAATGGAACATTCTGTAGTGGAGATTGCAATGATTTCTGAAATCTGGATTGTGGGGACACGAAAATGAAGAGCTGACCAGTGTTGAGTGGATAGCCTGTAAAAAGCCTCGGCTTCGAATGTGAACAGACCACTGAAAACCAGTATTGCATTACTTCGACTTTCAGCAGTGGTGTAACGAAAGCCTGCGTGGAGTGCAGATTCAGATGAATTCCAGATTCCCAGTGAATGAATGGAACATCCTGTAGTGGAGATTACAATGCTTTCTGAAGGCTGGGTTGTGTGCACAGGAAAATGAGGAGCAAAACAGGTTGAGTGGATAGCCAATTGAACAGCACGACTGCGAACATGAAGAGGCCTCTGAAAACCAGCATTGTTTTACTTGGACATTCACAAGTGGTGTAAGATAAATCTGCAGGTAGTGGAGATTCAGTTGAATTCCAGATTCGCAGTGAATGAATGGAACATTCTGTACTGGAGATTGCAATGATTTCTCAAGTCTGGATTGTTTGGACATGAAAATGAAGAGCTGACCACAGTTGTGTGGATACCCAGTAAAAAGCAGGGCTTAGAGTGTGAACAGACCGCTGAAAACCAGCATTGTGTTACTTGGACATTCATAAGTGGTGTAATGAAAGCCTACCTGGAGTGCAGATTCAGATGAATTCCAGATTGGCAGTGAATGAATGGAACATTCTGTAACTGGCGATTCCAATGATTTCTGAAGTCTGATATTGTGGAAAAGAAAATGAAAGGCTGACCAGGTTTGAGTGGATAGACAATTGAACAGCACACTGCGAGTGTGAAAAGGCGGCTGAAAACCAGCATTGGATTACTTGGTCATTCACCAGTGCTGTAATGAAAACCTGCCTGGAGCGGAGAGTCAGATGAATTGCAGAATCGCAGTGAATGAATGGAACAGTCTGTAGTGGAGATCCCAATGATTTCTGAAGGCTGGTTTGTGTGGAGAGGAAAATGAAGAGCTGACCAATATTGAGTGGATAGCCCATTGAACAGCACTTCTGCGAGTTGAACATGCCTCTGAAAACCAGTATTGAGTTACTTGGACATTCACCAGTGGTGTAACGAAAACCTGCCGGGAGTGGAGGTTCAGATGAATTCCAGATTCGCAGTGAATGAATGGAACATTCTCTAGTGGTGATTCCAATGATTTCTGAAGGCTGGGTTTTGTGGACACGAAAATGTAGAGCTGAACAGGGTGGAGTGGATAGCCAAATGAACAGCACGTCTCTTAGTATGAACAGGCCACTGAAAACCAGCATTGGCTTACTTGGACATTCACAAGTGGTGTAACGATAACCCGCCGGGAGTTGAGAGTCAGATGAATTTAAGATTCGCAGTGAATGAACGGAACATTCTGTGGAGGAGATACCAATTATTTCTGAAGGTTGGGTTATGAGGACAGGAAAATGTAGAGCTGAATAGGGTTGGGTGGATAGCAAATTGAACAGCACGGCTGAGTGTGTTAGCAGGCGGCTTAAAACCAGCATTGTCTTCCTTGGACATTTACCAGTGGTGTCACGAAAACCTTCCAGGAGTGGAGACTCTGATGAATTCCAGATTCGCGTGATTGAATGGAACATTCTGTAGTGGTGATTGCCAACATTTAGAAATCTGGATAGTCTGGACAGGATATTGAAGAGCTGACCGATATTGAGTGGATAGCCAATGAACAGCACGGTTTCGAGTGTGAACAGACCACTAAGAAGCAGCATTGCATTACTTGGACATTCATCAGTGGTGTAACGAAAGCCTTCCTGGAATGCAGATTCAGATTATTTCCAGATTCACAGTGAATGAATGGAAATTTCTGTAGTAGAGATTCCAATGATTTCTGAACGCTGGGTTGTGTGGACAGGAAAATGAAGAGCTGACTAGGTTTGACTGGATTGCCAATTGAACAGCAAGGCTGTGAGTGTGAACAGCCGCTGAAAACCAGCATTGGATTACCTGGTCATTCACCAGTGTTGTTAGGAAAATCTGCCTGGTGTGGAGAGTCAGAGGAATTCCAGATTCGCAGGGAACGAATGGAACATTCGGAAGTGGAGATAAGAATGATTTCTGAAGGCTCGGTGTGTGGAAGGAAAATCAAGAGCTAACCAGCGTTCACTGGATAGCCAATTGAACAGCACGGCTGCGAGTGTTAACACGCAGCTGAAACCAGCCTTGGGTTGCTTGGACATTCACCAGTGGTGAAACGAAAACCTGCTGGGAGTGGAGAACAAGATGAATTCAAGATTCGCGTGAATGAATGAAACATTCTGTAGTGTAGATTGCAATGGTTTCTGAGGTTTGTATTGTCTGAACTGGAAAAAGAAGAACTCACCAGTGTTGAGTCGCTAGACCGTGAACAGCACGGGTTCGAGTGTGAATAGACCGCTGAAAACCATCATTGCGTTACTTGAACATTCAGCAGCGGTGCAATGAAAACCTGCCGGGAGTGGAGATTCAGATGAATTCCAGATTCGCAGTGAATGAATGGAACATTCTCTAGTGGTGATTCCAATGATTTCTGAAGGCTGGGTTTTGTGGACACGAAAATGTAGAGCTGAACAGGGTGGAATGGATAGCCAAATGAACAGCACGTCTCGTAGTAAGAACAGGCCACTGAAAACCAGCTTTGGCTTAATTGGACATTCACAAGTGGTGTAACGAAAACCTGACGGGAGTTGAGAATTAGATGAATTTCAGATTTGCAGTCAATGAATGGAACATTCTGTGGAGGAGATACCAATTGTTTCTGAGGTTTGGGTTATGTGGACAGGAAAATGGAGCTGAAGAGGGTTGAGTGGATAGCAAATTGAACAGCACGGCTGAGAGTATGAGCAGGCCACTTAAAACCAGCATTGGCTTACTTGGATATTTACCAGTGGTGTCACGAAAACCTGCCGGGAGTGGAGATTCAGATGAATTCCAGATTCGCTGTGAATGAATGGAACATTCTGTAGTGGAGATAACAATGATTTCTCCAGTCTCTGTGGTGTGGACAGGAAAATGTAGAGCTGGCCAGGGTTGAGTGGATAGCCAATTGAACAGCACCACTGCGCTTGTGAAGAAAACACTTAAAACATTGGGTTACTTGGACATTCAACAGTGGTGTAACGAAAACCTGCCGGGAGTGGAGGTTCAGAGGAATTCCAGATTCGCAGTGAATGAATGGAACATTCTCTAGTGGAGATTCCAATGATTTCTGAAGGCTGGGTCGTGTGGAAGGAAAATCAAGAACTAATCAGGATTTAGTGGAAAGCCAATTGTATAGCATGGCTGCGAGTGTGAACATGCAGCTGAAAACCAGCATTGGGTTACTTGGACATTCATCAGTGGTGTAAGGAAAACCTGCATGGAGTGGAGAGTCAGTTGAATTCCACATTCGCAGTGAATGAATGGAACATTCTGTAGAGGAGATTCCAATGATTTCTGAAGCCTGTGTTGTGTGGACAGGAAAATGAAGAGCTGACCAGGCTTGAATCGATAGCCAAGTAAACAGCAGGGCTGCGAATATGAACAGGCCGCTGAAAACCAGCATTGGGTTACTTGGACATTCAACAGTGGTGTAATGAAAACCTGCGTGGAGTTGAGAGTCAGATGAATTCCAGATTCGCAGTGAATGAATGGAACATTCTGTAGTGGAGATAACAAAGATTTCTGAAGGCTGGTAGTGTGGTGGGACAATGAAGAGCTGAACAGGGTGGAGTGAATTGTCAATTAAACAGCACGGCTGCGAGTATGAACAGGCCTCTGAAAACCAGCATTGGCTTACTTGGACATTCACAAGTGGTGTAATGTTAACCAGGCGGGAGTGGAGAATCAGATAAACTCCAGACTCGCAGTGAATGAATGGAACATTCTGTAGTGGAGATTGCAATGATTTCTGAAATCTGGATTGTGGGGACACGAAAATGAAGAGCTGACCAGTGTTGAGTGGATAGCCTGTAAAAAGCCTCGGCTTCGAATGTGAACAGACCACTGAAAACCAGTATTGCATTACTTCGACTTTCAGCAGTGGTGTAACGAAAGCCTGCGTGGAGTGCAGATTCAGATGAATTCCAGATTCCCAGTGAATGAATGGAACATCCTGTAGTGGAGATTACAATGATTTCTGAAGGCTGGGTTGTGTGCACAGGAAAATGAGGAGCAAAACAGGTTGAGTGGATAGCCAATTGAACAGCACGACTGCGAATATGAACAGGCCTCTGAAAACCAGCATTGTTTTACTTGGACATTCACAAGTGGTGTAAGATAAATCTGCAGGTAGTGGAGATTCAGTTGAATTCCAGATTCGCAGTGAATGAATGGAACATTCTGTACTGGAGATTGCAATGATTTCTCAAGTCTGGATTGTTTGGACATGAAAATGAAGAGCTGACCACAGTTGTGTGGATACCCAGTAAAAAGCAGGGCTTAGAGTGTGAACAGACCGCTGAAAACCAGCATTGTGTTACTTGGACATTCATAAGTGGTGTAATGAAAGCCTACCTGGAGTGCAGATTCAGATGAATTCCAGATTGGCAGTGAATGAATGGAACATTCTGTACTGGCGATTCCAATGATTTCTGAAGTCTGATATTGTGGAAAAGAAAATGAAAGGCTGACCAGGTTTGAGTGGATAGACAATTGAACAGCACACTGCGAGTGTGAAAAGGCGGCTGAAAACCAGCATTGGATTACTTGGTCATTCACCAGTGCTGTAATGAAAACCTGCCTGGAGCGGAGAGTCAGATGAATTGCAGAATCGCAGTGAATGAATGGAACAGTCTGTAGTGGAGATCCCAATGATTTCTGAAGGCTGGTTTGTGTGGAGAGGAAAATGAAGAGCTGACCAATATTGAGTGGATAGCCCATTGAACAGCACTTCTGCGAGTTGAACATGCCTCTGAAAACCAGTATTGAGTTACTTGGACATTCACCAGTGGTGTAACGAAAACCTGCCGGGAGTGGAGGTTCAGATGAATTCCAGATTCGCAGTGAATGAATGGAACATTCTCTAGTGGTGATTCCAATGATTTCTGAAGGCTGGGTTTTGTGGACACGAAAATGTAGAGCTGAACAGGGTGGAGTGGATAGCCAAATGAACAGCACGTCTCTTAGTATGAACAGGCCACTGAAAACCAGCATTGGCTTACTTGGACATTCACAAGTGGTGTAACGATAACCCGCCGGGAGTTGAGAGTCAGATGAATTTAAGATTCGCAGTGAATGAACGGAACATTCTGTGGAGGAGATACCAATTATTTCTGAAGGTTGGGTTATGAGGACAGGAAAATGTAGAGCTGAATAGGGTTGGGTGGATAGCAAATTGAACAGCACGGCTGAGAGTATAAGCAGGCGGCTTAAAACCAGCATTGTCTTCCTTGGACATTTACCAGTGGTGTCACGAAAATCTTCCAGGAGTGGAGACTCTGATGAATTCCAGATTCGCGTGATTGAATGGAACATTCTGTAGTGGAGATTGCCAAGATTTAGAAATCTGGATAGTCTGGACAGGATATTGAAGAGCTGACCAATGTTGAGTGGATAGCCAGTGAACAGCACGGTTTCGAGTGTGAACAGACCACTAAGAAGCAGCATTGCATTACTTGGACATTCATCAGTGGTGTAACGAAAGCCTTCCTGGAATGCAGATTCAGATTATTTCCAGATTCACAGTGAATGAATGGAAATTTCTGTAGTAGAGATTCCAATGATTTCTGAACGCTGGGTTGTGTGGACAGGAAAATGAAGAGCTGACTAGGTTTGACTGGATTGCCAATTGAACAGCAAGGCTGTGAGTGTGAACAGCCGCTGAAAACCAGCATTGGATTACCTGGTCATTCACCAGTGTTGTTAGGAAAATCTGCCTGGTGTGGAGAGTCAGAGGAATTCCAGATTCGCAGGGAACGAATGGAACATTCTGAAGTGGAGATAAGAATGATTTCTGAAGGCTCGGTGTGTGGAAGGAAAATCAAGAGCTAACCAGCGTTCACTGGATAGCCAATTGAACAGCACGGCTGCGAGTGTTAACACGCAGCTGAAACCAGCCTTGGGTTGCTTGGACATTCACCAGTGGTGAAACGAAAACCTGCTGGGAGTGGAGAACAAGATGAATTCAAGATTCGCGTGAATGAATGAAACATTCTGTAGTGTAGATTGCAATGGTTTCTGAGGTTTGTATTGTCTGAACTGGAAAAAGAAGAACTCACCAGTGTTGAGTCGCTAGACCGTGAACAGCACGGGTTCGAGTGTGAATAGACCGCTGAAAACCATCATTGCGTTACTTGAACATTCAGCAGTGGTGCAATGAAAACCTGCCGGGAGTGGAGATTCAGATGAATTCCAGATTCGCAGTGAATGAAAGGAACATTCTGTAGTGGTGATTCCAATGATTTCTGAAGGCTGGGTTTTGTGGACACGAAAATGTAGAGCTGAACAGGGTGGAATGGATAGCCAAATGAACAGCACGTCTCGTAGTAAGAACAGGCCACTGAAAACCAGCTTTGGCTTAATTGGACATTCACAAGTGGTGTAACGAAAACCTGACGGGAGTTGAGAATTAGATGAATTTCAGATTTGCAGTCAATGAATGGAACATTCTGTGGAGGAGATACCAATTGTTTCTGAAGTTTGGGTTATGTGGACAGGAAAATGGAGCTGAAGAGGGTTGAGTGGATAGCAAATTGAACAGCACGGCTGAGAGTATGAGCAGGCCACTTAAAACCAGCATTGGCTTACTTGGATATTTACCAGTGGTGTCACGAAAACCTGCCGGGAGTGGAGATTCAGATGAATTCCAGATTCGCTGTGAATGAATGGAACATTCTGTAGTGGAGATAACAATGATTTCTCCAGTCTCTGTGGTGTGGACAGGAAAATGTAGAGCTGGCCAGGGTTGAGTGGATAGCCAATTGAACAGCACCACTGCGCTTGTGAAGAAAACACTTAAAACATTGGGTTACTTGGACATTCAACAGTGGTGTAACGAAAACCTGCCGGGAGTGGAGGTTCAGAGGAATTCCAGATTCGCAGTGAATGAATGGAACATTCTCTAGTGGAGATTCCAATGATTTCTGAAGGCTGGGTCGTGTGGAAGGAAAATCAAGAACTAATCAGGATTTAGTGGAAAGCCAATTGTATAGCATGGCTGCGAGTGTGAACATGCAGCTGAAAACCAGCATTGGGTTACTTGGACATTCATCAGTGGTGTAAGGAAAACCTGCATGGAGTGGAGAGTCAGTTGAATTCCACATTCGCAGTGAATGAATGGAACATTCTGTAGAGGAGATTCCAATGATTTCTGAAGCCTGTGTTGTGTGGACAGGAAAATGAAGAGCTGACCAGGCTTGAATCGATAGCCAAGTAAACAGCAGGGCTGCGAATATGAACAGGCCGCTGAAAACCAGCATTGGGTTACTTGGACATTCAACAGTGGTGTAATGAAAACCTGCGTGGAGTTGAGAGTCAGATGAATTCCAGATTCGCAGTGAATGAATGGAACATTCTGTAGTGGAGATAACAAAGATTTCTGAAGGCTGGTAGTGTGGTGGGACAATGAAGAGCTGAACAGGGTGGAGTGAATTGTCAATTAAACAGCACGGCTGCGAGTATGAACAGGCCTCTGAAAACCAGCATTGGCTTACTTGGACATTCACAAGTGGTGTAATGTTAACCAGGCGGGAGTGGAGAATCAGATAAACTCCAGACTCGCAGTGAATGAATGGAACATTCTGTAGTGGAGATTGCAATGATTTCTGAAATCTGGATTGTGGGGACACGAAAATGAAGAGCTGACCAGTGTTGAGTGGATAGCCTGTAAAAAGCCTCGGCTTCGAATGTGAACAGACCACTGAAAACCAGTATTGCATTACTTCGACTTTCAGCAGTGGTGTAACGAAAGCCTGCGTGGAGTGCAGATTCAGATGAATTCCAGATTCCCAGTGAATGAATGGAACATCCTGTAGTGGAGATTACAATGATTTCTGAAGGCTGGGTTGTGTGCACAGGAAAATGAGGAGCAAAACAGGTTGAGTGGATAGCCAATTGAACAGCACGACTGCGAACATGAACAGGCCTCTGAAAACCAGCATTGTTTTACTTGGACATTCACAAGTGGTGTAAGATAAATCTGCAGGTAGTGGAGATTCAGTTGAATTCCAGATTCGCAGTGAATGAATGGAACATTCTGTACTGGAGATTGCAATGATTTCTCAAGTCTGGATTGTTTGGACATGAAAATGAAGAGCTGACCACAGTTGTGTGGATACCCAGTAAAAAGCAGGGCTTAGAGTGTGAACAGACCGCTGAAAACCAGCATTGTGTTACTTGGACATTCATAAGTGGTGTAATGAAAGCCTACCTGGAGTGCAGATTCAGATGAATTCCAGATTGGCAGTGAATGAATGGAACATTCTGTACTGGCGATTCCAATGATTTCTGAAGTCTGATATTGTGGAAAAGAAAATGAAAGGCTGACCAGGTTTGAGTGGATAGACAATTGAACAGCACACTGCGAGTGTGAAAAGGCGGCTGAAAACCAGCATTGGATTACTTGGTCATTCACCAGTGCTGTAATGAAAACCTGCCTGGAGCGGAGAGTCAGATGAATTGCAGAATCGCAGTGAATGAATGGAACAGTCTGTAGTGGAGATCCCAATGATTTCTGAAGGCTGGTTTGTGTGGAGAGGAAAATGAAGAGCTGACCAATATTGAGTGGATAGCCCATTGAACAGCACTTCTGCGAGTTGAACATGCCTCTGAAAACCAGTATTGAGTTACTTGGACATTCACCAGTGGTGTAACGAAAACCTGCCAGGAGTGGAGGTTCAGATGAATTCCAGATTCGCAGTGAATGAATGGAACATTCTCTAGTGGTGATTCCAATGATTTCTGAAGGCTGGGTTTTGTGGACACGAAAATGTAGAGCTGAACAGGGTGGAGTGGTTAGCCAAATGAACAGCACGTCTCTTAGTATGAACAGGCCACTGAAAACCAGCATTGGCTTACTTGGACATTCACAAGTGGTGTAACGATAACCCGCCGGGAGTTGAGAGTCAGATGAATTTAAGATTCGCAGTGAATGAACGGAACATTCTGTGGAGGAGATACCAATTATTTCTGAAGGTTGGGTTATGAGGACAGGAAAATGTAGAGCTGAATAAGGTTGGGTGGATAGCAAATTGAACAGCACGGCTGAGAGTATAAGCAGGCGGCTTAAAACCAGCATTGGCTTCCTTGGACATATACCAGTGGTGTCACGAAAACCTGCCGGGAGTGGAGACTCTGATGAATTCCAGATTCGCGTGATTGAATGGAACATTCTGTAGTGGAGATTGCCAAGATTTAGAAATCTGGATAGTCTGGACAGGATATTGAAGAGCTGACCAATGTTGAGTGGATAGCCAGTGAACAGCACGGTTTCGAGTGTGAACAGACCACTAAGAAGCAGCATTGCATTACTTGGACATTCATCAGTGGTGTAACGAAAGCCTTCCTGGAATGCAGATTCAGATTATTTCCAGATTCACAGTGAATGAATGGAAATTTCTGTAGTAGAGATTCCAATGATTTCTGAACGCTGGGTTGTGTGGACAGGAAAATGAAGAGCTGACTAGGTTTGACTGGATTGCCAATTGAACAGCAAGGCTGTGAGTGTGAACAGCCGCTGAAAACCAGCATTGGATTACCTGGTCATTCACCAGTGTTGTTAGGAAAATCTGCCTGGTGTGGAGAGTCAGAGGAATTCCAGATTCGCAGGGAACGAATGGAACATTCTGAAGTGGAGATAAGAATGATTTCTGAAGGCTCGGTGTGTGGAAGGAAAATCAAGAGCTAACCAGCGTTCACTGGATAGCCAATTGAACAGCACGGCTGCGAGTGTTAACACGCAGCTGAAACCAGCCTTGGGTTGCTTGGACATTCACCAGTGGTGAAACGAAAACCTGCTGGGAGTGGAGAACAAGATGAATTCAAGATTCGCGTGAATGAATGAAACATTCTGTAGTGTAGATTGCAATGGTTTCTGGGGTTTGTATTGTCTGAACTGGAAAAAGAAGAACTCACCAGTGTTGAGTCGCTAGACCGTGAACAGCACGGGTTCGAGTGTGAATAGACCGCTGAAAACCATCATTGCGTTACTTGAACATTCAGCAGTGGTGCAATGAAAACCTGCCGGGAGTGGAGATTCAGATGAATTCCAGATTCGCAGTGAATGAATGGAACATTCTCTAGTGGTGATTCCAATGATTTCTGAAGGCTGGGTTTTGTGGACACGAAAATGTAGAGCTGAACAGGGTGGAATGGATAGCCAAATGAACAGCACGTCTCGTAGTAAGAACAGGCCACTGAAAACCAGCTTTGGCTTAATTGGACATTCACAAGTGGTGTAACGAAAACCTGACGGGAGTTGAGAATTAGATGAATTTCAGATTTGCAGTCAATGAATGGAACATTCTGTGGAGGAGATACCAATTGTTTCTGAAGTTTGGGTTATGTGGACAGGAAAATGGAGCTGAAGAGGGTTGAGTGGATAGCAAATTGAACAGCACGGCTGAGAGTATGAGCAGGCCACTTAAAACCAGCATTGGCTTACTTGGATATTTACCAGTGGTGTCACGAAAACCTGCCGGGAGTGGAGATTCAGATGAATTCCAGATTCGCTGTGAATGAATGGAACATTCTGTAGTGGAGATAACAATGATTTCTCCAGTCTCTGTGGTGTGGACAGGAAAATGTAGAGCTGGCCAGGGTTGAGTGGATAGCCAATTGAACAGCACCACTGCGCTTGTGAAGAAAACACTTAAAACATTGGGTTACTTGGACATTCAACAGTGGTGTAACGAAAACCTGCCGGGAGTGGAGGTTCAGAGGAATTCCAGATTCGCAGTGAATGAATGGAACATTCTCTAGTGGAGATTCCAATGATTTCTGAAGGCTGGGTCGTGTGGAAGGAAAATCAAGAACTAATCAGGATTTAGTGGAAAGCCAATTGTATAGCATGGCTGCGAGTGTGAACATGCAGCTGAAAACCAGCATTGGGTTACTTGGACATTCATCAGTGGTGTAAGGAAAACCTGCATGGAGTGGAGAGTCAGTTGAATTCCACATTCGCAGTGAATGAATGGAACATTCTGTAGAGGAGATTCCAATGATTTCTGAAGCCTGTGTTGTGTGGACAGGAAAATGAAGAGCTGACCAGGCTTGAATCGATAGCCAAGTAAACAGCAGGGCTGCGAATATGAACAGGCCGCTGAAAACCAGCATTGGGTTACTTGGACATTCAACAGTGGTGTAATGAAAACCTGCGTGGAGTTGAGAGTCAGATGAATTCCAGATTCGCAGTGAATGAACGGAACATTCTGTAGTGGAGATAACAAAGATTTCTGAAGGCTGGTAGTGTGGTGGGACAATGAAGAGCTGAACAGGGTGGAGTGAATTGTCAATTAAACAGCACGGCTGCGAGTATGAACAGGCCTCTGAAAACCAGCATTGGCTTACTTGGATTCACAAGTGGTGTAACGATAACCCGCCGGGAGTTGAGAGTCAGATGAATTTAAGATTCGCAGTGAATGAACGGAACTTTCTGTGGAGGAGATACCAATTATTTCTGAAGGTTGGGTTATGAGGACAGGAAAATGTAGAGCTGAATAGGGTTGGGTGGATAGCAAATTGAACAGCACGGCTGAGAGTATAAGCAGGCGGCTTAAAACCAGCATTGGCTTCCTTGGACATATACCAGTGGTGTCACGAAAACCTGCCTGGAGTGGAGACTCTGATGAATTCCAGATTCGCGTGATTGAATGGAACATTCTGTAGTGGAGATTGCCAAGATTTAGAAATCTGGATAGTCTGGACAGGATATTGAAGAGCTGACCAATGTTGAGTGGATAGCCAGTGAACAGCACGGTTTCGAGTGTGAACAGACCACTAAGAAGCAGCATTGCATTACTTGGACATTCATCAGTGGTGTAACGAAAGCCTTCCTGGAATGCAGATTCAGATTATTTCCAGATTCACAGTGAATGAATGGAAATTTCTGTAGTAGAGATTCCAATGATTTCTGAACGCTGGGTTGTGTGGACAGGAAAATGAAGAGCTGACTAGGTTTGACTGGATTGCCAATTGAACAGCAAGGCTGTGAGTGTGAACAGCCGCTGAAAACCAGCATTGGATTACCTGGTCATTCACCAGTGTTGTTAGGAAAATCTGCCTGGTGTGGAGAGTCAGAGGAATTCCAGATTCGCAGGGAACAAATGGAACATTCTGAAGTGGAGATAAGAATGATTTCTGAAGGCTCGGTGTGTGGAAGGAAAATCAAGAGCTAACCAGCGTTCACTGGATAGCCAATTGAACAGCACGGCTGCGAGTGTTAACACGCAGCTGAAACCAGCCTTGGGTTGCTTGGACATTCACCAGTGGTGAAACGAAAACCTGCTGGGAGTGGAGAACAAGATGAATTCAAGATTCGCGTGAATGAATGAAACATTCTGTAGTGTAGATTGCAATGGTTTCTGAGGTTTGTATTGTTTGAACTGGAAAAAGAAGAACTCACCAGTGTTGAGTCGCTAGACCGTGAACAGCACGGGTTCGAGTGTGAATAAACCGCTGAAAACCATCATTGCGTTACTTGAACATTCAGCAGCGGTGCAATGAAAACCTGCCGGGAGTGGAGATTCAGATGAATTCCAGATTCGCAGTGAATGAATGGAACATTCTCTAGTGGTGATTCCAATGATTTCTGAAGGCTGGGTTTTGTGGACACGAAAATGTAGAGCTGAACAGGGTGGAATGGATAGCCAAATGAACAGCACGTCTCGTAGTAAGAACAGGCCACTAAAAACCAGCTTTGGCTTAATTGGACATTCACAAGTGGTGTAATGAAAACCTGACGGGAGTTGAGAATTAGATGAATTTCAGATTTGCAGTCAATGAATGGAACATTCTGTGGAGGAGATACCAATTGTTTCTGAAGTTTGGGTTATGTGGACAGGAAAATGGAGCTGAAGAGGGTTGAGTGGATAGCAAATTGAACAGCACGGCTGAGAGTATGAGCAGGCCACTTAAAACCAGCATTGGCTTACTTGGATATTTACCAGTGGTGTCACGAAAACCTGCCGGGAGTGGAGATTCAGATGAATTCCAGATTCGCTGTGAATGAATGGAACATTCTGTAGTGGAGATAACAATGATTTCTCCAGTCTCTGTGGTGTGGACAGGAAAATGTAGAGCTGGCCAGGGTTGAGTGGATAGCCAATTGAACAGCACCACTGCGCTTTTGAAGAAAACACTTAAAACATTGGGTTACTTGGACATTCAACAGTGGTGTAACGAAAACCTGCCGGGAGTGGAGGTTCAGAGGAATTCCAGATTCGCAGTGAATGAATGGAACATTCTCTAGTGGAGATTCCAATGATTTCTGAAGGCTGGGTCATGTGGAAGGAAAATCAAGAACTATTCAGGATTTAGTGGAAAGCCAATTGTATAGCATGGCTGCGAGTGTGAACATGCAGCTGAAAACCAGCATTGGGTTACTTGGACATTCATCAGTGGTGTAAGGAAAACCTGCATGGAGTGGAGAGTCAGTTGAATTCCACATTCGCAGTGAATGAATGGAACATTCTGTAGAGGAGATTCCAATGTTTTCTGAAGCCTGTGTTGTGTGGACAGGAAAATGAAGAGCTGACCAGGCTTGAATCGATAGCCAAGTAAACAGCAGGGCTGCGAATATGAACAGGCCGCTGAAAACCAGCATTGGGTTACTTGGACATTCAACAGTGGTGTAATGAAAACCTGCGTGGAGTTGAGAGTCAGATGAATTCCAGATTCGCAGTGAATGAATGGAACATTCTGTAGTGGAGATAACAAAGATTTCTGAAGGCTGGTAGTGTGGTGGGACAATGAAGAGCTGAACAGGGTGGAGTGAATTGTCAATTAATCAGCACGGCTGCGAGTATGAACAGGCCTCTGAAAACCAGCATTGGCTTACTTGGACATTCACAAGTGGTGTAATGTTAACCAGGCGGGAGTGGAGAATCAGATAAACTCCAGACTCGCAGTGAATGAATGGAACATTCTGTAGTGGAGATTGCAATGATTTCTGAAATCTGGATTGTGGGGACACGAAAATGAAGAGCTGACCAGTGTTGAGTGGATAGCCTGTAAAAAGCCTCGGCTTCGAATGTGAACAGACCACTGAAAACCAGTATTGCATTACTTCGACTTTCAGCAGTGGTGTAACGAAAGCCTGCGTGGAGTGCAGATTCAGATGAATTCCAGATTCCCAGTGAATGAATGGAACATCCTGTAGTGGAGATTACAATGATTTCTGAAGGCTGGGTTGTGTGCACAGGAAAATGAGGAGCAAAACAGGTTGAGTGGATAGCCAATTGAACAGCACGACTGCGAAAATGAACAGGCCTCTGAAAACCAGCATTGTTTTACTTGGACATTCACAAGTGGTGTAAGATAAATCTGCAGGTAGTGGAGATTCAGTTGAATTCCAGATTCGCAGTGAATGAATGGAACATTCTGTACTGGAGATTGCAATGATTTCTCAAGTCTGGATTGTTTGGACATGAAAATGAAGAGCTGACCACAGTTGTTGGATACCCAGTAAAAAGCAGGGCTTAGAGTGTGAACAGACCGCTGAAAACCAGCATTGTGTTACTTGGACATTCATAAGTGGTGTAATGAAAGCCTACCTGGAGTGCAGATTCAGATGAATTCCAGATTGGCAGTGAATGAATGGAACATTCTGTACTGGCGATTCCAATGATTTCTGAAGTCTGATATTGTGGAAAAGAAAATGAAAGGCTGACCAGGTTTGAGTGGATAGACAATTGAACAGCACACTGCGAGTGTGAAAAGGCAGCTGAAAACCAGCATTGGATTACTTGGTCATTCACCAGTGCTGTAATGAAAACCTGCCTGGAGCGGAGAGTCAGATGAATTGCAGAATCGCAGTGAATGAATGGAACAGTCTGTAGTGGAGATCCCAATGATTTCTGAAGGCTGGTTTGTGTGGAGAGGAAAATGAAGAGCTGACCAACATTGAGTGGATAGCCCATTGAACAGCACTTCTGCGAGTTGAACATGCCTCTGAAAACCAGTATTGAGTTACTTGGACATTCACCAGTGGCGTAAAGAAAACCTGCCGGGAGTGGAGGTTCAGATGAATTCCAGATTCGCAGTGAATGAATGGAACATTCTCTAGTGGTGATTCCAATGATTTCTGAAGGCTGGGTTTTGTGGACACGAAAATGTAGAGCTGAACAGGGTGGAGTGGATAGCCAAATGAACAGCACGTCTCTTAGTATGAACAGGCCACTGAAAACCAGCATTGGCTTACTTGGACATTCACAAGTGGTGTAACGATAACCCGCCGGGAGTTGAGAGTCAGATGAATTTAAGATTCGCAGTGAATGAACGGAACATTCTGTGGAGGAGATACCAATTACTTCTGAAGGTTGGGTTATGAGGACAGGAAAATGTAGAGCTGAATAGGGTTGGGTGGATAGCAAATTGAACAGCACGGCTGAGTGTGTTAGCAGGCGGCTTAAAACCAGCATTGTCTTCCTTGGACATTTACCAGTGGTGTCACGAAAACCTTCCAGGAGTGGAGACTCTGATGAATTCCAGATTCGCGTGATTGAATGGAACATTCTGTAGTGGTGATTGCCAACATTTAGAAATCTGGATAGTCTGGACAGGATATTGAAGAGCTGACCGATATTGAGTGGATAGCCAATGAACAGCACGGTTTCGAGTGTGAACAGACCACTAAGAAGCAGCATTGCATTACTTGGACATTCATCAGTGGTGTAACGAAAGCCTTCCTGGAATGCAGATTCAGATTATTTCCAGATTCACAGTGAATGAATGGAAATTTCTGTATTAGAGATTCCAATGATTTCTGAACGCTGGGTTGTGTGGACAGGAAAATGAAGAGCTGACTAGGTTTGACTGGATTGCCAATTGAATAGCAAGGCTGTGAGTGTGAACAGCCGCTGAAAACCAGCATTGGATTACCTGGTCATTCACCAGTGTTGTTAGGAAAATCTGCCTGGTGTGGAGAGTCAGAGGAATTCCAGATTCGCAGGGAACGAATGGAACATTCTGAAGTGGAGATAAGAATGATTTCTGAAGGCTCGGTGTGTGGAAGGAAAATCAAGAGCTAACCAGCGTTCACTGGATAGCCAATTGAACAGCACGGCTGCGAGTGTTAACACGCAGCTGAAACCAGCCTTGGGTTGCTTGGACATTCACCAGTGGTGAAACGAAAACCTGCTGGGAGTGGAGAACAAGATGAATTCAAGATTCGCGTGAATGAATGAAACATTCTGTAGTGTAGATTGCAATGGTTTCTTAGGTTTGTATCGTCTGAACTGGAAAAAGAAGAACTCACCAGTGTTGAGTCGCTAGACCGTGAACAGCACGGGTTCGAGTGTGAATAGACCACTGAAAACCATCATTGCGTTACTTGAACATTCAGCAGCGGTGCAATGAAAACCTGCCGGGAGTGGAGATTCAGATGAATTCCAGATTCGCAGTGAATGAATGGAACATTCTGTAGTGGTGATTCCAATGATTTCTGAAGGCTGGGTTTTGTGGACACGAAAATGTAGAGCTGAACAGGGTGGAATGGATAGCCAAATGAACAGCACGTCTCGTAGTAAGAACAGGCCACTGAAAACCAGCTTTGGCTTAATTGGACATTCACAAGTGGTGTAACGAAAACCTGACGGGAGTTGAGAATTAGATGAATTTCAGATTTGCAGTCAATGAATGGAACATTCTGTGGAGGAGATACCAATTGTTTCTGAAGTTTGGGTTATGTGGACAGGAAAATGGAGCTGAAGAGGGTTGAGTGGATAGCAAATTGAACAGCACGGCTGAGAGTATGAGCAGGCCACTTAAAACCAGCATTGGCTTACTTGGATATTTACCAGTGGTGTCACGAAAACCTGCCGGGAGTGGAGATTCAGATGAATTCCAGATTCGCTGTGAATGAATGGAACATTCTGTAGTGGAGATAACAATGATTTCTCCAGTCTCTGTGGTGTGGACAGGAAAATGTAGAGCTGGCCAGGGTTGAGTGGATAGCCAATTGAACAGCACCACTGCGCTTGTGAAGAAAACACTTAAAACATTGGGTTACTTGGACATTCAACAGTGGTGTAACGAAAACCTGCCGGGAGTGGAGGTTCAGAGGAATTCCAGATTCGCAGTGAATGAATGGAACATTCTCTAGTGGAGATTCCAACGATTTCTGAAGGCTGGGTCGTGTGGAAGGAAAATCAAGAACTAATCAGGATTTAGTGGAAAGCCAATTGTATAGCATGGCTGCGAGTGTGAACATGCAGCTGAAAACCAGCATTGGGTTACTTGGACATTCATCAGTGGTGTAAGGAAAACCTGCATGGAGTGGAGAGTCAGTTGAATTCCACATTCGCAGTGAATGAATGGAACATTCTGTAGAGGAGATTCCAATGATTTCTGAAGCCTGTGTTGTGTGGACAGGAAAATGAAGAGCTGACCAGGCTTGAATCGATAGCCAAGTAAACAGCAGGGCTGCGAATATGAACAGGCCGCTGAAAACAAGCATTGGGTTACTTGGACATTCAACAGTGGTGTAATGAAAACCTGCGTGGAGTTGAGAGTCAGATGAATTCCAGATTCGCAGTGAATGAATGGAACATTCTGTAGTGGAGATAACAAAGATTTCTGAAGGCTGGTAGTGTGGTGGGACAATGAAGAGCTGAACAGGGTGGAGTGAATTGTCAATTAAACAGCACGGCTGCGAGTATGAACAGGCCTCTGAAAACCAGCATTGGCTTACTTGGACATTCACAAGTGGTGTAACGATAACCCGCCGGGAGTTGAGAGTCAGATGAATTTAAGATTCGCAGTGAATGAACGGAACATTCTGTGGAGGAGATACCAATTTTTTCTGAAGGTTGGGTTATGAGGACAGGACAATGTAGAGCTGAATAGGGTTGGGTGGATAGCAAATTGAACAGCACGGCTGAGAGTATAAGCAGGCGGCTTAAAACCAGCATTGGCTTCCTTGGACATATACCAGTGGTGTCACGAAAACCTGCCGGGAGTGGAGACTCTGATGAATTCCAGATTCGCGTGATTGAATGGAACATTCTGTAGTGGAGATTGCCAAGATTTAGAAATCTGGATAGTCTGGACAGGATATTGAAGAGCTGACCAATGTTGAGTGGATAGCCAGTGAACAGCACGGTTTCGAGTGTGAACAGACCACTAAGAAGCAGCATTGCATTACTTGGACATTCATCAGTGGTGTAACGAAAGCCTTCCTGGAATGCAGATTCAGATTATTTCCAGATTCACAGTGAATGAATGGAAATTTCTGTAGTAGAGATTCCAATGATTTCTGAACGCTGGGTTGTGTGGACAGGAAAATGAAGAGCTGACTAGGTTTGACTGGATTGCCAGTTGAACAGCAAGGCTGTGAGTGTGAACAGCCGCTGAAAACCAGCATTGGATTACCTGGTCATTCACCAGTGTTGTTAGGAAAATCTGCCTGGTGTGGAGAGTCAGAGGAATTCCAGATTCGCAGGGAACGAATGGAACATTCTGAAGTGGAGATAAGAATGATTTCTGAAGGCTCGGTGTGTGGAAGGAAAATCAAGAGCTAACCAGCGTTCACTGGATAGCCAATTGAACAGCACGGCTGCGAGTGTTAACACGCAGCTGAAACCAGCCTTGGGTTGCTTGGACATTCACCAGTGGTGAAACGAAAACCTGCTGGGAGTGGAGAACAAGATGAATTCAAGATTCGCGTGAATGAATGAAACATTCTGTAGTGTAGATTGCAATGGTTTCTGAGGTTTGTATTGTCTGAACTGGAAAAAGAAGAACTCACCAGTGTTGAGTCGCTAGACCGTGAACAGCACAGGTTTGAGTGTGAATAGACCGCTGAAAACCATCATTGCGTTACTTGAACATTCAGCAGTGGTGCAATGAAAACCTGCCGGGAGTGGAGATTCAGATGAATTCCAGATTCGCAGTGAATGCATGGAACATTCTCTAGTGGTGATTCCAATGATTTCTGAAGGCTGGGTTTTGTGGACACGAAAATGTAGAGCTGAACAGGGTGGAATGGATAGCCAAATGAACAGCACGTCTCGTAGTAAGAACAGGCCACTGAAAACCAGCTTTGGCTTAATTGGACATTCACAAGTGGTGTAACGAAAACCTGACGGGAGTTGAGAATTAGATGAATTTCAGATTTGCAGTCAATGAATGGAACATTCTGTGGAGGAGATACCAATTGTTTCTGAAGTTTGGGTTATGTGGACAGGAAAATGGAGCTGAAGAGGGTTGAGTGGATAGCAAATTGAACAGCACGGCTGAGAGTATGAGCAGGCCACTTAAAACCAGCATTGGCTTACTTGGATATTTACCAGTGGTGTCACGAAAACCTGCCGGGAGTGGAGATTCAGATGAATTCCAGATTCGCTGTGAATGAATGGAACATTCTGTAGTGGAGATAACAATGATTTCTCCAGTCTCTGTGGTGTGGACAGGAAAATGTAGAGCTGGCCAGGGTTGAGTGGATAGCCAATTGAACAGCACCACTGCGCTTGTGAAGAAAACACTTAAAACATTGGGTTACTTGGACATTCAACAGTGGTGTAACGAAAACCTGCCGGGAGTGGAGGTTCAGAGGAATTCCAGATTCGCAGTGAATGAATGGAACATTCTCTAGTGGAGATTCCAATGATTTCTGAAGGCTGGGTCGTGTGGAAGGAACATCAAGAACTAATCAGGATTTAGTGGAAAGCCAATTGTATAGCATGGCTGCGAGTGTGAACATGCAGTTGAAAACCAGCATTGGAGAGTCAGTTGAATTCCACATTCGCAGTGAATGAATGGAACATTCTGTAGAGGAGATTCCAATGATTTCTGAAGCCTGTGTTGTGTGGACAGGAAAATGTAGAGCTGACCAGGCTTGAATCGATAGCCAAGTAAACAGCAGGGCTGCGAATATGAACAGGCCGCTGAAAACCAGCATTGGGTTACTTGGACATTCAACAGTGGTGTAATGAAAACCTGCGTGGAGTTGAGAGTCAGATGAATTCCAGATTCGCAGTGAATGAATGGAACATTCTGTAGTGGAGATAACAAAGATTTCTGAAGGCTGGTAGTGTGGTGGGACAATGAAGAGCTGAACAGGGTGGAGTGAATTGTCAATTAAACAGCACGGCTGCGAGTATGAACAGGCCTCTGAAAACCAGCATTGGCTTACTTGGACATTCACAAGTGGTGTAATGTTAACCAGGCGGGAGTGGAGAATCAGATAAACTCCAGACTCGCAGTGAATGAATGGAACATTCTGTAGTGGAGATTGCAATGATTTCTGAAATCTGGATTGTGGGGACACGAAAATGAAGAGCTGACCAGTGTTGAGTGGATAGCCTTTAAAAAGCCTCGGCTTCGAATGTGAACAGACCACTGAAAACCAGTATTGCATTACTTCGACTTTCAGCAGTGTTGTAACGAAAGCCTGCGTGGAGTGCAGATTCAGATGAATTCCAGATTCCCAGTGAATGAATGGAACATCCTGTAGTGGAGATTACAATGATTTCTGAAGGCTGGGTTGTGTGCACAGGAAAATGAGGAGCAAAACAGGTTGAGTGGATAGCCAATTGAACAGCACGACTGCGAATATGAACAGGCCTCTGAAAACCAGCATTGTTTTACTTGGACATTCACAAGTGGTGTAAGATAAATCTGCAGGTAGTGGAGATTCAGTTGAATTCCAGATTCGCAGTGAATGAATGGAACATTCTGTACTGGAGATTGCAATGATTTCTCAAGTCTGGAATGTTTGGACATGAAAATGAAGAGCTGACCACAGTTGTTGGATACCCAGTAAAAAGCAGGGCTTAGAGTGTGAACAGACCGCTGAAAACCAGCATTGTGTTACTTGGACATTCATAAGTCGTGTAATGAAAGCCTACCTGGAGTGCAGATTCAGATGAATTCCAGATTGGCAGTGAATGAATGGAACATTCTGTACTGGCGATTCCAATGATTTCTGAAGTCTGATATTGTGGAAAAGAAAATGAAAGGCTGACCAGGTTTGAGTGGATAGACAATTGAACAGCACACTGCGAGTGTGAAAAGGCAGCTGAAAACCAGCATTGGATTACTTGGTCATTCACCAGTGCTGTAATGAAAACCTGCCTGGAGCGGAGAGTCAGATGAATTGCAGAATCGCAGTGAATGAATGGAACAGTCTGTAGTGGAGATCCCAATGATTTCTGAAGGCTGGTTTGTGTGGAGAGGAAAATGAAGAGCTGACCAATATTGAGTGGATAGCCCATTGAACAGCACTTCTGCGAGTTGAACATGCCTCTGAAAACCAGTATTGAGTTACTTGGACATTCACCAGTGGTGTAACGAAAACCTGCCGGGAGTGGAGGTTCAGATGAATTCCAGATTCGCAGTGAATGAATGGAACATTCTGTAGTGGTGATTCCAATGATTTCTGAAGGCTGGGTTTTGTGGACACGAAAATGTAGAGCTGAACAGGGTGGAGTGGATAGCCAAATGAACAGCACGTCTCTTAGTATGAACAGGCCACTGAAAACCAGCATTGGCTTACTTGGACATTCACAAGTGGTGTAACGATAACCCGCCGGGAGTTGAGAGTCAGATGAATTTAAGATTCGCAGTGAATGAACGGAACATTCTGTGGAGGAGATACCAATTATTTCTGAAGGTTGGGTTATGAGGACAGGAAAATGTAGAGCTGAATAGGGTTGGGTGGATAGCAAATTGAACAGCACGGCTGAGTGTGTTAGCAGGCGGCTTAAAACCAGCATTGTCTTCCTTGGACATTTACCAGTGGTGTCACGAAAACCTTCCAGGAGTGGAGACTCTGATGAATTCCAGATTCGCGTGACTGAATGGAACATTCTGTAGTGGTGATTGCCAAGATTTAGAAATCTGGATAGTCTGGACAGGATATTGAAGAGCTGACCGATATTGAGTGGATAGCCAATGAACAGCACGGTTTCGAGTGTGAACAGACCACTAAGAAGCAGCATTGCATTACTTGGACATTCATCAGTGGTGTAACGAAAGCCTTCCTGGAATGCAGATTCAGATTATTTCCAGATTCACAGTGAATGAATGGAAATTTCTGTAGTAGAGATTCCAATGATTTCTGAACGCTGGGTTGTGTGGACAGGAAAATGAAGAGCTGACTAGGTTTGACTGGATTGCCAATTGAACAGCAAGGCTGTGAGTGTGAACAGCCGCTGAAAACCAGCATTGGATTACCTGGTCATTCACCAGTGTTGTTAGGAAAATCTGCCTGGTGTGGAGAGTCAGAGGAATTCCAGATTCGCAGGGAACGAATGGAACATTCTGAAGTGGAGATAAGAATGATTTCTGAAGGCTCGGTGTGTGGAAGGAAAATCAAGAGCTAACCAGCGTTCACTGGATAGCCAATTGAACAGCACGGCTGCGAGTGTTAACACGCAGCTGAAACCAGCCTTGGGTTGCTTGGACATTCACCAGTGGTGAAACGAAAACCTGCTGGGAGTGGAGAACAAGATGAATTCAAGATTCGCGTGAATGAATGAAACATTCTGTAGTGTAGATTGCAATGGTTTCTGAGGTTTGTATTGTCTGAACTGGAAAAAGAAGAACTCACCAGTGTTGAGTCGCTAGACCGTGAACAGCACGGGTTCGAGTGTGAATAGACCGCTGAAAACCATCATTGCGTTACTTGAACATTCAGCAGTGGTGCAATGAAAACCTGCCGGGAGTGGAGATTCAGATGAATTCCAGATTCGCAGTGAATGAATGGAACATTCTCTAGTGGTGATTCCAATGATTTCTGAAGGCTGGGTTTTGTGGACACGAAAATGTAGAGCTGAACAGGGTGGAATGGATAGCCAAATGAACAGCACGTCTCGGAGTAAGAACAGGCCACTGAAAACCAGCTTTGGCTTAATTGGACATTCACAAGTGGTGTAACGAAAACCTGACGGGAGTTGAGAATTAGATGAATTTCAGATTTGCAGTCAATGAATGGAACATTCTGTGGAGGAGATACCAATTGTTTCTGAAGTTTGGGTTATGTGGACAAGAAAATGGAGCTGAGGAGGGTTGAGTGGATAGCAAATTGAACAGCACGGCTGAGAGTATGAGCAGGCCACTTAAAACCAGCATTGGCTTACTTGGATATTTACCAGTGGTGTCACGAAAACCTGCCGGGAGTGGAGATTCAGATGAATTCCAGATTCGCTGTGAATGAATGGAACATTCTGTAGTGGAGATAACAATGATTTCTCCAGTCTCTGTGGTGTGGACAGGAAAATGTAGAGCTGGCCAGGGTTGAGTGGATAGCCAATTGAACAGCACCACTGCGCTTGTGAAGAAAACACTTAAAACATTGGGTTACTTGGACATTCAACAGTGGTGTAACGAAAACCTGCCGGGAGTGGAGGTTCAGAGGAATTCCAGATTCGCAGTGAATGAATGGAACATTCTCTAGTGGAGATTCCAATGATTTCTGAAGGCTGGGTCGTGTGGAAGGAACATCAAGAACTAATCAGGATTTAGTGGAAAGCCAATTGTATAGCATGGCTGCGAGTGTGAACATGCAGCTGAAAACCAGCATTGGGTTACTTGGACATTCATCAGTGGTGTAAGGAAAACCTGCATGGAGTGGAGAGTCAGTTGAATTCCACATTCGCAGTGAATGAATGGAACATTCTGTAGAGGAGATTCCAATGATTTCTGAAGCCTGTGTTGTGTGGACAGGAAAATGAAGAGCTGACCAGGCTTGAATCGATAGCCAAGTAAACAGCAGGGCTGCGAATATGAACAGGCCGCTGAAAACCAGCATTGGGTTACTTGGACATTCAACAGTGGTGTAATGAAAACCTGCGTGGAGTTGAGAGTCAGATGAATTCCAGATTCGCAGTGAATGAATGGAACATTCTGTAGTGGAGATAACAAAGATTTCTGAAGGCTGGTAGTGTGGTGGGACAATGAAGAGCTGAACAGGGTGGAGTGAATTGTCAATTAAACAGCACGGCTGCGAGTATGAACAGGCCTCTGAAAACCAGCATTGGCTTACTTGGACATTCACAAGTGGTGTAATGTTAACCAGGCGGGAGTGGAGAATCAGATAAACTCCAGACTCGCAGTGAATGAATGGAACATTCTGTAGTGGAGATTGCAATGATTTCTGAAATCTGGATTGTGGGGACACGAAAATGAAGAGCTGACCAGTGTTGAGTGGATAGCCTGTAAAAAGCCTCGGCTTCGAATGTGAACAGACCACTGAAAACCAGTATTGCATTACTTCGACTTTCAGCAGTGGTGTAACGAAAGCCTCCGTGGAGTGCAGATTCAGATGAATTCCAGATTCCCAGTGAATGAATGGAACATCCTGTAGTGGAGATTACAATGATTTCTGAAGGCTGGGTTGTGTGCACAGGAAAATGAGGAGCAAAACAGGTTGAGTGGATAGCCAATTGAACAGCACGACTGCGAATATGAACAGGCCTCTGAAAACCAGCATTGTTTTACTTGGACATTCACAAGTGGTGTAAGATAAATCTGCAGGTAGTGGAGATTCAGTTGAATTCCAGATTCGCAGTGAATGAATGGAACATTCTGTACTGGAGATTGCAATGATTTCTCAAGTCTGGATTGTTTGGACATGAAAATGAAGAGCTGACCACAGTTGTGTGGATACCCAGTAAAAAGCAGGGCTTAGAGTGTGAACAGACCGCTGAAAACCAGCATTGTGTTACTTGGACATTCATAAGTGGTGTAATGAAAGCCTACCTGGAGTGCAGATTCAGATGAATTCCAGATTGGCAGTGAATGAATGGAACATTCTGTACTGGCGATTCAAATGATTTCTGAAGTCTGATATTGTGGAAAAGAAAATGAAAGGCTGACCAGGTTTGAGTGGATAGACAATTGAACAGCACACTGCGAGTGTGAAAAGGCGGCTGAAAACCAGCATTGGATTACTTGGTCATTCACCAGTGCTGTAATGAAAACCTGCCTGGAGTGGAGAGTCAGATGAATTGCAGAATCGCAGTGAATGAATGGAACAGTCTGTAGTGGAGATCCTAATGATTTCTGAAGGCTGGTTTGTGTGGAGAGGAAAATGAAGAGCTGACCAATATTGAGTGGATAGCCCATTGAACAGCACTTCTGCGAGTTGAACAGGCCTCTGAAAACCAGCATTGGCTTACTTGGACATTCACAAGTGGTGTAACGATAACCCGCCGGGAGTTGAGAGTCAGATGAATTTAAGATTCTTAGTGAATGAACGGAACATTCTGTGGAGGAGATACCAATTATTTCTGAAGGTTGGGTTATGAGGACAGGAAAATGTAGAGCTGAATAGGGTTGGGTGGATAGCAAATTGAACAGCACGGCTGAGTGTGTTAGCAGGCGGCTTAAAACCAGCATTGTCTTCCTTGGACATTTACAAGTGGTGTCACGAAAACCTTCCAGGAGTGGAGACTCTGATGAATTCCAGATTCGCGTGACTGAATGGAACATTCTGTAGTGGTGATTGCCAACATTTAGAAATCTGGATAGTCTGGACAGGATATTGAAGAGCTGACCGATATTGAGTGGATAGCCAATGAACAGCACGGTTTCGAGTGTGAACAGACCACTAAGAAGCAGCATTGCATTACTTGGACATTCATCAGTGGTGTAACGAAAGCCTTCCTGGAATGCAGATTCAGATTATTTCCAGATTCACAGTGAATGAATGGAAATTTCTGTAGTAGAGATTCCAATGATTTCTGAACGCTGGGTTGTGTGGACAGGAAAATGAAGAGCTGACTAGGTTTGACTGGATTGCCAATTGAACAGCAAGGCTGTGAGTGTGAACAGCCGCTGAAAACCAGCATTGGATTACCTGGTCATTCACCAGTGTTGTTAGGAAAATCTGCCTGGTGTGGAGAGTCAGAGGAATTCCAGATTCGCAGGGAACGAATGGAACATTCTGAAGTGGAGATAAGAATGATTTCTGAAGGCTCGGTGTGTGGAAGGAAAATCAAGAGCTAACCAGCGTTCACTGGATAGCCAATTGAACAGCACGGCTGCGAGTGTTAACACGCAGCTGAAACCAGCCTTGGGTTGCTTGGACATTCACCAGTGGTGAAACGAAAACCTGCTGGGAGTGGAGAACAAGATGAATTCAAGATTCGCGTGAATGAATGAAACATTCTGTAGTGTAGATTGCAATGGTTTCTGAGGTTTGTATTGTCTGAACTGGAAAAAGAAGAACTCACCAGTGTTGAGTCGCTAGACCGTGAACAGCACGGGTTCGAGTGTGAATAGACCGCTGAAAACCATCATTGCGTTACTTGAACATTCAGCAGCGGTGCAATGAAAACCTGCCGGGAGTGGAGATTCAGATGAATTCCAGATTCGCAGTGAATGAATGGAACATTCTCTAGTGGTGATTCCAATGATTTCTGAAGGCTGGGTTTTGTGGACACGAAAATGTAGAGCTGAACAGGGTGGAATGGATAGCCAAATGAACAGCACGTCTCGTAGTAAGAACAGGCCACTGAAAACCAGCTTTGGCTTAATTGGACATTCACAAGTGGTGTAACGAAAACCTGACGGGAGTTGAGAATTAGATGAATTTCAGATTTGCAGTCAATGAATGGAACATTCTGTGGAGGAGATACCAATTGTTTCTGAGGTTTGGGTTATGTGGACAGGAAAATGGAGCTGAAGAGGGTTGAGTGGATAGCAAATTGAACAGCACGGCTGAGAGTATGAGCAGGCCACTTAAAACCAGCATTGGCTTACTTGGATATTTACCAGTGGTGTCACGAAAACCTGCCGGGAGTGGAGATTCAGATGAATTCCAGATTCGCTGTGAATGAATGGAACATTCTGTAGTGGAGATAACAATGATTTCTCCAGTCTCTGTGGTGTGGACAGGAAAATGTAGAGCTGGCCAGGGTTGAGTGGATAGCCAATTGAACAGCACCACTGCGCTTGTGAAGAAAACACTTAAAACATTGGGTTACTTGGACATTCAACAGTGGTGTAACGAAAACCTGCCGGGAGTGGAGGTTCAGAGGAATTCCAGATTCGCAGTGAATGAATGGAACATTCTCTAGTGGAGATTCCAATGATTTCTGAAGGCTGGGTCGTGTGGAAGGAACATCAAGAACTAATCAGGATTTAGTGGAAAGCCAATTGTATAGCATGGCTGCGAGTGTGAACATGCAGCTGAAAACCAGCATTGGGTTACTTGGACATTCATCAGTGGTGTAAGGAAAACCTGCATGGAGTGGAGAGTCAGTTGAATTCCACATTCGCAGTGAATGAATGGAACATTCTGTAGAGGAGATTCCAATGATTTCTGAAGCCTGTGTTGTGTGGACAGGAAAATGAAGAGCTGACCAGGCTTGAATCGATAGCCAAGTAAACAGCAGGGCTGCGAATATGAACAGGCCGCTGAAAACCAGCATTGGGTTACTTGGACATTCAACAGTGGTGTAATGAAAACCTGCGTGGAGTTGAGAGTCAGATGAATTCCAGATTCGCAGTGAATGAATGGAACATTCTGTAGTGGAGATAACAAAGATTTCTGAAGGCTGGTAGTGTGGTGGGACAATGAAGAGCTGAACAGGGTGGAGTGAATTGTCAATTAAACAGCACGGCTGCGAGTATGAACAGGCCTCTGAAAACCAGCATTGGCTTACTTGGACATTCACAAGTGGTGTAATGTTAACCAGGCGGGAGTGGAGAATCAGATAAACTCCAGACTCGCAGTGAATGAATGGAACATTCTGTAGTGGAGATTGCAATGATTTCTGAAATCTGGATTGTGGGGACACGAAAATGAAGAGCTGACCAGTGTTGAGTGGATAGCCTGTAAAAAGCCTCGGCTTCGAATGTGAACAGACCACTGAAAACCAGTATTGCATTACTTCGACTTTCAGCAGTGGTGTAACGAAAGCCTCCGTGGAGTGCAGATTCAGATGAATTCCAGATTCCCAGTGAATGAATGGAACATCCTGTAGTGGAGATTACAATGATTTCTGAAGGCTGGGTTGTGTGCACAGGAAAATGAGGAGCAAAACAGGTTGAGTGGATAGCCAATTGAACAGCACGACTGCGAATATGAACAGGCCTCTGAAAACCAGCATTGTTTTACTTGGACATTCACAAGTGGTGTAAGATAAATCTGCAGGTAGTGGAGATTCAGTTGAATTCCAGATTCGCAGTGAATGAATGGAACATTCTGTACTGGAGATTGCAATGATTTCTCAAGTCTGGATTGTTTGGACATGAAAATGAAGAGCTGACCACAGTTGTGTGGATACCCAGTAAAAAGCAGGGCTTAGAGTGTGAACAGACCGCTGAAAACCAGCATTGTGTTACTTGGACATTCATAAGTGGTGTAATGAAAGCCTACCTGGAGTGCAGATTCAGATGAATTCCAGATTGGCAGTGAATGAATGGAACATTCTGTACTGGCGATTCAAATGATTTCTGAAGTCTGATATTGTGGAAAAGAAAATGAAAGGCTGACCAGGTTTGAGTGGATAGACAATTGAACAGCACACTGCGAGTGTGAAAAGGCGGCTGAAAACCAGCATTGGATTACTTGGTCATTCACCAGTGCTGTAATGAAAATCTGCCTGGAGTGGAGAGTCAGATGAATTGCAGAATCGCAGTGAATGAATGGAACAGTCTGTAGTGGAGATCCTAATGATTTCTGAAGGCTGGTTTGTGTGGAGAGGAAAATGAAGAGCTGACCAATATTGAGTGGATAGCCCATTGAACAGCACTTCTGCGAGTTGAACAGGCCTCTGAAAACCAGCATTGGCTTACTTGGACATTCACAAGTGGTGTAACGATAACCCGCCGGGAGTTGAGAGTCAGATGAATTTAAGATTCTTAGTGAATGAACGGAACATTCTGTGGAGGAGATACCAATTATTTCTGAAGGTTGGGTTATGAGGACAGGAAAATGTAGAGCTGAATAGGGTTGGGTGGATAGCAAATTGAACAGCACGGCTGAGTGTGTTAGCAGGCGGCTTAAAACCAGCATTGTCTTCCTTGGACATTTACAAGTGGTGTCACGAAAACCTTCCAGGAGTGGAGACTCTGATGAATTCCAGATTCGCGTGACTGAATGGAACATTCTGTAGTGGTGATTGCCAACATTTAGAAATCTGGATAGTCTGGACAGGATATTGAAGAGCTGACCGATATTGAGTGGATAGCCAATGAACAGCACGGTTTCGAGTGTGAACAGACCACTAAGAAGCAGCATTGCATTACTTGGACATTCATCAGTGGTGTAACGAAAGCCTTCCTGGAATGCAGATTCAGATTATTTCCAGATTCACAGTGAATGAATGGAAATTTCTGTAGTAGAGATTCCAATGATTTCTGAACGCTGGGTTGTGTGGACAGGAAAATGAAGAGCTGACTAGGTTTGACTGGATTGCAATTGAACAGCAAGGCTGTGAGTGTGAACAGCCGCTGAAAACCAGCATTGGATTACCTGGTCATTCACCAGTGTTGTTAGGAAAATCTGCCTGGTGTGGAGAGTCAGAGGAATTCCAGATTCGCAGGGAACGAATGGAACATTCTGAAGTGGAGATAAGAATGATTTCTGAAGGCTCGGTGTGTGGAAGGAAAATCAAGAGCTAACCAGCGTTCACTGGATAGCCAATTGAACAGCACGGCTGCGAGTGTTAACACGCAGCTGAAACCAGCCTTGGGTTGCTTGGACATTCACCAGTGGTGAAACGAAAACCTGCTGGGAGTGGAGAACAAGATGAATTCAAGATTCGCGTGAATGAATGAAACATTCTGTAGTGTAGATTGCAATGGTTTCTGAGGTTTGTATTGTCTGAACTGGAAAAAGAAGAACTCACCAGTGTTGAGTCGCTAGACCGTGAACAGCACGGGTTCGAGTGTGAATAGACCGCTGAAAACCATCATTGCGTTACTTGAACATTCAGCAGCGGTGCAATGAAAACCTGCCGGGAGTGGAGATTCAGATGAATTCCAGATTCGCAGTGAATGAATGGAACATTCTCTAGTGGTGATTCCAATGATTTCTGAAGGCTGGGTTTTGTGGACACGAAAATGTAGAGCTGAACAGGGTGGAATGGATAGCCAAATGAACAGCAGGTCTCGTAGTAAGAACAGGCCACTGAAAACCAGCTTTGGCTTAATTGGACATTCACAAGTGGTGTAACGAAAACCTGACGGGAGTTGAGAATTAGATGAATTTCAGATTTGCAGTCAATGAATGGAACATTCTGTGGAGGAGATACCAATTGTTTCTGAAGTTTGGGTTATGTGGACAGGAAAATGGAGCTGAAGAGGGTTGAGTGGATAGCAAATTGAACAGCACGGCTGAGAGTATGAGCAGGCCACTTAAAACCAGCATTGGCTTACTTGGATATTTACCAGTGGTGTCACGAAAACCTGCCGGGAGTGGAGATTCAGATGAATTCCAGATTCGCTGTGAATGAATGGAACATTCTGTAGTGGAGATAACAATGATTTCTCCAGTCTCTGTGGTGTGGACAGGAAAATGTAGAGCTGGCCAGGGTTGAGTGGATAGCCAATTGAACAGCACCACTGCGCTTGTGAAGAAAACACTTAAAACATTGGGTTACTTGGACATTCAACAGTGGTGTAACGAAAACCTGCCGGGAGTGGAGGTTCAGAGGAATTCCAGATTCGCAGTGAATGAATGGAACATTCTCTAGTGGAGATTCCAATGATTTCTGAAGGCTGGGTCGTGTGGAAGGAACATCAAGAACTAATCAGGATTTAGTGGAAAGCCAATTGTATAGCATGGCTGCGAGTGTGAACATGCAGCTGAAAACCAGCATTGGGTTACTTGGACATTCATCAGTGGTGTAAGGAAAACCTGCATGGAGTGGAGAGTCAGTTGAATTCCACATTCGCAGTGAATGAATGGAACATTCTGTAGAGGAGATTCCAATGATTTCTGAAGCCTGTGTTGTGTGGACAGGAAAATGAAGAGCTGACCAGGCTTGAATCGATAGCCAAGTAAACAGCAGGGCTGCGAATATGAACAGGCCGCTGAAAACCAGCATTGGGTTACTTGGACATTCAACAGTGGTGTAATGAAAACCTGCGTGGAGTTGAGAGTCAGATGAATTCCAGATTCGCAGTGAATGAATGGAACATTCTGTAGTGGAGATAACAAAGATTTCTGAAGGCTGGTAGTGTGGTGGGACAATGAAGAGCTGAACAGGGTGGAGTGAATTGTCAATTAAACAGCACGGCTGCGAGTATGAACAGGCCTCTGAAAACCAGCATTGGCTTACTTGGACATTCACAAGTGGTGTAATGTTAACCAGGCGGGAGTGGAGAATCAGATAAACTCCAGACTCGCAGTGAATGAATGGAACATTCTGTAGTGGAGATTGCAATGATTTCTGAAATCTGGATTGTGGGGACACGAAAATGAAGAGCTGACCAGTGTTGAGTGGATAGCCTGTAAAAAGCCTCGGCTTCGAATGTGAACAGACCACTGAAAACCAGTATTGCATTACTTCGACTTTCAGCAGTGGTGTAACGAAAGCCTGCGTGGAGTGCAGATTCAGATGAATTCCAGATTCCCAGTGAATGAATGGAACATCCTGTAGTGGAGATTACAATGATTTCTGAAGGCTGGGTTGTGTGCACAGGAAAATGAGGAGCAAAACAGGTTGAGTGGATAGCCAATTGAACAGCACGACTGCGAATATGAACAGGCCTCTGAAAACCAGCATTGTTTTACTTGGACATTCACAAGTGGTGTAAGATAAATCTGCAGGTAGTGGAGATTCAGTTGAATTCCAGATTCGCAGTGAATGAATGGAACATTCTGTACTGGAGATTGCAATGATTTCTCAAGTCTGGATTGTTTGGACATGAAAATGAAGAGCTGACCACAGTTGTGTGGATACCCAGTAAAAAGCAGGGCTTAGAGTGTGAACAGACTGCTGAAAACCAGCATTGTGTTACTTGGACATTCATAAGTGGTGTAATGAAAGCCTACCTGGAGTGCAGATTCAGATGAATTCCAGATTGGCAGTGAATGAATGGAACATTCTGTACTGGCGATTCCAATGATTTCTGAAGTCTGATATTGTGGAAAAGAAAATGAAAGGCTGACCAGGTTTGAGTGGATAGACAATTGAACAGCACACTGCGAGTGTGAAAAGGCAGCTGAAAACCAGCATTGGATTACTTGGTCATTCACCAGTGCTGTAATGAAAACCTGCCTGGAGTGGAGAGTCAGATGAATTGCAGAATCGCAGTGAATGAATGGAACAGTCTGTAGTGGAGATCCCAATGATTTCTGAAGGCTGGTTTGTGTGGAGAGGAAAATGAAGAGCTGACCAATATTGAGTGGATAGCCCATTGAACAGCACTTCTGCGAGTTGAACATGCCTCTGAAAACCAGTATTGAGTTACTTGGACATTCACCAGTGGCGTAACGAAAACCTGCCAGGAGTGGAGGTTCAGATGAATTCCAGATTCGCAGTGAATGAATGGAACATTCTCTAGTGGTGATTCCAATGATTTCTGAAGGCTGGGTTTTGTGGACACGAAAATGTAGAGCTGAACAGGGTGGAGTGGATAGCCAAATGAACAGCACGTCTCTTAGTATGAACAGGCCACTGAAAACCAGCATTGGCTTACTTGGACATTCACAAGTGGTGTAACGATAACCCGCCGGGAGTTGAGAGTCAGATGAATTTAAGATTCGCAGTGAATGAACGGAACATTCTGTGGAGGAGATACCAATTATTTCTGAAGGTTGGGTTATGAGGACAGGAAAATGTAGAGCTGAATAGGGTTGGGTGATTAGCAAATTGAACAGCACGGCTGAGTGTGTTAGCAGGCGGCTTAAAACCAGCATTGTCTTCCTTGGACATTTACCAGTGGTGTCACGAAAACCTTCCAGGAGTGGAGACTCTGATGAATTCCAGATTCGCGTGACTGAATGGAACATTCTGTAGTGGTGATTGCCAACATTTAGAAATCTGGATAGTCTGGACAGGATATTGAAGAGCTGACCGATATTGAGTGGATAGCCAATGAACAGCACGGTTTCGAGTGTGAACAGACCACTAAGAAGCAGCATTGCATTACTTGGACATTCATCAGTGGTGTAACGAAAGCCTTCCTGGAATGCAGATTCAGAGTATTTCCAGATTCACAGTGAATGAATGGAAATTTCTGTAGTAGAGATTCCAATGATTTCTGAACGCTGGGTTGTGTGGACAGGAAAATGAAGAGCTGACTAGGTTTGACTGGATTGCCAATTGAACAGCAAGGCTGTGAGTGTGAACAGCCGCTGAAAACCAGCATTGGATTACCTGGTCATTCACCAGTGTTGTTAGGAAAATCTGCCTGGTGTGGAGAGTCAGAGGAATTCCAGATTCGCAGGGAACGAATGGAACATTCTGAAGTGGAGATAAGAATGATTTCTGAAGGCTCGGTGTGTGGAAGGAAAATCAAGAGCTAACCAGCGTTCACTGGATAGCCAATTGAACAGCACGGCTGCGAGTGTTAACACGCAGCTGAAACCAGCCTTGGGTTGCTTGGACATTCACCAGTGGTGAAACGAAAACCTGCTGGGAGTGGAGAACAAGATGAATTCAAGATTCGCGTGCAATGGTTTCTGAGGTTTGTATTGTCTGAACTGGAAAAAGAAGAACTCACCAGTGTTGAGTCGCTAGACCGTGAACAGCACGGGTTCGAGTGTGAATAGACCGCTGAAAACCATCATTGCGTTACTTGAACATTCAGCAGTGGTGCAATGAAAACCTGCCGGGAGTGGAGATTCAGATGAATTCCAGATTCGCAGTGAATGAGTGGAACATTCTGTAGTGGTGATTCCAATGATTTCTGAAGGCTGGGTTTTGTGGACACGAAAATGTAGAGCTGAACAGGGTGGAATGGATAGCCAAATGAACAGCACGTCTCGTAGTAAGAACAGGCCACTGAAAACCAGCTTTGGCTTAATTGGACATTCACAAGTGGTGTAACGAAAACCTGACGGGAGTTGAGAATTAGATGAATTTCAGATTTGCAGTCAATGAATGGAACATTCTGTGGAGGAGATACCAATTGTTTCTGAAGTTTGGGTTATGTGGACAGGAAAATGGAGCTGAAGAGGGTTGAGTGGATAGCAAATTGAACAGCACGGCTGAGAGTATGAGCAGGCCACTTAAAACCAGCATTGGCTTACTTGGATATTTACCAGTGGTGTCACGAAAACCTGCCGGGAGTGGAGATTCAGATGAATTCCAGATTCGCTGTGAATGAATGGAACATTCTGTAGTGGAGATAACAATGATTTCTCCAGTCTCTGTGGTGTGGACAGGAAAATGTAGAGCTGGCCAGGGTTGAGTGGATAGCCAATTGAACAGCACCACTGCGCTTGTGAAGAAAACACTTAAAACATTGGGTTACTTGGACATTCAACAGTGGTGTAACGAAAACCTGCCGGGAGTGGAGGTTCAGAGGAATTCCAGATTCGCAGTGAATGAATGGAACATTCTCTAGTGGAGATTCCAATGATTTCTGAAGGCTGGGTCGTGTGGAAGGAAAATCAAGAACTAATCAGGATTTAGTGGAAAGCCAATTGTATAGCATGGCTGCGAGTGTGAACATGCAGCTGAAAACCAGCATTGGGTTACTTGGACATTCATCAGTGGTGTAAGGAAAACCTGCATGGAGTGGAGAGTCAGTTGAATTCCACATTCGCAGTGAATGAATGGAACATTCTGTAGAGGAGATTCCAATGATTTCTGAAGCCTGTGTTGTGTGGACAGGAAAATGAAGAGCTGACCAGGCTTGAATCGATAGCCAAGTAAACAGCAGGGCTGCGAATATGAACAGGCCGCTGAAAACCAGCATTGGGTTACTTGGACATTCAACAGTGGTGTAATGAAAACCTGCGTGGAGTTGAGAGTCAGATGAATTCCAGATTCGCAGTGAATGAATGGAACATTCTGTAGTGGAGATAACAAAGATTTCTGAAGGCTGGTAGTGTGGTGGGACAATGAAGAGCTGAACAGGGTGGAGTGAATTGTCAATTAAACAGCACGGCTGCGAGTATGAACAGGCCTCTGAAAACCAGCATTGGCTTACTTGGACATTCACAAGTGGTGTAATGTTAACCAGGCGGGAGTGGAGAATCAGATAAACTCCAGACTCGCAGTGAATGAATGGAACATTCTGTAGTGGAGATTGCAATGATTTCTGAAATCTGGATTGTGGGGACACGAAAATGAAGAGCTGACCAGTGTTGAGTGGATAGCCTGTAAAAAGCCTCGGCTTCGAATGTGAACAGACCACTGAAAACCAGTATTGCATTACTTCGACTTTCAGCAGTGGTGTAACGAAAGCCTGCGTGGAGTGCAGATTCAGATGAATTCCAGATTCCCAGTGAATGAATGGAACATCCTGTAGTGGAGATTACAATGATTTCTGAAGGCTGGGTTGTGTGCACAGGAAAATGAGGAGCAAAACAGGTTGAGTGGATAGCCAATTGAACAGCACGACTGCGAACATGAACAGGCCTCTGAAAACCAGCATTGTTTTACTTGGACATTCACAAGTGGTGTAAGATAAATCTGCAGGTAGTGGAGATTCAGTTGAATTCCAGATTCGCAGTGAATGAATGGAACATTCTGTACTGGAGATTGCAATGATTTCTCAAGTCTGGATTGTTTGGACATGAAAATGAAGAGCTGACCACAGTTGTGTGGATACCCAGTAAAAAGCAGGGCTTAGAGTGTGAACAGACCGCTGAAAACCAGCATTGTGTTACTTGGACATTCATAAGTGGTGTAATGAAAGCCTACCTGGAGTGCAGATTCAGATGAATTCCAGATTGGCAGTGAATGAATGGAACATTCTGTACTGGCGATTCCAATGATTTCTGAAGTCTGATATTGTGGAAAAGAAAATGAAAGGCTGACCAGGTTTGAGTGGATAGACAATTGAACAGCACACTGCGAGTGTGAAAAGGCGGCTGAAAACCAGCATTGGATTACTTGGTCATTCACCAGTGCTGTAATGAAAACCTGCCTGGAGCGGAGAGTCAGATGAATTGCAGAATCGCAGTGAATGAATGGAACAGTCTGTAGTGGAGATCCCAATGATTTCTGAAGGCTGGTTTGTGTGGAGAGGAAAATGAAGAGCTGACCAATATTGAGTGGATAGCCCATTGAACAGCACTTCTGCGAGTTGAACATGCCTCTGAAAACCAGTATTGAGTTTCTTGGACATTCACCAGTGGCGTAACGAAAACCTGCCAGGAGTGGAGGTTCAGATGAATTCCAGATTCGCAGTGAATGAATGGAACATTCTCTAGTGGTGATTCCAATGATTTCTGAAGGCTGGGTTTTGTGGACACGAAAATGTAGAGCTGAACAGGGTGGAGTGGATAGCCAAATGAACAGCACGTCTCTTAGTATGAACAGGCCACTGAAAACCAGCATTGGCTTACTTGGACATTCACAAGTGGTGTAACGATAACCCGCCGGGAGTTGAGAGTCAGATGAATTTAAGATTCGCAGTGAATGAACGGAACATTCTGTGGAGGAGATACCAATTATTTCTGAAGGTTGGGTTATGAGGACAGGAAAATGTAGAGCTGAATAGGGTTGGGTGGATAGCAAATTGAACAGCACGGCTGAGTGTGTTAGCAGGCGGCTTAAAACCAGCATTGTCTTCCTTGGACATTTACCAGTGGTGTCACGAAAACCTTCCAGGAGTGGAGACTCTGATGAATTCCAGATTCGCGTGACTGAATGGAACATTCTGTAGTGGTGATTGCCAACATTTAGAAATCTGGATAGTCTGGACAGGATATTGAAGAGCTGACCGATATTGAGTGGATAGCCAATGAACAGCACGGTTTCGAGTGTGAACAGACCACTAAGAAGCAGCATTGCATTACTTGGACATTCATCAGTGGTGTAACGAAAGCCTTCCTGGAATGCAGATTCAGATTATTTCCAGATTCACAGTGAATGAATGGAAATTTCTGTAGTAGAGATTCCAATGATTTCTGAACGCTGGGTTGTGTGGACAGGAAAATGAAGAGCTGACTAGGTTTGACTGGATTGCCAATTGAACAGCAAGGCTGTGAGTGTGAACAGCCGCTGAAAACCAGCATTGGATTACCTGGTCATTCACCAGTGTTGTTAGGAAAATCTGCCTGGTGTGGAGAGTCAGAGGAATTCCAGATTCGCAGGGAACGAATGGAACATTCTGAAGTGGAGATAAGAATGATTTCTGAAGGCTCGGTGTGTGGAAGGAAAATCAAGAGCTAACCAGCGTTCACTGGATAGCCAATTGAACAGCACGGCTGCGAGTGTTAACACGCAGCTGAAACCAGCCTTGGGTTGCTTGGACATTCACCAGTGGTGAAACGAAAACCTGCTGGGAGTGGAGAACAAGATGAATTCAAGATTCGCGTGCAATGGTTTCTGAGGTTTGTATTGTCTGAACTGGAAAAAGAAGAACTCACCAGTGTTGAGTCGCTAGACCGTGAACAGCACGGGTTCGAGTGTGAATAGACCGCTGAAAACCATCATTGCGTTACTTGAACATTCAGCAGTGGTGCAATGAAAACCTGCCGGGAGTGGAGATTCAGATGAATTCCAGATTCGCAGTGAATGAATGGAACATTCTCTAGTGGTGATTCCAATGATTTCTGAAGGCTGGGTTTTGTGGACACGAAAATGTAGAGCTGAACAGGGTGGAATGGATAGCCAAATGAACAGCACGTCTCGTAGTAAGAACAGGCCACTGAAAACCAGCTTTGGCTTAATTGGACATTCACAAGTGGTGTAACGAAAACCTGACGGGAGTTGAGAATTAGGTGAATTTCAGATTTGCAGTCAATGAATGGAACATTCTGTGGAGGAGATACCAATTGTTTCTGAAGTTTGGGTTATGTGGACAGGAAAATGGAGCTGAAGAGGGTTGAGTGGATAGCAAATTGAACAGCACGGCTGAGAGTATGAGCAGGCCACTTAAAACCAGCATTGGCTTACTTGGATATTTACCAGTGGTGTCACGAAAACCTGCCGGGAGTGGAGATTCAGATGAATTCCAGATTCGCTGTGAATGAATGGAACATTCTGTAGTGGAGATAACAATGATTTCTCCAGTCTCTGTGGTGTGGACAGGAAAATGTAGAGCTGGCCAGGGTTGAGTGGATAGCCAATTGAACAGCACCACTGCGCTTGTGAAGAAAACACTTAAAACATTGGGTTACTTGGACATTCAACAGTGGTGTAACGAAAACCTGCCGGGAGTGGAGGTTCAGAGGAATTCCAGATTCGCAGTGAATGAATGGAACATTCTCTAGTGGAGATTCCAATGATTTCTGAAGGCTGGGTCGTGTGGAAGGAACATCAAGAACTAATCAGGATTTAGTGGAAAGCCAATTGTATAGCATGGCTGCGAGTGTGAACATGCAGCTGAAAACCAGCATTGGGTTACTTGGACATTCATCAGTGGTGTAAGGAAAACCTGCATGGAGTGGAGAGTCAGTTGAATTCCACATTCGCAGTGAATGAATGGAACATTCTGTAGAGGAGATTCCAATGATTTCTGAAGCCTGTGTTGTGTGGACAGGAAAATGAAGAGCTGACCAGGCTTGAATCGATAGCCAAGTAAACAGCAGGGCTGCGAATATGAACAGGCCGCTGAAAACCAGCATTGGGTTACTTGGACATTCAACAGTGGTGTAATGAAAACCTGCGTGGAGTTGAGAGTCAGATGAATTCCAGATTCGCAGTGAATGAATGGAACATTCTGTAGTGGAGATAACAAAGATTTCTGAAGGCTGGTAGTGTGGTGGGACAATGAAGAGCTGAACAGGGTGGAGTGAATTGTCAATTAAACAGCACGGCTGCGAGTATGAACAGGCCTCTGAAAACCAGCATTGGCTTACTTGGACATTCACAAGTGGTGTAATGTTAACCAGGCGGGAGTGGAGAATCAGATAAACTCCAGACTCGCAGTGAATGAATGGAACATTCTGTAGTGGAGATTGCAATGATTTCTGAAATCTGGATTGTGGGGACACGAAAATGAAGAGCTGACCAGTGTTGAGTGGATAGCCTGTAAAAAGCCTCGGCTTCGAATGTGAACAGACCACTGAAAACCAGTATTGCATTACTTCGACTTTCAGCAGTGGTGTAACGAAAGCCTGCGTGGAGTGCAGATTCAGATGAATTCCAGATTCCCAGTGAATGAATGGAACATCCTGTAGTGGAGATTACAATGATTTCTGAAGGCTGGGTTGTGTGCACAGGAAAATGAGGAGCAAAACAGGTTGAGTGGATAGCCAATTGAACAGCACGACTGCGAACATGAACAGGCCTCTGAAAACCAGCATTGTTTTACTTGGACATTCACAAGTGGTGTAAGATAAATCTGCAGGTAGTGGAGATTCAGTTGAATTCCAGATTCGCAGTGAATGAATGGAACATTCTGTACTGGAGATTGCAATGATTTCTCAAGTCTGGATTGTTTGGACATGAAAATGAAGAGCTGACCACAGTTGTGTGGATACCCAGTAAAAAGCAGGGCTTAGAGTGTGAACAGACCGCTGAAAACCAGCATTGTGTTACTTGGACATTCATAAGTGGTGTAATGAAAGCCTACCTGGAGTGCAGATTCAGATGAATTCCAGATTGGCAGTGAATGAATGGAACATTCTGTACTGGCGATTCCAATGATTTCTGAAGTCTGATATTGTGGAAAAGAAAATGAAAGGCTGACCAGGTTTGAGTGGATAGACAATTGAACAGCACACTGCGAGTGTGAAAAGGCGGCTGAAAACCAGCATTGGATTACTTGGTCATTCACCAGTGCTGTAATGAAAACCTGCCTGGAGCGGAGAGTCAGATGAATTGCAGAATCGCAGTGAATGAATGGAACAGTCTGTAGTGGAGATCCCAATGATTTCTGAAGGCTGGTTTGTGTGGAGAGGAAAATGAAGAGCTGACCAATATTGAGTGGATAGCCCATTGAACAGCACTTCTGCGAGTTGAACATGCCTCTGAAAACCAGTATTGAGTTACTTGGACATTCACCAGTGGTGTAACGAAAACCTGCCGGGAGTGGAGGTTCAGATGAATTCCAGATTCGCAGTGAATGAATGGAACATTCTCTAGTGGTGATTCCAATGATTTCTGAAGGCTGGGTTTTGTGGACACGAAAATGTAGAGCTGAACAGGGTGGAGTGGATAGCCAAATGAACAGCACGTCTCTTAGTATGAACAGGCCACTGAAAACCAGCATTGGCTTACTTGGACATTCACAAGTGGTGTAACGATAACCCGCCGGGAGTTGAGAGTCAGATGAATTTAAGATTCGCAGTGAATGAACGGAACATTCTGTGGAGGAGATACCAATTATTTCTGAAGGTTGGGTTATGAGGACAGGAAAATGTAGAGCTGAATAGGGTTGGGTGGATAGCAAATTGAACAGCACGGCTGAGTCTGTTAGCAGGCGGCTTAAAACCAGCATTGTCTTCCTTGGACATTTACCAGTGGTGTCACGAAAACCTTCCAGGAGTGGAGACTCTGATGAATTCCAGATTCGCGTGACTGAATGGAACATTCTGTAGTGGTGATTGCCAACATTTAGAAATCTGGATAGTCTGGACAGGATATTGAAGAGCTGACCGATATTGAGTGGATAGCCAATGAACAGCACGGTTTCGAGTGTGAACAGACCAGTAAGAAGCAGCATTGCATTACTTGGACATTCATCAGTGGTGTAACGAAAGCCTTCCTGGAATGCAGATTCAGATTATTTCCAGATTCACAGTGAATGAATGGAAATTTCTGTAGTAGAGATTCCAATGATTTCTGAACGCTGGGTTGTGTGGACAGGAAAATGAAGAGCTGACTAGGTTTGACTGGATTGCCAATTGAACAGCAAGGCTGTGAGTGTGAACAGCCGCTGAAAACCAGCATTGGATTACCTGGTCATTCACCAGTGTTGTTAGGAAAATCTGCCTGGTGTGGAGAGTCAGAGGAATTCCAGATTCGCAGGGAACGAATAGAACATTCTGAAGTGGAGATAAGAATGATTTCTGAAGGCTCGGTGTGTGGAAGGAAAATCAAGAGCTAACCAGCGTTCACTGGATAGCCAATTGAACAGCACGGCTGCGAGTGTTAACACGCAGCTGAAACCAGCCTTGGGTTGCTTGGACATTCACCAGTGGTGAAACGAAAACCTGCTGGGAGTGGAGAACAAGATGAATTCAAGATTCGCGTGCAATGGTTTCTGAGGTTTGTATTGTCTGAACTGGAAAAAGAAGAACTCACCAGTGTTGAGTCGCTAGACCGTGAACAGCACGGGTTCGAGTGTGAATAGACCGCTGAAAACCATCATTGCGTTACTTGAACATTCAGCAGTGGTGCAATGAAAACCTGCCGGGAGTGGAGATTCAGATGAATTCCAGATTCGCAGTGAATGAATGGAACATTCTCTAGTGGTGATTCCAATGATTTCTGAAGGCTGGGTTTTGTGGACACGAAAATGTAGAGCTGAACAGGGTGGAATGGATAGCCAAATGAACAGCACGTCTCGTAGTAAGAACAGGCCACTGAAAACCAGCTTTGGCTTAATTGGACATTCACAAGTGGTGTAACGAAAACCTGACGGGAGTTGAGAATTAGGTGAATTTCAGATTTGCAGTCAATGAATGGAACATTCTGTGGAGGAGATACCAATTGTTTCTGAAGTTTGGGTTATGTGGACAGGAAAATGGAGCTGAAGAGGGTTGAGTGGATAGCAAATTGAACAGCACGGCTGAGAGTATGAGCAGGCCACTTAAAACCAGCATTGGCTTACTTGGATATTTACCAGTGGTGTCACGAAAACCTGCCGGGAGTGGAGATTCAGATGAATTCCAGATTCGCTGTGAATGAATGGAACATTCTGTAGTGGAGATAACAATGATTTCTCCAGTCTCTGTGGTGTGGACAGGAAAATGTAGAGCTGGCCAGGGTTGAGTGGATAGCCAATTGAACAGCACCACTGCGCTTGTGAAGAAAACACTTAAAACATTGGGTTACTTGGACATTCAACAGTGGTGTAACGAAAACCTGCCGGGAGTGGAGGTTCAGAGGAATTCCAGATTCGCAGTGAATGAATGGAACATTCTCTAGTGGAGATTCCAATGATTTCTGAAGGCTGGGTCGTGTGGAAGGAACATCAAGAACTAATCAGGATTTAGTGGAAAGCCAATTGTATAGCATGGCTGCGAGTGTGAACATGCAGCTGAAAACCAGCATTGGGTTACTTGGACATTCATCAGTGGTGTAAGGAAAACCTGCATGGAGTGGAGAGTCAGTTGAATTCCACATTCGCAGTGAATGAATGGAACATTCTGTAGAGGAGATTCCAATGATTTCTGAAGCCTGTGTTGTGTGGACAGGAAAATGAAGAGCTGACCAGGCTTGAATCGATAGCCAAGTAAACAGCAGGGCTGCGAATATGAACAGGCCGCTGAAAACCAGCATTGGGTTACTTGGACATTCAACAGTGGTGTAATGAAAACCTGCGTGGAGTTGAGAGTCAGATGAATTCCAGATTCGCAGTGAATGAATGGAACATTCTGTAGTGGAGATAACAAAGATTTCTGAAGGCTGGTAGTGTGGTGGGACAATGAAGAGCTGAACAGGGTGGAGTGAATTGTCAATTAAACAGCACGGCTGCGAGTATGAACAGGCCTCTGAAAACCAGCATTGGCTTACTTGGACATTCACAAGTGGTGTAATGTTAACCAGGCGGGAGTGGAGAATCAGATAAACTCCAGACTCGCAGTGAATGAATGGAACATTCTGTAGTGGAGATTGCAATGATTTCTGAAATCTGGATTGTGGGGACACGAAAATGAAGAGCTGACCAGTGTTGAGTGGATAGCCTGTAAAAAGCCTCGGCTTCGAATGTGAACAGACCACTGAAAACCAGTATTGCATTACTTCGACTTTCAGCAGTGGTGTAACGAAAGCCTGCGTGGAGTGCAGATTCAGATGAATTCCAGATTCCCAGTGAATGAATGGAACATCCTGTAGTGGAGATTACAATGATTTCTGAAGGCTGGGTTGTGTGCACAGGAAAATGAGGAGCAAAACAGGTTGAGTGGATAGCCAATTGAACAGCACGACTGCGAACATGAACAGGCCTCTGAAAACCAGCATTGTTTTACTTGGACATTCACAAGTGGTGTAAGATAAATCTGCAGGTAGTGGAGATTCAGTTGAATTCCAGATTCGCAGTGAATGAATGGAACATTCTGTACTGGAGATTGCAATGATTTCTCAAGTCTGGATTGTTTGGACATGAAAATGAAGAGCTGACCACAGTTGTGTGGATACCCAGTAAAAAGCAGGGCTTAGAGTGTGAACAGACCGCTGAAAACCAGCATTGTGTTACTTGGACATTCATAAGTGGTGTAATGAAAGCCTACCTGGAGTGCAGATTCAGATGAATTCCAGATTGGCAGTGAATGAATGGAACATTCTGTACTGGCGATTCCAATGATTTCTGAAGTCTGATATTGTGGAAAAGAAAATGAAAGGCTGACCAGGTTTGAGTGGATAGACAATTGAACAGCACACTGCGAGTGTGAAAAGGCAGCTGAAAACCAGCATTGGATTACTTGGTCATTCACCAGTGCTGTAATGAAAACCTGCCTGGAGTGGAGAGTCAGATGAATTGCAGAATCGCAGTGAATGAATGGAACAGTCTGTAGTGGAGATCCCAATGATTTCTGAAGGCTGGTTTGTGTGGAGAGGAAAATGAAGAGCTGACCAATATTGAGTGGATAGCCCATTGAACAGCACTTCTGCGAGTTGAACATGCCTCTGAAAACCAGTATTGAGTTACTTGGACATTCACCAGTGGCGTAACGAAAACCTGCCAGGAGTGGAGGTTCAGATGAATTCCAGATTCGCAGTGAATGAATGGAACATTCTCTAGTGGTGATTCCAATGATTTCTGAAGGCTGGGTTTTGTGGACACGAAAATGTAGAGCTGAACAGGGTGGAGTGGATAGCCAAATGAACAGCACGTCTCTTAGTATGAACAGGCCACTGAAAACCAGCATTGGCTTACTTGGACATTCACAAGTGGTGTAACGATAACCCGCCGGGAGTTGAGAGTCAGATGAATTTAAGATTCGCAGTGAATGAATGGAACATTCTGTGGAGGAGATACCAATTATTTCTGAAAGTTGGGTTATGAGGACAGGAAAATGTAGAGCTGAATAGGGTTGGGTGGATAGCAAATTGAACAGCACGGCTGAGTGTGTTAGCAGGCGGCTTAAAACCAGCATTGTCTTCCTTGGATATTTACCAGTGGTGTCACGAAAACCTTCCAGGAGTGGAGACTCTGATGAATTCCAGATTCGCGTGACTGAATGGAACATTCTGTAGTGGTGATTGCCAACATTTAGAAATCTGGATAGTCTGGACAGGATACTGAAGAGCTGACCGATATTGAGTGGATAGCCAATGAACAGCACGGTTTCGAGTGTGAACAGACCACTAAGAAGCAGCATTGCATTACTTGGACATTCATCAGTGGTGTAACGAAAGCCTTCCTGGAATGCAGATTCAGATTATTTCCAGATTCACAGTGAATGAATGGAAATTTCTGTAGTAGAGATTCCAATGATTTCTGAACGCTGGGTTGTGTGGACAGGAAAATGAAGAGCTGACTAGGTTTGACTGGATTGCCAATTGAACAGCAAGGCTGTGAGTGTGAACAGCCGCTGAAAACCAGCATTGGATTACCTGGTCATTCACCAGTGTTGTTAGGAAAATCTGCCTGGTGTGGAGAGTCAGAGGAATTCCAGATTCGCAGGGAACGAATGGAACATTCTGAAGTGGAGATAAGAATGATTTCTGAAGGCTCGGTGTGTGGAAGGAAAATCAAGAGCTAACCAGCGTTCACTGGATAGCCAATTGAACAGCACGGCTGCGAGTGTTAACACGCAGCTGAAACCAGCCTTGGGTTGCTTGGACATTCACCAGTGGTGAAACGAAAACCTGCTGGGAGTGGAGAACAAGATGAATTCAAGATTCGCGTGCAATGGTTTCTGAGGTTTGTATTGTCTGAACTGGAAAAAGAAGAACTCACCAGTGTTGAGTCGCTAGACCGTGAACAGCACGGGTTCGAGTGTGAATAGACCGCTGAAAACCATCATTGCGTTACTTGAACATTCAGCAGTGGTGCAATGAAAACCTGCCGGGAGTGGAGATTCAGATGAATTCCAGATTCGCAGTGAATGCATGGAACATTCTCTAGTGGTGATTCCAATGATTTCTGAAGGCTGGGTTTTGTGGACACGAAAATGTAGAGCTGAACAGGGTGGAATGGATAGCCAAATGAACAGCACGTCTCGTAGTAAGAACAGGCCACTGAAAACCAGCTTTGGCTTAATTGGACATTCACAAGTGGTGTAACGAAAACCTGACGGGAGTTGAGAATTAGATGAATTTCAGATTTGCAGTCAATGAATGGAACATTCTGTGGAGGAGATACCAATTGTTTCTGAAGTTTGGGTTATGTGGACAGGAAAATGGAGCTGAAGAGGGTTGAGTGGATAGCAAATTGAACAGCACGGCTGAGAGTATGAGCAGGCCACTTAAAACCAGCATTGGCTTACTTGGATATTTACCAGTGGTGTCACGAAAACCTGCCGGGAGTGGAGATTCAGATGAATTCCAGATTCGCTGTGAATGAATGGAACATTCTGTAGTGGAGATAACAATGATTTCTCCAGTCTCTGTGGTGTGGACAGGAAAATGTAGAGCTGGCCAGGGTTGAGTGGATAGCCAATTGAACAGCACCACTGCGCTTGTGAAGAAAACACTTAAAACATTGGGTTACTTGGACATTCAACAGTGGTGTAACGAAAACCTGCCGGGAGTGGAGGTTCAGAGGAATTCCAGATTCGCAGTGAATGAATGGAACATTCTCTAGTGGAGATTCCAATGATTTCTGAAGGCTGGGTCGTGTGGAAGGAAAATCAAGAACTAATCAGGATTTAGTGGAAAGCCAATTGTATAGCATGGCTGCGAGTGTGAACATGCAGCTGAAAACCAGCATTGGGTTACTTGGACATTCATCAGTGGTGTAAGGAAAACCTGCATGGAGTGGAGAGTCAGTTGAATTCCACATTCGCAGTGAATGAATGGAACATTCTGTAGAGGAGATTCCAATGATTTCTGAAGCCTGTGTTGTGTGGACAGGAAAATGAAGAGCTGACCAGGCTTGAATCGATAGCCAAGTAAACAGCAGGGCTGCGAATATGAACAGGCCGCTGAAAACCAGCATTGGGTTACTTGGACATTCAACAGTGGTGTAATGAAAACCTGCGTGGAGTTGAGAGTCAGATGAATTCCAGATTCGCAGTGAATGAATGGAACATTCTGTAGTGGAGATAACAAAGATTTCTGAAGGCTGGTAGTGTGGTGGGACAATGAAGAGCTGAACAGGGTGGAGTGAATTGTCAATTAAACAGCACGGCTGCGAGTATGAACAGGCCTCTGAAAACCAGCATTGGCTTACTTGGACATTCACAAGTGGTGTAATGTTAACCAGGCGGGAGTGGAGAATCAGATAAACTCCAGACTCGCAGTGAATGAATGGAACATTCTGTAGTGGAGATTGCAATGATTTCTGAAATCTGGATTGTGGGGACACGAAAATGAAGAGCTGACCAGTGTTGAGTGGATAGCCTGTAAAAAGCCTCGGCTTCGAATGTGAACAGACCACTGAAAACCAGTATTGCATTACTTCGACTTTCAGCAGTGGTGTAACGAAAGCCTGCGTGGAGTGCAGATTCAGATGAATTCCAGATTCCCAGTGAATGAATGGAACATCCTGTAGTGGAGATTACAATGATTTCTGAAGGCTGGGTTGTGTGCACAGGAAAATGAGGAGCAAAACAGGTTGAGTGGATAGCCAATTGAACAGCACGACTGCGAACATGAACAGGCCTCTGAAAACCAGCATTGTTTTACTTGGACATTCACAAGTGGTGTAAGATAAATCTGCAGGTAGTGGAGATTCAGTTGAATTCCAGATTCGCAGTGAATGAATGGAACATTCTGTACTGGAGATTGCAATGATTTCTCAAGTCTGGATTGTTTGGACATGAAAATGAAGAGCTGACCACAGTTGTGTGGATACCCAGTAAAAAGCAGGGCTTAGAGTGTGAACAGACCGCTGAAAACCAGCATTGTGTTACTTGGACATTCATAAGTGGTGTAATGAAAGCCTACCTGGAGTGCAGATTCAGATGAATTCCAGATTGGCAGTGAATGAATGGAACATTCTGTACTGGCGATTCCAATGATTTCTGAAGTCTGATATTGTGGAAAAGAAAATGAAAGGCTGACCAGGTTTGAGTGGATAGACAATTGAACAGCACACTGCGAGTGTGAAAAGGCAGCTGAAAACCAGCATTGGATTACTTGGTCATTCACCAGTGCTGTAATGAAAACCTGCCTGGAGTGGAGAGTCAGATGAATTGCAGAATCGCAGTGAATGAATGGAACAGTCTGTAGTGGAGATCCCAATGATTTCTGAAGGCTGGTTTGTGTGGAGAGGAAAATGAAGAGCTGACCAATATTGAGTGGATAGCCCATTGAACAGCACTTCTGCGAGTTGAACATGCCTCTGAAAACCAGTATTGAGTTACTTGGACATTCACCAGTGGCGTAACGTAAACCTGCCAGGAGTGGAGGTTCAGATGAATTCCAGATTCGCAGTGAATGAATGGAACATTCTCTAGTGGTGATTCCAATGTTTTCTGAAGGCTGGGTTTTGTGGACACGAAAATGTAGAGCTGAACAGGGTGGAGTGGATAGCCAAATGAACAGCACGTCTCTTAGTATGAACAGGCCACTGAAAACCAGCATTGGCTTACTTGGACATTCACAAGTGGTGTAATGATAACCCGCCGGGAGTTGAGAGTCAGATGAATTTAAGATTCGCAGTGAATGAACGGAACATTCTGTGGAGGAGATACCAATTATTTCTGAAGGTTGGGTTATGAGGACAGGAAAATATAGAGCTGAATAGGGTTGGGTGGATAGCAAATTGAACAGCACGGCTGAGTGTGTTAGCAGGCGGCTTAAAACCAGCATTGTCTTCCTTGGACATTTACCAGTGGTGTCACGAAAACCTTCCAGGAGTGGAGACTCTGATGAATTCCAGATTCGCGTGACTGAATGGAACATTCTGTAGTGGTGATTGCCAACATTTAGAAATCTGGATAGTCTGGACAGGATATTGAAGAGCTGACCGATATTGAGTGGATAGCCAATGAACAGCACGGTTTCGAGTGTGAACAGACCACTAAGAAGCAGCATTGCATTACTTGGACATTCATCAGTGGTGTAACGAAAGCCTTCCTGGAATGCAGATTCAGATTATTTCCAGATTCACAGTGAATGAATGGAAATTTCTGTAGTAGAGATTCCAATGATTTCTGAACGCTGGGTTGTGTGGACAGGAAAATGAAGAGCTGACTAGGTTTGACTGGATTGCCAGTTGAACAGCAAGGCTGTGAGTGTGAACAGCCGCTGAAAACCAGCATTGGATTACCTGGTCATTCACCAGTGTTGTTAGGAAAATCTGCCTGGTGTGGAGAGTCAGAGGAATTCCAGATTCGCAGGGAACGAATGGAACATTCTGAAGTGGAGATAAGAATGATTTCTGAAGGCTCGGTGTGTGGAAGGAAAATCAAGAGCTAACCAGCGTTCACTGGATAGCCAATTGAACAGCACGGCTGCGAGTGTTAACACGCAGCTGAAACCAGCCTTGGGTTGCTTGGACATTCACCAGTGGTGAAACGAAAACCTGCTGGGAGTGGAGAACAAGATGAATTCAAGATTCGCGTGAATGAATGAAACATTCTGTAGTGTAGATTGCAATGGTTTCTGAGGTTTGTATTGTCTGAACTGGAAAAAGAAGAACTCACCAGTGTTGAGTCGCTAGACCGTGAACAGCACGGGTTCGAGTGTGAATAGACCGCTGAAAACCATCATTGCGTTACTTGAACATTCAGCAGTGGTGCAATGAAAACCTGCCGGGAGTGGAGATTCAGATGAATTCCAGATTCGCAGTGAATGAATGGAACATTCTCTAGTGGTGATTCCAATGATTTCTGAAGGCTGGGTTTTGTGGACACGAAAATGTAGAGCTGAACAGGGTGGAATGGATAGCCAAATGAACAGCACGTCTCGTAGTAAGAACAGGCCACTGAAAACCAGCTTTGGCTTAATTGGACATTCACAAGTGGTGTAACGAAAACCTGACGGGAGTTGAGAATTAGATGAATTTCAGATTTGCAGTCAATGAATGGAACATTCTGTGGAGGAGATACCAATTGTTTCTGAAGTTTGGGTTATGTGGACAGGAAAATGGAGCTGAAGAGGGTTGAGTGGATAGCAAATTGAACAGCACGGCTGAGAGTATGAGCAGGCCACTTAAAACCAGCATTGGCTTACTTGGATATTTACCAGTGGTGTCACGAAAACCTGCCGGGAGTGGAGATTCAGATGAATTCCAGATTCGCTGTGAATGAATGGAACATTCTGTAGTGGAGATAACAATGATTTCTCCAGTCTCTGTGGTGTGGACAGGAAAATGTAGAGCTGGCCAGGGTTGAGTGGATAGCCAATTGAACAGCACCACTGCGCTTGTGAAGAAAACACTTAAAACATTGGGTTACTTGGACATTCAACAGTGGTGTAACGAAAACCTGCCGGGAGTGGAGGTTCAGAGGAATTCCAGATTCGCAGTGAATGAATGGAACATTCTCTAGTGGAGATTCCAATGATTTCTGAAGGCTGGGTCGTGTGGAAGGAAAATCAAGAACTAATCAGGATTTAGTGGAAAGCCAATTGTATAGCATGGCTGCGAGTGTGAACATGCAGCTGAAAACCAGCATTGGGTTACTTGGACATTCATCAGTGGTGTAAGGAAAACCTGCATGGAGTGGAGAGTCAGTTGAATTCCACATTCGCAGTGAATGAATGGAACATTCTGTAGAGGAGATTCCAATGATTTCTGAAGCCTGTGTTGTGTGGACAGGAAAATGAAGAGCTGACCAGGCTTGAATCGATAGCCAAGTAAACAGCAGGGCTGCGAATATGAACAGGCCGCTGAAAACCAGCATTGGGTTACTTGGACATTCAACAGTGGTGTAATGAAAACCTGCGTGGAGTTGAGAGTCAGATGAATTCCAGATTCGCAGTGAATGAATGGAACATTCTGTAGTGGAGATAACAAAGATTTCTGAAGGCTGGTAGTGTGGTGGGACAATGAAGAGCTGAACAGGGTGGAGTGAATTGTCAATTAAACAGCACGGCTGCGAGTATGAACAGGCCTCTGAAAACCAGCATTGGCTTACTTGGACATTCACAAGTGGTGTAATGTTAACCAGGCGGGAGTGGAGAATCAGATAAACTCCAGACTCGCAGTGAATGAATGGAACATTCTGTAGTGGAGATTGCAATGATTTCTGAAATCTGGATTGTGGGGACACGAAAATGAAGAGCTGACCAGTGTTGAGTGGATAGCCTGTAAAAAGCCTCGGCTTCGAATGTGAACAGACCACTGAAAACCAGTATTGCATTACTTCGACTTTCAGCAGTGGTGTAACGAAAGCCTGCGTGGAGTGCAGATTCAGATGAATTCCAGATTCCCAGTGAATGAATGGAACATCCTGTAGTGGAGATTACAATGATTTCTGAAGGCTGGGTTGTGTGCACAGGAAAATGAGGAGCAAAACAGGTTGAGTGGATAGCCAATTGAACAGCACGACTGCGAACATGAACAGGCCTCTGAAAACCAGCATTGTTTTACTTGGACATTCACAAGTGGTGTAAGATAAATCTGCAGGTAGTGGAGATTCAGTTGAATTCCAGATTCGCAGTGAATGAATGGAACATTCTGTACTGGAGATTGCAATGATTTCTCAAGTCTGGATTGTTTGGACATGAAAATGAAGAGCTGACCACAGTTGTGTGGATACCCAGTAAAAAGCAGGGCTTAGAGTGTGAACAGACCGCTGAAAACCAGCATTGTGTTACTTGGACATTCATAAGTGGTGTAATGAAAGCCTACCTGGAGTGCAGATTCAGATGAATTCCAGATTGGCAGTGAATGAATGGAACATTCTGTACTGGCGATTCCAATGATTTCTGAAGTCTGATATTGTGGAAAAGAAAATGAAAGGCTGACCAGGTTTGAGTGGATAGACAATTGAACAGCACACTGCGAGTGTGAAAAGGCGGCTGAAAACCAGCATTGGATTACTTGGTCATTCACCAGTGCTGTAATGAAAACCTGCCTGGAGTGGAGAGTCAGATGAATTGCAGAATCGCAGTGAATGAATGGAACAGTCTGTAGTGGAGATCCCAATGATTTCTGAAGGCTGGTTTGTGTGGAGAGGAAAATGAAGAGCTGACCAATATTGAGTGGATAGCCCATTGAACAGCACTTCTGCGAGTTGAACATGCCTCTGAAAACCAGTATTGAGTTACTTGGACATTCACCAGTGGTGTAACGAAAACCTGCCGGAAGTGGAGGTTCAGATGAATTCCAGATTCGCAGTGAATGAATGGAACATTCTCTAGTGGTGATTCCAATGATTTCTGAAGGCTGGGTTTTGTGGACACGAAAATGTAGAGCTGAACAGGGTGGAGTGGATAGCCAAATGAACAGCACGTCTCTTAGTATGAACAGGCCACTGAAAACCAGCATTGGCTTACTTGGACATTCACAAGTGGTGTAACGATAACCCGCCGGGAGTTGAGAGTCAGATGAATTTAAGATTCGCAGTGAATGAACGGAACATTCTGTGGAGGAGATACCAATTATTTCTGAAGGTTGGGTTATGAGGACAGGAAAATGTAGAGCTGAATAGGGTTGGGTGGATAGCAAATTGAACAGCACGGCTGAGAGTATAAGCAGGCGGCTTAAAACCAGCATTGGCTTCCATGGACATATACCAGTGGTGTCACGAAAACCTGCCGGGAGTGGAGACTCTGATGAATTCCAGATTCGCGTGATTGAATGGAACATTCTGTAGTGGAGATTGCCAAGATTTAGAAATCTGGATAGTCTGGACAGGATATTGAAGAGCTGACCGATGTTGAGTGGATAGCCAGTGAACAGCACGGTTTCGAGTGTGAACAGACCACTAAGAAGCAGCATTGCGTTACTTGGACATTCATCAGTGGTGTAACGAAAGCCTTCCTGGAATGCAGATTCAGATTATTTCCAGATTCACAGTGAATGAATGGAAATTTCTGTAGTAGAGATTCCAATGATTTCTGAACGCTGGGTTGTGTGGACAGGAAAATGAAGAGCTGACTAGGTTTGACTGGATTTCCAGTTGAACAGCAAGGCTGTGAGTGTGAACAGCCGCTGAAAACCAGCATTGGATTACCTGGTCATTCACCAGTGTTGTTAGGAAAATCTGCCTGGTGTGGAGAGTCAGAGGAATTCCAGATTCGCAGGGAACGAATGGAACATTCTGAAGTGGAGATAAGAATGATTTCTGAAGGCTCGGTGTGTGGAAGGAAAATCAAGAGCTAACCAGCGTTCACTGGATAGCCAATTGAACAGCACGGCTGCGAGTGTTAACACGCAGCTGAAACCAGCCTTGGGTTGCTTGGACATTCACCAGTGGTGAAACGAAAACCTGCTGGGAGTGGAGAACAAGATGAATTCAAGATTCGCGTGAATGAATGAAACATTCTGTAGTGTAGATTGCAATGGTTTCTGAGGTTTGTATTGTCTGAACTGGAAAAAGAAGAACTCACCAGTGTTGAGTCGCTAGACCGTGAACAGCACGGGTTCGAGTGTGAATAGACCGCTGAAAACCATCATTGCGTTACTTGAACATTCAGCAGTGGTGCAATGAAAACCTGCCGGGAGTGGAGATTCAGATGAATTCCAGATTCGCAGTGAATGAATGGAACATTCTCTAGTGGTGATTCCAATGATTTCTGAAGGCTGGGTTTTGTGGACACGAAAATGTAGAGCTGAACAGGGTGGAATGGATAGCCAAATGAACAGCACGTCTCGTAGTAAGAACAGGCCACTGAAAACCAGCTTTGGCTTAATTGGACATTCACAAGTGGTGTAACGAAAACCTGACGGGAGTTGAGAATTAGATGAATTTCAGATTTGCAGTCAATGAATGGAACATTCTGTGGAGGAGATACCAATTGTTTCTGAAGTTTGGGTTATGTGGACAGGAAAATGGAGCTGAAGAGGGTTGAGTGGATAGCAAATTGAACAGCACGGCTGAGAGTATGAGCAGGCCACTTAAAACCAGCATTGGCTTACTTGGATATTTACCAGTGGTGTCACGAAAACCTGCCGGGAGTGGAGATTCAGATGAATTCCAGATTCGCTGTGAATGAATGGAACATTCTGTAGTGGAGATAACAATGATTTCTCCAGTCTCTCTGGTGTGGACAGGAAAATGTAGAGCTGGCCAGGGTTGAGTGGATAGCCAATTGAACAGCACCACTGCGCTTGTGAAGAAAACACTTAAAACATTGGGTTACTTGGATATTCAACAGTGGTGTAACGAAAACCTGCCGGGAGTGGAGGTTCAGAGGAATTCCAGATTCGCAGTGAATGAATGGAACATTCTCTAGTGGAGATTCCAATGATTTCTGAAGGCTGGGTCGTGTGGAAGGAAAATCAAGAACTAATCAGGATTTAGTGGAAAGCCAATTGTATAGCATGGCTGCGAGTGTGAACATGCAGCTGAAAACCAGCATTGGGTTACTTGGACATTCATCAGTGGTGTAAGGAAAACCTGCATGGAGTGGATAGTCAGTTGAATTCCACATTCGCAGTGAATGAATGGAACATTCTGTAGAGGAGATTCCAATGATTTCTGAAGCCTGTGTTGTGTGGACAGGAAAATGAAGAGCTGACCAGGCTTGAATCGATAGCCAAGTAAACAGCAGGGCTGCGAATATGAACAGGCCGCTGAAAACCAGCATTGGGTTACTTGGACATTCAACAGTGGTGTAATGAAAACCTGCGTGGAGTTGAGAGTCAGATGAATTCCAGATTCGCAGTGAATGAATGGAACATTCTGTAGTGGAGATAACAAAGATTTCTGAAGGCTGGTAGTGTGGTGGGACAATGAAGAGCTGAACAGGGTGGAGTGAATTGTCAATTAAACAGCACGGCTGCGAGTATGAACAGGCCTCTGAAAACCAGCATTGGCTTACTTGGACATTCACAAGTGGTGTAATGTTAACCAGGCGGGAGTGGAGAATCAGATAAACTCCAGACTCGCAGTGAATGAATGGAACATTCTGTAGTGGAGATTGCAATGATTTCTGAAATCTGGATTGTGGGGACACGAAAATGAAGAGCTGACCAGTGTTGAGTGGATAGCCTGTAAAAAGCCTCGGCTTCGAATGTGAACAGACCACTGAAAACCAGTATTGCATTACTTCGACTTTCAGCAGTGGTGTAACGAAAGCCTGCGTGGAGTGCAGATTCAGATGAATTCCAGATTCCCAGTGAATGAATGGAACATCCTGTAGTGGAGATTACAATGATTTCTGAAGGCTGGGTTGTGTGCACAGGAAAATGAGGAGCAAAACAGGTTGAGTGGATAGCCAATTGAACAGCACGACTGCGAACATGAACAGGCCTCTGAAAACCAGCATTGTTTTACTTGGACATTCACAAGTGGTGTAAGATAAATCTGCAGGTAGTGGAGATTCAGTTGAATTCCAGATTCGCAGTGAATGAATGGAACATTCTGTACTGGAGATTGCAATGATTTCTCAAGTCTGGATTGTTTGGACATGAAAATGAAGAGCTGACCACAGTTGTGTGGATACCCAGTAAAAAGCAGGGCTTAGAGTGTGAACAGACCGCTGAAAACCAGCATTGTGTTACTTGGACATTCATAAGTGGTGTAATGAAAGCCTACCTGGAGTGCAGATTCAGATGAATTCCAGATTGGCAGTGAATGAATGGAACATTCTGTACTGGCGATTCCAATGATTTCTGAAGTCTGATATTGTGGAAAAGAAAATGAAAGGCTGACCAGGTTTGAGTGGATAGACAATTGAACAGCACACTGCGAGTGTGAAAAGGCAGCTGAAAACCAGCATTGGATTACTTGGTCATTCACCAGTGCTGTAATGAAAACCTGCCTGGAGTGGAGAGTCAGATGAATTGCAGAATCGCAGTGAATGAATGGAACAGTCTGTAGTGGAGATCCCAATGATTTCTGAAGGCTGGTTTGTGTGGAGAGGAAAATGAAGAGCTGACCAATATTGAGTGGATAGCCCATTGAACAGCACTTCTGCGAGTTGAACATGCCTCTGAAAACCAGTATTGAGTTACTTGGACATTCACCAGTGGCGTAACGAAAACCTGCCAGGAGTGGAGGTTCAGATGAATTCCAGATTCGCAGTGAATGAATGGAACATTCTCTAGTGGTGATTCCAATGATTTCTGAAGGCTGGGTTTTGTGGACACGAAAATGTAGAGCTGAACAGGGTGGAGTGGATAGCCAAATGAACAGCACGTCTCTTAGTATGAACAGGCCACTGAAAACCAGCATTGGCTTACTTGGACATTCACAAGTGGTGTAACGATAACCCGCCGGGAGTTGAGAGTCAGATGAATTTAAGATTCGCAGTGAATGAACGGAACATTCTGTGGAGGAGATACCAATTATTTCTGAAGGTTGGGTTATGAGGACAGGAAAATGTAGAGCTGAATAGGGTTGGGTGGATAGCAAATTGAACAGCACGGCTGAGTGTGTTAGCAGGCGGCTTAAAACCAGCATTGTCTTCCTTGGACATTTACCAGTGGTGTCACGAAAACCTTCCAGGAGTGGAGACTCTGATGAATTCCAGATTCGCGTGACTGAATGGAACATTCTGTAGTGGTGATTGCCAACATTTAGAAATCTGGATAGTCTGGACAGGATATTGAAGAGCTGACCGATATTGAGTGGATAGCCAATGAACAGCACGGTTTCGAGTGTGAACAGACCACTAAGAAGCAGCATTGCATTACTTGGACATTCATCAGTGGTGTAACGAAAGCCTTCCTGGAATGCAGATTCAGATTATTTCCAGATTCACAGTGAATGAATGGAAATTTCTGTAGTAGAGATTCCAATGATTTCTGAACGCTGGGTTGTGTGGACAGGAAAATGAAGAGCTGACTAGGTTTGACTGGATTGCCAATTGAACAGCAAGGCTGTGAGTGTGAACAGCCGCTGAAAACCAGCATTGGATTACCTGGTCATTCACCAGTGTTGTTAGGAAAATCTGCCTGGTGTGGAGAGTCAGAGGAATTCCAGATTCGCAGGGAACGAATGGAACATTCTGAAGTGGAGATAAGAATGATTTCTGAAGGCTCGGTGTGTGGAAGGAAAATCAAGAGCTAACCAGCGTTCACTGGAAAGCCAATTGTACAGCACGGCTGCGAGTGTTAACACGCAGCTGAAACCAGCCTTGGGTTGCTTGGACATTCACCAGTGGTGAAACGAAAACCTGCTGGGAGTGGAGAACAAGATGAATTCAAGATTCGCGTGCAATGGTTTCTGAGGTTTGTATTGTCTGAACTGGAAAAAGAAGAACTCACCAGTGTTGAGTCGCTAGACCGTGAACAGCACGGGTTCGAGTGTGAATAGACCGCTGAAAACCATCATTGCGTTACTTGAACATTCAGCAGTGGTGCAATGAAAACCTGCCGGGAGTGGAGATTCAGATGAATTCCAGATTCGCAGTGAATGAATGGAACATTCTCTAGTGGTGATTCCAATGATTTCTGAAGGCTGGGTTTTGTGGACACGAAAATGTAGAGCTGAACAGGGTGGAATGGATAGCCAAATGAACAGCACGTCTCATAGTAAGAACAGGCCACTGAAAACCAGCTTTGGCTTAATTGGACATTCACAAGTGGTGTAACGAAAACCTGACGGGAGTTGAGAATTAGATGAATTTCAGATTTGCAGTCAATGAATGGAACATTCTGTGGAGGAGATACCAATTGTTTCTGAAGTTTGGGTTATGTGGACAGGAAAATGGAGCTGAAGAGGGTTGAGTGGATAGCAAATTGAACAGCACGGCTGAGAGTATGAGCAGGCCACTTAAAACCAGCATTGGCTTACTTGGATATTTACCAGTGGTGTCACGAAAACCTGCCGGGAGTGGAGATTCAGATGAATTCCAGATTCGCTGTGAATGAATGGAACATTCTGTAGTGGAGATAACAATGATTTCTCCAGTCTCTGTGGTGTGGACAGGAAAATGTAGAGCTGGCCAGGGTTGAGTGGATAGCCAATTGAACAGCACCACTGCGCTTGTGAAGAAAACACTTAAAACATTGGGTTACTTGGACATTCAACAGTGGTGTAACGAAAACCTGCCGGGAGTGGAGGTTCAGAGGAATTCCAGATTCGCAGTGAATGAATGGAACATTCTCTAGTGGAGATTCCAATGATTTCTGAAGGCTGGGTCGTGTGGAAGGAAAATCAAGAACTAATCAGGATTTAGTGGAAAGCCAATTGTATAGCATGGCTGCGAGTGTGAACATGCAGCTGAAAACCAGCATTGGGTTACTTGGACATTCATCAGTGGTGTAAGGAAAACCTGCATGGAGTGGAGAGTCAGTTGAATTCCACATTCGCAGTGAATGAATGGAACATTCTGTAGAGGAGATTCCAATGATTTCTGAAGCCTGTGTTGTGTGGACAGGAAAATGAAGAGCTGACCAGGCTTGAATCGATAGCCAAGTAAACAGCAGGGCTGCGAATATGAACAGGCCGCTGAAAACCAGCATTGGGTTACTTGGACATTCAACAGTGGTGTAATGAAAACCTGCGTGGAGTTGAGAGTCAGATGAATTCCAGATTCGCAGTGAATGAATGGAACATTCTGTAGTGGAGATAACAAAGATTTCTGAAGGCTGGTAGTGTGGTGGGACAATGAAGAGCTGAACAGGGTGGAGTGAATTGTCAATTAAACAGCACGGCTGCGAGTATGAACAGGCCTCTGAAAACCAGCATTGGCTTACTTGGACATTCACAAGTGGTGTAATGTTAACCAGGCGGGAGTGGAGAATCAGATAAACTCCAGACTCGCAGTGAATGAATGGAACATTCTGTAGTGGAGATTGCAATGATTTCTGAAATCTGGATTGTGGGGACACGAAAATGAAGAGCTGACCAGTGTTGAGTGGATAGCCTGTAAAAAGCCTCGGCTTCGAATGTGAACAGACCACTGAAAACCAGTATTGCATTACTTCGACTTTCAGCAGTGGTGTAACGAAAGCCTGCGTGGAGTGCAGATTCAGATGAATTCCAGATTCCCAGTGAATGAATGGAACATCCTGTAGTGGAGATTACAATGATTTCTGAAGGCTGGGTTGTGTGCACAGGAAAATGAGGAGCAAAACAGGTTGAGTGGATAGCCAATTGAACAGCACGACTGCGAACATGAACAGGCCTCTGAAAACCAGCATTGTTTTACTTGGACATTCACAAGTGGTGTAAGATAAATCTGCAGGTAGTGGAGATTCAGTTGAATTCCAGATTCGCAGTGAATGAATGGAACATTCTGTACTGGAGATTGCAATGATTTCTCAAGTCTGGATTGTTTGGACATGAAAATGAAGAGCTGACCACAGTTGTGTGGATACCCAGTAAAAAGCAGGGCTTAGAGTGTGAACAGACCGCTGAAAACCAGCATTGTGTTACTTGGACATTCATAAGTGGTGTAATGAAAGCCTACCTGGAGTGCAGATTCAGATGAATTCCAGATTGGCAGTGAATGAATGGAACATTCTGTACTGGCGATTCCAATGATTTCTGAAGTCTGATATTGTGGAAAAGAAAATGAAAGGCTGACCAGGTTTGAGTGGATAGACAATTGAACAGCACACTGCGAGTGTGAAAAGGCGGCTGAAAACCAGCATTGGATTACTTGGTCATTCACCAGTGCTGTAATGAAAACCTGCCTGGAGTGGAGAGTCAGATGAATTGCAGAATCGCAGTGAATGAATGGAACAGTCTGTAGTGGAGATCCCAATGATTTCTGAAGGCTGGTTTGTGTGGAGAGGAAAATGAAGAGCTGACCAATATTGAGTGGATAGCCCATTGAACAGCACTTCTGCGAGTTGAACAGGCCTCTGAAAACCAGCATTGGCTTACTTGGACATTCACAAGTGGTGTAACGATAACCCGCCGGGAGTTGAGAGTCAGATGAATTTAAGATTCGCAGTGAATGAACGGAACATTCTGTGGAGGAGATACCAATTATTTCTGAAGGTTGGGTTATGAGGACAGGAAAATGTAGAGCTGAATAGGGTTGGGTGGATAGCAAATTGAACAGCACGGCTGAGTGTGTTAGCAGGCGGCTTAAAACCAGCATTGTCTTCCTTGGACATTTACCAGTGGTGTCACGAAAACCTTCCAGGAGTGGAGACTCTGATGAATTCCAGATTCGCGTGACTGAATGGAACATTCTGTAGTGGTGATTGCCAACATTTAGAAATCTGGATAGTCTGGACAGGATATTGAAGAGCTGACCGATATTGAGTGGATAGCCAATGAACAGCACGGTTTCGAGTGTGAACAGACCACTAAGAAGCAGCATTGCATTACTTGGACATTCATCAGTGGTGTAACGAAAGCCTTCCTGGAATGCAGATTCAGATTATTTCCAGATTCACAGTGAATGAATGGAAATTTCTGTAGTAGAGATTCCAATGATTTCTGAACGCTGGGTTGTGTGGACAGGAAAATGAAGAGCTGACTAGGTTTGACTGGATTGCCAATTGAACAGCAAGGCTGTGAGTGTGAACAGCCGCTGAAAACCAGCATTGGATTACCTGGTCATTCACCAGTGTTGTTAGGAAAATCTGCCTGGTGTGGAGAGTCAGAGGAATTCCAGATTCGCAGGGAACGAATGGAACATTCTGAAGTGGAGATAAGAATGATTTCTGAAGGCTCGGTGTGTGGAAGGAAAATCAAGAGCTAACCAGCGTTCACTGGAAAGCCAATTGTACAGCACGGCTGCGAGTGTTAACACGCAGCTGAAACCAGCCTTGGGTTGCTTGGACATTCACCAGTGGTGAAACGAAAACCTGCTGGGAGTGGAGAACAAGATGAATTCAAGATTCGCGTGCAATGGTTTCTGAGGTTTGTATTGTCTGAACTGGAAAAAGAAGAACTCACCAGTGTTGAGTCGCTAGACCGTGAACAGCACGGGTTCGAGTGTGAATAGACCGCTGAAAACCATCATTGCGTTACTTGAACATTCAGCAGTGGTGCAATGAAAACCTGCCGGGAGTGGAGATTCAGATGAATTCCAGATTCGCAGTGAATGAATGGAACATTCTCTAGTGGTGATTCCAATGATTTCTGAAGGCTGGGTTTTGTGGACACGAAAATGTAGAGCTGAACAGGGTGGAATGGATAGCCAAATGAACAGCACGTCTCATAGTAAGAACAGGCCACTGAAAACCAGCTTTGGCTTAATTGGACATTCACAAGTGGTGTAACGAAAACCTGACGGGAGTTGAGAATTAGATGAATTTCAGATTTGCAGTCAATGAATGGAACATTCTGTGGAGGAGATACCAATTGTTTCTGAAGTTTGGGTTATGTGGACAGGAAAATGGAGCTGAAGAGGGTTGAGTGGATAGCAAATTGAACAGCACGGCTGAGAGTATGAGCAGGCCACTTAAAACCAGCATTGGCTTACTTGGATATTTACCAGTGGTGTCACGAAAACCTGCCGGGAGTGGAGATTCAGATGAATTCCAGATTCGCTGTGAATGAATGGAACATTCTGTAGTGGAGATAACAATGATTTCTCCAGTCTCTGTGGTGTGGACAGGAAAATGTAGAGCTGGCCAGGGTTGAGTGGATAGCCAATTGAACAGCACCACTGCGCTTGTGAAGAAAACACTTAAAACATTGGGTTACTTGGACATTCAACAGTGGTGTAACGAAAACCTGCCGGGAGTGGAGGTTCAGAGGAATTCCAGATTCGCAGTGAATGAATGGAACATTCTCTAGTGGAGATTCCAATGATTTCTGAAGGCTGGGTCGTGTGGAAGGAAAATCAAGAACTAATCAGGATTTAGTGGAAAGCCAATTGTATAGCATGGCTGCGAGTGTGAACATGCAGCTGAAAACCAGCATTGGGTTACTTGGACATTCATCAGTGGTGTAAGGAAAACCTGCATGGAGTGGAGAGTCAGTTGAATTCCACATTCGCAGTGAATGAATGGAACATTCTGTAGAGGAGATTCCAATGATTTCTGAAGCCTGTGTTGTGTGGACAGGAAAATGAAGAGCTGACCAGGCTTGAATCGATAGCCAAGTAAACAGCAGGGCTGCGAATATGAACAGGCCGCTGAAAACCAGCATTGGGTTACTTGGACATTCAACAGTGGTGTAATGAAAACCTGCGTGGAGTTGAGAGTCAGATGAATTCCAGATTCGCAGTGAATGAATGGAACATTCTGTAGTGGAGATAACAAAGATTTCTGAAGGCTGGTAGTGTGGTGGGACAATGAAGAGCTGAACAGGGTGGAGTGAATTGTCAATTAAACAGCACGGCTGCGAGTATGAACAGGCCTCTGAAAACCAGCATTGGCTTACTTGGACATTCACAAGTGGTGTAATGTTAACCAGGCGGGAGTGGAGAATCAGATAAACTCCAGACTCGCAGTGAATGAATGGAACATTCTGTAGTGGAGATTGCAATGATTTCTGAAATCTGGATTGTGGGGACACGAAAATGAAGAGCTGACCAGTGTTGAGTGGATAGCCTGTAAAAAGCCTCGGCTTCGAATGTGAACAGACCACTGAAAACCAGTATTGCATTACTTCGACTTTCAGCAGTGGTGTAACGAAAGCCTGCGTGGAGTGCAGATTCAGATGAATTCCAGATTCCCAGTGAATGAATGGAACATCCTGTAGTGGAGATTACAATGATTTCTGAAGGCTGGGTTGTGTGCACAGGAAAATGAGGAGCAAAACAGGTTGAGTGGATAGCCAATTGAACAGCACGACTGCGAACATGAACAGGCCTCTGAAAACCAGCATTGTTTTACTTGGACATTCACAAGTGGTGTAAGATAAATCTGCAGGTAGTGGAGATTCAGTTGAATTCCAGATTCGCAGTGAATGAATGGAACATTCTGTACTGGAGATTGCAATGATTTCTCAAGTCTGGATTGTTTGGACATGAAAATGAAGAGCTGACCACAGTTGTGTGGATACCCAGTAAAAAGCAGGGCTTAGAGTGTGAACAGACCGCTGAAAACCAGCATTGTGTTACTTGGACATTCATAAGTGGTGTAATGAAAGCCTACCTGGAGTGCAGATTCAGATGAATTCCAGATTGGCAGTGAATGAATGGAACATTCTGTACTGGCGATTCCAATGATTTCTGAAGTCTGATATTGTGGAAAAGAAAATGAAAGGCTGACCAGGTTTGAGTGGATAGACAATTGAACAGCACACTGCGAGTGTGAAAAGGCGGCTGAAAACCAGCATTGGATTACTTGGTCATTCACCAGTGCTGTAATGAAAACCTGCCTGGAGTGGAGAGTCAGATGAATTGCAGAATCGCAGTGAATGAATGGAACAGTCTGTAGTGGAGATCCCAATGATTTCTGAAGGCTGGTTTGTGTGGAGAGGAAAATGAAGAGCTGACCAATATTGAGTGGATAGCCCATTGAACAGCACTTCTGCGAGTTGAACATGCCTCTGAAAACCAGTATTGAGTTACTTGGACATTCACCAGTGGCGTAACGAAAACCTGCCAGGAGTGGAGGTTCAGATGAATTCCAGATTCGCAGTGAATGAATGGAACATTCTCTAGTGGTGATTCCAATGATTTCTGAAGGCTGGGTTTTGTGGACACGAAAATGTAGAGCTGAACAGGGTGGAGTGGATAGCCAAATGAACAGCACGTCTCTTAGTATGAACAGGCCACTGAAAACCAGCATTGGCTTACTTGGACATTCACAAGTGGTGTAACGATAACCCGCCGGGAGTTGAGAGTCAGATGAATTTAAGATTCGCAGTGAATGAACGGGACATTCTGTGGAGGAGATACCAATTATTTCTGAAGGTTGGGTTATGAGGACAGGAAAATGTAGAGCTGAATAGGGTTGGGTGGATAGCAAATTGAACAGCACGGCTGAGTGTGTTAGCAGACGGCTTAAAACCAGCATTGTCTTCCTTGGACATTTACCAGTGGTGTCACGAAAACCTTCCAGGAGTGGAGACTCTGATGAATTCCAGATTCGCGTGACTGAATGGAACATTCTGTAGTGGTGATTGCCAACATTTAGAAATCTGGATAGTCTGGACAGGATATTGAAGAGCTGACCGATATTGAGTGGATAGCCAATGAACAGCACGGTTTCGAGTGTGAACAGACCACTAAGAAGCAGCATTGCATTACTTGGACATTCATCAGTGGTGTAACGAAAGCCTTCCTGGAATGCAGATTCAGATTATTTCCAGATTCACAGTGAATGAATGGAAATTTCTGTAGTAGAGATTCCAATGATTTCTGAACGCTGGGTTGTGTGGACAGGAAAATGAAGAGCTGACTAGGTTTGACTGGATTGCCAATTGAACAGCAAGGCTGTGAGTGTGAACAGCCGCTGAAAACCAGCATTGGATTACCTGGTCATTCACCAGTGTTGTTAGGAAAATCTGCCTGGTGTGGAGAGTCAGAGGAATTCCAGATTCGCAGGGAACGAATGGAACATTCTGAAGTGGAGATAAGAATGATTTCTGAAGGCTCGGTGTGTGGAAGGAAAATCAAGAGCTAACCAGCGTTCACTGGATAGCCAATTGAACAGCACGGCTGCGAGTGTTAACACGCAGCTGAAACCAGCCTTGGGTTGCTTGGACATTCACCAGTGGTGAAACGAAAACCTGCTGGGAGTGGAGAACAAGATGAATTCAAGATTCGCGTGCAATGGTTTCTGAGGTTTGTATTGTCTGAACTGGAAAAAGAAGAACTCACCAGTGTTGAGTCGCTAGACCGTGAACAGCACGGGTTCGAGTGTGAATAGACCGCTGAAAACCATCATTGCGTTACTTGAACATTCAGCAGTGGTGCAATGAAAACCTGCCGGGAGTGGAGATTCAGATGAATTCCAGATTCGCAGTGAATGAATGGAACATTCTGTAGTGGTGATTCCAATGATTTCTGAAGGCTGGGTTTTGTGGACACGAAAATGTAGAGCTGAACAGGGTGGAATGGATAGCCAAATGAACAGCACGTCTCGTAGTAAGAACAGGCCACTGAAAACCAGCTTTGGCTTAATTGGACATTCACAAGTGGTGTAACGAAAACCTGACGGGAGTTGAGAATTAGATGAATTTCAGATTTGCAGTCAATGAATGGAACATTCTGTGGAGGAGATACCAATTGTTTCTGAAGTTTGGGTTATGTGGACAGGAAAATGGAGCTGAAGAGGGTTGAGTGGATAGCAAATTGAACAGCACGGCTGAGAGTATGAGCAGGCCACTTAAAACCAGCATTGGCTTACTTGGATATTTACCAGTGGTGTCACGAAAACCTGCCGGGAGTGGAGATTCAGATGAATTCCAGATTCGCTGTGAATGAATGGAACATTCTGTAGTGGAGATAACAATGATTTCTCCAGTCTCTGTGGTGTGGACAGGAAAATGTAGAGCTGGCCAGGGTTGAGTGGATAGCCAATTGAACAGCACCACTGCGCTTGTGAAGAAAACACTTAAAACATTGGGTTACTTGGACATTCAACAGTGGTGTAACGAAAACCTGCCGGGAGTGGAGGTTCAGAGGAATTCCAGATTCGCAGTGAATGAATGGAACATTCTCTAGTGGAGATTCCAATGATTTCTGAAGGCTGGGTCGTGTGGAAGGAAAATCAAGAACTAATCAGGATTTAGTGGAAAGCCAATTGTATAGCATGGCTGCGAGTGTGAACATGCAGCTGAAAACCAGCATTGGGTTACTTGGACATTCATCAGTGGTGTAAGGAAAACCTGCATGGAGTGGAGAGTCAGTTGAATTCCACATTCGCAGTGAATGAATGGAACATTCTGTAGAGGAGATTCCAATGATTTCTGAAGCCTGTGTTGTGTGGACAGGAAAATGAAGAGCTGACCAGGCTTGAATCGATAGCCAAGTAAACAGCAGGGCTGCGAATATGAACAGGCCGCTGAAAACCAGCATTGGGTTACTTGGACATCCAACAGTGGTGTAATGAAAACCTGCGTGGAGTTGAGAGTCAGATGAATTCCAGATTCGCAGTGAATGAATGGAACATTCTGTAGTGGAGATAACAAAGATTTCTGAAGGCTGGTAGTGTGGTGGGACAATGAAGAGCTGAACAGGGTGGAGTGAATTGTCAATTAAACAGCACGGCTGCGAGTATGAACAGGCCTCTGAAAACCAGCATTGGCTTACTTGGACATTCACAAGTGGTGTAATGTTAACCAGGCGGGAGTGGAGAATCAGATAAACTCCAGACTCGCAGTGAATGAATGGAACATTCTGTAGTGGAGATTGCAATGATTTCTGAAATCTGGATTGTGGGGACACGAAAATGAAGAGCTGACCAGTGTTGAGTGGATAGCCTGTAAAAAGCCTCGGCTTCGAATGTGAACAGACCACTGAAAACCAGTATTGCATTACTTCGACTTTCAGCAGTGGTGTAACGAAAGCCTGCGTGGAGTGCAGATTCAGATGAATTCCAGATTCCCAGTGAATGAATGGAACATCCTGTAGTGGAGATTACAATGATTTCTGAAGGCTGGGTTGTGTGCACAGGAAAATGAGGAGCAAAACAGGTTGAGTGGATAGCCAATTGAACAGCACGACTGCGAACATGAACAGGCCTCTGAAAACCAGCATTGTTTTACTTGGACATTCACAAGTGGTGTAAGATAAATCTGCAGGTAGTGGAGATTCAGTTGAATTCCAGATTCGCAGTGAATGAATGGAACATTCTGTACTGGAGATTGCAATGATTTCTCAAGTCTGGATTGTTTGGACATGAAAATGAAGAGCTGACCACAGTTGTGTGGATACCCAGTAAAAAGCAGGGCTTAGAGTGTGAACAGACCGCTGAAAACCAGCATTGTGTTACTTGGACATTCATAAGTGGTGTAATGAAAGCCTACCTGGAGTGCAGATTCAGATGAATTCCAGATTGGCAGTGAATGAATGGAACATTCTGTACTGGCGATTCCAATGATTTCTGAAGTCTGATATTGTGGAAAAGAAAATAAAAGGCTGACCAGGTTTGAGTGGATAGACAATTGAACAGCACACTGCGAGTGTGAAAAGGCAGCTGAAAACCAGCATTGGATTACTTGGTCATTCACCAGTGCTGTAATGAAAACCTGCCTGGAGCGGAGAGTCAGATGAATTGCAGAATCGCAGTGAATGAATGGAACAGTCTGTAGTGGAGATCCCAATGATTTCTGAAGGCTGGTTTGTGTGGAGAGGAAAATGAAGAGCTGACCAACATTGAGTGGATAGCCCATTGAACAGCACTTCTGCGAGTTGAACATGCCTCTGAAAACCAGTATTGAGTTACTTGGACATTCACCAGTGGCGTAACGAAAACCTGCCGGGAGTGGAGGTTCAGATGAATTCCAGATTCGCAGTGAATGAATGGAACATTCTCTAGTGGTGATTCCAATGATTTCTGAAGGCTGGGTTTTGTGGACACGAAAATGTAGAGCTGAACAGGGTGGAGTGGATAGCCAAATGAACAGCACGTCTCTTAGTATGAACAGGCCACTGAAAACCAGCATTGGCTTACTTGGACATTCACAAGTGGTGTAACGATAACCCGCCGGGAGTTGAGAGTCAGATGAATTTAAGATTCGCAGTGAATGAACGGAACATTCTGTGGAGCAGATACCAATTATTTCTGAAGGTTGGGTTATGAGGACAGGAAAATGTAGAGCTGAATAGGGTTGGGTGGATAGCAAATTGAACAGCACGGCTGTGTGTGTTAGCAGGCGGCTTAAAACCAGCATTGGCTTCCTTGGACATTTACCAGTGGTGTCACGAAAACCTTCCAGGAGTGGAGACTCTGATGAATTCCAGATTCGCGTGATTGAATGGAACATTCTGTAGTGGTGATTGCCAACATTTAGAAATCTGGATAGTCTGGACAGGATATTGAAGAGCTGACCGATATTGAGTGGATAGCCAATGAACAGCACGGTTTCGAGTGTGAACAGACCACTAAGAAGCAGCATTGCATTACTTGGACATTCATCAGTGGTGTAACGAAAGCCTTCCTGGAATGCAGATTCAGATTATTTCCAGATTCACAGTGAATGAATGGAAATTTCTGTAGTAGAGATTCCAATGATTTCTGAACGCTGGGTTGTGTGGACAGGAAAATGAAGAGCTGACTAGGTTTGACTGGATTGCCAATTGAACAGCAAGGCTGTGAGTGTGAACAGCCGCTGAAAACCAGCATTGGATTACCTGGTCATTCACCAGTGTTGTTAGGAAAATCTGCCTGGTGTGGAGAGTCAGAGGAATTCCAGATTCGCAGGGAACGAATGGAACATTCTGAAGTGGAGATAAGAATGATTTCTGAAGGCTCGGTGTGTGGAAGGAAAATCAAGAGCTAACCAGCGTTCACTGGATAGCCAATTGAACAGCACGGCTGCGAGTGTTAACACGCAGCTGAAACCAGCCTTGGGTTGCTTGGACATTCACCAGTGGTGAAACGAAAACCTGCTGGGAGTGGAGAACAAGATGAATTCAAGGTTCGCGTGCAATGGTTTCTGAGGTTTGTATTGTCTGAACTGGAAAAAGAAGAACTCACCAGTGTTGAGTCGCTAGACCGTGAACAGCACGGGTTCGAGTGTGAATAGACCGCTGAAAACCATCATTGCGTTACTTGAACATTCAGCAGTGGTGCAATGAAAACCTGCCGGGAGTGGAGATTCAGATGAATTCCAGATTCGCAGTGAATGAATGGAACATTCTCTAGTGGTGATTCCAATGATTTCTGAAGGCTGGGTTTTGTGGACACGAAAATGTAGAGCTGAACAGGGTGGAATGGATAGCCAAATGAACAGCACGTCTCGTAGTAAGAACAGGCCACTGAAAACCAGCTTTGGCTTAATTGGACATTCACAAGTGGTGTAACGAAAACCTGACGGGAGTTGAGAATTAGATGAATTTCAGATTTGCAGTCAATGAATGGAACATTCTGTGGAGGAGATACCAATTGTTTCTGAAGTTTGGGTTATGTGGACAGGAAAATGGAGCTGAAGAGGGTTGAGTGGATAGCAAATTGAACAGCACGGCTGAGAGTATGAGCAGGCCACTTAAAACCAGCATTGGCTTACTTGGATATTTACCAGTGGTGTCACGAAAACCTGCCGGGAGTGGAGATTCAGATGAATTCCAGATTCGCTGTGAATGAATGGAACATTCTGTAGTGGAGATAACAATGATTTCTCCAGTCTCTGTGGTGTGGACAGGAAAATGTAGAGCTGGCCAGGGTTGAGTGGATAGCCAATTGAACAGCACCACTGCGCTTGTGAAGAAAACACTTAAAACATTGGGTTACTTGGACATTCAACAGTGGTGTAACGAAAACCTGCCGGGAGTGGAGGTTCAGAGGAATTCCAGATTCGCAGTGAATGAATGGAACATTCTCTAGTGGAGATTCCAATGATTTCTGAAGGCTGGGTCGTGTGGAAGGAAAATCAAGAACTAATCAGGATTTAGTGGAAAGCCAATTGTATAGCATGGCTGCGAGTGTGAACATGCAGCTGAAAACCAGCATTGGGTTACTTGGACATTCATCAGTGGTGTAAGGAAAACCTGCATGGAGTGGAGAGTCAGTTGAATTCCACATTCGCAGTGAATGAATGGAACATTCTGTAGAGGAGATTCCAATGATTTCTGAAGCCTGTGTTGTGTGGACAGGAAAATGAAGAGCTGACCAGGCTTGAATCGATAGCCAAGTAAACAGCAGGGCTGCGAATATGAACAGGCCGCTGAAAACCAGCATTGGGTTACTTGGACATTCAACAGTGGTGTAATGAAAACCTGCGTGGAGTTGAGAGTCAGATGAATTCCAGATTCGCAGTGAATGAATGGAACATTCTGTAGTGGAGATAACAAAGATTTCTGAAGGCTGGTAGTGTGGTGGGACAATGAAGAGCTGAACAGGGTGGAGTGAATTGTCAATTAAACAGCACGGCTGCGAGTATGAACAGGCCTCTGAAAACCAGCATTGGCTTACTTGGACATTCACAAGTGGTGTAATGTTAACCAGGCGGGAGTGGAGAATCAGATAAACTCCAGACTCGCAGTGAATGAATGGAACATTCTGTAGTGGAGATTGCAATGATTTCTGAAATCTGGATTGTGGGGACACGAAAATGAAGAGCTGACCAGTGTTGAGTGGATAGCCTGTAAAAAGCCTCGGCTTCGAATGTGAACAGACCACTGAAAACCAGTATTGCATTACTTCGACTTTCAGCAGTGGTGTAACGAAAGCCTGCGTGGAGTGCAGATTCAGATGAATTCCAGATTCCCAGTGAATGAATGGAACATCCTGTAGTGGAGATTACAATGATTTCTGAAGGCTGGGTTGTGTGCACAGGAAAATGAGGAGCAAAACAGGTTGAGTGGATAGCCAATTGAACAGCACGACTGCGAACATGAACAGGCCTCTGAAAACCAGCATTGTTTTACTTGGACATTCACAAGTGGTGTAAGATAAATCTGCAGGTAGTGGAGATTCAGTTGAATTCCAGATTCGCAGTGAATGAATGGAACATTCTGTACTGGAGATTGCAATGATTTCTCAAGTCTGGATTGTTTGGACATGAAAATGAAGAGCTGACCACAGTTGTGTGGATACCCAGTAAAAAGCAGGGCTTAGAGTGTGAACAGACCGCTGAAAACCAGCATTGTGTTACTTGGACATTCATAAGTGGTGTAATGAAAGCCTATCTGGAGTGCAGATTCAGATGAATTCCAGATTGGCAGTGAATGAATGGAACATTCTGTACTGGCGATTCCAATGATTTCTGAAGTCTGATATTGTGGAAAAGAAAATGAAAGGCTGACCAGGTTTGAGTGGATAGACAATTGAACAGCACACTGCGAGTGTGAAAAGGCGGCTGAAAACCAGCATTGGATTACTTGGTCATTCACCAGTGCTGTAATGAAAACCTGCCTGGAGCGGAGAGTCAGATGAATTGCAGAATCGCAGTGAATGAATGGAACAGTCTGTAGTGGAGATCCCAATGATTTCTGAAGGCTGGTTTGTGTGGAGAGGAAAATGAAGAGCTGACCAATATTGAGTGGATAGCCCATTGAACAGCACTTCTGCGAGTTGAACATGCCTCTGAAAACCAGTATTGAGTTTTTTGGACATTCACCAGTGGCGTAACGAAAACCTGCCAGGAGTGGAGGTTCAGATGAATTCCAGATTCGCAGTGAATGAATGGAACATTCTCTAGTGGTGATTCCAATGATTTCTGAAGGCTGGGTTTTGTGGACACGAAAATGTAGAGCTGAACAGGGTGGAGTGGATAGCCAAATGAACAGCACGTCTCTTAGTATGAACAGGCCACTGAAAACCAGCATTGGCTTACTTGGACATTCACAAGTGGTGTAACGATAACCCGCCGGGAGTTGAGAGTCAGATGAATTTAAGATTCGCAGTGAATGAACGGAACATTCTGTGGAGGAGATACCAATTATTTCTGAAGGTTGGGTTATGAGGACAGGAAAATGTAGAGCTGAATAGGGTTGGGTGGATAGCAAATTGAACAGCACGGCTGAGTGTGTTAGCAGGCGGCTTAAAACCAGCATTGTCTTCCTTGGACATTTACCAGTGGTGTCACGAAAACCTTCCAGGAGTGGAGACTCTGATGAATTCCAGATTCGCGTGATTGAATGGAACATTCTGTAGTGGTGATTGCCAACATTTAGAAATCTGGATAGTCTGGACAGGATATTGAAGAGCTGACCGATATTGAGTGGATAGCCAATGAACAGCACGGTTTCGAGTGTGAACAGACCACTAAGAAGCAGCATTGCATTACTTGGACATTCATCAGTGGTGTAACGAAAGCCTTCCTGGAATGCAGATTCAGATTATTTCCAGATTCACAGTGAATGAATGGAAATTTCTGTAGTAGAGATTCCAATGATTTCTGAACGCTGGGTTGTGTGGACAGGAAAATGAAGAGCTGACTAGGTTTGACTGGATTGCCAAGTGAACAGCAAGGCTGTGAGTGTGAACAGCCGCTGAAAACCAGCATTGGATTACCTGGTCATTCACCAGTGTTGTTAGGAAAATCTGCCTGGTGTGGAGAGTCAGAGGAATTCCAGATTCGCAGGGAACGAATGGAACATTCTGAAGTGGAGATAAGAATGATTTCTGAAGGCTCGGTGTGTGGAAGGAAAATCAAGAGCTAACCAGCGTTCACTGGATTGCCAATTGAACAGCACGGCTGCGAGTGTTAACACGCAGCTGAAACCAGCCTTGGGTTGCTTGGACATTCACCAGTGGTGAAACGAAAACCTGCTGGGAGTGGAGAACAAGATGAATTCAAGATTCGCGTGAATGAATGAAACATTCTGTAGTGTAGATTGCAATGGTTTCTGGGGTTTGTATTGTCTGAACTGGAAAAAGAAGAACTCACCAGTGTTGAGTCGCTAGACCGTGAACAGCACGGGTTCGAGTGTGAATAGACCGCTGAAAACCATCATTGCGTTACTTGAACATTCAGCAGTGGTGCAATGAAAACCTGCCGGGAGTGGAGATTCAGATGAATTCCAGATTCGCAGTGAATGCATGGAACATTCTCTAGTGGTGATTCCAATGATTTCTGAAGGCTGGGTTTTGTGGACACGAAAATGTAGAGCTGAACAGGGTGGAATGGATAGCCAAATGAACAGCACGTCTCGTAGTAAGAACAGGCCACTGAAAACCAGCTTTGGCTTAATTGGACATTCACAAGTGGTGTAACGAAAACCTGACGGGAGTTGAGAATTAGATGAATTTCAGATTTGCAGTCAATGAATGGAACATTCTGTGGAGGAGATACCAATTGTTTCTGAAGTTTGGGTTATGTGGACAGGAAAATGGAGCTGAAGAGGGTTGAGTGGATAGCAAATTGAACAGCACGGCTGAGAGTATGAGCAGGCCACTTAAAACCAGCATTGGCTTACTTGGATATTTACCAGTGGTGTCACGAAAACCTGCCGGGAGTGGAGATTCAGATGAATTCCAGATTCGCTGTGAATGAATGGAACATTCTGTAGTGGAGATAACAATGATTTCTCCAGTCTCTGTGGTGTGGACAGGAAAATGTAGAGCTGGCCAGGGTTGAGTGGATAGCCAATTGAACAGCACCACTGCGCTTGTGAAGAAAACACTTAAAACATTGGGTTACTTGGACATTCAACAGTGGTGTAACGAAAACCTGCCGGGAGTGGAGGTTCAGAGGAATTCCAGATTCGCAGTGAATGAATGGAACATTCTCTAGTGGAGATTCCAATGATTTCTGAAGGCTGGGTCGTGTGGAAGGAACATCAAGAACTAATCAGGATTTAGTGGAAAGCCAATTGTATAGCATGGCTGCGAGTGTGAACATGCAGCTGAAAACCAGCATTGGGTTACTTGGACATTCATCAGTGGTGTAAGGAAAACCTGCATGGAGTGGAGAGTCAGTTGAATTCCACATTCGCAGTGAATGAATGGAACATTCTGTAGAGGAGATTCCAATGATTTCTGAAGCCTGTGTTGTGTGGACAGGAAAATGAAGAGCTGACCAGGCTTGAATCGATAGCCAAGTAAACAGCAGGGCTGCGAATATGAACAGGCCGCTGAAAACCAGCATTGGGTTACTTGGACATTCAACAGTGGTGTAATGAAAACCTGCGTGGAGTTGAGAGTCAGATGAATTCCAGATTCGCAGTGAATGAATGGAACATTCTGTAGTGGAGATAACAAAGATTTCTGAAGGCTGGTAGTGTGGTGGGACAATGAAGAGCTGAACAGGGTGGAGTGAATTGTCAATTAAACAGCACGGCTGCGAGTATGAACAGGCCTCTGAAAACCAGCATTGGCTTACTTGGACATTCACAAGTGGTGTAATGTTAACCAGGCGGGAGTGGAGAATCAGATAAACTCCAGACTCGCAGTGAATGAATGGAACATTCTGTAGTGGAGATTGCAATGATTTCTGAAATCTGGATTGTGGGGACACGAAAATGAAGAGCTGACCAGTGTTGAGTGGATAGCCTGTAAAAAGCCTCGGCTTCGAATGTGAACAGACCACTGAAAACCAGTATTGCATTACTTCGACTTTCAGCAGTGGTGTAACGAAAGCCTGCGTGGAGTGCAGATTCAGATGAATTCCAGATTCCCAGTGAATGAATGGAACATCCTGTAGTGGAGATTACAATGATTTCTGAAGGCTGGGTTGTGTGCACAGGAAAATGAGGAGCAAAACAGGTTGAGTGGATAGCCAATTGAACAGCACGACTGCGAACATGAACAGGCCTCTGAAAACCAGCATTGTTTTACTTGGACATTCACAAGTGGTGTAAGATAAATCTGCAGGTAGTGGAGATTCAGTTGAATTCCAGATTCGCAGTGAATGAATGGAACATTCTGTACTGGAGATTGCAATGATTTCTCAAGTCTGGATTGTTTGGACATGAAAATGAAGAGCTGACCACAGTTGTGTGGATACCCAGTAAAAAGCAGGGCTTAGAGTGTGAACAGACCGCTGAAAACCAGCATTGTGTTACTTGGACATTCATAAGTGGTGTAATGAAAGCCTACCTGGAGTGCAGATTCAGATGAATTCCAGATTGGCAGTGAATGAATGGAACATTCTGTACTGGCGATTCCAATGATTTCTGAAGTCTGATATTGTGGAAAAGAAAATGAAAGGCTGACCAGGTTTGAGTGGATAGACAATTGAACAGCACACTGCGAGTGTGAAAAGGCAGCTGAAAACCAGCATTGGATTACTTGGTCATTCACCAGTGCTGTAATGAAAACCTGCCTGGAGCGGAGAGTCAGATGAATTGCAGAATCGCAGTGAATGAATGGAACAGTCTGTAGTGGAGATCCCAATGATTTCTGAAGGCTGGTTTGTGTGGAGAGGAAAATGAAGAGCTGACCAATATGGAGTGGATAGCCCATTGAACAGCACTTCTGCGAGTTGAACATGCCTCTGAAAACCAGTATTGAGTTACTTGGACATTCACCAGTGGCGTAACGAAAACCTGCCAGGAGTGGAGGTTCAGATGAATTCCAGATTCGCAGTGAATGAATGGAACATTCTCTAGTGGTGATTCCAATGATTTCTGAAGGCTGGGTTTTGTGGACACGAAAATGTAGAGCTGAACAGGGTGGAATGGATAGCCAAATGAACAGCACGTCTCTTAGTATGAACAGGCCACTGAAAACCAGCATTGGCTTACTTGGACATTCACAAGTGGTGTAACGATAACCCGCCGGGAGTTGAGAGTCAGATGAATTTAAGATTCGCAGTGAATGAACGGAACATTCTGTGGAGGAGATACCAATTATTTCTGAAGGTTGGGTTATGAGGACAGGAAAATGTAGAGCTGAATAGGGTTGGGTGGATAGCAAATTGAACAGCACGGCTGAGTGTGTTAGCAGGCGGCTTAAAACCAGCATTGTCTTCCTTGGACATTTACCAGTGGTGTCACGAAAACCTTCCAGGAGTGGAGACTCTGATGAATTCCAGATTCGCGTGACTGAATGGAACATTCTGTAGTGGTGATTGCCAACATTTAGAAATCTGGATAGTCTGGACAGGATATTGAAGAGCTGACCGATATTGAGTGGATAGCCAATGAACAGCACGGTTTCGAGTGTGAACAGACCACTAAGAAGCAGCATTGCATTACTTGGACATTCATCAGTGGTGTAACGAAAGCCTTCCTGGAATGCAGATTCAGATTATTTCCAGATTCACAGTGAATGAATGGAAATTTCTGTAGTAGAGATTCCAATGATTTCTGAACGCTGGGTTGTGTGGACAGGAAAATGAAGAGCTGACTAGGTTTGACTGGATTGCCAATTGAACAGCAAGGCTGTGAGTGTGAACAGCCGCTGAAAACCAGCATTGGATTACCTGGTCATTCACCAGTGTTGTTAGGAAAATCTGCCTGGTGTGGAGAGTCAGAGGAATTCCAGATTCGCAGGGAACGAATGGAACATTCTGAAGTGGAGATAAGAATGATTTCTGAAGGCTCGGTGTGTGGAAGGAAAATCAAGAGCTAACCAGCGTTCACTGGATAGCCAATTGAACAGCACGGCTGCGAGTGTTAACACGCAGCTGAAACCAGCCTTGGGTTGCTTGGACATTCACCAGTGGTGAAACGAAAACCTGCTGGGAGTGGAGAACAAGATGAATTCAAGATTCGCGTGCAATGGTTTCTGAGGTTTGTATTGTCTGAACTGGAAAAAGAAGAACTCACCAGTGTTGAGTCGCTAGAACGTGAACAGCACGGGTTCGAGTGTGAATAGACCGCTGAAAACCATCATTGCGTTACTTGAACATTCAGCAGTGGTGCAATGAAAACCTGCCGGGAGTGGAGATTCAGATGAATTCCAGATTCGCAGTGAATGAATGGAACATTCTCTAGTGGTGATTCCAATGATTTCTGAAGGCTGGGTTTTGTGGACACGAAAATGTAGAGCTGAACAGGGTGGAATGGATAGCCAAATGAACAGCACGTCTCGTAGTAAGAACAGGCCACTGAAAACCAGCTTTGGCTTAATTGGACATTCACAAGTGGTGTAACGAAAACCTGACGGGAGTTGAGAATTAGATGAATTTCAGATTTGCAGTCAATGAATGGAACATTCTGTGGAGGAGATACCAATTGTTTCTGAAGTTTGGGTTATGTGGACAGGAAAATGGAGCTGAAGAGGGTTGAGTGGATAGCAAATTGAACAGCACGGCTGAGAGTATGAGCAGGCCACTTAAAACCAGCATTGGCTTACTTGGATATTTACCAGTGGTGTCACGAAAACCTGCCGGGAGTGGAGATTCAGATGAATTCCAGATTCGCTGTGAATGAATGGAACATTCTGTAGTGGAGATAACAATGATTTCTCCAGTCTCTGTGGTGTGGACAGGAAAATGTAGAGCTGGCCAGGGTTGAGTGGATAGCCAATTGAACAGCACCACTGCGCTTGTGAAGAAAACACTTAAAACATTGGGTTACTTGGATATTCAACAGTGGTGAAACGAAAACCTGCCGGGAGTGGAGGTTCAGAGGAATTCCAGATTCGCAGTGAATGAATGGAACATTCTCTAGTGGAGATTCCAATGATTTCTGAAGGCTGGGTCGTGTGGAAGGAAAATCAAGAACTAATCAGGATTTAGTGGAAAGCCAATTGTATAGCATGGCTGCGAGTGTGAACATGCAGCTGAAAACCAGCATTGGGTTACTTGGACATTCATCAGTGGTGTAAGGAAAACCTGCATGGAGTGGAGAGTCAGTTGAATTCCACATTCGCAGTGAATGAATGGAACATTCTGTAGAGGAGATTCCAATGATTTCTGAAGCCTGTGTTGTGTGGACAGGAAAATGAAGAGCTGACCAGGCTTGAATCGATAGCCAAGTAAACAGCAGGGCTGCGAATATGAACAGGCCGCTGAAAACCAGCATTGGGTTACTTGGACATTCAACAGTGGTGTAATGAAAACCTGCGTGGAGTTGAGAGTCAGATGAATTCCAGATTCGCAGTGAATGAATGGAACATTCTGTAGTGGAGATAACAAAGATTTCTGAAGGCTGGTAGTGTGGTGGGACAATGAAGAGCTGAACAGGGTGGAGTGAATTGTCAATTAAACAGCACGGCTGCGAGTATGAACAGGCCTCTGAAAACCAGCATTGGCTTACTTGGACATTCACAAGTGGTGTAATGTTAACCAGGCGGGAGTGGAGAATCAGATAAACTCCAGACTCGCAGTGAATGAATGGAACATTCTGTAGTGGAGATTGCAATGATTTCTGAAATCTGGATTGTGGGGACACGAAAATGAAGAGCTGACCAGTGTTGAGTGGATAGCCTGTAAAAAGCCTCGGCTTCGAATGTGAACAGACCACTGAAAACCAGTATTGCATTACTTCGACTTTCAGCAGTGGTGTAACGAAAGCCTGCGTGGAGTGCAGATTCAGATGAATTCCAGATTCCCAGTGAATGAATGGAACATCCTGTAGTGGAGATTACAATGATTTCTGAAGGCTGGGTTGTGTGCACAGGAAAATGAGGAGCAAAACAGGTTGAGTGGATAGCCAATTAAACAGCACGACTGCGAACATGAACAGGCCTCTGAAAACCAGCATTGTTTTACTTGGACATTCACAAGTGGTGTAAGATAAATCTGCAGGTAGTGGAGATTCAGTTGAATTCCAGATTCGCAGTGAATGAATGGAACATTCTGTACTGGAGATTGCAATGATTTCTCAAGTCTGGATTGTTTGGACATGAAAATGAAGAGCTGACCACAGTTGTGTGGATACCCAGTAAAAAGCAGGGCTTAGAGTGTGAACAGACCGCTGAAAACCAGCATTGTGTTACTTGGACATTCATAAGTGGTGTAATGAAAGCCTACCTGGAGTGCAGATTCAGATGAATTCCAGATTGGCAGTGAATGAATGGAACATTCTGTACTGGCGATTCCAATGATTTCTGAAGTCTGATATTGTGGAAAAGAAAATGAAAGGCTGACCAGGTTTGAGTGGATAGACAATTGAACAGCACACTGCGAGTGTGAAAAGGCAGCTGAAAACCAGCATTGGATTACTTGGTCATTCACCAGTGCTGTAATGAAAACCTGCCTGGAGTGGAGAGTCAGATGAATTGCAGAATCGCAGTGAATGAATGGAACAGTCTGTAGTGGAGATCCCAATGATTTCTGAAGGCTGGTTTGTGTGGAGAGGAAAATGAAGAGCTGACCAATATTGAGTGGATAGCCCATTGAACAGCACTTCTGCGAGTTGAACATGCCTCTGAAAACCAGTATTGAGTTACTTGGACATTCACCAGTGGCGTAACGAAAACCTGCCAGGAGTGGAGGTTCAGATGAATTCCAGATTCGCAGTGAATGAATGGAACATTCTCTAGTGGTGATTCCAATGATTTCTGAAGGCTGGGTTTTGTGGACACGAAAATGTAGAGCTGAACAGGGTGGAGTGGATAGCCAAATGAACAGCACGTCTCTTAGTATGAACAGGCCACTGAAAACCAGCATTGGCTTACTTGGACATTCACAAGTGGTGTAACGATAACCCGCCCGGAGTTGAGAGTCAGATGAATTTAAGATTCGCAGTGAATGAACGGGACATTCTGTGGAGGAGATACCAATTATTTCTGAAGGTTGGTTTATGAGGACAGGAAAATGTAGAGCTGAATAGGGTTGGGTGGATAGCAAATTGAACAGCACGGCTGAGTGTGTTAGCAGGCGGCTTAAAACCAGCATTGTCTTCCTTGGACATTTACCAGTGGTGTCACGAAAACCTTCCAGGAGTGGAGACTCTGATGAATTCCAGATTCGCGTGACTGAATGGAACATTCTGTAGTGGTGATTGCCAACATTTAGAAATCTGGATAGTCTGGACAGGATATTGAAGAGCTGACCGATATTGAGTGGATAGCCAATGAACAGCACGGTTTCGAGTGTGAACAGACCACTAAGAAGCAGCATTGCATTACTTGGACATTCATCAGTGGTGTAACGAAAGCCTTCCTGGAATGCAGATTCAGATTATTTCCAGATTCACAGTGAATGAATGGAAATTTCTGTAGTAGAGATTCCAATGATTTCTGAACGCTGGGTTGTGTGGACAGGAAAATGAAGAGCTGACTAGGTTTGACTGGATTGCCAATTGAACAGCAAGGCTGTGAGTGTGAACAGCCGCTGAAAACCAGCATTGGATTACCTGGTCATTCACCAGTGTTGTTAGGAAAATCTGCCTGGTGTGGAGAGTCAGAGGAATTCCAGATTCGCAGGGAACGAATGGAACATTCTGAAGTGGAGATAAGAATGATTTCTGAAGGCTCGGTGTGTGGAAGGAAAATCAAGAGCTAACCAGCGTTCACTGGATAGCCAATTGAACAGCACGGCTGCGAGTGTTAACACGCAGCTGAAACCAGCCTTGGGTTGCTTGGACATTCACCAGTGGTGAAACGAAAACCTGCTGGGAGTGGAGAACAAGATGAATTCAAGATTCGCGTGCAATGGTTTCTGAGGTTTGTATTGTCTGAACTGGAAAAAGAAGAACTCACCAGTGTTGAGTCGCTAGACCGTGAACAGCACGGGTTCGAGTGTGAATAGACCGCTGAAAACCATCATTGCGTTACTTGAACATTCAGCAGTGGTGCAATGAAAACCTGCCGGGAGTGGAGATTCAGATGAATTCCAGATTCGCAGTGAATGCATGGAACATTCTCTAGTGGTGATTCCAATGATTTCTGAAGGGTGGGTTTTGTGGACACGAAAATGTAGAGCTGAACAGGGTGGAATGGATAGCCAAATGAACAGCACGTCTCGTAGTAAGAACAGGCCACTGAAAACCAGCTTTGGCTTAATTGGACATTCACAAGTGGTGTAACGAAAACCTGACGGGAGTTGAGAATTAGATGAATTTCAGATTTGCAGTCAATGAATGGAACATTCTGTGGAGGAGATACCAATTGTTTCTGAAGTTTGGGTTATGTGGACAGGAAAATGGAGCTGAAGAGGGTTGAGTGGATAGCAAATTGAACAGCACGGCTGAGAGTATGAGCAGGCCACTTAAAACCAGCATTGGCTTACTTGGATATTTACCAGTGGTGTCACGAAAACCTGCCGGGAGTGGAGATTCAGATGAATTCCAGATTCGCTGTGAATGAATGGAACATTCTGTAGCGGAGATAACAATGATTTCTCCAGTCTCTGTGGTGTGGACAGGAAAATGTAGAGCTGGCCAGGGTTGAGTGGATAGCCAATTGAACAGCACCACTGCGCTTGTGAAGAAAACACTTAAAACATTGGGTTACTTGGACATTCAACAGTGGTGTAACGAAAACCTGCCGGGAGTGGAGGTTCAGAGGAATTCCAGATTCGCAGTGAATGAATGGAACATTCTCTAGTGGAGATTCCAATGATTTCTGAAGGCTGGGTCGTGTGGAAGGAAAATCAAGAACTAATCAGGATTTAGTGGAAAGCCAATTGTATAGCATGGCTGCGAGTGTGAACATGCAGCTGAAAACCAGCATTGGGTTACTTGGACATTCATCAGTGGTGTAAGGAAAACCTGCATGGAGTGGAGAGTCAGTTGAATTCCACATTCGCAGTGAATGAATGGAACATTCTGTAGAGGAGATTCCAATGATTTCTGAAGCCTGTGTTGTGTGGACAGGAAAATGAAGAGCTGACCAGGCTTGAATCGATAGCCAAGTAAACAGCAGGGCTGCGAATATGAACAGGCCGCTGAAAACCAGCATTGGGTTACTTGGACATTCAACAGTGGTGTAATGAAAACCTGCGTGGAGTTGAGAGTCAGATGAATTCCAGATTCGCAGTGAATGAATGGAACATTCTGTAGTGGAGATAACAAAGATTTCTGAAGGCTGGTAGTGTGGTGGGACAATGAAGAGCTGAACAGGGTGGAGTGAATTGTCAATTAAACAGCACGGCTGCGAGTATGAACAGGCCTCTGAAAACCAGCATTGGCTTACTTGGACATTCACAAGTGGTGTAATGTTAACCAGGCGGGAGTGGAGAATCAGATAAACTCCAGACTCGCAGTGAATGAATGGAACATTCTGTAGTGGAGATTGCAATGATTTCTGAAATCTGGATTGTGGGGACACGAAAATGAAGAGCTGACCAGTGTTGAGTGGATAGCCTGTAAAAAGCCTCGGCTTCGAATGTGAACAGACCACTGAAAACCAGTATTGCATTACTTCGACTTTCAGCAGTGGTGTAACGAAAGCCTGCGTGGAGTGCAGATTCAGATGAATTCCAGATTCCCAGTGAATGAATGGAACATCCTGTAGTGGAGATTACAATGATTTCTGAAGGCTGGGTTGTGTGCACAGGAAAATGAGGAGCAAAACAGGTTGAGTGGATAGCCAATTGAACAGCACGACTGCGAACATGAACAGGCCTCTGAAAACCAGCATTGTTTTACTTGGACATTCACAAGTGGTGTAAGATAAATCTGCAGGTAGTGGAGATTCAGTTGAATTCCAGATTCGCAGTGAATGAATGGAACATTCTGTACTGGAGATTGCAATGATTTCTCAAGTCTGGATTGTTTGGACACGAAAATGAAGAGCTGACCACAGTTGTGTGGATACCCAGTAAAAAGCAGGGCTTAGAGTGTGAACAAACCGCTGAAAACCAGCATTGTGTTACTTGGACATTCATAAGTGGTGTAATGAAAGCCAACCTGGAGTGCAGATTCAGATGAATTCCAGATTGGCAGTGAATGAATGGAACATTCTGTACTGGCGATTCCAATGATTTCTGAAGTCTGATATTGTGGAAAAGAAAATGAAAGGCTGACCAGGTTTGAGTGGATAGACAATTGAACAGCACACTGGGAGTGTGAAAAGGCGGCTGAAAACCAGCATTGGATTACTTGGTCATTCACCAGTGCTGTAATGAAAACCTGCCTGGAGCGGAGAGTCAGATGAATTGCAGAATCGCAGTGAATGAATGGAACAGTCTGTAGTGGAGATCCCAATGATTTCTGAAGGCTGGTTTGTGTGGAGAGGAAAATGAAGAGCTGACCAATATTGAGTGGATAGCCCGTTGAACAGCACTTCTGCGAGTTGAACATGCCTCTGAAAACCAGTATTGAGTTACTTGGACATTCACCAGTGGTGTAACGAAAACCTGCCGGGAGTGGAGGTTCAGATGAATTCCAGATTCGCAGTGAATGAATGGAACATTCTCTAGTGGTGATTCCAATGATTTCTGAAGGCTGAGTTTTGTGGACACGAAAATGTAGAGCTGAACAGGGTGGAGTGGATAGCCAAATGAACAGCACGTCTCTTAGTATGAACAGGCCACTGAAAACCAGCATTGGCTTACTTGGACATTCACAAGTGGTGTAACGATAACCCGCCGGGAGTTGAGAGTCAGATGAATTTAAGATTCGCAGTGAATGAACGGAACATTCTGTGGAGGAGATACCAATTATTTCTGAAGGTTGGGTTATGAGGACAGGAAAATGTAGAGCTGAATAGGGTTGGGTGGATAGCAAATTGAACAGCACGGCTGAGAGTATAAGCAGGCGGCTTAAAACCAGCATTGGCTTCCTTGGACATATACCAGTGGTGTCACGAAAACCTGCCGGGAGTGGAGACTCTGATGAATTCCAGATTCGCGTGATTGAATGGAACATTCTGTAGTGGAGATTGCCAAGATTTAGAAATCTGGATAGTCTGGACAGGATATTGAAGAGCTGACCAATGTTGAGTGGATAGCCAGTGAACAGCACGGTTTCGAGTGTGAACAGACCACTAAGAAGCAGCATTGCATTACTTGGACATTCATCAGTGGTGTAACGAAAGCCTTCCTGGAATGCAGATTCAGATTATTTCCAGATTCACAGTGAATGAATGGAAATTTCTGTAGTAGAGATTCCAATGATTTCTGAACGCTGGGTTGTGTGGACAGGAAAATGAAGAGCTGACTAGGTTTGACTGGATTGCCAATTGAACAGCAAGGCTGTGAGTGTGAACAGCCGCTGAAAACCAGCATTGGATTACCTGGTCATTCACCAGTGTTGTTAGGAAAATCTGCCTGGTGTGGAGAGTCAGAGGAATTCCAGATTCGCAGGGAACGAATGGAACATTCTGAAGTGGAGATAAGAATGATTTCTGAAGGCTCGGTGTGTGGAAGGAAAATCAAGAGCTAACCAGCGTTCACTGGATAGCCAATTGAACAGCACGGCTGCGAGTGTTAACACGCAGCTGAAACCAGCCTTGGGTTGCTTGGACATTCACCAGTGGTGAAACGAAAACCTGCTGGGAGTGGAGAACAAGATGAATTCAAGATTCGCTTGCAATGGTTACTGAGGTTTGTATTGTCTGAACTGGAAAAGAAGAACTCACCAGTGTTGAGTCGCTAGACCGTGAACAGCACGGGTTCGAGTGTGAATAGACCGCTGAAAACCATCATTGCGTTACTTGAACATTCAGCAGTGGTGCAATGAAAACCTGCCGGGAGTGGAGATTCAGATGAATTCCAGATTCGCAGTGAATGCATGGAACATTCTCTAGTGGTGATTCCAATGATTTCTGAAGGCTGGGTTTTGTGGACACGAAAATGTAGAGCTGAACAGGGTGGAATGGATAGCCAAATGAACAGCACGTCTCGTAGTAAGAACAGGCCACTGAAAACCAGCTTTGGCTTAATTGGACATTCACAAGTGGTGTAACGAAAACCTGACGGGAGTTGAGAATTAGATGAATTTCAGATTTGCAGTCAATGAATGGAACATTCTGTGGAGGAGATACCAATTGTTTCTGAAGTTTGGGTTATGTGGACAGGAAAATGGAGCTGAAGAGGGTTGAGTGGATAGCAAATTGAACAGCACGGCTGAGAGTATGAGCAGGCCACTTAAAACCAGCATTGGCTTACTTGGATATTTACCAGTGGTGTCACGAAAACCTGCCGGGAGTGGAGATTCAGATGAATTCCAGATTCGCTGTGAATGAATGGAACATTCTGTAGTGGAGATAACAATGATTTCTCCAGTCTCTGTGGTGTGGACAGGAAAATGTAGAGCTGGCCAGGGTTGAGTGGATAGCCAATTGAACAGCACCACTGCGCTTGTGAAGAAAACACTTAAAACATTGGGTTACTTGGACATTCAACAGTGGTGTAACGAAAACCTGCCGGGAGTGGAGGTTCAGAGGAATTCCAGATTCGCAGTGAATGAATGGAACATTCTCTAGTGGAGATTCCAATGATTTCTGAAGGCTGGGTCGTGTGGAAGGAAAATCAAGAACTAATCAGGATTTAGTGGAAAGCCAATTGTATAGCATGGCTGCGAGTGTGAACATGCAGCTGAAAACCAGCATTGGGTTACTTGGACATTCATCAGTGGTGTAAGGAAAACCTGCATGGAGTGGAGAGTCAGTTGAATTCCACATTCGCAGTGAATGAATGGAACATTCTGTAGAGGAGATTCCAATGATTTCTGAAGCCTGTGTTGTGTGGACAGGAAAATGAAGAGCTGACCAGGCTTGAATCGATAGCCAAGTAAACAGCAGGGCTGCGAATATGAACAGGCCGCTGAAAACCAGCATTGGGTTACTTGGACATTCAACAGTGGTGTAATGAAAACCTGCGTGGAGTTGAGAGTCAGATGAATTCCAGATTCGCAGTGAATGAATGGAACATTCTGTAGTGGAGATAACAAAGATTTCTGAAGGCTGGTAGTGTGGTGGGACAATGAAGAGCTGAACAGGGTGGAGTGAATTGTCAATTAAACAGCACGGCTGCGAGTATGAACAGGCCTCTGAAAACCAGCATTGGCTTACTTGGACATTCACAAGTGGTGTAATGTTAACCAGGCGGGAGTGGAGAATCAGATAAACTCCAGACTCGCAGTGAATGAATGGAACATTCTGTAGTGGAGATTGCAATGATTTCTGAAATCTGGATTGTGGGGACACGAAAATGAAGAGCTGACCAGTGTTGAGTGGATAGCCTGTAAAAAGCCTCGGCTTCGAATGTGAACAGACCACTGAAAACCAGTATTGCATTACTTCGACTTTAAGCAGTGGTGTAACGAAAGCCTGCGTGGAGTGCAGATTCAGATGAATTCCAGATTCCCAGTGAATGAATGGAACATCCTGTAGTGGAGATTACAATGATTTCTGAAGGCTGGGTTGTGTGCACAGGAAAATGAGGAGCAAAACAGGTTGAGTGGATAGCCAATTGAACAGCACGACTGCGAATATGAACAGGCCTCTGAAAACCAGCATTGTTTTACTTGGACATTCACAAGTGGTGTAAGATAAATCTGCAGGTAGTGGAGATTCAGTTGAATTCCAGATTCGCAGTGAATGAATGGAACATTCTGTACTGGAGATTGCAATGATTTCTCAAGTCTGGATTGTTTGGACATGAAAATGAAGAGCTGACCACAGTTGTGTGGATACCCAGTAAAAAGCAGGGCTTAGAGTGTGAACAGACCGCTGAAAACCAGCATTGTGTTACTTGGACATTCATAAGTGGTGTAATGAAAGCCTACCTGGAGTGCAGATTCAGATGAATTCCAGATTGGCAGTGAATGAATGGAACATTCTGTACTGGCGATTCCAATGATTTCTGAAGTCTGATATTGTGGAAAAGAAAATGAAAGGCTGACCAGGTTTGAGTGGATAGACAATTGAACAGCACACTGCGAGTGTGAAAAGGCGGCTGAAAACCAGCATTGGATTACTTGGTCATTCACCAGTGCTGTAATGAAAACCTGCCTGGAGCGGAGAGTCAGATGAATTGCAGAATCGCAGTGAATGAATGGAACAGTCTGTAGTGGAGATCCCAATGATTTCTGAAGGCTGGTTTGTGTGGAGAGGAAAATGAAGAGCTGACCAATATTGAGTGGATAGCCCGTTGAACAGCACTTCTGCGAGTTGAACATGCCTCTGAAAACCAGTATTGAGTTACTTGGACATTCACCAGTGGTGTAACGAAAACCTGCCGGGAGTGGAGGTTCAGATGAATTCCAGATTCGCAGTGAATGAATGGAACATTCTCTAGTGGTGATTCCAATGATTTCTGAAGGCTGAGTTTTGTGGACACGAAAATGTAGAGCTGAACAGGGTGGAGTGGATAGCCAAATGAACAGCACGTCTCTTAGTATGAACAGGCCACTGAAAACCAGCATTGGCTTACTTGGACATTCACAAGTGGTGTAACGATAACCCGCCGGGAGTTGAGAGTCAGATGAATTTAAGATTCGCAGTGAATGAACGGAACATTCTGTGGAGGAGATACCAATTATTTCTGAAGGTTGGGTTATGAGGACAGGAAAATGTAGAGCTGAATAGGGTTGGGTGGATAGCAAATTGAACAGCACGGCTGAGAATATAAGCAGGCGGCTTAAAACCAGCATTGGCTTCCTTGGACATATACCAGTGGTGTCACGCAAACCTGCCGGGAGTGGAGACTCTGATGAATTCCAGATTCGCGTGATTGAATGGAACATTCTGTAGTGGAGATTGCCAAGATTTAGAAATCTGGATAGTCTGGACAGGATATTGAAGAGCTGACCAATGTTGAGTGGATAGCCAGTGAACAGCACGGTTTCGAGTGTGAACAGACCACTAAGAAGCAGCATTGCATTACTTGGACATTCATCAGTGGTGTAACGAAAGCCTTCCTGGAATGCAGATTCAGATTATTTCCAGATTCACAGTGAATGAATGGAAATTTCTGTAGTAGAGATTCCAATGATTTCTGAACGCTGGGTTGTGTGGACAGGAAAATGAAGAGCTGACTAGGTTTGACTGGATTGCCAATTGAACAGCAAGGCTGTGAGTGTGAACAGCCGCTGAAAACCAGCATTGGATTACCTGGTCATTCACCAGTGTTGTTAGGAAAATCTGCCTGGTGTGGAGAGTCAGAGGAATTCCAGATTCGCAGGGAACGAATGGAACATTCTGAAGTGGAGATAAGAATGATTTCTGAAGGCTCGGTGTGTGGAAGGAAAATCAAGAGCTAACCAGCGTTCACTGGATAGCCAATTGAACAGCACGGCTGCGAGTGTTAACACGCAGCTGAAACCAGCCTTGGGTTGCTTGGACATTCACCAGTGGTGAAACGAAAACCTGCTGGGAGTGGAGAACAAGATGAATTCAAGATTCGCGTGCAATGGTTTCTGAGGTTTGTATTGTCTGAACTGGAAAAAGAAGAACTCACCAGTGTTGAGTCGCTAGAACGTGAACAGCACGGGTTCGAGTGTGAATAGACCGCTGAAAACCATCATTGCGTTACTTGAACATTCAGCAGTGGTGCAATGAAAACCTGCCGGGAGTGGAGATTCAGATGAATTCCAGATTCGCAGTGAATGAATGGAACATTCTCTAGTGGTGATTCCAATGATTTCTGAAGGCTGGGTTTTGTGGACACGAAAATGTAGAGCTGAACAGGGTGGAATGGATAGCCAAATGAACAGCACGTCTCGTAGTAAGAACAGGCCACTGAAAACCAGCTTTGGCTTAATTGGACATTCACAAGTGGTGTAACGAAAACCTGACGGGAGTTGAGAATTAGATGAATTTCAGATTTGCAGTCAATGAATGGAACATTCTGTGGAGGAGATACCAATTGTTTCTGAAGTTTGGGTTATGTGGACAGGAAAATGGAGCTGAAGAGGGTTGAGTGGATAGCAAATTGAACAGCACGGCTGAGAGTATGAGCAGGCCACTTAAAACCAGCATTGGCTTACTTGGATATTTACCAGTGGTGTCACGAAAACCTGCCGGGAGTGGAGATTCAGATGAATTCCAGATTCGCTGTGAATGAATGGAACATTCTGTAGTGGAGATAACAATGATTTCTCCAGTCTCTGTGGTGTGGACAGGAAAATGTAGAGCTGGCCAGGGTTGAGTGGATAGCCAATTGAACAGCACCACTGCGCTTGTGAAGAAAACACTTAAAACATTGGGTTACTTGGACATTCAACAGTGGTGTAACGAAAACCTGCCGGGAGTGGAGGTTCAGAGGAATTCCAGATTCGCAGTGAATGAATGGAACATTCTCTAGTGGAGATTCCAATGATTTCTAAAGGCTGGGTCGTGTGGAAGGAAAATCAAGAACTAATCAGGATTTAGTGGAAAGCCAATTGTATAGCATGGCTGCGAGTGTGAACATGCAGCTGAAAACCAGCATTGGGTTACTTGGACATTCATCAGTGGTGTAAGGAAAACCTGCATGGAGTGGAGAGTCAGTTGAATTCCACATTCGCAGTGAATGAATGGAACATTCTGTAGAGGAGATTCCAATGATTTCTGAAGCCTGTGTTGTGTGGACAGGAAAATGAAGAGCTGACCAGGCTTGAATCGATAGCCAAGTAAACAGCAGGGCTGCGAATATGAACAGGCCGCTGAAAACCAGCATTGGGTTACTTGGACATTCAACAGTGGTGTAATGAAAACCTGCGTGGAGTTGAGAGTCAGATGAATTCCAGATTCGCAGTGAATGAATGGAACATTCTGTAGTGGAGATAACAAAGATTTCTGAAGGCTGGTAGTGTGGTGGGACAATGAAGAGCTGAACAGGGTGGAGTGAATTGTCAATTAAACAGCACGGCTGCGAGTATGAACAGGCCTCTGAAAACCAGCATTGGCTTACTTGGACATTCACAAGTGGTGTAATGTTAACCAGGCGGGAGTGGAGAATCAGATAAACTCCAGACTCGCAGTGAATGAATGGAACATTCTGTAGTGGAGATTGCAATGATTTCTGAAATCTGGATTGTGGGGACACGAAAATGAAGAGCTGACCAGTGTTGAGAGGATAGCCTGTAAAAAGCCTCGGCTTCGAATGTGAACAGACCACTGAAAACCAGTATTGCATTACTTCGACTTTAAGCAGTGGTGTAACGAAAGCCTGCGTGGAGTGCAGATTCAGATGAATTCCAGATTCCCAGTGAATGAATGGAACATCCTGTAGTGGAGATTACAATGATTTCTGAAGGCTGGGTTGTGTGCACAGGAAAATGAGGAGCAAAACAGGTTGAGTGGATAGCCAATTGAACAGCACGACTGCGAATATGAACAGGCCTCTGAAAACCAGCATTGTTTTACTTGGACATTCACAAGTGGTGTAAGATAAATCTGCAGGTAGTGGAGATTCAGTTGAATTCCAGATTCGCAGTGAATGAATGGAACATTCTGTACTGGAGATTGCAATGATTTCTCAAGTCTGGATTGTTTGGACATGAAAATGAAGAGCTGACCACAGTTGTGTGGATACCCAGTAAAAAGCAGGGCTTAGAGTGTGAACAGACCGCTGAAAACCAGCATTGTGTTACTTGGACATTCATAAGTGGTGTAATGAAAGCCTACCTGGAGTGCAGATTCAGATGAATTCCAGATTGGCAGTGAATGAATGGAACATTCTGTACTGGCGATTCCAATGATTTCTGAAGTCTGATATTGTGGAAAAGAAAATGAAAGGCTGACCAGGTTTGAGTGGATAGACAATTGAACAGCACACTGCGAGTGTGAAAAGGCGGCTGAAAACCAGCATTGGATTACTTGGTCATTCACCAGTGCTGTAATGAAAACCTGCCTGGAGTGGAGAGTCAGATGAATTGCAGAATCGCAGTGAATGAATGGAACAGTCTGTAGTGGAGATCCCAATGATTTCTGAAGGCTGGTTTGTGTGGAGAGGAAAATGAAGAGCTGACCAATATAGAGTGGATAGCCCATTGAACAGCACTTCTGCGAGTTGAACAGGCCACTGAAAACCAGCATTGGCTTACTTGGACATTCACCAGTGGCGTAACGAAAACCTGCCAGGAGTGGAGGTTCAGATGAATTCCAGATTCGCAGTGAATGAATGGAACATTCTCTAGTGGTGATTCCAATGATTTCTGAAGGCTGGGTTTTGTGGACAGGAAAATGTAGAGCTGAATAGGGTTGGGTGGATAGCCAAATGAACAGCACGGCTGAGTGTGTTAGCAGGCGGCTTAAAACCAGCATTGTCTTCCTTGGACATTTACCAGTGGTGTCACGAAAACCTTCCAGGAGTGGAGACTCTGATGAATTCCAGATTCGCGTGATTGAATGGAACATTCTGTAGTGGTGATTGCCAACATTTAGAAATCTGGATAGTCTGGACAGGATATTGAAGAGCTGACCGATATTGAGTGGATAGCCAATGAACAGCACGGTTTCGAGTGTGAACAGACCACTAAGAAGCAGCATTGCATTACTTGGACATTCATCAGTGGTGTAACGAAAGCCTTCCTGGAATGCAGATTCAGATTATTTCCAGATTCACAGTGAATGAATGGAAATTTCTGTAGTAGAGATTCCAATGATTTCTGAACGCTGGGTTGTGTGGACAGGAAAATGAAGAGCTGACTAGGTTTGACTGGATTGCCAATTGAACAGCAAGGCTGTGAGTGTGAACAGCCGCTGAAAACCAGCATTGGATTACCTGGTCATTCACCAGTGTTGTTAGGAAAATCTGCCTGGTGTGGAGAGTCAGAGGAATTCCAGATTCGCAGGGAACGAATGGAACATTCTGAAGTGGAGATAAGAATGATTTCTGAAGGCTCGGTGTGTGGAAGGAAAATCAAGAGCTAACCAGCGTTCACTGGATAGCCAATTGAACAGCACGGCTGCGAGTGTTAACACGCAGCTGAAACCAGCCTTGGGTTGCTTGGACATTCACCAGTGGTGAAACGAAAACCTGCTGGGAGTGGAGAACAAGATGAATTCAAGATTCGCGTGCAATGGTTTCTGAGGTTTGTATTGTCTGAACTGGAAAAAGAAGAACTCACCAGTGTTGAGTCGCTAGACCGTGAACAGCACGGGTTCGAGTGTGAATAGACCGCTGAAAACCATCATTGTGTTACTTGAACATTCAGCAGTGGTGCAATGAAAACCTGCCGGGAGTGGAGATTCAGATGAATTCCAGATTCGCAGTGAATGCATGGAACATTCTCTAGTGGTGATTCCAATGATTTCTGAAGGCTGGGTTTTGTGGACACGAAAATGTAGAGCTGAACAGGGTGGAATGGATAGCCAAATGAACAGCACGTCTCGTAGTAAGAACAGGCCACTGAAAACCAGCTTTGGCTTAATTGGACATTCACAAGTGGTGTAACGAAAACCTGACGGGAGTTGAGAATTAGATGAATTTCAGATTTGCAGTCAATGAATGGAACATTCTGTGGAGGAGATACCAATTGTTTCTGAAGTTTGGGTTATGTGGACAGGAAAATGGAGCTGAAGAGGGTTGAGTGGATAGCAAATTGAACAGCACGGCTGAGAGTATGAGCAGGCCACTTAAAACCAGCATTGGCTTACTTGGATATTTACCAGTGGTGTCACGAAAACCTGCCGGGAGTGGAGATTCAGATGAATTCCAGATTCGCTGTGAATGAATGGAACATTCTGTAGTGGAGATAACAATGATTTCTCCAGTCTCTGTGGTGTGGACAGGAAAATGTAGAGCTGGCCAGGGTTGAGTGGATAGCCAATTGAACAGCACCACTGCGCTTGTGAAGAAAACACTTAAAACATTGGGTTACTTGGACATTCAACAGTGGTGTAACGAAAACCTGCCGGGAGTGGAGGTTCAGAGGAATTCCAGATTCGCAGTGAATGAATGGAACATTCTCTAGTGGAGATTCCAATGATTTCTGAAGGCTGGGTCGTGTGGAAGGAAAATCAAGAACTAATCAGGATTTAGTGGAAAGCCAATTGTATAGCATGGCTGCGAGTGTGAACATGCAGCTGAAAACCAGCATTGGGTTACTTGGACATTCATCAGTGGTGTAAGGAAAACCTGCATGGAGTGGAGAGTCAGTTGAATTCCACATTCGCAGTGAATGAATGGAACATTCTGTAGAGGAGATTCCAATGATTTCTGAAGCCTGTGTTGTGTGGACAGGAAAATGAAGAGCTGACCAGGCTTGAATCGATAGCCAAGTAAACAGCAGGGCTGCGAATATGAACAGGCCGCTGAAAACCAGCATTGGGTTACTTGGACATTCAACAGTGGTGTAATGAAAACCTGCGTGGAGTTGAGAGTCAGATGAATTCCAGATTCGCAGTGAATGAATGGAACATTCTGTAGTGGAGATAACAAAGATTTCTGAAGGCTGGTAGTGTGGTGGGACAATGAAGAGCTGAACAGGGTGGAGTGAATTGTCAATTAAACAGCACGGCTGCGAGTATGAACAGGCCTCTGAAAACCAGCATTGGCTTACTTGGACATTCACAAGTGGTGTAATGTTAACCAGGCGGGAGTGGAGAATCAGATAAACTCCAGACTCGCAGTGAATGAATGGAACATTCTGTAGTGGAGATTGCAATGATTTCTGAAATCTGGATTGTGGGGACACGAAAATGAAGAGCTGACCAGTGTTGAGTGGATAGCCTGTAAAAAGCCTCGGCTTCGAATGTGAACAGACCACTGAAAACCAGTATTGCATTACTTCGACTTTCAGCAGTGGTGTAACGAAAGCCTGCGTGGAGTGCAGATTCAGATGAATTCCAGATTCCCAGTGAATGAATGGAACATCCTGTAGTGGAGATTACAATGATTTCTGAAGGCTGGGTTGTGTGCACAGGAAAATGAGGAGCAAAACAGGTTGAGTGGATAGCCATTTGAACAGAACGACTGCGAATATGAACAGGCCTCTGAAAACCAGCATTGTTTTACTTGGACATTCACAAGTGGTGTAAGATAAATCTGCAGGTAGTGGAGATTCAGTTGAATTCCAGATTCGCAGTGAATGAATGGAACATTCTGTACTGGAGATTGCAATGATTTCTCAAGTCTGGATTGTTTGGACATGAAAATGAAGAGCTGACCACAGTTGTGTGGATACCCAGTAAAAAGCAGGGCTTAGAGTGTGAACAGACCGCTGAAAACCAGCATTGTGTTACTTGGACATTCATAAGTGGTGTAATGAAAGCCTACCTGGAGTGCAGAATCAGATGAATTCCAGATTGGCAGTGAATGAATGGAACATTCTGTACTGGCGATTCCAATGATTTCTGAAGTCTGATATTGTGGAAAAGAAAATGAAAGGCTGACCAGGTTTGAGTGGATAGACAATTGAACAGCACACTGCGAGTGTGAAAAGGCGGCTGAAAACCAGCATTGGATTACTTGGTCATTCACCAGTGCTGTAATGAAAACCTGCCTGGAGCGGAGAGTCAGATGAATTGCAGAATCGCAGTGAATGAATGGAACAGTCTGTAGTGGAGATCCCACTGATTTCTGAAGGCTGGTTTGTGTGGAGAAGAAAATGAAGAGCTGACCAATATTGAGTGGATAGCCCATTGAACAGCACTTCTGCGAGTTGAACATGCCTCTGAAAACCAGTATTGAGTTACTTGGACATTCACCAGTGGCGTAACGAAAACCTGCCAGGAGTGGAGGTTCAGATGAATTCCAGATTCGCAGTGAATGAATGGAACATTCTGTAGTGGAGATAACAAAGATTTCTGAAGGCTGGTAGTGTGGTGGGACAATGAAGAGCTGAACAGGGTGGAGTGAATTGTCAATTAAACAGCACGGCTGCGAGTATGAACAGGCCTCTGAAAACCAGCATTGGCTTACTTGGACATTCACAAGTGGTGTAATGTTAACCAGGCGGGAGTGGAGAATCAGATAAACTCCAGACTCGCAGTGAATGAATGGAACATTCTGTAGTGGAGATTGCAATGATTTCTGAAATCTGGATTGTGGGGACACGAAAATGAAGAGCTGACCAGTGTTGAGTGGATAGCCTGTAAAAAGCCTCGGCTTCGAATGTGAACAGACCACTGAAAACCAGTATTGCATTACTTCGACTTTAAGCAGTGGTGTAACGAAAGCCTGCGTGGAGTGCAGATTCAGATGAATTCCAGATTCCCAGTGAATGAATGGAACATCCTGTAGTGGAGATTACAATGATTTCTGAAGGCTGGGTTGTGTGCACAGGAAAATGAGGAGCAAAACAGGTTGAGTGGATAGCCAATTGAACAGCACGACTGCGAATATGAACAGGCCTCTGAAAACCAGCATTGTTTTACTTGGACATTCACAAGTGGTGTAAGATAAATCTGCAGGTAGTGGAGATTCAGTTGAATTCCAGATTCGCAGTGAATGAATGGAACATTCTGTACTGGAGATTGCAATGATCTCTCAAGTCTGGATTGTTTGGACATGAAAATGAAGAGCTGACCACAGTTGTGTGGATACCCAGTAAAAAGCAGGGCTTAGAGTGTGAACAGACCGCTGAAAACCAGCATTGTGTTACTTGGACATTCATAAGTGGTGTAATGAAAGCCTACCTGGAGTGCAGATTCAGATGAATTCCAGATTGGCAGTGAATGAATGGAACATTCTGTACTGGCGATTTCAATGATTTCTGAAGTCTGATATTGTGGAAAAGAAAATGAAAGGCTGACCAGGTTTGAGTGGATAGACAATTGAACAGCACACTGCGAGTGTGAAAAGGCGGCTGAAAACCAGCATTGGATTACTTGGTCATTCACCAGTGCTGTAATGAAAACCTGCCTGGAGTGGAGAGTCAGATGAATTGCAGAATCGCAGTGAATGAATGGAACAGTCTGTAGTGGAGATCCCAATGATTTCTGAAGGCTGGTTTGTGTGGAGAGGAAAATGAAGAGCTGACCAATATAGAGTGGATAGCCCATTGAACAGCACTTCTGCGAGTTGAACAGGCCACTGAAAACCAGCATTGGCTTACTTGGACATTCACCAGTGGCGTAACGAAAACCTGCCAGGAGTGGAGGTTCAGATGAATTCCAGATTCGCAGTGAATGAATGGAACATTCTCTAGTGGTGATTCCAATGATTTCTGAAGGCTGGGTTTTGTGGACAGGAAAATGTAGAGCTGAATAGGGTTGGGTGGATAGCCAAATGAACAGCACGGCTGAGTGTGTTAGCAGGCGGCTTAAAACCAGCATTGTCTTCCTTGGACATTTACCAGTGGTGTCACGAAAACCTTCCAGGAGTGGAGACTCTGATGAATTCCAGATTCGCGTGATTGAATGGAACATTCTGTAGTGGTGATTGCAACATTTAGAAATCTGGATAGTCTGGACAGGATATTGAAGAGCTGACCGATATTGCGTGGATAGCCAATGAACAGCACGGTTTCGAGTGTGAACAGACCACTAAGAAGCAGCATTGCATTACTTGGACATTCATCAGTGGTGTAACGAAAGCCTTCCTGGAATGCAGATTCAGATTATTTCCAGATTCACAGTGAATGAATGGAAATTTCTGTAGTAGAGATTCCAATGATTTCTGAACGCTGGGTTGTGTGGACAGGAAAATGAAGAGCTGACTAGGTTTGACTGGATTGCCAATTGAACAGCAAGGCTGTGAGTGTGAACAGCCGCTGAAAACCAGCATTGGATTACCTGGTCATTCACCAGTGTTGTTAGGAAAATCTGCCTGGTGTGGAGAGTCAGAGGAATTCCAGATTCGCAGGGAACGAATGGAACATTCTGAAGTGGAGATAAGAATGATTTCTGAAGGCTCGGTGTGTGGAAGGAAAATCAAGAGCTAACCAGCGTTCACTGGATAGCCAATTGAACAGCACGGCTGCGAGTGTTAACACGCAGCTGAAACCAGCCTTGGGTTGCTTGGACATTCACCAGTGGTGAAACGAAAACCTGCTGGGAGTGGAGAACAAGATGAATTCAAGATTCGCGTGAATGAATGAAACATTCTGTAGTGTAGATTGCAATGGTTTCTGAGGTTTGTATTGTCTGAACTGGAAAAAGAAGAACTCACCAGTGTTGAGTCGCTAGACCGTGAACAGCACGGGTTCGAGTGTGAATAGACCGCTGAAAACCATCATTGTGTTACTTGAACATTCAGCAGTGGTGCAATGAAAACCTGCCGGGAGTGGAGATTCAGATGAATTCCAGATTCGCAGTGAATGCATGGAACATTCTCTAGTGGTGATTCCAATGATTTCTGAAGGCTGGGTTTTGTGGACACGAAAATGTAGAGCTGAACAGGGTGGAATGGATAGCCAAATGAACAGCACGTCTCGTAGTAAGAACAGGCCACTGAAAACCAGCTTTGGCTTAATTGGACATTCACAAGTGGTGTAACGAAAACCTGACGGGAGTTGAGAATTAGATGAATTTCAGATTTGCAGTCAATGAATGGAACATTCTGTGGAGGAGATACCAATTGTTTCTGAAGTTTGGGTTATGTGGACAGGAAAATGGAGCTGAAGAGGGTTGAGTGGATAGCAAATTGAACAGCACGGCTGAGAGTATGAGCAGGCCACTTAAAACCAGCATTGGCTTACTTGGATATTTACCAGTGGTGTCACGAAAACCTGCCGGGAGTGGAGATTCAGATGAATTCCAGATTCGCTGTGAATGAATGGAACATTCTGTAGTGGAGATAACAATGATTTCTCCAGTCTCTGTGGTGTGGACAGGAAAATGTAGAGCTGGCCAGGGTTGAGTGGATAGCCAATTGAACAGCACCACTGCGCTTGTGAAGAAAACACTTAAAACATTGGGTTACTTGGACATTCAACAGTGGTGTAACGAAAACCTGCCGGGAGTGGAGGTTCAGAGGAATTCCAGATTCGCAGTGAATGAATGGAACATTCTCTAGTGGAGATTCCAATGATTTCTGAAGGCTGGGTCGTGTGGAAGGAAAATCAAGAACTAATCAGGATTTAGTGGAAAGCCAATTGTATAGCATGGCTGCGAGTGTGAACATGCAGCTGAAAACCAGCATTGGGTTACTTGGACATTCATCAGTGGTGTAAGGAAAACCTGCATGGAGTGGAGAGTCAGTTGAATTCCACATTCGCAGTGAATGAATGGAACATTCTGTAGAGGAGATTCCAATGATTTCTGAAGCCTGTGTTGTGTGGACAGGAAAATGAAGAGCTGACCAGGCTTGAATCGATAGCCAAGTAAACAGCAGGGCTGCGAATATGAACAGGCCGCTGAAAACCAGCATTGGGTTACTTGGACATTCAACAGTGGTGTAATGAAAACCTGCGTGGAGTTGAGAGTCAGATGAATTCCAGATTCGCAGTGAATGAATGGAACATTCTGTAGTGGAGATAACAAAGATTTCTGAAGGCTGGTAGTGTGGTGGGACAATGAAGAGCTGAACAGGGTGGAGTGAATTGTCAATTAAACAGCACGGCTGCGAGTATGAACAGGCCTCTGAAAACCAGCATTGGCTTACTTGGACATTCACAAGTGGTGTAATGTTAACCAGGCGGGAGTGGAGAATCAGATAAACTCCAGACTCGCAGTGAATGAATGGAACATTCTGTAGTGGAGATTGCAATGATTTCTGAAATCTGGATTGTGGGGACACGAAAATGAAGAGCTGACCAGTGTTGAGTGGATAGCCTGTAAAAAGCCTCGGCTTCGAATGTGAACAGACCACTGAAAACCAGTATTGCATTACTTCGACTTTCAGCAGTGGTGTAACGAAAGCCTGCGTGGAGTGCAGATTCAGATGAATTCCAGATTCCCAGTGAATGAATGGAACATCCTGTAGTGGAGATTACAATGATTTCTGAAGGCTGGGTTGTGTGCACAGGAAAATGAGGAGCAAAACAGGTTGAGTGGATAGCCATTTGAACAGCACGACTGCGAATATGAACAGGCCTCTGAAAACCAGCATTGTTTTACTTGGACATTCACAAGTGGTGTAAGATAAATCTGCAGGTAGTGGAGATTCAGTTGAATTCCAGATTCGCAGTGAATGAATGGAACATTCTGTACTGGAGATTGCAATGATTTCTCAAGTCTGGATTGTTTGGACATGAAAATGAAGAGCTGACCACAGTTGTGTGGATACCCAGTAAAAAGCAGGGCTTAGAGTGTGAACAGACCGCTGAAAACCAGCATTGTGTTACTTGGACATTCATAAGTGGTGTAATGAAAGCCTACCTGGAGTGCAGATTCAGATGAATTCCAGATTGGCAGTGAATGAATGGAACATTCTGTACTGGCGATTCCAATGATTTCTGAAGTCTGATATTGTGGAAAAGAAAATGAAAGGCTGACCAGGTTTGAGTGGATAGACAATTGAACAGCACACTGCGAGTGTGAAAAGGCGGCTGAAAACCAGCATTGGATTACTTGGTCATTCACCAGTGCTGTAATGAAAACCTGCCTGGAGCGGAGAGTCAGATGAATTGCAGAATCGCAGTGAATGAATGGAACAGTCTGTAGTGGAGATCCCACTGATTTCTGAAGGCTGGTTTGTGTGGAGAAGAAAATGAAGAGCTGACCAATATTGAGTGGATAGCCCATTGAACAGCACTTCTGCGAGTTGAACATGCCTCTGAAAACCAGTATTGAGTTACTTGGACATTCACCAGTGGCGTAACGAAAACCTGCCAGGAGTGGAGGTTCAGATGAATTCCAGATTCGCAGTGAATGAATGGAACATTCTGTAGTGGAGATAACAAAGATTTCTGAAGGCTGGTAGTGTGGTGGGACAATGAAGAGCTGAACAGGGTGGAGTGAATTGTCAATTAAACAGCACGGCTGCGAGTATGAACAGGCCTCTGAAAACCAGCATTGGCTTACTTGGACATTCACAAGTGGTGTAATGTTAACCAGGCGGGAGTGGAGAATCAGATAAACTCCAGACTCGCAGTGAATGAATGGAACATTCTGTAGTGGAGATTGCAATGATTTCTGAAATCTGGATTGTGGGGACACGAAAATGAAGAGCTGACCAGTGTTGAGTGGATAGCCTGTAAAAAGCCTCGGCTTCGAATGTGAACAGACCACTGAAAACCAGTATTGCATTACTTCGACTTTAAGCAGTGGTGTAACGAAAGCCTGCGTGGAGTGCAGATTCAGATGAATTCCAGATTCCCAGTGAATGAATGGAACATCCTGTAGTGGAGATTACAATGATTTCTGAAGGCTGGGTTGTGTGCACAGGAAAATGAGGAGCAAAACAGGTTGAGTGGATAGCCAATTGAACAGCACGACTGCGAATATGAACAGGCCTCTGAAAACCAGCATTGTTTTACTTGGACATTCACAAGTGGTGTAAGATAAATCTGCAGGTAGTGGAGATTCAGTTGAATTCCAGATTCGCAGTGAATGAATGGAACATTCTGTACTGGAGATTGCAATGATTTCTCAAGTCTGGATTGTTTGGACATGAAAATGAAGAGCTGACCACAGTTGTGTGGATACCCAGTAAAAAGCAGGGCTTAGAGTGTGAACAGACCGCTGAAAACCAGCATTGTGTTACTTGGACATTCATAAGTGGTGTAATGAAAGCCTACCTGGAGTGCAGATTCAGATGAATTCCAGATTGGCAGTGAATGAATGGAACATTCTGTACTGGCGATTCCAATGATTTCTGAAGTCTGATATTGTGGAAAAGAAAATGAAAGGCTGACCAGGTTTGAGTGGATAGACAATTGAACAGCACACTGCGAGTGTGAAAAGGCGGCTGAAAACCAGCATTGGATTACTTGGTCATTCACCAGTGCTGTAATGAAAACCTGCCTGGAGTGGAGAGTCAGATGAATTGCAGAATCGCAGTGAATGAATGGAACAGTCTGTAGTGGAGATCCCAATGATTTCTGAAGGCTGGTTTGTGTGGAGAGGAAAATGAAGAGCTGACCAATATAGAGTGGATAGCCCATTGAACAGCACTTCTGCGAGTTGAACAGGCCACTGAAAACCAGCATTGGCTTACTTGGACATTCACCAGTGGCGTAACGAAAACCTGCCAGGAGTGGAGGTTCAGATGAATTCCAGATTCGCAGTGAATGAATGGAACATTCTCTAGTGGTGATTCCAATGATTTCTGAAGGCTGGGTTTTGTGGACAGGAAAATGTAGAGCTGAATAGGGTTGGGTGGATAGCCAAATGAACAGCACGGCTGAGTGTGTTAGCAGGCGGCTTAAAACCAGCATTGTCTTCCTTGGACATTTACCAGTGGTGTCACGAAAACCTTCCAGGAGTGGAGACTCTGATGAATTCCAGATTCGCGTGATTGAATGGAACATTCTGTAGTGGTGATTGCCAACATTTAGAAATCTGGATAGTCTGGACAGGATATTGAAGAGCTGACCGATATTGAGTGGATAGCCAATGAACAGCACGGTTTCGAGTGTGAACAGACCACTAAGAAGCAGCATTGCATTACTTGGACATTCATCAGTGGTGTAAAAAAAGCCTTCCTGGAATGCAGATTCAGATTATTTCCAGATTCACAGTGAATGAATGGAAATTTCTGTAGTAGAGATTCCAATGATTTCTGAACGCTGGGTTGTGTGGACAGGAAAATGAAGAGCTGACTAGGTTTGACTGGATTGCCAATTGAACAGCAAGGCTGTGAGTGTGAACAGCCGCTGAAAACCAGCATTGGATTACCTGGTCATTCACCAGTGTTGTTAGGAAAATCTGCCTGGTGTGGAGAGTCAGAGGAATTCCAGATTCGCAGGGAACGAATGGAACATTCTGAAGTGGAGATAAGAATGATTTCTGAAGGCTCGGTGTGTGGAAGGAAAATCAAGAGCTAACCAGCGTTCACTGGATAGCCAATTGAACAGCACGGCTGCGAGTGTTAACACGCAGCTGAAACCAGCCTTGGGTTGCTTGGACATTCACCAGTGGTGAAACGAAAACCTGCTGGGAGTGGAGAACAAGATGAATTCAAGATTCGCGTGCAATGGTTTCTGAGGTTTGTATTGTCTGAACTGGAAAAAGAAGAACTCACCAGTGTTGAGTCGCTAGACCGTGAACAGCACGGGTTCGAGTGTGAATAGACCGCTGAAAACCATCATTGCGTTACTTGAACATTCAGCAGTGGTGCAATGAAAACCTGCCGGGAGTGGAGATTCAGATGAATTCCAGATTCGCAGTGAATGAATGGAACATTCTGTAGTGGTGATTCCAATGATTTCTGAAGGCTGGGTTTTGTGGACACGAAAATGTAGAGCTGAACAGGGTGGAATGGATAGCCAAATGAACAGCACGTCTCGTAGTAAGAACAGGCCACTGAAAACCAGCTTTGGCTTAATTGGACATTCACAAGTGGTGTAACGAAAACCTGACGGGAGTTGAGAATTAGATGAATTTCAGATTTGCAGTCAATGAATGGAACATTCTGTGGAGGAGATACCAATTGTTTCTGAAGTTTGGGTTATGTGGACAGGAAAATGGAGCTGAAGAGGGTTGAGTGGATAGCAAATTGAACAGCACGGCTGAGAGTATGAGCAGGCCACTTAAAACCAGCATTGGCTTACTTGGATATTTACCAGTGGTGTCACGAAAACCTGCCGGGAGTGGAGATTCAGATGAATTCCAGATTCGCTGTGAATGAATGGAACATTCTGTAGTGGAGATAACAATGATTTCTCCAGTCTCTGTGGTGTGGACAGGAAAATGTAGAGCTGGCCAGGGTTGAGTGGATAGCCAATTGAACAGCACCACTGCGCTTGTGAAGAAAACACTTAAAACATTGGGTTACTTGGACATTCAACAGTGGTGTAACGAAAACCTGCCGGGAGTGGAGGTTCAGAGGAATTCCAGATTCGCAGTGAATGAATGGAACATTCTCTAGTGGAGATTCCAATGATTTCTGAAGGCTGGGTCGTGTGGAAGGAAAATCAAGAACTAATCAGGATTTAGTGGAAAGCCAATTGTATAGCATGGCTGCGAGTGTGAACATGCAGCTGAAAACCAGCATTGGGTTACTTGGACATTCATCAGTGGTGTAAGGAAAACCTGCATGGAGTGGAGAGTCAGTTGAATTCCACATTCGCAGTGAATGAATGGAACATTCTGTAGAGGAGATTCCAATGATTTCTGAAGCCTGTGTTGTGTGGACAGGAAAATGAAGAGCTGACCAGGCTTGAATCGATAGCCAAGTAAACAGCAGGGCTGCGAATATGAACAGGCCGCTGAAAACCAGCATTGGGTTACTTGGACATTCAACAGTGGTGTAATGAAAACCTGCGTGGAGTTGAGAGTCAGATGAATTCCAGATTCGCAGTGAATGAATGGAACATTCTGTAGTGGAGATAACAAAGATTTCTGAAGGCTGGTAGTGTGGTGGGACAATGAAGAGCTGAACAGGGTGGAGTGAATTGTCAATTAAACAGCACGGCTGCGAGTATGAACAGGCCTCTGAAAACCAGCATTGGCTTACTTGGACATTCACAAGTGGTGTAATGTTAACCAGGCGGGAGTGGAGAATCAGATAAACTCCAGACTCGCAGTGAATGAATGGAACATTCTGTAGTGGAGATTGCAATGATTTCTGAAATCTGGATTGTGGGGACACGAAAATGAAGAGCTGACCAGTGTTGAGTGGATAGCCTGTAAAAAGCCTCGGCTTCGAATGTGAACAGACCACTGAAAACCAGTATTGCATTACTTCGACTTTCAGCAGTGGTGTAACGAAAGCCTGCGTGGAGTGCAGATTCAGATGAATTCCAGATTCCCAGTGAATGAATGGAACATCCTGTAGTGGAGATTACAATGATTTCTGAAGGCTGGGTTGTGTGCACAGGAAAATGAGGAGCAAAACAGGTTGAGTGGATAGCCAATTGAACAGCACGACTGCGAACATGAACAGGCCTCTGAAAACCAGCATTGTTTTACTTGGACATTCACAAGTGGTGTAAGATAAATCTGCAGGTAGTGGAGATTCAGTTGAATTCCAGATTCGCAGTGAATGAATGGAACATTCTGTACTGGAGATTGCAATGATTTCTCAAGTCTGGATTGTTTGGACATGAAAATGAAGAGCTGACCACAGTTGTGTGGATACCCAGTAAAAAGCAGGGCTTAGAGTGTGAACAGACCGCTGAAAACCAGCATTGTGTTACTTGGACATTCATAAGTGGTGTAATGAAAGCCTACCTGGAGTGCAGATTCAGATGAATTCCAGATTGGCAGTGAATGAATGGAACATTCTGTACTGGCGATTCCAATGATTTCTGAAGTCTGATATTGTGGAAAAGAAAATGAAAGGCTGACCAGGTTTGAGTGGATAGACAATTGAACAGCACACTGCGAGTGTGAAAAGGCGGCTGAAAACCAGCATTGGATTACTTGGTCATTCACCAGTGCTGTAATGAAAACCTGCCTGGAGTGGAGAGTCAGATGAATTGCAGAATCGCAGTGAATGAATGGAACAGTCTGTAGTGGAGATCCCAATGATTTCTGAAGGCTGGTTTGTGTGGAGAGGAAAATGAAGAGCTGACCAATATAGAGTGGATAGCCCATTGAACAGCACTTCTGCGAGTTGAACAGGCCACTGAAAACCAGCATTGGCTTACTTGGACATTCACCAGTGGCGTAACGAAAACCTGCCAGGAGTGGAGGTTCAGATGAATTCCAGATTCGCAGTGAATGAATGGAACATTCTCTAGTGGTGATTCCAATGATATCTGAAGGCTGGGTTTTGTGGACAGGAAAATGTAGAGCTGAATAGGGTTGGGTGGATAGCCAAGTGAACAGCACGGCTGAGTGTGTTAGCAGGCGGCTTAAAACCAGCATTGTCTTCCTTGGACATTTACCAGTGGTGTCACGAAAAACTTCCAGGAGTGGAGACTCTGATGAATTCCAGATTCGCGTGATTGAATGGAACATTCTGTAGTGGTGATTGCCAACATTTAGAAATCTGGATAGTCTGGACAGGATATTGAAGAGCTGACCGATATTGAGTGGATAGCCAATGAACAGCACGGTTTCGAGTGTGAACAGACCACTAAGGAGCAGCATTGCATTACTTGGACATTCATCAGTGGTGTAACGAAAGCCTTCCTGGAATGCAGATTCAGATTATTTCCAGATTCACAGTGAATGAATGGAAATTTCTGTAGTAGAGATTCCAATGATTTCTGAACGCTGGGTTGTGTGGACAGGAAAATGAAGAGCTGACTAGGTTTGACTGGATTGCCAATTGAACAGCAAGGCTGTGAGTGTGAACAGCCGCTGAAAACCAGCATTGGATTACCTGGTCATTCACCAGTGTTGTTAGGAAAATCTGCCTGGTGTGGAGAGTCAGAGGAATTCCAGATTCGCAGGGAACGAATGGAACATTCTGAAGTGGAGATAAGAATGATTTCTGAAGGCTCGGTGTGTGGAAGGAAAATCAAGAGCTAACCAGCGTTCACTGGATAGCCAATTGAACAGCACGGCTGCGAGTGTTAACACGCAGCTGAAACCAGCCTTGGGTTGCTTGGACATTCACCAGTGGTGGAACGAAAACCTGCTGGGAGTGGAGAACAAGATGAATTCAAGATTCGCGTGAATGAATGAAACATTCTGTAGTGTAGATTGCAATGGTTTCTGAGGTTTGTATTGTCTGAACTGGAAAAAGAAGAACTCACCAGTGTTGAGTCGCTAGACCGTGAACAGCACGGGTTCGAGTGTGAATAGACCGCTGAAAACCATCATTGCGTTACTTGAACATTCAGCAGTGGTGCAATGAAAACCTGCCGGGAGTGGAGATTCAGATGAATTCCAGATTCGCAGTGAATGCATGGAACATTCTCTAGTGGTGATTCCAATGATTTCTGAAGGCTGGGTTTTGTGGACACGAAAATGTAGAGCTGAACAGGGTGGAATGGATAGCCAAATGAACAGCACGTCTCGTAGTAAGAACAGGCCACTGAAAACCAGCTTTGGCTTAATTGGACATTCACAAGTGGTGTAACGAAAACCTGACGGGAGTTGAGAATTAGATGAATTTCAGATTTGCAGTCAATGAATGGAACATTCTGTGGAGGAGATACCAATTGTTTCTGAAGTTTGGGTTATGTGGACAGGAAAATGGAGCTGAAGAGGGTTGAGTGGATAGCAAATTGAACAGCACGGCTGAGAGTATGAGCAGGCCACTTAAAACCAGCATTGGCTTACTTGGATATTTACCAGTGGTGTCACGAAAACCTGCCGGGAGTGGAGATTCAGATGAATTCCAGATTCGCTGTGAATGAATGGAACATTCTGTAGTGGAGATAACAATGATTTCTCCAGTCTCTGTGGTGTGGACAGGAAAATGTAGAGCTGGCCAGGGTTGAGTGGATAGCCAATTGAACAGCACCACTGCGCTTGTGAAGAAAACACTTAAAACATTGGGTTACTTGGACATTCAACAGTGGTGTAACGAAAACCTGCCGGGAGTGGAGGTTCAGAGGAATTCCAGATTCGCAGTGAATGAATGGAACATTCTCTAGTGGAGATTCCAATGATTTCTGAAGGCTGGGTCGTGTGGAAGGAAAATCAAGAACTAATCAGGATTTAGTGGAAAGCCAATTGTATAGCATGGCTGCGAGTGTGAACATGCAGCTGAAAACCAGCATTGGGTTACTTGGACATTCATCAGTGGTGTAAGGAAAACCTGCATGGAGTGGAGAGTCAGTTGAATTCCACATTCGCAGTGAATGAATGGAACATTCTGTAGAGGAGATTCCAATGATTTCTGAAGCCTGTGTTGTGTGGACAGGAAAATGAAGAGCTGACCAGGCTTGAATCGATAGCCAAGTAAACAGCAGGGCTGCGAATATGAACAGGCCGCTGAAAACCAGCATTGGGTTACTTGGACATTCAACAGTGGTGTAATGAAAACCTGCGTGGAGTTGAGAGTCAGATGAATTCCAGATTCGCAGTGAATGAATGGAACATTCTGTAGTGGAGATAACAAAGATTTCTGAAGGCTGGTAGTGTGGTGGGACAATGAAGAGCTGAACAGGGTGGAGTGAATTGTCAATTAAACAGCACGGCTGCGAGTATGAACAGGCCTCTGAAAACCAGCATTGGCTTACTTGGACATTCACAAGTGGTGTAATGTTAACCAGGCGGGAGTGGAGAATCAGATAAACTCCAGACTCGCAGTGAATGAATGGAACATTCTGTAGTGGAGATTGCAATGATTTCTGAAATCTGGATTGTGGGGACACGAAAATGAAGAGCTGACCAGTGTTGAGTGGATAGCCTGTAAAAAGCCTCGGCTTCGAATGTGAACAGACCACTGAAAACCAGTATTGCATTACTTCGACTTTCAGCAGTGGTGTAACGAAAGCCTGCGTGGAGTGCAGATTCAGATGAATTCCAGATTCCCAGTGAATGAATGGAACATCCTGTAGTGGAGATTACAATGATTTCTGAAGGCTGGGTTGTGTGCACAGGAAAATGAGGAGCAAAACAGGTTGAGTGGATAGCCAATTGAACAGCACGACTGCGAACATGAACAGGCCTCTGAAAACCAGCATTGTTTTACTTGGACATTCACAAGTGGTGTAAGATAAATCTGCAGGTAGTGGAGATTCAGTTGAATTCCAGATTCGCAGTGAATGAATGGAACATTCTGTACTGGAGATTGCAATGATTTCTCAAGTCTGGATTGTTTGGACATGAAAATGAAGAGCTGACCACAGTTGTGTGGATACCCAGTAAAAAGCAGGGCTTAGAGTGTGAACAGACCGCTGAAAACCAGCATTGTGTTACTTGGACATTCATAAGTGGTGTAATGAAAGCCTACCTGGAGTGCAGATTCAGATGAATTCCAGATTGGCAGTGAATGAATGGAACATTCTGTACTGGCGATTCCAATGATTTCTGAAGTCTGATATTGTGGAAAAGAAAATGAAAGGCTGACCAGGTTTGAGTGGATAGACAATTGAACAGCACACTGCGAGTGTGAAAAGGCGGCTGAAAACCAGCATTGGATTACTTGGTCATTCACCAGTGCTGTAATGAAAACCTGCCTGGAGTGGAGAGTCAGATGAATTGCAGAATCGCAGTGAATGAATGGAACAGTCTGTAGTGGAGATCCCAATGATTTCTGAAGGCTGGTTTGTGTGGAGAGGAAAATGAAGAGCTGACCAATATAGAGTGGATAGCCCATTGAACAGCACTTCTGCGAGTTGAACATGCCTCTGAAAACCAGCATTGGCTTACTTGGACATTCACCAGTGGCGTAACGAAAACCTGCCAGGAGTGGAGGTTCAGATGAATTCCAGATTCGCAGTGAATGAATGGAACATTCTCTAGTGGTGATTCCAATGATTTCTGAAGGCTGGGTTTTGTGGACAGGAAAATGTAGAGCTGAATAGGGTTGGGTGGATAGCCAAATGAACAGCACGGCTGAGTGTGTTAGCAGGCGGCTTAAAACCAGCATTGTCTTCCTTGGACATTTACCAGTGGTGTCACGAAAACCTTCCAGGAGTGGAGACTCTGATGAATTCCAGATTCGCGTGATTGAATGGAACATTCTGTAGTGGTGATTGCCAACATTTAGAAATCTGGATAGTCTGGACAGGATATTGAAGAGCTGACCGATATTGAGTGGATAGCCAATGAACAGCACGGTTTCGAGTGTGAACAGGCCACTAAGAAGCAGCATTGCATTACTTGGACATTCATCAGTGGTGTAACGAAAGCCTTCCTGGAATGCAGATTCAGATTATTTCCAGATTCACAGTGAATGAATGGAAATTTCTGTAGTAGAGATTCCAATGATTTCTGAACGCTGGGTTGTGTGGACAGGAAAATGAAGAGCTGACTAGGTTTGACTGGATTGCCAATTGAACAGCAAGGCTGTGAGTGTGAACAGCCGCTGAAAACCAGCATTGGATTACCTGGTCATTCACCAGTGTTGTTAGGAAAATCTGCCTGGTGTGGAGAGTCAGAGGAATTCCAGATTCGCAGGGAACGAATGGAACATTCTGAAGTGGAGATAAGAATGATTTCTGAAGGCTCGGTGTGTGGAAGGAAAATCAAGAGCTAACCAGCGTTCACTGGATAGCCAATTGAACAGCACGGCTGCGAGTGTTAACACGCAGCTGAAACCAGCCTTGGGTTGCTTGGACATTCACCAGTGGTGAAACGAAAACCTGCTGGGAGTGGAGAACAAGATGAATTCAAGATTCGCGTGAATGAATGAAACATTCTGTAGTGTAGATTGCAATGGTTTCTGAGGTTTGTATTGTCTGAACTGGAAAAAGAAGAACTCACCAGTGTTGAGTCGCTAGACCGTGAACAGCACGGGTTCGAGTGTGAATAGACCGCTGAAAACCATCATTGCGTTACTTGAACATTCAGCAGTGGTGCAATGAAAACCTGCCGGGAGTGGAGATTCAGATGAATTCCAGATTCGCAGTGAATGCATGGAACATTCTCTAGTGGTGATTCCAATGATTTCTGAAGGCTGGGTTTTGTGGACACGAAAATGTAGAGCTGAACAGGGTGGAATGGATAGCCAAATGAACAGCACGTCTCGTAGTAAGAACAGGCCACTGAAAACCAGCTTTGGCTTAATTGGACATTCACAAGTGGTGTAACGAAAACCTGACGGGAGTTGAGAATTAGATGAATTTCAGATTTGCAGTCAATGAATGGAACATTCTGTGGAGGAGATACCAATTGTTTCTGAAGTTTGGGTTATGTGGACAGGAAAATGGAGCTGAAGAGGGTTGAGTGGATAGCAAATTGAACAGCACGGCTGAGAGTATGAGCAGGCCACTTTAAACCAGCATTGGCTTACTTGGATATTTACCAGTGGTGTCACGAAAACCTGCCGGGAGTGGAGATTCAGATGAATTCCAGATTCGCTGTGAATGAATGGAACATTCTGTAGTGGAGATAACAATGATTTCTCCAGTCTCTGTGGTGTGGACAGGAAAATGTAGAGCTGGCCAGGGTTGAGTGGATAGCCAATTGAACAGCACCACTGCGCTTGTGAAGAAAACACTTAAAACATTGGGTTACTTGGACATTCAACAGTGGTGTAACGAAAACCTGCCGGGAGTGGAGGTTCAGAGGAATTCCAGATTCGCAGTGAATGAATGGAACATTCTCTAGTGGAGATTCCAATGATTTCTGAAGGCTGGGTCGTGTGGAAGGAAAATCAAGAACTAATCAGGATTTAGTGGAAAGCCAATTGTATAGCATGGCTGCGAGTGTGAACATGCAGCTGAAAACCAGCATTGGGTTACTTGGACATTCATCAGTGGTGTAAGGAAAACCTGCATGGAGTGGAGAGTCAGTTGAATTCCACATTCGCAGTGAATGAATGGAACATTCTGTAGAGGAGATTCCAATGATTTCTGAAGCCTGTGTTGTGTGGACAGGAAAATGAAGAGCTGACCAGGCTTGAATCGATAGCCAAGTAAACAGCAGGGCTGCGAATATGAACAGGCCGCTGAAAACCAGCATTGGGTTACTTGGACATTCAACAGTGGTGTAATGAAAACCTGCGTGGAGTTGAGAGTCAGATGAATTCCAGATTCGCAGTGAATGAATGGAACATTCTGTAGTGGAGATAACAAAGATTTCTGAAGGCTGGTAGTGTGGTGGGACAATGAAGAGCTGAACAGGGTGGAGTGAATTGTCAATTAAACAGCACGGCTGCGAGTATGAACAGGCCTCTGAAAACCAGCATTGGCTTACTTGGACATTCACAAGTGGTGTAATGTTAACCAGGCGGGAGTGGAGAATCAGATAAACTCCAGACTCGCAGTGAATGAATGGAACATTCTGTAGTGGAGATTGCAATGATTTCTGAAATCTGGATTGTGGGGACACGAAAATGAAGAGCTGACCAGTGTTGAGTGGATAGCCTGTAAAAAGCCTCGGCTTCGAATGTGAACAGACCACTGAAAACCAGTATTGCATTACTTCGACTTTCAGCAGTGGTGTAACGAAAGCCTGCGTGGAGTGCAGATTCAGATGAATTCCAGATTCCCAGTGAATGAATGGAACATCCTGTAGTGGAGATTACAATGATTTCTGAAGGCTGGGTTGTGTGCACAGGAAAATGAGGAGCAAAACAGGTTGAGTGGATAGCCAATTGAACAGCACGACTGCGAACATGAACAGGCCTCTGAAAACCAGCATTGTTTTACTTGGACATTCACAAGTGGTGTAAGATAAATCTGCAGGTAGTGGAGATTCAGTTGAATTCCAGATTCGCAGTGAATGAATGGAACATTCTGTACTGGAGATTGCAATGATTTCTCAAGTCTGGATTGTTTGGACATGAAAATGAAGAGCTGACCACAGTTGTGTGGATACCCAGTAAAAAGCAGGGCTTAGAGTGTGAACAGACTGCTGAAAACCAGCATTGTGTTACTTGGACATTCATAAGTGGTGTAATGAAAGCCTACCTGGAGTGCAGATTCAGATGAATTCCAGATTGGCAGTGAATGAATGGAAGATTCTGTACTGGCGATTCCAATGATTTCTGAAGTCTGATATTGTGGAAAAGAAAATGAAAGGCTGACCAGGTTTGAGTGGATAGACTATTGAACAGCACACTGCGAGTGTGAAAAGGCGGCTGAAAACCAGCATTGGATTACTTGGTCATTCACCAGTGCTGTAATGAAAACCTGCCTGGAGCGGAGAGTCAGATGAATTGCAGAATCGCAGTGAATGAATGGAACAGTCTGTAGTGGAGATCCCAATGATTACTGAAGGCTGGTTTGTGTGGAGAGGAAAATGAAGAGCTGACCAATATTGAGTGGATAGCCCATTGAACAGCACTTCTGCGAGTTGAACATGCCTCTGAAAACCAGTATTGAGTTTCTTGGACATTCACCAGTGGCGTAACGAAAACCTGCCAGGAGTGGAGGTTCAGATGAATTCCAGATTCGCAGTGAATGAATGGAACATTCTCTAGTGGTGATTCCAATGATTTCTGAAGGCTGGGTTTTGTGGACACGAAAATGTAGAGCTGAACAGGGTGGAGTGGATAGCCAAATGAACAGCACGTCTCTTAGTATGAACAGGCCACTGAAAACCAGCATTGGCTTACTTGGACATTCACAAGTGGTGTAACGATAACCCGCCGGGAGTTGAGAGTCAGATGAATTTAAGATTCGCAGTGAATGAACGGAACATTCTGTGGAGGAGATACCAATTATTTCTGAAGGTTGGGTTATGAGGACAGGAAAATGTAGAGCTGAATAGGGTTGGGTGGATAGCAAATTGAACAGCACGGCTGAGTGTGTTAGCAGGCGGCTTAAAACCAGCATTGTCTTCCTTGGACATTTACCAGTGGTGTCACGAAAACCTTCCAGGAGTGGAGACTCTGATGAATTCCAGATTCGCAGTGAATGAATGGAACATTCTCTAGTGGTGATTCCAATGATTTCTGAAGGCTGGGTTTTGTGGACAGGAAAATGTAGAGCTGAATAGGGTTGGGTGGATAGCCAAATGAACAGCACGGCTGAGTGTGTTAGCAGGCGGCTTAAAACCAGCATTGTCTTCCTTGGACATTTACCAGTGGTGTCACGAAAACCTTCCAGGAGTGGAGACTCTGATGAATTCCAGATTCGCGTGATTGAATGGAACATTCTGTAGTGGTGATTGCCAACATTTAGAAATCTGGATAGTCTGGACAGGATATTGAAGAGCTGACCGATATTGAGTGGATAGCCAATGAACAGCACGGTTTCGAGTGTGAACAGACCACTAAGAAGCAGCATTGCATTACTTGGACATTCATCAGTGGTGTAACGAAAGCCTTCCTGGAATGCAGATTCAGATTATTTCCAGATTCACAGTGGATGAATGGAAATTTCTGTAGTAGAGATTCCAATGATTTCTGAACGCTGGGTTGTGTGGACAGGAAAATGAAGAGCTGACTAGGTTTGACTGGATTGCCAATTGAACAGCAAGGCTGTGAGTGTGAACAGCCGCAGAAAACCAGCATTGGATTACCTGGTCATTCACCAGTGTTGTTAGGAAAATCTGCCTGGTGTGGAGAGTCAGAGGAATTCCAGATTCGCAGGGAACGAATGGAACATTCTGAAGTGGAGATAAGAATGATTTCTGAAGGCTCGGTGTGTGGAAGGAAAATCAAGAGCTAACCAGCGTTCACTGGATAGCCAATTGAACAGCACGGCTGCGAGTGTTAACACGCAGCTGAAACCAGCCTTGGGTTGCTTGGACATTCACCAGTGGTGAAACGAAAACCTGCTGGGAGTGGAGAACAAGATGAATTCAAGATTCGCGTGAATGAATGAAACATTCTGTAGTGTAGATTGCAATGGTTTCTGAGGTTTGTATTGTCTGAACTGGAAAAAGAAGAACTCACCAGTGTTGAGTCGCTAGACCGTGAACAGCACGGGTTCGAGTGTGAATAGGACCGCTGAAAACCATCATTGCTTTACTTGAACATTCAGCAGTGGTGCAATGAAAACCTGCCGGGAGTGGAGATTCAGATGAATTCCAGATTCGCAGTGAATGCATGGAACATTCTCTAGTGGTGATTCCAATGATTTCTGAAGGGTGGGTTTTGTGGACACGAAAATGTAGAGCTGAACAGGGTGGAATGGATAGCCAAATGAACAGCACGTCTCGTAGTAAGAACAGGCCACTGAAAACCAGCTTTGGCTTAATTGGACATTCACAAGTGGTGTAACGAAAACCTGACGGGAGTTGAGAATTAGATGAATTTCAGATTTGCAGTCAATGAATGGAACATTCTGTGGAGGAGATACCAATTGTTTCTGAAGTTTGGGTTATGTGGACAGGAAAATGGAGCTGAAGAGGGTTGAGTGGATAGCAAATTGAACAGCACGGCTGAGAGTATGAGCAGGCCACTTAAAACCAGCATTGGCTTACTTGGATATTTACCAGTGGTGTCACGAAAACCTGCCGGGAGTGGAGATTCAGATGAATTCCAGATTCGCTGTGAATGAATGGAACATTCTGTAGTGGAGATAACAATGATTTCTCCAGTCTCTGTGGTGTGGACAGGAAAATGTAGAGCTGGCCAGGGTTGAGTGGATAGCCAATTGAACAGCACCACTGCGCTTGTGAAGAAAACACTTAAAACATTGGGTTACTTGGACATTCAACAGTGGTGTAATGAAAACCTGCTGGGAGTGGAGGTTCAGAGGAATTCCAGATTCGCAGTGAATGAATGGAACATTCTCTAGTGGAGATTCCAATGATTTCTGAAGGCTGGGTCGTGTGGAAGGAAAATCAAGAACTAATCAGGATTTAGTGGAAAGCCAATTGTATAGCATGGCTGCGAGTGTGAACATGCAGCTGAAAACCAGCATTGGGTTACTTGGACATTCATCAGTGGTGTAAGGAAAACCTGCATGGAGTGGAGAGTCAGTTGAATTCCACATTCGCAGTGAATGAATGGAACATTCTGTAGAGGAGATTCCAATGATTTCTGAAGCCTGTGTTGTGTGGACAGGAAAATGAAGAGCTGACCAGGCTTGAATCGATAGCCAAGTAAACAGCAGGGCTGCGAATATGAACAGGCCGCTGAAAACCAGCATTGGGTTACTTGGACATTCAACAGTGGTGTAATGAAAACCTGCGTGGAGTTGAGAGTCAGATGAATTCCAGATTCGCAGTGAATGAATGGAACATTCTGTAGTGGAGATAACAAAGATTTCTGAAGGCTGGTAGTGTGGTGGGACAATGAAGAGCTGAACAGGGTGGAGTGAATTGTCAATTAAACAGCACGGCTGCGAGTATGAACAGGCCTCTGAAAACCAGCATTGGCTTACTTGGACATTCACAAGTGGTGTAATGTTAACCAGGCGGGAGTGGAGAATCAGATAAACTCCAGACTCGCAGTGAATGAATGGAACATTCTGTAGTGGAGATTGCAATGATTTCTGAAATCTGGATTGTGGGGACACGAAAATGAAGAGCTGACCAGTGTTGAGTGGATAGCCTGTAAAAAGCCTCGGCTTCGAATGTGAACAGACCACTGAAAACCAGTATTGCATTACTTCGACTTTCAGCAGTGGTGTAACGAAAGCCTGCGTGGAGTGCAGATTCAGATGAATTCCAGATTCCCAGTGAATGAATGGAACATCCTGTAGTGGAGATTACAATGATTTCTGAAGGCTGGGTTGTGTGCACAGGAAAATGAGGAGCAAAACAGGTTGAGTGGATAGCCAATTGAACAGCACGACTGCGAACATGAACAGGCCTCTGAAAACCAGCATTGTTTTACTTGGACATTCACAAGTGGTGTAAGATAAATCTGCAGGTAGTGGAGATTCAGTTGAATTCCAGATTCGCAGTGAATGAATGGAACATTCTGTACTGGAGATTGCAATGATTTCTCAAGTCTGGATTGTTTGGACATGAAAATGAAGAGCTGACCACAGTTGTGTGGATACCCAGTAAAAAGCAGGGCTTAGAGTGTGAACAGACTGCTGAAAACCAGCATTGTGTTACTTGGACATTCATAAGTGGTGTAATGAAAGCCTACCTGGAGTGCAGATTCAGATGAATTCCAGATTGGCAGTGAATGAATGGAAGATTCTGTACTGGCGATTCCAATGATTTCTGAAGTCTGATATTGTGGAAAAGAAAATGAAAGGCTGACCAGGTTTGAGTGGATAGACTATTGAACAGCACACTGCGAGTGTGAAAAGGCGGCTGAAAACCAGCATTGGATTACTTGGTCATTCACCAGTGCTGTAATGAAAACCTGCCTGGAGCGGAGAGTCAGATGAATTGCAGAATCGCAGTGAATGAATGGAACAGTCTGTAGTGGAGATCCCAATGATTTCTGAAGGCTGGTTTGTGTGGAGAGGAAAATGAAGAGCTGACCAATATTGAGTGGATAGCCCATTGAACAGCACTTCTGCGAGTTGAACATGCCTCTGAAAACCAGTATTGAGTTTCTTGGACATTCACCAGTGGCGTAACGAAAACCTGCCAGGAGTGGAGGTTCAGATGAATTCCAGATTCGCAGTGAATGAATGGAACATTCTCTAGTGGTGATTCCAATGATTTCTGAAGGCTGGGTTTTGTGGTCACGAAAATGTAGAGCTGAACAGGGTGGAGTGGATAGCCAAATGAACAGCACGTCTCTTAGTATGAACAGGCCACTGAAAACCAGCATTGGCTTACTTGGACATTCACAAGTGGTGTAACGATAACCCGCCGGGAGTTGAGAGTCAGATGAATTTAAGATTCGCAGTGAATGAACGGAACATTCTGTGGAGGAGATACCAATTATTTCTGAAGGTTGGGTTATGAGGACAGGAAAATGTAGAGCTGAATAGGGTTGGGTGGATAGCAAATTGAACAGCACGGCTGAGTGTGTTAGCAGGCGGCTTAAAACCAGCATTGTCTTCCTTGGACATTTACCAGTGGTGTCACGAAAACCTTCCAGGAGTGGAGACTCTGATGAATTCCAGATTCGCAGTGAATGAATGGAACATTCTCTAGTGGTGATTCCAATGATTTCTGAAGGCTGGGTTTTGTGGACAGGAAAATGTAGAGCTGAATAGGGTTGGGTGGATAGCCAAATGAACAGCACGGCTGAGTGTGTTAGCAGGCGGCTTAAAACCAGCATTGTCTTCCTTGGACATTTACCAGTGGTGTCACGAAAACCTTCCAGGAGTGGAGACTCTGATGAATTCCAGATTCGCGTGATTGAATGGAACATTCTGTAGTGGTGATTGCCAACATTTAGAAATCTGGATAGTCTGGACAGGATATTGAAGAGCTGACCGATATTGAGTGGATAGCCAATGAACAGCACGGTTTCGAGTGTGAACAGACCACTAAGAAGCAGCATTGCATTACTTGGACATTCATCAGTGGTGTAACGAAAGCCTTCCTGGAATGCAGATTCAGATTATTTCCAGATTCACAGTGGATGAATGGAAATTTCTGTAGTAGAGATTCCAATGATTTCTGAACGCTGGGTTGTGTGGACAGGAAAATGAAGAGCTGACTAGGTTTGACTGGATTGCCAATTGAACAGCAAGGCTGTGAGTGTGAACAGCCGCTGAAAACCAGCATTGGATTACCTGGTCATTCACCAGTGTTGTTAGGAAAATCTGCCTGGTGTGGAGAGTCAGAGGAATTCCAGATTCGCAGGGAACGAATGGAACATTCTGAAGTGGAGATAAGAATGATTTCTGAAGGCTCGGTGTGTGGAAGGAAAATCAAGAGCTAACCAGCGTTCACTGGATAGCCAATTGAACAGCACGGCTGCGAGTGTTAACACGCAGCTGAAACCAGCCTTGGGTTGCTTGGACATTCACCAGTGGTGAAACGAAAACCTGCTGGGAGTGGAGAACAAGATGAATTCAAGATTCGCGTGAATGAATGAAACATTCTGTAGTGTAGATTGCAATGGTTTCTGAGGTTTGTATTGTCTGAACTGGAAAAAGAAGAACTCACCAGTGTTGAGTCGCTAGACCGTGAACAGCACGGGTTCGAGTGTGAATAGGACCGCTGAAAACCATCATTGCTTTACTTGAACATTCAGCAGTGGTGCAATGAAAACCTGCCGGGAGTGGAGATTCAGATGAATTCCAGATTCGCAGTGAATGCATGGAACATTCTCTAGTGGTGATTCCAATGATTTCTGAAGGGTGGGTTTTGTGGACACGAAAATGTAGAGCTGAACAGGGTGGAATGGATAGCCAAATGAACAGCACGTCTCGTAGTAAGAACAGGCCACTGAAAACCAGCTTTGGCTTAATTGGACATTCACAAGTGGTGTAACGAAAACCTGACGGGAGTTGAGAATTAGATGAATTTCAGATTTGCAGTCAATGAATGGAACATTCTGTGGAGGAGATACCAATTGTTTCTGAAGTTTGGGTTATGTGGACAGGAAAATGGAGCTGAAGAGGGTTGAGTGGATAGCAAATTGAACAGCACGGCTGAGATTATGAGCAGGCCACTTAAAACCAGCATTGGCTTACTTGGATATTTACCAGTGGTGTCACGAAAACCTGCCGGGAGTGGAGATTCAGATGAATTCCAGATTCGCTGTGAATGAATGGAACATTCTGTAGTGGAGATAACAATGATTTCTCCAGTCTCTGTGGTGTGGACAGGAAAATGTAGAGCTGGCCAGGGTTGAGTGGATAGCCAATTGAACAGCACCACTGCGCTTGTGAAGAAAACACTTAAAACATTGGGTTACTTGGACATTCAACAGTGGTGTAACGAAAACCTGCCGGGAGTGGAGGTTCAGAGGAATTCCAGATTCGCAGTGAATGAATGGAACATTCTCTAGTGGAGATTCCAATGATTTCTGAAGGCTGGGTCGTGTGGAAGGAAAATCAAGAACTAATCAGGATTTAGTGGAAAGCCAATTGTATAGCATGGCTGCGAGTGTGAACATGCAGCTGAAAACCAGCATTGGGTTACTTGGACATTCATCAGTGGTGTAAGGAAAACCTGCATGGAGTGGAGAGTCAGTTGAATTCCACATTCGCAGTGAATGAATGGAACATTCTGTAGAGGAGATTCCAATGATTTCTGAAGCCTGTGTTGTGTGGACAGGAAAATGAAGAGCTGACCAGGCTTGAATCGATAGCCAAGTAAACAGCAGGGCTGCGAATATGAACAGGCCGCTGAAAACCAGCATTGGGTTACTTGGACATTCAACAGTGGTGTAATGAAAACCTGCGTGGAGTTGAGAGTCAGATGAATTCCAGATTCGCAGTGAATGAATGGAACATTCTGTAGTGGAGATAACAAAGATTTCTGAAGGCTGGTAGTGTGGTGGGACAATGAAGAGCTGAACAGGGTGGAGTGAATTGTCAATTAAACAGCACGGCTGCGAGTATGAACAGGCCTCTGAAAACCAGCATTGGCTTACTTGGACATTCACAAGTGGTGTAATGTTAACCAGGCGGGAGTGGAGAATCAGATAAACTCCAGACTCGCAGTGAATGAATGGAACATTCTGTAGTGGAGATTGCAATGATTTCTGAAATCTGGATTGTGGGGACACGAAAATGAAGAGCTGACCAGTGTTGAGTGGATAGCCTGTAAAAAGCCTCGGCTTCGAATGTGAACAGACCACTGAAAACCAGTATTGCATTACTTCGACTTTCAGCAGTGGTGTAACGAAAGCCTGCGTGGAGTGCAGATTCAGATGAATTCCAGATTCCCAGTGAATGAATGGAACATCCTGTAGTGGAGATTACAATGATTTCTGAAGGCTGGGTTGTGTGCACAGGAAAATGAGGAGCAAAACAGGTTGAGTGGATAGCCAATTGAACAGCACGACTGCGAACATGAACAGGCCTCTGAAAACCAGCATTGTTTTACTTGGACATTCACAAGTGGTGTAAGATAAATCTGCAGGTAGTGGAGATTCAGTTGAATTCCAGATTCGCAGTGAATGAATGGAACATTCTGTACTGGAGATTGCAATGATTTCTCAAGTCTGGATTGTTTGGACATGAAAATGAAGAGCTGACCACAGTTGTGTGGATACCCAGTAAAAAGCAGGGCTTAGAGTGTGAACAGACCGCTGAAAACCAGCATTGTGTTACTTGGACATTCATAAGTGGTGTAATGAAAGCCTACCTGGAGTGCAGATTCAGATGAATTCCAGATTGGCAGTGAATGAATGGAACATTCTGTACTGGCGATTCCAATGATTTCTGAAGTCTGATATTGTGGAAAAGAAAATGAAAGGCTGACCAGGTTTGAGTGGATAGACAATTGAACAGCACACTGCGAGTGTGAAAAGGCGGCTGAAAACCAGCATTGGATTACTTGGTCATTCACCAGTGCTGTAATGAAAACCTGCCTGGAGCGGAGAGTCAGATGAATTGCAGAATCGCAGTGAATGAATGGAACAGTCTGTAGTGGAGATCCCAATGATTTCTGAAGGCTGGTTTGTGTGGAGAGGAAAATGAAGAGCTGACCAATATTGAGTGGATAGCCCATTGAACAGCACTTCTGCGAGTTGAACATGCCTCTGAAAACCAGTATTGAGTTACTTGGACATTCACCAGTGGTGTAACGAAAACCTGCCGGGAGTGGAGGTTCAGATGAATTCCAGATTCGCAGTGAATGAATGGAACATTCTCTAGTGGTGATTCCAATGATTTCTGAAGGCTGGGTTTTGTGGACACGAAAATGTAGAGCTGAACAGGGTGGAGTGGATAGCCAAATGAACAGCACGTCTCTTAGTATGAACAGGCCACTGAAAACCAGCATTGGCTTACTTGGACATTCACAAGTGGTGTAACGATAACCCGCCGGGAGTTGAGAGTCAGATGAATTTAAGATTCGCAGTGAATGAACGGAACATTCTGTGGAGGAGATACCAATTATTTCTGAAGGTTGGGTTATGAGGACAGGAAAATGTAGAGCTGAATAGGGTTGGGTGGATAGCAAATTGAACAGCACGGCTGAGTGTGTTAGCAGGCGGCTTAAAACCAGCATTGTCTTCCTTGGACATTTACCAGTGGTGTCACGAAAACCTTCCAGGAGTGGAGACTCTGATGAATTCCAGATTCGCAATGAATGAATGGAACATTCTCTAGTGGTGATTCCAATGATTTCTGAAGGCTGGGTTTTGTGGACAGGAAAATGTAGAGCTGAATAGGGTTGGGTGGATAGCCAAATGAACAGCACGGCTGAGTGTGTTAGCAGGCGGCTTAAAACCAGCATTGTCTTCCTTGGACATTTACCAGTGGTGTCACGAAAACCTTCCAGGAGTGGAGACTCTGATGAATTCCAGATTCGCGTGATTGAATGGAACATTCTGTAGTGGTGATTGCCAACATTTAGAAATCTGGATAGTCTGGACAGGATATTGAAGAGCTGACCGATATTGAGTGGATAGCCAATGAACAGCACGGTTTCGAGTGTGAACAGACCACTAAGAAGCAGCATTGCATTACTTGGACATTCATCAGTGGTGTAACGAAAGCCTTCCTGGAATGCAGATTCAGATTATTTCCAGATTCACAGTGGATGAATGGAAATTTCTGTAGTAGAGATTCCAATGATTTCTGAACGCTGGGTTGTGTGGACAGGAAAATGAAGAGCTGACTAGGTTTGACTGGATTGCCAATTGAACAGCAAGGCTGTGAGTGTGAACAGCCGCTGAAAACCAGCATTGGATTACCTGGTCATTCACCAGTGTTGTTAGGAAAATCTGCCTGGTGTGGAGAGTCAGAGGAATTCCAGATTCGCAGGGAACGAATGGAACATTCTGAAGTGGAGATAAGAATGATTTCTGAAGGCTCGGTGTGTGGAAGGAAAATCAAGAGCTAACCAGCGTTCACTGGATAGCCAATTGAACAGCACGGCTGCGAGTGTTAACACGCAGCTGAAACCAGCCTTGGGTTGCTTGGACATTCACCAGTGGTGAAACGAAAACCTGCTGGGAGTGGAGAACAAGATGAATTCAAGATTCGCGTGAATGAATGAAACATTCTGTAGTGTAGATTGCAATGGTTTCTGAGGTTTGTATTGTCTGAACTGGAAAAAGAAGAACTCACCAGTGTTGAGTCGCTAGACCGTGAACAGCACGGGTTCGAGTGTGAATAGACCGCTGAAAACCATCATTGCGTTACTTGAACATTCAGCAGTGGTGCAATGAAAACCTGCCGGGAGTGGAGATTCAGATGAATTCCAGATTCGCAGTGAATGCATGGAACATTCTCTAGTGGTGATTCCAATGATTTCTGAAGGCTGGGTTTTGTGGACACGAAAATGTAGAGCTGAACAGGGTGGAATGGATAGCCAAATGAACAGCACGTCTCGTAGTAAGAACAGGCCACTGAAAACCAGCTTTGGCTTAATTGGACATTCACAAGTGGTGTAACGAAAACCTGACGGGAGTTGAGAATTAGATGAATTTCAGATTTGCAGTCAATGAATGGAACATTCTGTGGAGGAGATACCAATTGTTTCTGAAGTTTGGGTTATGTGGACAGGAAAATGGAGCTGAAGAGGGTTGAGTGGATAGCAAATTGAACAGCACGGCTGAGAGTATGAGCAGGCCACTTAAAACCAGCATTGGCTTACTTGGATATTTACCAGTGGTGTCACGAAAACCTGCCGGGAGTGGAGATTCAGATGAATTCCAGATTCGCTGTGAATGAATGGAACATTCTGTAGTGGAGATAACAATGATTTCTCCAGTCTCTGTGGTGTGGACAGGAAAATGTAGAGCTGGCCAGGGTTGAGTGGATAGCCAATTGAACAGCACCACTGCGCTTGTGAAGAAAACACTTAAAACATTGGGTTACTTGGACATTCAACAGTGGTGTAACGAAAACCTGCCGGGAGTGGAGGTTCAGAGGAATTCCAGATTCGCAGTGAATGAATGGAACATTCTCTAGTGGAGATTCCAATGATTTCTGAAGGCTGGGTCGTGTGGAAGGAAAATCAAGAACTAATCAGGATTTAGTGGAAAGCCAATTGTATAGCATGGCTGCGAGTGTGAACATGCAGCTGAAAACCAGCATTGGGTTACTTGGACATTCATCAGTGGTGTAAGGAAAACCTGCATGGAGTGGAGAGTCAGTTGAATTCCACATTCGCAGTGAATGAATGGAACATTCTGTAGAGGAGATTCCAATGATTTCTGAAGCCTGTGTTGTGTGGACAGGAAAATGAAGAGCTGACCAGGCTTGAATCGATAGCCAAGTAAACAGCAGGGCTGCGAATATGAACAGGCCGCTGAAAACCAGCATTGGGTTACTTGGACATTCAACAGTGGTGTAATGAAAACCTGCGTGGAGTTGAGAGTCAGATGAATTCCAGATTCGCAGTGAATGAATGGAACATTCTGTAGTGGAGATAACAAAGATTTCTGAAGGCTGGTAGTGTGGTGGGACAATGAAGAGCTGAACAGGGTGGAGTGAATTGTCAATTAAACAGCACGGCTGCGAGTATGAACAGGCCTCTGAAAACCAGCATTGGCTTACTTGGACATTCACAAGTGGTGTAATGTTAACCAGGCGGGAGTGGAGAATCAGATAAACTCCAGACTCGCAGTGAATGAATGGAACATTCTGTAGTGGAGATTGCAATGATTTCTGAAATCTGGATTGTGGGGACACGAAAATGAAGAGCTGACCAGTGTTGAGTGGATAGCCTGTAAAAAGCCTCGGCTTCGAATGTGAACAGACCACTGAAAACCAGTATTGCATTACTTCGACTTTCAGCAGTGGTGTAACGAAAGCCTGCGTGGAGTGCAGATTCAGATGAATTCCAGATTCCCAGTGAATGAATGGAACATCCTGTAGTGGAGATTACAATGATTTCTGAAGGCTGGGTTGTGTGCACAGGAAAATGAGGAGCAAAACAGGTTGAGTGGATAGCCAATTGAACAGCACGACTGCGAACAGGAACAGGCCTCTGAAAACCAGCATTGTTTTACTTGGACATTCACAAGTGGTGTAAGATAAATCTGCAGGTAGTGGAGATTCAGTTGAATTCCAGATTCGCAGTGAATGAATGGAACATTCTGTACTGGAGATTGCAATGATTTCTCAAGTCTGGATTGTTTGGACATGAAAATGAAGAGCTGACCACAGTTGTGTGGATACCCAGTAAAAAGCAGGGCTTAGAGTGTGAACAGACTGCTGAAAACCAGCATTGTGTTACTTGGACATTCATAAGTGGTGTAATGAAAGCCTACCTGGAGTGCAGATTCAGATGAATTCCAGATTGGCAGTGAATGAATGGAAGATTCTGTACTGGCGATTCCAATGATTTCTGAAGTCTGATATTGTGGAAAAGAAAATGAAAGGCTGACCAGGTTTGAGTGGATAGACTATTGAACAGCACACTGCGAGTGTGAAAAGGCGGCTGAAAACCAGCATTGGATTACTTGGTCATTCACCAGTGCTGTAATGAAAACCTGCCTGGAGCGGAGAGTCAGATGAATTGCAGAATCGCAGTGAATGAATGGAACAGTCTGTAGTGGAGATCCCAATGATTTCTGAAGGCTGGTTTGTGTGGAGAGGAAAATGAAGAGCTGACCAATATTGAGTGGATAGCCCATTGAACAGCACTTCTGCGAGTTGAACATGCCTCTGAAAACCAGTATTGAGTTTCTTGGACATTCACCAGTGGCGTAACGAAAACCTGCCAGGAGTGGAGGTTCAGATGAATTCCAGATTCGCAGTGAATGAATGGAACATTCTCTAGTGGTGATTCCAATGATTTCTGAAGGCTGGGTTTTGTGGACACGAAAATGTAGAGCTGAACAGGGTGGAGTGGATAGCCAAATGAACAGCACGTCTCTTAGTATGAACAGGCCACTGAAAACCAGCATTGGCTTACTTGGACATTCACAAGTGGTGTAACGATAACCCGCCGGGAGTTGAGAGTCAGATGAATTTAAGATTCGCAGTGAATGAACGGAACATTCTGTGGAGGAGATACCAATTATTTCTGAAGGTTGGGTTATGAGGACAGGAAAATGTAGAGCTGAATAGGGTTGGGTGGATAGCAAATTGAACAGCACGGCTGAGTGTGTTAGCAGGCGGCTTAAAACCAGCATTGTCTTCCTTGGACATTTACCAGTGGTGTCACGAAAACCTTCCAGGAGTGGAGACTCTGATGAATTCCAGATTCGCAGTGAATGAATGGAACATTCTCTAGTGGTGATTCCAATGATTTCTGAAGGCTGGGTTTTGTGGACAGGAAAATGTAGAGCTGAATAGGGTTGGGTGGATAGCCAAATAAACAGCACGGCTGAGTGTGTTAGCAGGCGGCTTAAAACCAGCATTGTCTTCCTTGGACATTTACCAGTGGTGTCACGAAAACCTTCCAGGAGTGGAGACTCTGATGAATTCCAGATTCGCGTGATTGAATGGAACATTCTGTAGTGGTGATTGCCAACATTTAGAAATCTGGATAGTCTGGACAGGATATTGAAGAGCTGACCGATATTGAGTGGATAGCCAATGAACAGCACGGTTTCGAGTGTGAACAGACCACTAAGAAGCAGCATTGCATTACTTGGACATTCATCAGTGGTGTAACAAAAGCCTTCCTGGAATGCAGATTCAGATTATTTCCAGATTCACAGTGGATGAATGGAAATTTCTGTAGTAGAGATTCCAATGATTTCTGAACGCTGGGTTGTGTGGACAGGAAAATGAAGAGCTGACTAGGTTTGACTGGATTGCCAATTGAACAGCAAGGCTGTGAGTGTGAACAGCCGCTGAAAACCAGCATTGGATTACCTGGTCATTCACCAGTGTTGTTAGGAAAATCTGCCTGGTGTGGAGAGTCAGAGGAATTCCAGATTCGCAGGGAACGAATGGAACATTCTGAAGTGGAGATAAGAATGATTTCTGAAGGCTCGGTGTGTGGAAGGAAAATCAAGAGCTAACCAGCGTTCACTGGATAGCCAATTGAACAGCACGGCTGCGAGTGTTAACACGCAGCTGAAACCAGCCTTGGGTTGCTTGGACATTCACCAGTGGTGAAACGAAAACCTGCTGGGAGTGGAGAACAAGATGAATTCAAGATTCGCGTGAATGAATGAAACATTCTGTAGTGTAGATTGCAATGGTTTCTGAGGTTTGTATTGTCTGAACTGGAAAAAGAAGAACTCACCAGTGTTGAGTCGCTAGACCGTGAACAGCACGGGTTCGAGTGTGAATAGACCGCTGAAAACCATCATTGCTTTACTTGAACATTCAGCAGTGGTGCAATGAAAACCTGCCGGGAGTGGAGATTCAGATGAATTCCAGATTCGCAGTGAATGCATGGAACATTCTCTAGTGGTGATTCCAATGATTTCTGAAGGCTGGGTTTTGTGGACACGAAAATGTAGAGCTGAACAGGGTGGAATGGATAGCCAAATGAACAGCACGTCTCGTAGTAAGAACAGGCCACTGAAAACCAGCTTTGGCTTAATTGGACATTCACAAGTGGTGTAACGAAAACCTGACGGGAGTTGAGAATTAGATGAATTTCAGATTTGCAGTCAATGAATGGAACATTCTGTGGAGGAGATACCAATTGTTTCTGAAGTTTGGGTTATGTGGACAGGAAAATGGAGCTGAAGAGGGTTGAGTGGATAGCAAATTGAACAGCACGGCTGAGAGTATGAGCAGGCCACTTAAAACCAGCATTGGCTTACTTGGATATTTACCAGTGGTGTCACGAAAACCTGCCGGGAGTGGAGATTCAGATGAATTCCAGATTCGCTGTGAATGAATGGAACATTCTGTAGTGGAGATAACAATGATTTCTCCAGTCTCTGTGGTGTGGACAGGAAAATGTAGAGCTGGCCAGGGTTGAGTGGATAGCCAATTGAACAGCACCACTGCGCTTGTGAAGAAAACACTTAAAACATTGGGTTACTTGGACATTCAACAGTGGTGTAACGAAAACCTGCCGGGAGTGGAGGTTCAGAGGAATTCCAGATTCGCAGTGAATGAATGGAACATTCTCTAGTGGAGATTCCAATGATTTCTGAAGGCTGGGTCGTGTGGAAGGAAAATCAAGAACTAATCAGGATTTAGTGGAAAGCCAATTGTATAGCATGGCTGCGAGTGTGAACATGCAGCTGAAAACCAGCATTGGGTTACTTGGACATTCATCAGTGGTGTAAGGAAAACCTGCATGGAGTGGAGAGTCAGTTGAATTCCACATTCGCAGTGAATGAATGGAACATTCTGTAGAGGAGATTCCAATGATTTCTGAAGCCTGTGTTGTGTGGACAGGAAAATGAAGAGCTGACCAGGCTTGAATCGATAGCCAAGTAAACAGCAGGGCTGCGAATATGAACAGGCCGCTGAAAACCAGCATTGGGTTACTTGGACATTCAACAGTGGTGTAATGAAAACCTGCGTGGAGTTGAGAGTCAGATGAATTCCAGATTCGCAGTGAATGAATGGAACATTCTGTAGTGGAGATAACAAAGATTTCTGAAGGCTGGTAGTGTGGTGGGACAATGAAGAGCTGAACAGGGTGGAGTGAATTGTCAATTAAACAGCACGGCTGCGAGTATGAACAGGCCTCTGAAAACCAGCATTGGCTTACTTGGACATTCACAAGTGGTGTAATGTTAACCAGGCGGGAGTGGAGAATCAGATAAACTCCAGACTCGCAGTGAATGAATGGAACATTCTGTAGTGGAGATTGCAATGATTTCTGAAATCTGGATTGTGGGGACACGAAAATGAAGAGCTGACCAGTGTTGAGTGGATAGCCTGTAAAAAGCCTCGGCTTCGAATGTGAACAGACCACTGAAAACCAGTATTGCATTACTTCGACTTTCAGCAGTGGTGTAACGAAAGCCTGCGTGGAGTGCAGATTCAGATGAATTCCAGATTCCCAGTGAATGAATGGAACATCCTGTAGTGGAGATTACAATGATTTCTGAAGGCTGGGTTGTGTGCACAGGAAAATGAGGAGCAAAACAGGTTGAGTGGATAGCCAATTGAACAGCACGACTGCGAACATGAACAGGCCTCTGAAAACCAGCATTGTTTTACTTGGACATTCACAAGTGGTGTAAGATAAATCTGCAGGTAGTGGAGATTCAGTTGAATTCCAGATTCACAGTGAATGAATGGAACATTCTGTACTGGAGATTGCAATGATTTCTCAAGTCTGGATTGTTTGGACATGAAAATGAAGAGCTGACCACAGTTGTGTGGATACCCAGTAAAAAGCAGGGCTTAGAGTGTGAACAGACCGCTGAAAACCAGCATTGTGTTACTTGGACATTCATAAGTGGTGTAATGAAAGCCTACCTGGAGTGCAGATTCAGATGAATTCCAGATTGGCAGTGAATGAATGGAAGATTCTGTACTGGCGATTCCAATGATTTCTGAAGTCTGATATTGTGGAAAAGAAAATGAAAGGCTGACCAGGTTTGAGTGGATAGACTATTGAACAGCACACTGCGAGTGTGAAAAGGCGGCTGAAAACCAGCATTGGATTACTTGGTCATTCACCAGTGCTGTAATGAAAACCTGCCTGGAGCGGAGAGTCAGATGAATTGCAGAATCGCAGTGAATGAATGGAACAGTCTGTAGTGGAGATCCCAATGATTTCTGAAGGCTGGTTTGTGTGGAGAGGAAAATGAAGAGCTGACCAATATTGAGTGGATAGCCCATTGAACAGCACTTCTGCGAGTTGAACATGCCTCTGAAAACCAGTATTGAGTTTCTTGGACATTCACTAGTGGCGTAACGAAAACCTGCCAGGAGTGGAGGTTCAGATGAATTCCAGATTCGCAGTGAATGAATGGAATATTCTCTAGTGGTGATTCCAATGATTTCTGAAGGCTGGGTTTTGTGGACACGAAAATGTAGAGCTGAACAGGGTGGAGTGGATAGCCAAATGAACAGCACGTCTCTTAGTATGAACAGGCCACTGAAAACCAGCATTGGCTTACTTGGACATTCACAAGTGGTGTAACGATAACCCGCCGGGAGTTGAGAGTCAGATGAATTTAAGATTCGCAGTGAATGAACGGAACATTCTGTGGAGGAGATACCAATTATTTCTGAAGGTTGGGTTATGAGGACAGGAAAATGTAGAGCTGAATAGGGTTGGGTGGATAGCAAATTGAACAGCACGGCTGAGTGTGTTAGCAGGCGGCTTAAAACCAGCATTGTCTTCCTTGGACATTTACCAGTGGTGTCACGAAAACCTTCCAGGAGTGGAGATTCTGATGAATTCCAGATTCGCAGTGAATGAATGGAACATTCTCTAGTGGTGATTCCAATGATTTCTGAAGGCTGGGTTTTGTGGACAGGAAAATGTAGAGCTGAATAGGGTTGGGTGGATAGCCAAATGAACAGCACGGCTGAGTGTGTTAGCAGGCGGCTTAAAACCAGCATTGTCTTCCTTGGACATTTACCAGTGGTGTCACGAAAACCTTCCAGGAGTGGAGACTCTGATGAATTCCAGATTCGCGTGATTGAATGGAACATTCTGTAGTGGTGATTGCCAACATTTAGAAATCTGGATAGTCTGGACAGGATATTGAAGAGCTGACCGATATTGAGTGGATAGCCAATGAACAGCACGGTTTCGAGTGTGAACAGACCACTAAGAAGCAGCATTGCATTACTTGGACATTCATCAGTGGTGTAACGAAAGCCTTCCTGGAATGCAGATTCAGATTATTTCCAGATTCACAGTGGATGAATGGAAATTTCTGTAGTAGAGATTCCAATGATTTCTGAACGCTGGGTTGTGTGGACAGGAAAATGAAGAGCTGACTAGGTTTGACTGGATTGCCAATTGAACAGCAAGGCTGTGAGTGTGAACAGGCGCTGAAAACCAGCATTGGATTACCTGGTCATTCACCAGTGTTGTTAGGAAAATCTGCCTGGTGTGGAGAGTCAGAGGAATTCCAGATTCGCAGGGAACGAATGGAACATTCTGAAGTGGAGATAAGAATGATTTCTGAAGGCTCGGTGTGTGGAAGGAAAATCAAGAGCTAACCAGCGTTCACTGGATAGCCAATTGAACAGCACGGCTGCGAGTGTTAACACGCAGCTGAAACCAGCCTTGGGTTGCTTGGACATTCACCAGTGGTGAAACGAAAACCTGCTGGGAGTGGAGAACAAGATGAATTCAAGATTCGCGTGAATGAATGAAACATTCTGTAGTGTAGATTGCAATGGTTTCTGAGGTTTGTATTGTCTGAACTGGAAAAAGAAGAACTCACCAGTGTTGAGTCGCTAGACCGTGAACAGCACGGGTTCGAGTGTGAATAGACCGCTGAAAACCATCATTGCTTTACTTGAACATTCAGCAGTGGTGCAATGAAAACCTGCCGGGAGTGGAGATTCAGATGAATTCCAGATTCGCAGTGAATGCATGGAACATTCTCTAGTGGTGATTCCAATGATTTCTGAAGGGTGGGTTTTGTGGACACGAAAATGTAGAGCTGAACAGGGTGGAATGGATAGCCAAATGAACAGCACGTCTCGTAGTAAGAACAGGCCACTGAAAACCAGCTTTGGCTTAATTGGACATTCACAAGTGGTGTAACGAAAACCTGACGGGAGTTGAGAATTAGATGAATTTCAGATTTGCAGTCAATGAATGGAACATTCTGTGGAGGAGATACCAATTGTTTCTGAAGTTTGGGTTATGTGGACAGGAAAATGGAGCTGAAGAGGGTTGAGTGGATAGCAAATTGAACAGCACGGCTGAGAGTATGAGCAGGCCACTTAAAACCAGCATTGGCTTACTTGGATATTTACCAGTGGTGTCACGAAAACCTGCCGGGAGTGGAGATTCAGATGAATTCCAGATTCGCTGTGAATGAATGGAACATTCTGTAGTGGAGATAACAATGATTTCTCCAGTCTCTGTGGTGTGGACAGGAAAATGTAGAGCTGGCCAGGGTTGAGTGGATAGCCAATTGAACAGCACCACTGCGCTTGTGAAGAAAACACTTAAAACATTGGGTTACTTGGACATTCAACAGTGGTGTAACGAAAACCTGCCGGGAGTGGAGGTTCAGAGGAATTCCAGATTCGCAGTGAATGAATGGAACATTCTCTAGTGGAGATTCCAATGATTTCTGAAGGCTGGGTCGTGTGGAAGGAAAATCAAGAACTAATCAGGATTTAGTGGAAAGCCAATTGTATAGCATGGCTGCGAGTGTGAACATGCAGCTGAAAACCAGCATTGGGTTACTTGGACATTCATCAGTGGTGTAAGGAAAACCTGCATGGAGTGGAGAGTCAGTTGAATTCCACATTCGCAGTGAATGAATGGAACATTCTGTAGAGGAGATTCCAATGATTTCTGAAGCCTGTGTTGTGTGGACAGGAAAATGAAGAGCTGACCAGGCTTGAATCGATAGCCAAGTAAACAGCAGGGCTGCGAATATGAACAGGCCGCTGAAAACCAGCATTGGGTTACTTGGACATTCAACAGTGGTGTAATGAAAACCTGCGTGGAGTTGAGAGTCAGATGAATTCCAGATTCGCAGTGAATGAATGGAACATTCTGTAGTGGAGATAACAAAGATTTCTGAAGGCTGGTAGTGTGGTGGGACAATGAAGAGCTGAACAGGGTGGAGTGAATTGTCAATTAAACAGCACGGCTGCGAGTATGAACAGGCCTCTGAAAACCAGCATTGGCTTACTTGGACATTCACAAGTGGTGTAATGTTAACCAGGCGGGAGTGGAGAATCAGATAAACTCCAGACTCGCAGTGAATGAATGGAACATTCTGTAGTGGAGATTGCAATGATTTCTGAAATCTGGATTGTGGGGACACGAAAATGAAGAGCTGACCAGTGTTGAGTGGATAGCCTGTAAAAAGCCTCGGCTTCGAATGTGAACAGACCACTGAAAACCAGTATTGCATTACTTCGACTTTCAGCAGTGGTGTAACGAAAGCCTGCGTGGAGTGCAGATTCAGATGAATTCCAGATTCCCAGTGAATGAATGGAACATCCTGTAGTGGAGATTACAATGATTTCTGAAGGCTGGGTTGTGTGCACAGGAAAATGAGGAGCAAAACAGGTTGAGTGGATAGCCAATTGAACAGCACGACTGCGAACATGAACAGGCCTCTGAAAACCAGCATTGTTTTACTTGGACATTCACAAGTGGTGTAAGATAAATCTGCAGGTAGTGGAGATTCAGTTGAATTCCAGATTCGCAGTGAATGAATGGAACATTCTGTACTGGAGATTGCAATGATTTCTCAAGTCTGGATTGTTTGGACATGAAAATGAAGAGCTGACCACAGTTGTGTGGATACCCAGTAAAAAGCAGGGCTTAGAGTGTGAACAGACTGCTGAAAACCAGCATTGTGTTACTTGGACATTCATAAGTGGTGTAATGAAAGCCTACCTGGAGTGCAGATTCAGATGAATTCCAGATTGGCAGTGAATGAATGGAAGATTCTGTACTGGCGATTCCAATGATTTCTGAAGTCTGATATTGTGGAAAAGAAAATGAAAGGCTGACCAGGTTTGAGTGGATAGACTATTGAACAGCACACTGCGAGTGTGAAAAGGCGGCTGAAAACCAGCATTGGATTACTTGGTCATTCACCAGTGCTGTAATGAAAACCTGCCTGGAGCGGAGAGTCAGATGAATTGCAGAATCGCAGTGAATGAATGGAACAGTCTGTAGTGGAGATCCCAATGATTTCTGAAGGCTGGTTTGTGTGGAGAGGAAAATGAAGAGCTGACCAATATTGAGTGGATAGCCCATTGAACAGCACTTCTGCGAGTTGAACATGCCTCTGAAAACCAGTATTGAGTTTCTTGGACATTCACCAGTGGCGTAACGAAAACCTGCCAGGAGTGGAGGTTCAGATGAATTCCAGATTCGCAGTGAATGAATGGAACATTCTCTAGTGGTGATTCCAATGATTTCTGAAGGCTGGGTTTTGTGGACACGAAAATGTAGAGCTGAACAGGGTGGAGTGGATAGCCAAATGAACAGCACGTCTCTTAGTATGAACAGGCCACTGAAAACCAGCATTGGCTTACTTGGACATTCACAAGTGGTGTAACGATAACCCGCCGGGAGTTGAGAGTCAGATGAATTTAAGATTCGCAGTGAATGAACGGAACATTCTGTGGAGGAGATACCAATTATTTCTGAAGGTTGGGTTATGAGGACAGGAAAATGTAGAGCTGAATAGGGTTGGGTGGATAGCAAATTGAACAGCACGGCTGAGTGTGTTAGCAGGCGGCTTAAAACCAGCATTGTCTTCCTTGGACATTTACCAGTGGTGTCACGAAAACCTTCCAGGAGTGGAGACTCTGATGAATTCCAGATTCGCAGTGAATGAATGGAACATTCTCTAGTGGTGATTCCAATGATTTCTGAAGGCTGGGTTTTGTGGACAGGAAAATGTAGAGCTGAATAGGGTTGGGTGGATAGCCAAATGAACAGCACGGCTGAGTGTGTTAGCAGGCGGCTTAAACCCAGCATTGTCTTCCTTGGACATTTACCAGTGGTGTCACGAAAACCTTCCAGGAGTGGAGACTCTGATGAATTCCAGATTCGCGTGATTGAATGGAACATTCTGTAGTGGTGATTGCCAACATTTAGAAATCTGGATAGTCTGGACAGGATATTGAAGAGCTGACCGATATTGAGTGGATAGCCAATGAACAGCACGGTTTCGAGTGTGAACAGACCACTAAGAAGCAGCATTGCATTACTTGGACATTCATCAGTGGTGTAACGAAAGCCTTCCTGGAATGCAGATTCAGATTATTTCCAGATTCACAGTGAATGAATGGAAATTTCTGTAGTAGAGATTCCAATGATTTCTGAACGCTGGGTTGTGTGGACAGGAAAATGAAGAGCTGACTAGGTTTGACTGGATTGCCAATTGAACAGCAAGGCTGTGAGTGTGAACAGGCGCTGAAAACCAGCATTGGATTACCTGGTCATTCACCAGTGTTGTTAGGAAAATCTGCCTGGTGTGGAGAGTCAGAGGAATTCCAGATTCGCAGGGAACGAATGGAACATTCTGAAGTGGAGATAAGAATGATTTCTGAAGGCTCGGTGTGTGGAAGGAAAATCAAGAGCTAACCAGCGTTCACTGGATAGCCAATTGAACAGCACGGCTGCGAGTGTTAACACGCAGCTGAAACCAGCCTTGGGTTGCTTGGACATTCAACAGTGGTGAAACGAAAACCTGCTGGGAGTGGAGAACAAGATGAATTCAAGATTCGCGTGAATGAATGAAACATTCTGTAGTGTAGATTGCAATGGTTTCTGAGGTTTGTATTGTCTGAACTGGAAAAAGAAGAACTCACCAGTGTTGAGTCGCTAGACCGTGAACAGCACGGGTTCGAGTGTGAATAGACCGCTGAAAACCATCATTGCGTTACTTGAACATTCAGCAGTGGTGCAATGAAAACCTGCCGGGAGTGGAGATTCAGATGAATTCCAGATTCGCAGTGAATGCATGGAACATTCTCTAGTGGTGATTCCAATGATTTCTGAAGGCTGGGTTTTGTGGACACGAAAATGTAGAGCTGAACAGGGTGGAATGGATAGCCAAATGAACAGCACGTCTCGTAGTAAGAACAGGCCACTGAAAACCAGCTTTGGCTTAATTGGACATTCACAAGTGGTGTAACGAAAACCTGACGGGAGTTGAGAATTAGATGAATTTCAGATTTGCAGTCAATGAATGGAACATTCTGTGGAGGAGATACCAATTGTTTCTGAAGTTTGGGTTATGTGGACAGGAAAATGGAGCTGAAGAGGGTTGAGTGGATAGCAAATTGAACAGCACGGCTGAGAGTATGAGCAGGCCACTTAAAACCAGCATTGGCTTACTTGGATATTTACCAGTGGTGTCACGAAAACCTGCCGGGAGTGGAGATTCAGATGAATTCCAGATTCGCTGTGAATGAATGGAACATTCTGTAGTGGAGATAACAATGATTTCTCCAGTCTCTGTGGTGTGGACAGGAAAATGTAGAGCTGGCCAGGGTTGAGTGGATAGCCAATTGAACAGCACCACTGCGCTTGTGAAGAAAACACTTAAAACATTGGGTTACTTGGACATTCAACAGTGGTGTAACGAAAACCTGCCGGGAGTGGAGGTTCAGAGGAATTCCAGATTCGCAGTGAATGAATGGAACATTCTCTAGTGGAGATTCCAATGATTTCTGAAGGCTGGGTCGTGTGGAAGGAAAATCAAGAACTAATCAGGATTTAGTGGAAAGCCAATTGTATAGCATGGCTGCGAGTGTGAACATGCAGCTGAAAACCAGCATTGGGTTACTTGGACATTCATCAGTGGTGTAAGGAAAACCTGCATGGAGTGGAGAGTCAGTTGAATTCCACATTCGCAGTGAATGAATGGAACATTCTGTAGAGGAGATTCCAATGATTTCTGAAGCCTGTGTTGTGTGGACAGGAAAATGAAGAGCTGACCAGGCTTGAATCGATAGCCAAGTAAACAGCAGGGCTGCGAATATGAACAGGCCGCTGAAAACCAGCATTGGGTTACTTGGACATTCAACAGTGGTGTAATGAAAACCTGCGTGGAGTTGAGAGTCAGATGAATTCCAGATTCGCAGTGAATGAATGGAACATTCTGTAGTGGAGATAACAAAGATTTCTGAAGGCTGGTAGTGTGGTGGGACAATGAAGAGCTGAACAGGGTGGAGTGAATTGTCAATTAAACAGCACGGCTGCGAGTATGAACAGGCCTCTGAAAACCAGCATTGGCTTACTTGGACATTCACAAGTGGTGTAATGTTAACCAGGCGGGAGTGGAGAATCAGATAAACTCCAGACTCGCAGTGAATGAATGGAACATTCTGTAGTGGAGATTGCAATGATTTCTGAAATCTGGATTGTGGGGACACGAAAATGAGGAGCTGACCAGTGTTGAGTGGATAGCCTGTAAAAAGCCTCGGCTTCGAATGTGAACAGACCACTGAAAACCAGTATTGCATTACTTCGACTTTCAGCAGTGGTGTAACGAAAGCCTGCGTGGAGTGCAGATTCAGATGAATTCCAGATTCCCAGTGAATGAATGGAACATCCTGTAGTGGAGATTACAATGATTTCTGAAGGCTGGGTTGTGTGCACAGGAAAATGAGGAGCAAAACAGGTTGAGTGGATAGCCAATTGAACAGCACGACTGCGAACATGAACAGGCCTCTGAAAACCAGCATTGTTTTACTTGGACATTCACAAGTGGTGTAAGATAAATCTGCAGGTAGTGGAGATTCAATTGAATTCCAGATTCGCAGTGAATGAATGGAACATTCTGTACTGGAGATTGCAATGATTTCTCAAGTCTGGATTGTTTGGACATGAAAATGAAGAGCTGACCACAGTTGTGTGGATACCCAGTAAAAAGCAGGGCTTAGAGTGTGAACAGACTGCTGAAAACCAGCATTGTGTTACTTGGACATTCATAAGTGGTGTAATGAAAGCCTACCTGGAGTGCAGATTCAGATGAATTCCAGATTGGCAGTGAATGAATGGAAGATTCTGTACTGGCGATTCCAATGATTTCTGAAGTCTGATATTGTGGAAAAGAAAATGAAAGGCTGACCAGGTTTGAGTGGATAGACTATTGAACAGCACACTGCGAGTGTGAAAAGGCGGCTGAAAACCAGCATTGGATTACTTGGTCATTCACCAGTGCTGTAATGAAAACCTGCCTGGAGCGGAGAGTCAGATGAATTGCAGAATCGCAGTGAATGAATGGAACAGTCTGTAGTGGAGATCCCAATGATTTCTGAAGGCTGGTTTGTGTGGAGAGGAAAATGAAGAGCTGACCAATATTGAGTGGATAGCCCATTGAACAGCACTTCTGCGAGTTGAACATGCCTCTGAAAACCAGTATTGATTTTCTTGGACATTCACCAGTGGCGTAACGAAAACCTGCCAGGAGTGGAGGTTCAGATGAATTCCAGATTCGCAGTGAATGAATGGAACATTCTCTAGTGGTGATTCCAATGATTTCTGAAGGCTGGGTTTTGTGGACACGAAAATGTAGAGCTGAACAGGGTGGAGTGGATAGCCAAATGAACAGCACGTCTCTTAGTATGAACAGGCCACTGAAAACCAGCATTGGCTTACTTGGACATTCACAAGTGGTGTAACGATAACCCGCCGGGAGTTGAGAGTCAGATGAATTTAAGATTCGCAGTGAATGAACGGAACATTCTGTGGAGGAGATACCAATTATTTCTGAAGGTTGGGTTATGAGGACAGGAAAATGTAGAGCTGAATAGGGTTGGGTGGATAGCAAATTGAACAGCACGGCTGAGTGTGTTAGCAGGCGGCTTAAAACCAGCATTGTCTTCCTTGGACATTTACCAGTGGTGTCACGAAAACCTTCCAGGAGTGGAGACTCTGATGAATTCCAGATTCGCAGTGAATGAATGGAACATTCTCTAGTGGTGATTCCAATGATTTCTGAAGGCTGGGTTTTGTGGACAGGAAAATGTAGAGCTGAATAGGGTTGGGTGGATAGCCAAATGAACAGCACGGCTGAGTGTGTTAGCAGGCGGCTTAAAACCAGCATTGTCTTCCTTGGACATTTACCAGTGGTGTCACGAAAACCTTCCAGGAGTGGAGACTCTGATGAATTCCAGATTCGCGTGATTGAATGGAACATTCTGTAGTGGTGATTGCCAACATTTAGAAATCTGGATAGTCTGGACAGGATATTGAAGAGCTGACCGATATTGAGTGGATAGCCAATGAACAGCACGGTTTCGAGTGTGAACAGACCACTAAGAAGCAGCATTGCATTACTTGGACATTCATCAGTGGTGTAACGAAAGCCTTCCTGGAATGCAGATTCAGATTATTTCCAGATTCACAGTGGATGAATGGAAATTTCTGTAGTAGAGATTCCAATGATTTCTGAACGCTGGGTTGTGTGGACAGGAAAATGAAGAGCTGACTAGGTTTGACTGGATTGCCAATTGAACAGCAAGGCTGTGAGTGTGAACAGCCGCTGAAAACCAGCATTGGATTACCTGGTCATTCACCAGTGTTGTTAGGAAAATCTGCCTGGTGTGGAGAGTCAGAGGAATTCCAGATTCGCAGGGAACGAATGGAACATTCTGAAGTGGAGATAAGAATGATTTCTGAAGGCTCGGTGTGTGGAAGGAAAATCAAGAGCTAACCAGCGTTCACTGGATAGCCAATTGAACAGCACGGCTGCGAGTGTTAACACGCAGCTGAAACCAGCCTTGGGTTGCTTGGACATTCACCAGTGGTGAAACGAAAACCTGCTGGGAGTGGAGAACAAGATGAATTCAAGATTCGCGTGAATGAATGAAACATTCTGTAGTGTAGATTGCAATGGTTTCTGAGGTTTGTATTGTCTGAACTGGAAAAAGAAGAACTCACCAGTGTTGAGTCGCTAGACCGTGAACAGCACGGGTTCGAGTGTGAATAGACCGCTGAAAACCATCATTGCGTTACTTGAACATTCAGCAGTGGTGCAATGAAAACCTGCCGGGAGTGGAGATTCAGATGAATTCCAGATTCGCAGTGAATGCATGGAACATTCTCTAGTGGTGATTCCAATGATTTCTGAAGGCTGGGTTTTGTGGACACGAAAATGTAGAGCTGAACAGGGTGGAATGGATAGCCAAATGAACAGCACGTCTCGTAGTAAGAACAGGCCACTGAAAACCAGCTTTGGCTTAATTGGACATTCACAAGTGGTGTAACGAAAACCTGACGGGAGTTGAGAATTAGATGAATTTCAGATTTGCAGTCAATGAATGGAACATTCTGTGGAGGAGATACCAATTGTTTCTGAAGTTTGGGTTATGTGGACAGGAAAATGGAGCTGAAGAGGGTTGAGTGGATAGCAAATTGAACAGCACGGCTGAGAGTATGAGCAGGCCACTTAAAACCAGCATTGGCTTACTTGGATATTTACCAGTGGTGTCACGAAAACCTGCCGGGAGTGGAGATTCAGATGAATTCCAGATTCGCTGTGAATGAATGGAACATTCTGTAGTGGAGATAACAATGATTTCTCCAGTCTCTGTGGTGTGGACAGGAAAATGTAGAGCTGGCCAGGGTTGAGTGGATAGCCAATTGAACAGCACCACTGCGCTTGTGAAGAAAACACTTAAAACATTGGGTTACTTGGACATTCAACAGTGGTGTAACGAAAACCTGCCGGGAGTGGAGGTTCAGAGGAATTCCAGATTCGCAGTGAATGAATGGAACATTCTCTAGTGGAGATTCCAATGATTTCTGAAGGCTGGGTCGTGTGGAAGGAAAATCAAGAACTAATCAGGATTTAGTGGAAAGCCAATTGTATAGCATGGCTGCGAGTGTGAACATGCAGCTGAAAACCAGCATTGGGTTACTTGGACATTCATCAGTGGTGTAAGGAAAACCTGCATGGAGTGGAGAGTCAGTTGAATTCCACATTCGCAGTGAATGAATGGAACATTCTGTAGAGGAGATTCCAATGATTTCTGAAGCCTGTGTTGTGTGGACAGGAAAATGAAGAGCTGACCAGGCTTGAATCGATAGCCAAGTAAACAGCAGGGCTGCGAATATGAACAGGCCGCTGAAAACCAGCATTGGGTTACTTGGACATTCAACAGTGGTGTAATGAAAACCTGCGTGGAGTTGAGAGTCAGATGAATTCCAGATTCGCAGTGAATGAATGGAACATTCTGTAGTGGAGATAACAAAGATTTCTGAAGGCTGGTAGTGTGGTGGGACAATGAAGAGCTGAACAGGGTGGAGTGAATTGTCAATTAAACAGCACGGCTGCGAGTATGAACAGGCCTCTGAAAACCAGCATTGGCTTACTTGGACATTCACAAGTGGTGTAATGTTAACCAGGCGGGAGTGGAGAATCAGATAAACTCCAGACTCGCAGTGAATGAATGGAACATTCTGTAGTGGAGATTGCAATGATTTCTGAAATCTGGATTGTGGGGACACGAAAATGAAGAGCTGACCAGTGTTGAGTGGATAGCCTGTAAAAAGCCTCGGCTTCGAATGTGAACAGACCACTGAAAACCAGTATTGCATTACTTCGACTTTCAGCAGTGGTGTAACGAAAGCCTGCGTGGAGTGCAGATTCAGATGAATTCCAGATTCCCAGTGAATGAATGGAACATCCTGTAGTGGAGATTACAATGATTTCTGAAGGCTGGGTTGTGTGCACAGGAAAATGAGGAGCAAAACAGGTTGAGTGGATAGCCAATTGAACAGCACGACTGCGAACATGAACAGGCCTCTGAAAACCAGCATTGTTTTACTTGGACATTCACAAGTGGTGTAAGATAAATCTGCAGGTAGTGGAGATTCAGTTGAATTCCAGATTCGCAGTGAATGAATGGAACATTCTGTACTGGAGATTGCAATGATTTCTCAAGTCTGGATTGTTTGGACATGAAAATGAAGAGCTGACCACAGTTGTGTGGATACCCAGTAAAAAGCAGGGCTTAGAGTGTGAACAGACTGCTGAAAACCAGCATTGTGTTACTTGGACATTCATAAGTGGTGTAATGAAAGCCTACCTGGAGTGCAGATTCAGATGAATTCCAGATTGGCAGTGAATGAATGGAAGATTCTGTACTGGCGATTCCAATGATTTCTGAAGTCTGATATTGTGGAAAAGAAAATGAAAGGCTGACCAGGTTTGAGTGGATAGACTATTGAACAGCACACTGCGAGTGTGAAAAGGCGGCTGAAAACCAGCATTGGATTACTTGGTCATTCACCAGTGCTGTAATGAAAACCTGCCTGGAGCGGAGAGTCAGATGAATTGCAGAATCGCAGTGAATGAATGGAACAGTCTGTAGTGGAGATCCCAATGATTTCTGAAGGCTGGTTTGTGTGGAGAGGAAAATGAAGAGCTGACCAATATTGAGTGGATAGCCCATTGAACAGCACTTCTGCGAGTTGAACATGCCTCTGAAAACCAGTATTGAGTTTCTTGGACATTCACCAGTGGCGTAACGAAAACCTGCCAGGAGTGGAGGTTCAGATGAATTCCAGATTCGCAGTGAATGAATGGAACATTCTCTAGTGGTGATTCCAATGATTTCTGAAGGCTGGGTTTTGTGGACACGAAAATGTAGAGCTGAACAGGGTGGAGTGGATAGCCAAATGAACAGCACGTCTCTTAGTATGAACAGGCCACTGAAAACCAGCATTGGCTTACTTGGACATTCACAAGTGGTGTAACGATAACCCGCCGGGAGTTGAGAGTCAGATGAATTTAAGATTCGCAGTGAATGAACGGAACATTCTGTGGAGGAGATACCAATTATTTCTGAAGGTTGGGTTATGAGGACAGGAAAATGTAGAGCTGAATAGAGTTGGGTGGATAGCAAATTGAACAGCAGGGCTGAGTGTGTTAGCAGGCGGCTTAAAACCAACATTGTCTTCCTTGGACATTTACCAGTGGTGTCACGAAAACCTTCCAGGAGTGGAGACTCTGATGAATTCCAGATTCGCAGTGAATGAATGGAACATTCTCTAGTGGTGATTCCAATGATTTCTGAAGGCTGGGTTTTGTGGACAGGAAAATGTAGAGCTGAATAGGGTTGGGTGGATAGCCAAATGAACAGCACGGCTGAGTGTGTTAGCAGGCGGCTTAAAACCAGCATTGTCTTCCTTGGACATTTACCAGTGGTGTCACGAAAACCTTCCAGGAGTGGAGACTCTGATGAATTCCAGATTCGCGTGATTGAATGGAACATTCTGTAGTGGTGATTGCCAACATTTAGAAATCTGGATAGTCTGGACAGGATATTGAAGAGCTGACCGATATTGAGTGGATAGCCAATGAACAGCACGGTTTCGAGTGTGAACAGACCACTAAGAAGCAGCATTGCATTACTTGGACATTCATCAGTGGTGTAACGAAAGCCTTCCTGGAATGCAGATTCAGATTATTTCCAGATTCACAGTGGATGAATGGAAATTTCTGTAGTAGAGATTCCAATGATTTCTGAACGCTGGGTTGTGTGGACAGGAAAATGAAGAGCTGACTAGGTTTGACTGGATTGCCAATTGAACAGCAAGGCTGTGAGTGTGAACAGCCGCTGAAAACCAGCATTGGATTACCTGGTCATTCACCAGTGTTGTTAGGAAAATCTGCCTGGTGTGGAGAGTCAGAGGAATTCCAGATTCGCAGGGAACGAATGGAACATTCTGAAGTGGAGATAAGAATGATTTCTGAAGGCTCGGTGTGTGGAAGGAAAATCAAGAGCTAACCAGCGTTCACTGGATAGCCAATTGAACAGCACGGCTGCGAGTGTTAACACGCAGCTGAAACCAGCCTTGGGTTGCTTGGACATTCACCAGTGGTGAAACGAAAACCTGCTGGGAGTGGAGAACAAGATGAATTCAAGATTCGCGTGAATGAATGAAACATTCTGTAGTGTAGATTGCAATGGTTTCTGAGGTTTGTATTGTCTGAACTGGAAAAAGAAGAACTCACCAGTGTTGAGTCGCTAGACCGTGAACAGCACGGGTTCGAGTGTGAATAGACCGCTGAAAACCATCATTGCTTTACTTGAACATTCAGCAGTGGTGCAATGAAAACCTGCCGGGAGTGGAGATTCAGATGAATTCCAGATTCGCAGTGAATGCATGGAACATTCTCTAGTGGTGATTCCAATGATTTCTGAAGGGTGGGTTTTGTGGACACGAAAATGTAGAGCTGAACAGGGTGGAATGGATAGCCAAATGAACAGCACGTCTCGTAGTAAGAACAGGCCACTGAAAACCAGCTTTGGCTTAATTGGACATTCACAAGTGGTGTAACGAAAACCTGACGGGAGTTGAGAATTAGATGAATTTCAGATTTGCAGTCAATGAATGGAACATTCTGTGGAGGAGATACCAATTGTTTCTGAAGTTTGGGTTATGTGGACAGGAAAATGGAGCTGAAGAGGGTTGAGTGGATAGCAAATTGAACAGCACGGCTGAGAGTATGAGCAGGCCACTTAAAACCAGCATTGGCTTACTTGGATATTTACCAGTGGTGTCACGAAAACCTGCCGGGAGTGGAGATTCAGATGAATTCCAGATTCGCTGTGAATGAATGGAACATTCTGTAGTGGAGATAACAATGATTTCTCCAGTCTCTGTGGTGTGGACAGGAAAATGTAGAGCTGGCCAGGGTTGAGTGGATAGCCAATTGAACAGCACCACTGCGCTTGTGAAGAAAACACTTAAAACATTGGGTTACTTGGACATTCAACAGTGGTGTAACGAAAACCTGCCGGGAGTGGAGGTTCAGAGGAATTCCAGATTCGCAGTGAATGAATGGAACATTCTCTAGTGGAGATTCCAATGATTTCTGAAGGCTGGGTCGTGTGGAAGGAAAATCAAGAACTAATCAGGATTTAGTGGAAAGCCAATTGTATAGCATGGCTGCGAGTGTGAACATGCAGCTGAAAACCAGCATTGGGTTACTTGGACATTCATCAGTGGTGTAAGGAAAACCTGCATGGAGTGGAGAGTCAGTTGAATTCCACATTCGCAGTGAATGAATGGAACATTCTGTAGAGGAGATTCCAATGATTTCTGAAGCCTGTGTTGTGTGGACAGGAAAATGAAGAGCTGACCAGGCTTGAATCGATAGCCAAGTAAACAGCAGGGCTGCGAATATGAACAGGCCGCTGAAAACCAGCATTGGGTTACTTGGACATTCAACAGTGGTGTAATGAAAACCTGCGTGGAGTTGAGAGTCAGATGAATTCCAGATTCGCAGTGAATGAATGGAACATTCTGTAGTGGAGATAACAAAGATTTCTGAAGGCTGGTAGTGTGGTGGGACAATGAAGAGCTGAACAGGGTGGAGTGAATTGTCAATTAAACAGCACGGCTGCGAGTATGAACAGGCCTCTGAAAACCAGCATTGGCTTACTTGGACATTCACAAGTGGTGTAATGTTAACCAGGCGGGAGTGGAGAATCAGATAAACTCCAGACTCGCAGTGAATGAATGGAACATTCTGTAGTGGAGATTGCAATGATTTCTGAAATCTGGATTGTGGGGACACGAAAATGAAGAGCTGACCAGTGTTGAGTGGATAGCCTGTAAAAAGCCTCGGCTTCGAATGTGAACAGACCACTGAAAACCAGTATTGCATTACTTCGACTTTCAGCAGTGGTGTAACGAAAGCCTGCGTGGAGTGCAGATTCAGATGAATTCCAGATTCCCAGTGAATGAATGGAACATCCTGTAGTGGAGATTACAATGATTTCTGAAGGCTGGGTTGTGTGCACAGGAAAATGAGGAGCAAAACAGGTTGAGTGGATAGCCAATTGAACAGCACGACTGCGAACATGAACAGGCCTCTGAAAACCAGCATTGTTTTACTTGGACATTCACAAGTGGTGTAAGATAAATCTGCAGGTAGTGGAGATTCAGTTGAATTCCAGATTCGCAGTGAATGAATGGAACATTCTGTACTGGAGATTGCAATGATTTCTCAAGTCTGGATTGTTTGGACATGAAAATGAAGAGCTGACCACAGTTGTGTGGATACCCAGTAAAAAGCAGGGCTTAGAGTGTGAACAGACTGCTGAAAACCAGCATTGTGTTACTTGGACATTCATAAGTGGTGTAATGAAAGCCTACCTGGAGTGCAGATTCAGATGAATTCCAGATTGGCAGTGAATGAATGGAAGATTCTGTACTGGCGATTCCAATGATTTCTGAAGTCTGATATTGTGGAAAAGAAAATGAAAGGCTGACCAGGTTTGAGTGGATAGACTATTGAACAGCACACTGCGAGTGTGAAAAGGCGGCTGAAAACCAGCATTGGATTACTTGGTCATTCACCAGTGCTGTAATGAAAACCTGCCTGGAGCGGAGAGTCAGATGAATTGCAGAATCGCAGTGAATGAATGGAACAGTCTGTAGTGGAGATCCCAATGATTTCTGAAGGCTGGTTTGTGTGGAGAGGAAAATGAAGAGCTGACCAATATTGAGTGGATAGCCCATTGAACAGCACTTCTGCGAGTTGAACATGCCTCTGAAAACCAGTATTGAGTTTCTTGGACATTCACCAGTGGCGTAACGAAAACCTGCCAGGAGTGGAGGTTCAGATGAATTCCAGATTCGCAGTGAATGAATGGAACATTCTCTAGTGGTGATTCCAATGATTTCTGAAGGCTGGGTTTTGTGGACACGAAAATGTAGAGCTGAACAGGGTGGAGTGGATAGCCAAATGAACAGCACGTCTCTTAGTATGAACAGGCCACTGAAAACCAGCATTGGCTTACTTGGACATTCACAAGTGGTGTAACGATAACCCGCCGGGAGTTGAGAGTCAGATGAATTTAAGATTCGCAGTGAATGAACGGAACATTCTGTGGAGGAGATACCAATTATTTCTGAAGGTTGGGTTATGAGGACAGGAAAATGTAGAGCTGAATAGGGTTGGGTGGATAGCCAAATGAACAGCACGGCTGAGTGTGTTAGCAGGCGGCTTAAAACCAGCATTGTCTTCCTTGGACATTTACCAGTGGTGTCACGAAAATCTTCCAGGAGTGGAGACTCTGATGAATTCCAGATTCGCAGTGAATGAATGGAACATTCTCTAGTGGTGATTCCAATGATTTCTGAAGGCTGGGTTTTGTGGACAGGAAAATGTAGAGCTGAATAGGGTTGGGTGGATAGCCAAATGAACAGCACGGCTGAGTGTGTTAGCAGGCGGCTTAAAACCAGCATTGTCTTCCTTGGACATTTACCAGTGGTGTCACGAAAACCTTCCAGGAGTGGAGACTCTGATGAATTCCAGATTCGCGTGATTGAATGGAACATTCTGTAGTGGTGATTGCCAACATTTAGAAATCTGGATAGTCTGGACAGGATATTGAAGAGCTGACCGATATTGAGTGGATAGCCAATGAACAGCACGGTTTCGAGTGTGAACAGACCACTAAGAAGCAGCATTGCATTACTTGGACATTCATCAGTGGTGTAACGAAAGCCTTCCTGGAATGCAGATTCAGATTATTTCCAGATTCACAGTGGATGAATGGAAATTTCTGTAGTAGAGATTCCAATGATTTCTGAACGCTGGGTTGTGTGGACAGGAAAATGAAGAGCTGACTAGGTTTGACTGGATTGCCAATTGAACAGCAAGGCTGTGAGTGTGAACAGGCGCTGAAAACCAGCATTGGATTACCTGGTCATTCACCAGTGTTGTTAGGAAAATCTGCCTGGTGTGGAGAGTCAGAGGAATTCCAGATTCGCAGGGAACGAATGGAACATTCTGAAGTGGAGATAAGAATGATTTCTGAAGGCTCGGTGTGTGGAATGAAAATCAAGAGCTAACCAGCGTTCACTGGATAGCCAATTGAACAGCACGGCTGCGAGTGTTAACACGCAGCTGAAACCAGCCTTGGGTTGCTTGGACATTCAACAGTGGTGAAACGAAAACCTGCTGGGAGTGGAGAACAAGATGAATTCAAGATTCGCGTGAATGAATGAAACATTCTGTAGTGTAGATTGCAATGGTTTCTGAGGTTTGTATTGTCTGAACTGGAAAAAGAAGAACTCACCAGTGTTGAGTCGCTAGACCGTGAACAGCACGGGTTCGAGTGTGAATAGACCGCTGAAAACCATCATTGCGTTACTTGAACATTCAGCAGTGGTGCAATGAAAACCTGCCGGGAGTGGAGATTCAGATGAATTCCAGATTCGCAGTGAATGCATGGAACATTCTCTAGTGGTGATTCCAATGATTTCTGAAGGCTGGGTTTTGTGGACACGAAAATGTAGAGCTGAACAGGGTGGAATGGATAGCCAAATGAACAGCACGTCTCGTAGTAAGAACAGGCCACTGAAAACCAGCTTTGGCTTAATTGGACATTCACAAGTGGTGTAACGAAAACCTGACGGGAGTTGAGAATTAGATGAATTTCAGATTTGCAGTCAATGAATGGAACATTCTGTGGAGGAGATACCAATTGTTTCTGAAGTTTGGGTTATGTGGACAGGAAAATGGAGCTGAAGAGGGTTGAGTGGATAGCAAATTGAACAGCACGGCTGAGAGTATGAGCAGGCCACTTAAAACCAGCATTGGCTTACTTGGATATTTACCAGTGGTGTCACGAAAACCTGCCGGGAGTGGAGATTCAGATGAATTCCAGATTCGCTGTGAATGAATGGAACATTCTGTAGTGGAGATAACAATGATTTCTCCAGTCTCTGTGGTGTGGACAGGAAAATGTAGAGCTGGCCAGGGTTGAGTGGATAGCCAATTGAACAGCACCACTGCGCTTGTGAAGAAAACACTTAAAACATTGGGTTACTTGGACATTCAACAGTGGTGTAACGAAAACCTGCCAGGAGTGGAGGTTCAGAGGAATTCCAGATTCGCAGTGAATGAATGGAACATTCTCTAGTGGAGATTCCAGTGATTTCTGAAGGCTGGGTCGTGTGGAAGGAAAATCAAGAACTAATCAGGATTTAGTGGAAAGCCAATTGTATAGCATGGCTGCGAGTGTGAACATGCAGCTGAAAACCAGCATTGGGTTACTTGGACATTCATCAGTGGTGTAAGGAAAACCTGCATGGAGTGGAGAGTCAGTTGAATTCCACATTCGCAGTGAATGAATGGAACATTCTGTAGAGGAGATTCCAATGATTTCTGAAGCCTGTGTTGTGTGGACAGGAAAATGAAGAGCTGACCAGGCTTGAATCGATAGCCAAGTAAACAGCAGGGCTGCGAATATGAACAGGCCGCTGAAAACCAGCATTGGGTTACTTGGACATTCAACAGTGGTGTAATGAAAACCTGCGTGGAGTTGAGAGTCAGATGAATTCCAGATTCGCAGTGAATGAATGGAACATTCTGTAGTGGAGATAACAAAGATTTCTGAAGGCTGGTAGTGTGGTGTGACAATGAAGAGCTGAACAGGGTGGAGTGAATTGTCAATTAAACAGCACGGCTGCGAGTATGAACAGGCCTCTGAAAACCAGCATTGGCTTACTTGGACATTCACAAGTGGTGTAATGTTAACCAGGCGGGAGTGGAGAATCAGATAAACTCCAGACTCGCAGTGAATGAATGGAACATTCTGTAGTGGAGATTGCAATGATTTCTGAAATCTGGATTGTGGGGACACGAAAATGAAGAGCTGACCAGTGTTGAGTGGATAGCCTGTAAAAAGCCTCGGCTTCGAATGTGAACAGACCACTGAAAACCAGTATTGCATTACTTCGACTTTCAGCAGTGGTGTAACGAAAGCCTGCGTGGAGTGCAGATTCAGATGAATTCCAGATTCCCAGTGAATGAATGGAACATCCTGTAGTGGAGATTACAATGATTTCTGAAGGCTGGGTTGTGTGCACAGGAAAATGAGGAGCAAAACAGGTTGAGTGGATAGCCAATTGAACAGCACGACTGCGAACATGAACAGGCCTCTGAAAACCAGCATTGTTTTACTTGGACATTCACAAGTGGTGTAAGATAAATCTGCAGGTAGTGGAGATTCAGTTGAATTCCAGATTCGCAGTGAATGAATGGAACATTCTGTACTGGAGATTGCAATGATTTCTCAAGTCTGGATTGTTTGGACATGAAAATGAAGAGCTGACCACAGTTGTGTGGATACCCAGTAAAAAGCAGGGCTTAGAGTGTGAACAGACTGCTGAAAACCAGCATTGTGTTACTTGGACATTCATAAGTGGTGTAATGAAAGCCTACCTGGAGTGCAGATTCAGATGAATTCCAGATTGGCAGTGAATGAATGGAAGATTCTGTACTGGCGATTCCAATGATTTCTGAAGTCTGATATTGTGGAAAAGAAAATGAAAGGCTGACCAGGTTTGAGTGGATAGACTATTGAACAGCACACTGCGAGTGTGAAAAGGCGGCTGAAAACCAGCATTGGATTACTTGGTCATTCACCAGTGCTGTAATGAAAACCTGCCTGGAGCGGAGAGTCAGATGAATTGCAGAATCGCAGTGAATGAATGGAACAGTCTGTAGTGGAGATCCCAATGATTTCTGAAGGCTGGTTTGTGTGGAGAGGAAAATGAAGAGCTGACCAATATTGAGTGGATAGCCCATTGAACAGCACTTCTGCGAGTTGAACATGCCTCTGAAAACCAGTATTGAGTTTCTTGGACATTCACCAGTGGCGTAACGAAAACCTGCCAGGAGTGGAGGTTCAGATGAATTCCAGATTCGCAGTGAATGAATGGAACATTCTCTAGTGGTGATTCCAATGATTTCTGAAGGCTGGGTTTTGTGGACACGAAAATGTAGAGCTGAACAGGGTGGAGTGGATAGCCAAATGAACAGCACGTCTCTTAGTATGAACAGGCCACTGAAAACCAGCATTGGCTTACTTGGACATTCACAAGTGGTGTAACGATAACCCGCCGGGAGTTGAGAGTCAGATGAATTTAAGATTCGCAGTGAATGAACGGAACATTCTGTGGAGGAGATACCAATTATTTCTGAAGGTTGGGTTATGAGGACAGGAAAATGTAGAGCTGAATAGGGTTGGGTGGATATCAAATTGAACAGCACGGCTGAGTGTGTTAGCAGGCGGTTTAAAACCAGCATTGTCTTCCTTGGACATTTACCAGTGGTGTCACGAAAACCTTCCAGGAGTGGAGACTCTGATGAATTCCAGATTCGCAGTGAATGAATGGAACATTCTCTAGTGGTGATTCCAATGATTTCTGAAGGCTGGGTTTTGTGGACAGGAAAATGTAGAGCTGAATAGGGTTGGGTGGATAGCCAAATGAACAGCACGGCTGAGTGTGTTAGCAGGCGGCTTAAAACCAGCATTGTCTTCCTTGGACATTTACCAGTGGTGTCACGAAAACCTTCCAGGAGTGGAGACTCTGATGAATTCCAGATTCGCGTGATTGAATGGAACATTCTGTAGTGGTGATTGCCAACATTTAGAAATCTGGATAGTCTGGACAGGATATTGAAGAGCTGACCGATATTGAGTGGATAGCCAATGAACAGCACGGTTTCGAGTGTGAACAGACCACTAAGAAGCAGCATTGCATTACTTGGACATTCATCAGTGGTGTAACGAAAGCCTTCCTGGAATGCAGATTCAGATTATTTCCAGATTCACAGTGGATGAATGGAAATTTCTGTAGTAGAGATTCCAATGATTTCTGAACGCTGGGTTGTGTGGACAGGAAAATGAAGAGCTGACTAGGTTTGACTGGATTGCCAATTGAACAGCAAGGCTGTGAGTGTGAACAGCCGCTGAAAACCAGCATTGGATTACCTGGTCATTCACCAGTGTTGTTAGGAAAATCTGCCTGGTGTGGAGAGTCAGAGGAATTCCAGATTCGCAGGGAACGAATGGAACATTCTGAAGTGGAGATAAGAATGATTTCTGAAGGCTCGGTGTGTGGAAGGAAAATCAAGAGCTAACCAGCGTTCACTGGATAGCCAATTGAACAGCACGGCTGCGAGTGTTAACACGCAGCTGAAACCAGCCTTGGGTTGCTTGGACATTCACCAGTGGTGAAACGAAAACCTGCTGGGAGTGGAGAACAAGATGAATTCAAGATTCGCGTGAATGAATGAAACATTCTGTAGTGTAGATTGCAATGGTTTCTGAGGTTTGTATTGTCTGAACTGGAAAAAGAAGAACTCACCAGTGTTGAGTCGCTAGACCGTGAACAGCACGGGTTCGAGTGTGAATAGACCGCTGAAAACCATCATTGCTTTACTTGAACATTCAGCAGTGGTGCAATGAAAACCTGCCGGGAGTGGAGATTCAGATGAATTCCAGATTCGCAGTGAATGCATGGAACATTCTCTAGTGGTGATTCCAATGATTTCTGAAGGCTGGGTTTTGTGGACACGAAAATGTAGAGCTGAACAGGGTGGAATGGATAGCCAAATGAACAGCACGTCTCGTAGTAAGAACAGGCCACTGAAAACCAGCTTTGGCTTAATTGGACATTCACAAGTGGTGTAACGAAAACCTGACGGGAGTTGAGAATTAGATGAATTTCAGATTTGCAGTCAATGAATGGAACATTCTGTGGAGGAGATACCAATTGTTTCTGAAGTTTGGGTTATGTGGACAGGAAAATGGAGCTGAAGAGGGTTGAGTGGATAGCAAATTGAACAGCACGGCTGAGAGTATGAGCAGGCCACTTAAAACCAGCATTGGCTTACTTGGATATTTACCAGTGGTGTCACGAAAACCTGCCGGGAGTGGAGATTCAGATGAATTCCAGATTCGCTGTGAATGAATGGAACATTCTGTAGTGGAGATAACAATGATTTCTCCAGTCTCTGTGGTGTGGACAGGAAAATGTAGAGCTGGCCAGGGTTGAGTGGATAGCCAATTGAACAGCACCACTGCGCTTGTGAAGAAAACACTTAAAACATTGGGTTACTTGGACATTCAACAGTGGTGTAACGAAAACCTGCCGGGAGTGGAGGTTCAGAGGAATTCCAGATTCGCAGTGAATGAATGGAACATTCTCTAGTGGAGATTCCAATGATTTCTGAAGGCTGGGTCGTGTGGAAGGAAAATCAAGAACTAATCAGGATTTAGTGGAAAGCCAATTGTATAGCATGGCTGCGAGTGTGAACATGCAGCTGAAAACCAGCATTGGGTTACTTGGACATTCATCAGTGGTGTAAGGAAAACCTGCATGGAGTGGAGAGTCAGTTGAATTCCACATTCGCAGTGAATGAATGGAACATTCTGTAGAGGAGATTCCAATGATTTCTGAAGCCTGTGTTGTGTGGACAGGAAAATGAAGAGCTGACCAGGCTTGAATCGATAGCCAAGTAAACAGCAGGGCTGCGAATATGAACAGGCCGCTGAAAACCAGCATTGGGTTACTTGGACATTCAACAGTGGTGTAATGAAAACCTGCGTGGAGTTGAGAGTCAGATGAATTCCAGATTCGCAGTGAATGAATGGAACATTCTGTAGTGGAGATAACAAAGATTTCTGAAGGCTGGTAGTGTGGTGGGACAATGAAGAGCTGAACAGGGTGGAGTGAATTGTCAATTAAACAGCATGGCTGCGAGTATGAACAGGCCTCTGAAAACCAGCATTGGCTTACTTGGACATTCACAAGTGGTGTAATGTTAACCAGGCGGGAGTGGAGAATCAGATAAACTCCAGACTCGCAGTGAATGAATGGAACATTCTGTAGTGGAGATTGCAATGATTTCTGAAATCTGGATTGTGGGGACACGAAAATGAAGAGCTGACCAGTGTTGAGTGGATAGCCTGTAAAAAGCCTCGGCTTCGAATGTGAACAGACCACTGAAAACCAGTATTGCATTACTTCGACTTTCAGCAGTGGTGTAACGAAAGCCTGCGTGGAGTGCAGATTCAGATGAATTCCAGATTCCCAGTGAATGAATGGAACATCCTGTAGTGGAGATTACAATGATTTCTGAAGGCTGGGTTGTGTGCACAGGAAAATGAGGAGCAAAACAGGTTGAGTGGATAGCCAATTGAACAGCACGACTGCGAAAATGAACAGGCCTCTGAAAACCAGCATTGTTTTACTTGGACATTCACAAGTGGTGTAAGATAAATCTGCAGGTAGTGGAGATTCAGTTGAATTCCAGATTCGCAGTGAATGAATGGAACATTCTGTACTGGAGATTGCAATGATTTCTAAAGTCTGGATTGTTTGGACATGAAAATGAAGAGCTGACCACAGTTGTGTGGATACCCAGTAAAAAGCAGGGCTTAGAGTGTGAACAGACCGCTGAAAACCAGCATTGTGTTACTTGGACATTCATAAGTGGTGTAATGAAAGCCTACCTGGAGTGCAGATTCAGATGAATTCCAGATTGGCAGTGAATGAATGGAACATTCTGTACTGGCGATTCCAATGATTTCTGAAGTCTGATATTGTGGAAAAGAAAATGAAAGGCTGACCAGGTTTGAGTGGATAGACAATTGAACAGCACACTGCGAGTGTGAAAAGGCGGCTGAAAACCAGCATTGGATTACTTGGTCATTCACCAGTGCTGTAATGAAAACCTGCCTGGAGCGGAGAGTCAGATGAATTGCAGAATCGCAGTGAATGAATGGAACAGTCTGTAGTGGAGATCCCAATGATTTCTGAAGGCTGGTTTGTGTGGAGAGGAAAATGAAGAGCTGACCAATATTGAGTGGATAGCCCATTGAACAGCACTTCTGCGAGTTGAACATGCCTCTGAAAACCAGTATTGAGTTTCTTGGACATTCACCAGTGGCGTAACGAAAACCTGCCAGGAGTGGAGGTTCAGATGAATTCCAGATTCGCAGTGAATGAATGGAACATTCTCTAGTGGTGATTCCAATGATTTCTGAAGGCTGGGTTTTGTGGACACGAAAATGTAGAGCTGAACAGGGTGGAGTGGATAGCCAAATGAACAGCACGTCTCGTAGTAAGAACAGGCCACTGAAAACCAGCTTTGGCTTAATTGGACATTCACAAGTGGTGTAACGAAAACCTGACGGGAGTTGAGAATTACATGAATTTCAAATTTGCAGTCAATGAATGGAACATTCTGTGGAGGAGATACCAATTGTTTCTGAAGTTTGGGTTATGTGGACAGGAAAATGGAGCTGAAGAGGGTTGAGTGGATAGCAAATTGAACAGCACGGCTGAGAGTATGAGCAGGCCACTTAAAACCAGCATTGGCTTACTTGGATATTTACCAGTGGTGTCACGAAAACCTGCCGGGAGTGGAGATTCAGATGAATTCCAGATTCGCTGTGAATGAATGGAACATTCTGTAGTGGAGATAACAATGATTTCTCCAGTCTCTGTGGTGTGGACAGGAAAATGTAGAGCTGGCCAGGGTTGAGTGGATAGCCAATTGAACAGCACCACTGCGCTTGTGAAGAAAACACTTAAAACATTGGGTTACTTGGACATTCAACAGTGGTGTAACGAAAACCTGCCGGGAGTGGAGGTTCAGAGGAATTCCAGATTCGCAGTGAATGAATGGAACATTCTCTAGTGGAGATTCCAATGATTTCTGAAGGCTGGGTCGTGTGGAAGGAAAATCAAGAACTAATCAGGATTTAGTGGAAAGCCAATTGTATAGCATGGCTGCGAGTGTGAACATGCAGCTGAAAACCAGCATTGGGTTACTTGGACATTCATCAGTGGTGTAAGGAAAACCTGCATGGAGTGGAGAGTCAGTTGAATTCCACATTCGCAGTGAATGAATGGAACATTCTGTAGAGGAGATTCCAATGATTTCTGAAGCCTGTGTTGTGTGGACAGGAAAATGAAGAGCTGACCAGGCTTGAATCGATAGCCAAGTAAACAGCAGGGCTGCGAATATGAACAGGCCGCTGAAAACCAGCATTGGGTTACTTGGACATTCAACAGTGGTGTAATGAAAACCTGCGTGGAGTTGAGAGTCAGATGAATTCCAGATTCGCAGTGAATGAATGGAACATTCTGTAGTGGAGATAACAAAGATTTCTGAAGGCTGGTAGTGTGGTGGGACAATGAAGAGCTGAACAGGGTGGAGTGAATTGTCAATTAAACAGCACGGCTGCGAGTATGAACAGGCCTCTGAAAACCAGCATTGGCTTACTTGGACATTCACAAGTGGTGTAATGTTAACCAGGCGGGAGTGGAGAATCAGATAAACTCCAGACTCGCAGTGAATGAATGGAACATTCTGTAGTGGAGATTGCAATGATTTCTGAAATCTGGATTGTGGGGACACGAAAATGAAGAGCTGACCAGTGTTGAGTGGATAGCCTGTAAAAAGCCTCGGCTTCGAATGTGAACAGACCACTGAAAACCAGTATTGCATTACTTCGACTTTCAGCAGTGGTGTAACGAAAGCCTGCGTGGAGTGCAGATTCAGATGAATTCCAGATTCCCAGTGAATGAATGGAACATCCTGTAGTGGAGATTACAATGATTTCTGAAGGCTGGGTTGTGTGCACAGGAAAATGAGGAGCAAAACAGGTTGAGTGGATAGCCAATTGAACAGCACGACTGCGAACATGAACAGGCCTCTGAAAACCAGCATTGTTTTACTTGGACATTCACAAGTGGTGTAAGATAAATCTGCAGGTAGTGGAGATTCAGTTGAATTCCAGATTCGCAGTGAATGAATGGAACATTCTGTACTGGAGATTGCAATGATTTCTCAAGTCTGGATTGTTTGGACATGAAAATGAAGAGCTGACCACAGTTGTGTGGATACCCAGTAAAAAGCAGGGCTTAGAGTGTGAACAGACCGCTGAAAACCAGCATTGTGTTACTTGGACATTCATAAGTGGTGTAATGAAAGCCTACCTGGAGTGCAGATTCAGATGAATTCCAGATTGGCAGTGAATGAATGGAAGATTCTGTACTGGCGATTCCAATGATTTCTGAAGTCTGATATTGTGGAAAAGAAAATGAAAGGCTGACCAGGTTTGAGTGGATAGACTATTGAACAGCACACTGCGAGTGTGAAAAGGCGGCTGAAAACCAGCATTGGATTACTTGGTCATTCACCAGTGCTGTAATGAAAACCTGCCTGGAGCGGAGAGTCAGATGAATTGCAGAATCGCAGTGAATGAATGGAACAGTCTGTAGTGGAGATCCCAATGATTTCTGAAGGCTGGTTTGTGTGGAGAGGAAAATGAAGAGCTGACCAATATTGAGTGGATAGCCCATTGAACAGCACTTCTGCGAGTTGAACATGCCTCTGAAAACCAGTATTGAGTTTCTTGGACATTCACCAGTGGCGTAACGAAAACCTGCCGGGAGTGGAGGTTCAGATGAATTCCAGATTCGCAGTGAATGAATGGAACATTCTCTAGTGGTGATTCCAATGATTTCTGAAGGCTGGGTTTTGTGGACACGAAAATGTAGAGCTGAACAGGGTGGAGTGGATAGCCAAATGAACAGCACGTCTCTTAGTATGAACAGGCCACTGAAAACCAGCATTGGCTTACTTGGACATTCACAAGTGGTGTAACGATAACCCGCCGGGAGTTGAGAGTCAGATGAATTTAAGATTCGCAGTGAATGAACGGAACATTCTGTGGAGGAGATACCAATTATTTCTGAAGGTTGGGTTATGAGGACAGGAAAATGTAGAGCTGAATAGGGTTGGGTGGATAGCAAATTGAACAGCACGGCTGAGTGTGTTAGCAGGCGGCTTAAAACCAGCATTGTCTTCCTTGGACATTTACCAGTGGTGTCACGAAAACCTTCCAGGAGTGGAGACTCTGATGAATTCCCGATTCGCGTGATTGAATGGAACATTCTGTAGTGGTGATTGCCAACATTTAGAAATCTGGATAGTCTGGACAGGATATTGAAGAGCTGACCGATATTGAGTGGATAGCCAATGAACAGCACGGTTTCGAGTGTGAACAGACCACTAAGAAGCAGCATTGCATTACTTGGACATTCATCAGTGGTGTAACGAAAGCCTTCCTGGAATGCAGATTCAGATTATTTCCAGATTCACAGTGAATGAATGGAAATTTCTGTAGTAGAGATTCCAATGATTTCTGAACGCTGGGTTGTGTGGACAGGAAAATGAAGAGCTGACTAGGTTTGACTGGATTGCCAATTGAACAGCAAGGCTGTGAGTGTGAACAGCCGCTGAAAACCAGCATTGGATTACCTGGTCATTCACCAGTGTTGTTAGGAAAATCTGCCTGGTGTGGAGAGTCAGAGGAATTCCAGATTCGCAGGGAACGAATGGAACATTCTGAAGTGGAGATAAGAATGATTTCTGAAGGCTCGGTGTGTGGAAGGAAAATCAAGAGCTAACCAGCGTTCACTGGATAGCCAATTGAACAGCACGGCTGCGAGTGTTAACACGCAGCTGAAACCAGCCTTGGGTTGCTTGGACATTCACCAGTGGTGAAACGAAAACCTGCTGGGAGTGGAGAACAAGATGAATTCAAGATTCGCGTGAATGAATGAAACATTCTGTAGTGTAGATTGCAATGGTTTCTGAGGTTTGCATTGTCTGAACTGGAAAAAGAAGAACTCACCAGTGTTGAGTCGCTAGACCGTGAACAGCACGGGTTCGAGTGTGAATAGACCGCTGAAAACCATCATTGCTTTACTTGAACATTCAGCAGTGGTGCAATGAAATCCTGCCGGGAGTGGAGATTCAGATGAATTCCAGATTCGCAGTGAATGCATGGAACATTCTCTAGTGGTGATTCCAATGATTTCTGAAGGGTGGGTTTTGTGGACACGAAAATGTAGAGCTGAACAGGGTGGAATGGATAGCCAAATGAACAGCACGTCTCGTAGTAAGAACAGGCCACTGAAAACCAGCTTTGGCTTAATTGGACATTCACAAGTGGTGTAACGAAAACCTGACGGGAGTTGAGAATTAGATGAATTTCAGATTTGCAGTCAATGAATGGAACATTCTGTGGAGGAGATACCAATTGTTTCTGAAGTTTGGGTTATGTGGACAGGAAAATGGAGCTGAAGAGGGTTGAGTGGATAGCAAATTGAACAGCACGGCTGAGAGTATGAGCAGGCCACTTAAAACCAGCATTGGCTTACTTGGATATTTACCAGTGGTGTCACGAAAACCTGCCGGGAGTGGAGATTCAGATGAATTCCAGATTCGCTGTGAATGAATGGAACATTCTGTAGTGGAGATAACAATGATTTCTCCAGTCTCTGTGGTGTGGACAGGAAAATGTAGAGCTGGCCAGGGTTGAGTGGATAGCCAATTGAACAGCACCACTGCGCTTGTGAAGAAAACACTTAAAACATTGGGTTACTTGGACATTCAACAGTGGTGTAACGAAAACCTGCCGGGAGTGGAGGTTCAGAGGAATTCCAGATTCGCAGTGAATGAATGGAACATTCTCTAGTGGAGATTCCAATGATTTCTGAAGGCTGGGTCGTGTGGAAGGAAAATCAAGAACTAATCAGGATTTAGTGGAAAGCCAATTGTATAGCATGGCTGCGAGTGTGAACATGCAGCTGAAAACCAGCATTGGGTTACTTGGACATTCATCAGTGGTGTAAGGAAAACCTGCATGGAGTGGAGAGTCAGTTGAATTCCACATTCGCAGTGAATGAATGGAACATTCTGTAGAGGAGATTCCAATGATTTCTGAAGCCTGTGTTGTGTGGACAGGAAAATGAAGAGCTGACCAGGCTTGAATCGATAGCCAAGTAAACAGCAGGGCTGCGAATATGAACAGGCCGCTGAAAACCAGCATTGGGTTACTTGGACATTCAACAGTGGTGTAATGAAAACCTGCGTGGAGTTGAGAGTCAGATGAATTCCAGATTCGCAGTGAATGAATGGAACATTCTGTAGTGGAGATAACAAAGATTTCTGAAGGCTGGTAGTGTGGTGGGACAATGAAGAGCTGAACAGGGTGGAGTGAATTGTCAATTAAACAGCACGGCTGCGAGTATGAACAGGCCTCTGAAAACCAGCATTGGCTTACTTGGACATTCACAAGTGGTGTAATGTTAACCAGGCGGGAGTGGAGAATCAGATAAACTCCAGACTCGCAGTGAATGAATGGAACATTCTGTAGTGGAGATTGCAATGATTTCTGAAATCTGGATTGTGGGGACACGAAAATGAAGAGCTGACCAGTGTTGAGTGGATAGCCTGTAAAAAGCCTCGGCTTCGAATGTGAACAGACCACTGAAAACCAGTATTGCATTACTTCGACTTTCAGCAGTGGTGTAACGAAAGCCTGCGTGGAGTGCAGATTCAGATGAATTCCAGATTCCCAGTGAATGAATGGAACATCCTGTAGTGGAGATTACAATGATTTCTGAAGGCTGGGTTGTGTGCACAGGAAAATGAGGAGCAAAACAGGTTGAGTGGATAGCCAATTGAACAGCACGACTGCGAACATGAACAGGCCTCTGAAAACCAGCATTGTTTTACTTGGACATTCACAAGTGGTGTAAGATAAATCTGCAGGTAGTGGAGATTCAGTTGAATTCCAGATTCGCAGTGAATGAATGGAACATTCTGTACTGGAGATTGCAATGATTTCTCAAGTCTGGATTGTTTGGACATGAAAATGAAGAGCTGACCACAGTTGTGTGGATACCCAGTAAAAAGCAGGGCTTAGAGTGTGAACAGACCGCTGAAAACCAGCATTGTGTTACTTGGACATTCATAAGTGGTGTAATGAAAGCCTACCTGGAGTGCAGATTCAGATGAATTCCAGATTGGCAGTGAATGAATGGAAGATTCTGTACTGGCGATTCCAATGATTTCTGAAGTCTGATATTGTGGAAAAGAAAATGAAAGGCTGACCAGGTTTGAGTGGATAGACTATTGAACAGCACACTGCGAGTGTGAAAAGGCGGCTGAAAACCAGCATTGGATTACTTGGTCATTCACCAGTGCTGTAATGAAAACCTGCCTGGAGCGGAGAGTCAGATGAATTGCAGAATCGCAGTGAATGAATGGAACAGTCTGTAGTGGAGATCCCAATGATTTCTGAAGGCTGGTTTGTGTGGAGAGGAAAATGAAGAGCTGACCAATATTGAGTGGATAGCCCATTGAACAGCACTTCTGCGAGTTGAACATGCCTCTGAAAACCAGTATTGAGTTTCTTGGACATTCACCAGTGGCGTAACGAAAACCTGCCGGGAGTGGAGGTTCAGATGAATTCCAGATTCGCAGTGAATGAATGGAACATTCTCTAGTGGTGATTCCAATGATTTCTGAAGGCTGGGTTTTGTGGACACGAAAATGTAGAGCTGAACAGGGTGGAGTGGATAGCCAAATGAACAGCACGTCTCTTAGTATGAACAGGCCACTGAAAACCAGCATTGGCTTACTTGGACATTCACAAGTGGTGTAACGATAACCCGCCGGGAGTTGAGAGTCAGATGAATTTAAGATTCGCAGTGAATGAACGGAACATTCTGTGGAGGAGATACCAATTATTTCTGAAGGTTGGGTTATGAGGACAGGAAAATGTAGAGCTGAATAGGGTTGGGTGGATAGCAAATTGAACAGCACGGCTGAGTGTGTTAGCAGGCGGCTTAAAACCAGCATTGTCTTCCTTGGACATTTACCAGTGGTGTCACGAAAACCTTCCAGGAGTGGAGACTCTGATGAATTCCCGATTCGCGTGATTGAATGGAACATTCTGTAGTGGTGATTGCCAACATTTAGAAATCTGGATAGTCTGGACAGGATATTGAAGAGCTGACCGATATTGAGTGGATAGCCAATGAACAGCACGGTTTCGAGTGTGAACAGACCACTAAGAAGCAGCATTGCATTACTTGGACATTCATCAGTGGTGTAACGAAAGCCTTCCTGGAATGCAGATTCAGATTATTTCCAGATTCACAGTGAATGAATGGAAATTTCTGTAGTAGAGATTCCAATGATTTCTGAACGCTGGGTTGTGTGGACAGGAAAATGAAGAGCTGACTAGGTTTGACTGGATTGCCAATTGAACAGCAAGGCTGTGAGTGTGAACAGCCGCTGAAAACCAGCATTGGATTACCTGGTCATTCACCAGTGTTGTTAGGAAAATCTGCCTGGTGTGGAGAGTCAGAGGAATTCCAGATTCGCAGGGAACGAATGGAACATTCTGAAGTGGAGATAAGAATGATTTCTGAAGGCTCGGTGTGTGGAAGGAAAATCAAGAGCTAACCAGCGTTCACTGGATAGCCAATTGAACAGCACGGCTGCGAGTGTTAACACGCAGCTGAAACCAGCCTTGGGTTGCTTGGACATTCACCAGTGGTGAAACGAAAACCTGCTGGGAGTGGAGAACAAGATGAATTCAAGATTCGCGTGAATGAATGAAACATTCTGTAGTGTAGATTGCAATGGTTTCTGAGGTTTGTATTGTCTGAACTGGAAAAAGAAGAACTCACCAGTGTTGAGTCGCTAGACCGTGAACAGCACGGGTTCGAGTGTGAATAGACCGCTGAAAACCATCATTGCGTTACTTGAACATTCAGCAGTGGTGCAATGAAAACCTGCCGGGAGTGGAGATTCAGATGAATTCCAGATTCGCAGTGAATGCATGGAACATTCTCTAGTGGTGATTCCAATGATTTCTGAAGGCTGGGTTTTGTGGACACGAAAATGTAGAGCTGAACAGGGTGGAATGGATAGCCAAATGAACAGCACGTCTCGTAGTAAGAACAGGCCACTGAAAACCAGCTTTGGCTTAATTGGACATTCACAAGTGGTGTAACGAAAACCTGACGGGAGTTGAGAATTAGATGAATTTCAGATTTGCAGTCAATGAATGGAACATTCTGTGGAGGAGATACCAATTGTTTCTGAAGTTTGGGTTATGTGGACAGGAAAATGGAGCTGAAGAGGGTTGAGTGGATAGCAAATTGAACAGCACGGCTGAGAGTATGAGCAGGCCACTTAAAACCAGCATTGGCTTACTTGGATATTTACCAGTGGTGTCACGAAAACCTGCCGGGAGTGGAGATTCAGATGAATTCCAGATTCGCTGTGAATGAATGGAACATTCTGTAGTGGAGATAACAATGATTTCTCCAGTCTCTGTGGTGTGGACAGGAAAATGTAGAGCTGGCCAGGGTTGAGTGGATAGCCAATTGAACAGCACCACTGCGCTTGTGAAGAAAACACTTAAAACATTGGGTTACTTGGACATTCAACAGTGGTGTAACGAAAACCTGCCGGGAGTGGAGGTTCAGAGGAATTCCAGATTCGCAGTGAATGAATGGAACATTCTCTAGTGGAGATTCCAATGATTTCTGAAGGCTGGGTCGTGTGGAAGGAAAATCAAGAACTAATCAGGATTTAGTGGAAAGCCAATTGTATAGCATGGCTGCGAGTGTGAACATGCAGCTGAAAACCAGCATTGGGTTACTTGGACATTCATCAGTGGTGTAAGGAAAACCTGCATGGAGTGGAGAGTCAGTTGAATTCCACATTCGCAGTGAATGAATGGAACATTCTGTAGAGGAGATTCCAATGATTTCTGAAGCCTGTGTTGTGTGGACAGGAAAATGAAGAGCTGACCAGGCTTGAATCGATAGCCAAGTAAACAGCAGGGCTGCGAATATGAACAGGCCGCTGAAAACCAGCATTGGGTTACTTGGACATTCAACAGTGGTGTAATGAAAACCTGCGTGGAGTTGAGAGTCAGATGAATTCCAGATTCGCAGTGAATGAATGGAACATTCTGTAGTGGAGATAACAAAGATTTCTGAAGGCTGGTAGTGTGGTGGGACAATGAAGAGCTGAACAGGGTGGAGTGAATTGTCAATTAAACAGCACGGCTGCGAGTATGAACAGGCCTCTGAAAACCAGCATTGGCTTACTTGGACATTCACAAGTGGTGTAATGTTAACCAGGCGGGAGTGGAGAATCAGATAAACTCCAGACTCGCAGTGAATGAATGGAACATTCTGTAGTGGAGATTGCAATGATTTCTGAAATCTGGATTGTGGGGACACGAAAATGAAGAGCTGACCAGTGTTGAGTGGATAGCCTGTAAAAAGCCTCGGCTTCGAATGTGAACAGACCACTGAAAACCAGTATTGCATTACTTCGACTTTCAGCAGTGGTGTAACGAAAGCCTGCGTGGAGTGCAGATTCAGATGAATTCCAGATTCCCAGTGAATGAATGGAACATCCTGTAGTGGAGATTACAATGATTTCTGAAGGCTGGGTTGTGTGCACAGGAAAATGAGGAGCAAAACAGGTTGAGTGGATAGCCAATTGAACAGCACGACTGCGAACATGAACAGGCCTCTGAAAACCAGCATTGTTTTACTTGGACATTCACAAGTGGTGTAAGATAAATCTGCAGGTAGTGGAGATTCAGTTGAATTCCAGATTCGCAGTGAATGAATGGAACATTCTGTACTGGAGATTGCAATGATTTCTCAAGTCTGGATTGTTTGGACATGAAAATGAAGAGCTGACCACAGTTGTGTGGATACCCAGTAAAAAGCAGGGCTTAGAGTGTGAACAGACCGCTGAAAACCAGCATTGTGTTACTTGGACATTCATAAGTGGTGTAATGAAAGCCTACCTGGAGTGCAGATTCAGATGAATTCCAGATTGGCAGTGAATGAATGGAAGATTCTGTACTGGCGATTCCAATGATTTCTGAAGTCTGATATTGTGGAAAAGAAAATGAAAGGCTGACCAGGTTTGAGTGGATAGACTATTGAACAGCACACTGCGAGTGTGAAAAGGCGGCTGAAAACCAGCATTGGATTACTTGGTCATTCACCAGTGCTGTAATGAAAACCTGCCTGGAGCGGAGAGTCAGATGAATTGCAGAATCGCAGTGAATGAATGGAACAGTCTGTAGTGGAGATCCCAATGATTTCTGAAGGCTGGTTTGTGTGGAGAGGAAAATGAAGAGCTGACCAATATTGAGTGGATAGCCCATTGAACAGCACTTCTGCGAGTTGAACATGCCTCTGAAAACCAGTATTGAGTTTCTTGGACATTCACCAGTGGCGTAACGAAAACCTGCCGGGAGTGGAGGTTCAGATGAATTCCAGATTCGCAGTGAATGAATGGAACATTCTCTAGTGGTGATTCCAATGATTTCTGAAGGCTGGGTTTTGTGGACACGAAAATGTAGAGCTGAACAGGGTGGAGTGGATAGCCAAATGAACAGCACGTCTCTTAGTATGAACAGGCCACTGAAAACCAGCATTGGCTTACTTGGACATTCATCAGTGGTGTAACGAAAGCCTTCCTGGAATGCAGATTCAGATTATTTCCAGATTCACAGTGAATGAATGGAAATTTCTGTAGTAGAGATTCCAATGATTTCTGAACGCTGGGTTGTGTGGACAGGAAAATGAAGAGCTGACTAGGTTTGACTGGATTGCCAATTGAACAGCAAGGCTGTGAGTGTGAACAGCCGCTGAAAACCAGCATTGGATTACCTGGTCATTCACCAGTGTTGTTAGGAAAATCTGCCTGGTGTGGAGAGTCAGAGGAATTCCAGATTCGCAGGGAACGAATGGAACATTCTGAAGTGGAGATAAGAATGATTTCTGAAGGCTCGGTGTGTGGAAGGAAAATCAAGAGCTAACCAGCGTTCACTGGATAGCCAATTGAACAGCACGGCTGCGAGTGTTAACACGCAGCTGAAACCAGCCTTGGGTTGCTTGGACATTCACCAGTGGTGAAACGAAAACCTGCTGGGAGTGGAGAACAAGATGAATTCAAGATTCGCGTGAATGAATGAAACATTCTGTAGTGTAGATTGCAATGGTTTCTGAGGTTTGTATTGTCTGAACTGGAAAAAGAAGAACTCACCAGTGTTGAGTCGCTAGACCGTGAACAGCACGGGTTCGAGTGTGAATAGACCGCTGAAAACCATCATTGCGTTACTTGAACATTCAGCAGTGGTGCAATGAAAACCTGCCGGGAGTGGAGATTCAGATGAATTCCAGATTCGCAGTGAATGCATGGAACATTCTCTAGTGGTGATTCCAATGATTTCTGAAGGCTGGGTTTTGTGGACACGAAAATGTAGAGCTGAACAGGGTGGAATGGATAGCCAAATGAACAGCACGTCTCGTAGTAAGAACAGGCCACTGAAAACCAGCTTTGGCTTAATTGGACATTCACAAGTGGTGTAACGAAAACCTGACGGGAGTTGAGAATTAGATGAATTTCAGATTTGCAGTCAATGAATGGAACATTCTGTGGAGGAGATACCAATTGTTTCTGAAGTTTGGGTTATGTGGACAGGAAAATGGAGCTGAAGAGGGTTGAGTGGATAGCAAATTGAACAGCACGGCTGAGAGTATGAGCAGGCCACTTAAAACCAGCATTGGCTTACTTGGATATTTACCAGTGGTGTCACGAAAACCTGCCGGGAGTGGAGATTCAGATGAATTCCAGATTCGCTGTGAATGAATGGAACATTCTGTAGTGGAGATAACAATGATTTCTCCAGTCTCTGTGGTGTGGACAGGAAAATGTAGAGCTGGCCAGGGTTGAGTGGATAGCCAATTGAACAGCACCACTGCGCTTGTGAAGAAAACACTTAAAACATTGGGTTACTTGGACATTCAACAGTGGTGTAACGAAAACCTGCCGGGAGTGGAGGTTCAGAGGAATTCCAGATTCGCAGTGAATGAATGGAACATTCTCTAGTGGAGATTCCAATGATTTCTGAAGGCTGGGTCGTGTGGAAGGAAAATCAAGAACTAATCAGGATTTAGTGGAAAGCCAATTGTATAGCATGGCTGCGAGTGTGAACATGCAGCTGAAAACCAGCATTGGGTTACTTGGACATTCATCAGTGGTGTAAGGAAAACCTGCATGGAGTGGAGAGTCAGTTGAATTCCACATTCGCAGTGAATGAATGGAACATTCTGTAGAGGAGATTCCAATGATTTCTGAAGCCTGTGTTGTGTGGACAGGAAAATGAAGAGCTGACCAGGCTTGAATCGATAGCCAAGTAAACAGCAGGGCTGCGAATATGAACAGGCCGCTGAAAACCAGCATTGGGTTACTTGGACATTCAACAGTGGTGTAATGAAAACCTGCGTGGAGTTGAGAGTCAGATGAATTCCAGATTCGCAGTGAATGAATGGAACATTCTGTAGTGGAGATAACAAAGATTTCTGAAGGCTGGTAGTGTGGTGGGACAATGAAGAGCTGAACAGGGTGGAGTGAATTGTCAATTAAACAGCACGGCTGCGAGTATGAACAGGCCTCTGAAAACCAGCATTGGCTTACTTGGACATTCACAAGTGGTGTAATGTTAACCAGGCGGGAGTGGAGAATCAGATAAACTCCAGACTCGCAGTGAATGAATGGAACATTCTGTAGTGGAGATTGCAATGATTTCTGAAATCTGGATTGTGGGGACACGAAAATGAAGAGCTGACCAGTGTTGAGTGGATAGCCTGTAAAAAGCCTCGGCTTCGAATGTGAACAGACCACTGAAAACCAGTATTGCATTACTTCGACTTTCAGCAGTGGTGTAACGAAAGCCTGCGTGGAGTGCAGATTCAGATGAATTCCAGATTCCCAGTGAATGAATGGAACATCCTGTAGTGGAGATTACAATGATTTCTGAAGGCTGGGTTGTGTGCACAGGAAAATGAGGAGCAAAACAGGTTGAGTGGATAGCCAATTGAACAGCACGACTGCGAACATGAACAGGCCTCTGAAAACCAGCATTGTTTTACTTGGACATTCACAAGTGGTGTAAGATAAATCTGCAGGTAGTGGAGATTCAGTTGAATTCCAGATTCGCAGTGAATGAATGGAACATTCTGTACTGGAGATTGCAATGATTTCTCAAGTCTGGATTGTTTGGACATGAAAATGAAGAGCTGACCACAGTTGTGTGGATACCCAGTAAAAAGCAGGGCTTAGAGTGTGAACAGACCGCTGAAAACCAGCATTGTGTTACTTGGACATTCATAAGTGGTGTAATGAAAGCCTACCTGGAGTGCAGATTCAGATGAATTCCAGATTGGCAGTGAATGAATGGAAGATTCTGTACTGGCGATTCCAATGATTTCTGAAGTCTGATATTGTGGAAAAGAAAATGAAAGGCTGACCAGGTTTGAGTGGATAGACTATTGAACAGCACACTGCGAGTGTGAAAAGGCGGCTGAAAACCAGCATTGGATTACTTGGTCATTCACCAGTGCTGTAATGAAAACCTGCCTGGAGCGGAGAGTCAGATGAATTGCAGAATCGCAGTGAATGAATGGAACAGTCTGTAGTGGAGATCCCAATGATTTCTGAAGGCTGGTTTGTGTGGAGAGGAAAATGAAGAGCTGACCAATATTGAGTGGATAGCCCATTGAACAGCACTTCTGCGAGTTGAACATGCCTCTGAAAACCAGTATTGAGTTTCTTGGACATTCACCAGTGGCGTAACGAAAACCTGCCGGGAGTGGAGGTTCAGATGAATTCCAGATTCGCAGTGAATGAATGGAACATTCTCTAGTGGTGATTCCAATGATTTCTGAAGGCTGGGTTTTGTGGACACGAAAATGTAGAGCTGAACAGGGTGGAGTGGATAGCCAAATGAACAGCACGTCTCTTAGTATGAACAGGCCACTGAAAACCAGCATTGGCTTACTTGGACATTCATCAGTGGTGTAACGAAAGCCTTCCTGGAATGCAGATTCAGATTATTTCCAGATTCACAGTGAATGAATGGAAATTTCTGTAGTAGAGATTCCAATGATTTCTGAACGCTGGGTTGTGTGGACAGGAAAATGAAGAGCTGACTAGGTTTGACTGGATTGCCAATTGAACAGCAAGGCTGTGAGTGTGAACAGCCGCTGAAAACCAGCATTGGATTACCTGGTCATTCACCAGTGTTGTTAGGAAAATCTGCCTGGTGTGGAGAGTCAGAGGAATTCCAGATTCGCAGGGAACGAATGGAACATTCTGAAGTGGAGATAAGAATGATTTCTGAAGGCTCGGTGTGTGGAAGGAAAATCAAGAGCTAACCAGCGTTCACTGGATAGCCAATTGAACAGCACGGCTGCGAGTGTTAACACGCAGCTGAAACCAGCCTTGGGTTGCTTGGACATTCACCAGTGGTGAAACGAAAACCTGCTGGGAGTGGAGAACAAGATGAATTCAAGATTCGCGTGAATGAATGAAACATTCTGTAGTGTAGATTGCAATGGTTTCTGAGGTTTGTATTGTCTGAACTGGAAAAAGAAGAACTCACCAGTGTTGAGTCGCTAGACCGTGAACAGCACGGGTTCGAGTGTGAATAGACCGCTGAAAACCATCATTGCGTTACTTGAACATTCAGCAGTGGTGCAATGAAAACCTGCCGGGAGTGGAGATTCAGATGAATTCCAGATTCGCAGTGAATGCATGGAACATTCTCTAGTGGTGATTCCAATGATTTCTGAAGGCTGGGTTTTGTGGACACGAAAATGTAGAGCTGAACAGGGTGGAATGGATAGCCAAATGAACAGCACGTCTCGTAGTAAGAACAGGCCACTGAAAACCAGCTTTGGCTTAATTGGACATTCACAAGTGGTGTAACGAAAACCTGACGGGAGTTGAGAATTAGATGAATTTCAGATTTGCAGTCAATGAATGGAACATTCTGTGGAGGAGATACCAATTGTTTCTGAAGTTTGGGTTATGTGGACAGGAAAATGGAGCTGAAGAGGGTTGAGTGGATAGCAAATTGAACAGCACGGCTGAGAGTATGAGCAGGCCACTTAAAACCAGCATTGGCTTACTTGGATATTTACCAGTGGTGTCACGAAAACCTGCCGGGAGTGGAGATTCAGATGAATTCCAGATTCGCTGTGAATGAATGGAACATTCTGTAGTGGAGATAACAATGATTTCTCCAGTCTCTGTGGTGTGGACAGGAAAATGTAGAGCTGGCCAGGGTTGAGTGGATAGCCAATTGAACAGCACCACTGCGCTTGTGAAGAAAACACTTAAAACATTGGGTTACTTGGACATTCAACAGTGGTGTAACGAAAACCTGCCGGGAGTGGAGGTTCAGAGGAATTCCAGATTCGCAGTGAATGAATGGAACATTCTCTAGTGGAGATTCCAATGATTTCTGAAGGCTGGGTCGTGTGGAAGGAAAATCAAGAACTAATCAGGATTTAGTGGAAAGCCAATTGTATAGCATGGCTGCGAGTGTGAACATGCAGCTGAAAACCAGCATTGGGTTACTTGGACATTCATCAGTGGTGTAAGGAAAACCTGCATGGAGTGGAGAGTCAGTTGAATTCCACATTCGCAGTGAATGAATGGAACATTCTGTAGAGGAGATTCCAATGATTTCTGAAGCCTGTGTTGTGTGGACAGGAAAATGAAGAGCTGACCAGGCTTGAATCGATAGCCAAGTAAACAGCAGGGCTGCGAATATGAACAGGCCGCTGAAAACCAGCATTGGGTTACTTGGACATTCAACAGTGGTGTAATGAAAACCTGCGTGGAGTTGAGAGTCAGATGAATTCCAGATTCGCAGTGAATGAATGGAACATTCTGTAGTGGAGATAACAAAGATTTCTGAAGGCTGGTAGTGTGGTGGGACAATGAAGAGCTGAACAGGGTGGAGTGAATTGTCAATTAAACAGCACGGCTGCGAGTATGAACAGGCCTCTGAAAACCAGCATTGGCTTACTTGGACATTCACAAGTGGTGTAATGTTAACCAGGCGGGAGTGGAGAATCAGATAAACTCCAGACTCGCAGTGAATGAATGGAACATTCTGTAGTGGAGATTGCAATGATTTCTGAAATCTGGATTGTGGGGACACGAAAATGAAGAGCTGACCAGTGTTGAGTGGATAGCCTGTAAAAAGCCTCGGCTTCGAATGTGAACAGACCACTGAAAACCAGTATTGCATTACTTCGACTTTCAGCAGTGGTGTAACGAAAGCCTGCGTGGAGTGCAGATTCAGATGAATTCCAGATTCCCAGTGAATGAATGGAACATCCTGTAGTGGAGATTACAATGATTTCTGAAGGCTGGGTTGTGTGCACAGGAAAATGAGGAGCAAAACAGGTTGAGTGGATAGCCAATTGAACAGCACGACTGCGAACATGAACAGGCCTCTGAAAACCAGCATTGTTTTACTTGGACATTCACAAGTGGTGTAAGATAAATCTGCAGGTAGTGGAGATTCAGTTGAATTCCAGATTCGCAGTGAATGAATGGAACATTCTGTACTGGAGATTGCAATGATTTCTCAAGTCTGGATTGTTTGGACATGAAAATGAAGAGCTGACCACAGTTGTGTGGATACCCAGTAAAAAGCAGGGCTTAGAGTGTGAACAGACCGCTGAAAACCAGCATTGTGTTACTTGGACATTCATAAGTGGTGTAATGAAAGCCTACCTGGAGTGCAGATTCAGATGAATTCCAGATTGGCAGTGAATGAATGGAACATTCTGTACTGGCGATTCCAATGATTTCTGAAGTCTGATATTGTGGAAAAGAAAATGAAAGGCTGACCAGGTTTGAGTGGATAGACTATTGAACAGCACACTGCGAGTGTGAAAAGGCGGCTGAAAACCAGCATTGGATTACTTGGTCATTCACCAGTGCTGTAATGAAAACCTGCCTGGAGCGGAGAGTCAGATGAATTGCAGAATCGCAGTGAATGAATGGAACAGTCTGTAGTGGAGATCCCAATGATTTCTGAAGGCTGGTTTGTGTGGAGAGGAAAATGAAGAGCTGACCAATATTGAGTGGATAGCCCATTGAACAGCACTTCTGCGAGTTGAACATGCCTCTGAAAACCAGTATTGAGTTTCTTGGACATTCACCAGTGGCGTAACGAAAACCTGCCGGGAGTGGAGGTTCAGATGAATTCCAGATTCGCAGTGAATGAATGGAACATTCTCTAGTGGTGATTCCAATGATTTCTGAAGGCTGGGTTTTGTGGACACGAAAATGTAGAGCTGAACAGGGTGGAGTGGATAGCCAAATGAACAGCACGTCTCTTAGTATGAACAGGCCACTGAAAACCAGCATTGGCTTACTTGGACATTCATCAGTGGTGTAACGAAAGCCTTCCTGGAATGCAGATTCAGATTATTTCCAGATTCACAGTGAATGAATGGAAATTTCTGTAGTAGAGATTCCAATGATTTCTGAACGCTGGGTTGTGTGGACAGGAAAATGAAGAGCTGACTAGGTTTGACTGGATTGCCAATTGAACAGCAAGGCTGTGAGTGTGAACAGCCGCTGAAAACCAGCATTGGATTACCTGGTCATTCACCAGTGTTGTTAGGAAAATCTGCCTGGTGTGGAGAGTCAGAGGAATTCCAGATTCGCAGGGAACGAATGGAACATTCTGAAGTGGAGATAAGAATGATTTCTGAAGGCTCGGTGTGTGGAAGGAAAATCAAGAGCTAACCAGCGTTCACTGGATAGCCAATTGAACAGCACGGCTGCGAGTGTTAACACGCAGCTGAAACCAGCCTTGGGTTGCTTGGACATTCACCAGTGGTGAAACGAAAACCTGCTGGGAGTGGAGAACAAGATGAATTCAAGATTCGCGTGAATGAATGAAACATTCTGTAGTGTAGATTGCAATGGTTTCTGAGGTTTGTATTGTCTGAACTGGAAAAAGAAGAACTCACCAGTGTTGAGTCGCTAGACCGTGAACAGCACGGGTTCGAGTGTGAATAGACCGCTGAAAACCATCATTGCGTTACTTGAACATTCAGCAGTGGTGCAATGAAAACCTGCCGGGAGTGGAGATTCAGATGAATTCCAGATTCGCAGTGAATGCATGGAACATTCTCTAGTGGTGATTCCAATGATTTCTGAAGGCTGGGTTTTGTGGACACGAAAATGTAGAGCTGAACAGGGTGGAATGGATAGCCAAATGAACAGCACGTCTCGTAGTAAGAACAGGCCACTGAAAACCAGCTTTGGCTTAATTGGACATTCACAAGTGGTGTAACGAAAACCTGACGGGAGTTGAGAATTAGATGAATTTCAGATTTGCAGTCAATGAATGGAACATTCTGTGGAGGAGATACCAATTGTTTCTGAAGTTTGGGTTATGTGGACAGGAAAATGGAGCTGAAGAGGGTTGAGTGGATAGCAAATTGAACAGCACGGCTGAGAGTATGAGCAGGCCACTTAAAACCAGCATTGGCTTACTTGGATATTTACCAGTGGTGTCACGAAAACCTGCCGGGAGTGGAGATTCAGATGAATTCCAGATTCGCTGTGAATGAATGGAACATTCTGTAGTGGAGATAACAATGATTTCTCCAGTCTCTGTGGTGTGGACAGGAAAATGTAGAGCTGGCCAGGGTTGAGTGGATAGCCAATTGAACAGCACCACTGCGCTTGTGAAGAAAACACTTAAAACATTGGGTTACTTGGACATTCAACAGTGGTGTAACGAAAACCTGCCGGGAGTGGAGGTTCAGAGGAATTCCAGATTCGCAGTGAATGAATGGAACATTCTCTAGTGGAGATTCCAATGATTTCTGAAGGCTGGGTCGTGTGGAAGGAAAATCAAGAACTAATCAGGATTTAGTGGAAAGCCAATTGTATAGCATGGCTGCGAGTGTGAACATGCAGCTGAAAACCAGCATTGGGTTACTTGGACATTCATCAGTGGTGTAAGGAAAACCTGCATGGAGTGGAGAGTCAGTTGAATTCCACATTCGCAGTGAATGAATGGAACATTCTGTAGAGGAGATTCCAATGATTTCTGAAGCCTGTGTTGTGTGGACAGGAAAATGAAGAGCTGACCAGGCTTGAATCGATAGCCAAGTAAACAGCAGGGCTGCGAATATGAACAGGCCGCTGAAAACCAGCATTGGGTTACTTGGACATTCAACAGTGGTGTAATGAAAACCTGCGTGGAGTTGAGAGTCAGATGAATTCCAGATTCGCAGTGAATGAATGGAACATTCTGTAGTGGAGATAACAAAGATTTCTGAAGGCTGGTAGTGTGGTGGGACAATGAAGAGCTGAACAGGGTGGAGTGAATTGTCAATTAAACAGCACGGCTGCGAGTATGAACAGGCCTCTGAAAACCAGCATTGGCTTACTTGGACATTCACAAGTGGTGTAATGTTAACCAGGCGGGAGTGGAGAATCAGATAAACTCCAGACTCGCAGTGAATGAATGGAACATTCTGTAGTGGAGATTGCAATGATTTCTGAAATCTGGATTGTGGGGACACGAAAATGAAGAGCTGACCAGTGTTGAGTGGATAGCCTGTAAAAAGCCTCGGCTTCGAATGTGAACAGACCACTGAAAACCAGTATTGCATTACTTCGACTTTCAGCAGTGGTGTAACGAAAGCCTGCGTGGAGTGCAGATTCAGATGAATTCCAGATTCCCAGTGAATGAATGGAACATCCTGTAGTGGAGATTACAATGATTTCTGAAGGCTGGGTTGTGTGCACAGGAAAATGAGGAGCAAAACAGGTTGAGTGGATAGCCAATTGAACAGCACGACTGCGAACATGAACAGGCCTCTGAAAACCAGCATTGTTTTACTTGGACATTCACAAGTGGTGTAAGATAAATCTGCAGGTAGTGGAGATTCAGTTGAATTCCAGATTCGCAGTGAATGAATGGAACATTCTGTACTGGAGATTGCAATGATTTCTCAAGTCTGGATTGTTTGGACATGAAAATGAAGAGCTGACCACAGTTGTGTGGATACCCAGTAAAAAGCAGGGCTTAGAGTGTGAACAGACCGCTGAAAACCAGCATTGTGTTACTTGGACATTCATAAGTGGTGTAATGAAAGCCTACCTGGAGTGCAGATTCAGATGAATTCCAGATTGGCAGTGAATGAATGGAAGATTCTGTACTGGCGATTCCAATGATTTCTGAAGTCTGATATTGTGGAAAAGAAAATGAAAGGCTGACCAGGTTTGAGTGGATAGACTATTGAACAGCACACTGCGAGTGTGAAAAGGCGGCTGAAAACCAGCATTGGATTACTTGGTCATTCACCAGTGCTGTAATGAAAACCTGCCTGGAGCGGAGAGTCAGATGAATTGCAGAATCGCAGTGAATGAATGGAACAGTCTGTAGTGGAGATCCCAATGATTTCTGAAGGCTGGTTTGTGTGGAGAGGAAAATGAAGAGCTGACCAATATTGAGTGGATAGCCCATTGAACAGCACTTCTGCGAGTTGAACATGCCTCTGAAAACCAGTATTGAGTTACTTGGACATTCAGCAGTGGCGTAACGAAAACCTGCCGGGAGTGGAGGTTCAGATGAATTCCAGATTCGCAGTGAATGAATGGAACATTCTCTAGTGGTGATTCCAATGATTTCTGAAGGCTGGGTTTTGTGGACACGAAAATGCAGAGCTGAACAGGGTGGAGTGGATAGCCAAATGAACAGCACGTCTCTTAGTATGAACAGGCCACTGAAAACCAGCATTGGCTTACTTGGACATTCATCAGTGGTGTAACGAAAGCCTTCCTGGAATGCAGATTCAGATTATTTCCAGATTCACAGTGAATGAATGGAAATTTCTGTAGTAGAGATTCCAATGATTTCTGAACGCTGGGTTGTGTGGACAGGAAAATGAAGAGCTGACTAGGTTTGACTGGATTGCCAATTGAACAGCAAGGCTGTGAGTGTGAACAGCCGCTGAAAACCAGCATTGGATTACCTGGTCATTCACCAGTGTTGTTAGGAAAATCTGCCTGGTGTGGAGAGTCAGAGGAATTCCAGATTCGCAGGGAACGAATGGAACATTCTGAAGTGGAGATAAGAATGATTTCTGAAGGCTCGGTGTGTGGAAGGAAAATCAAGAGCTAACCAGCGTTCACTGGATAGCCAATTGAACAGCACGGCTGCGAGTGTTAACACGCAGCTGAAACCAGCCTTGGGTTGCTTGGACATTCACCAGTGGTGAAACGAAAACCTGCTGGGAGTGGAGAACAAGATGAATTCAAGATTCGCGTGAATGAATGAAACATTCTGTAGTGTAGATTGCAATGGTTTCTGAGGTTTGTATTGTCTGAACTGGAAAAAGAAGAACTCACCAGTGTTGAGTCGCTAGACCGTGAACAGCACGGGTTCGAGTGTGAATAGACCGCTGAAAACCATCATTGCGTTACTTGAACATTCAGCAGTGGTGCAATGAAAACCTGCCGGGAGTGGAGATTCAGATGAATTCCAGATTCGCAGTGAATGCATGGAACATTCTCTAGTGGTGATTCCAATGATTTCTGAAGGCTGGGTTTTGTGGACACGAAAATGTAGAGCTGAACAGGGTGGAATGGATAGCCAAATGAACAGCACGTCTCGTAGTAAGAACAGGCCACTGAAAACCAGCTTTGGCTTAATTGGACATTCACAAGTGGTGTAACGAAAACCTGACGGGAGTTGAGAATTAGATGAATTTCAGATTTGCAGTCAATGAATGGAACATTCTGTGGAGGAGATACCAATTGTTTCTGAAGTTTGGGTTATGTGGACAGGAAAATGGAGCTGAAGAGGGTTGAGTGGATAGCAAATTGAACAGCACGGCTGAGAGTATGAGCAGGCCACTTAAAACCAGCATTGGCTTACTTGGATATTTACCAGTGGTGTCACGAAAACCTGCCGGGAGTGGAGATTCAGATGAATTCCAGATTCGCTGTGAATGAATGGAACATTCTGTAGTGGAGATAACAATGATTTCTCCAGTCTCTGTGGTGTGGACAGGAAAATGTAGAGCTGGCCAGGGTTGAGTGGATAGCCAATTGAACAGCACCACTGCGCTTGTGAAGAAAACACTTAAAACATTGGGTTACTTGGACATTCAACAGTGGTGTAACGAAAACCTGCCGGGAGTGGAGGTTCAGAGGAATTCCAGATTCGCAGTGAATGAATGGAACATTCTCTAGTGGAGATTCCAATGATTTCTGAAGGCTGGGTCGTGTGGAAGGAAAATCAAGAACTAATCAGGATTTAGTGGAAAGCCAATTGTATAGCATGGCTGCGAGTGTGAACATGCAGCTGAAAACCAGCATTGGGTTACTTGGACATTCATCAGTGGTGTAAGGAAAACCTGCATGGAGTGGAGAGTCAGTTGAATTCCACATTCGCAGTGAATGAATGGAACATTCTGTAGAGGAGATTCCAATGATTTCTGAAGCCTGTGTTGTGTGGACAGGAAAATGAAGAGCTGACCAGGCTTGAATCGATAGCCAAGTAAACAGCAGGGCTGCGAATATGAACAGGCCGCTGAAAACCAGCATTGGGTTACTTGGACATTCAACAGTGGTGTAATGAAAACCTGCGTGGAGTTGAGAGTCAGATGAATTCCAGATTCGCAGTGAATGAATGGAACATTCTGTAGTGGAGATAACAAAGATTTCTGAAGGCTGGTAGTGTGGTGGGACAATGAAGAGCTGAACAGGGTGGAGTGAATTGTCAATTAAACAGCACGGCTGCGAGTATGAACAGGCCTCTGAAAACCAGCATTGGCTTACTTGGACATTCACAAGTGGTGTAATGTTAACCAGGCGGGAGTGGAGAATCAGATAAACTCCAGACTCGCAGTGAATGAATGGAACATTCTGTAGTGGAGATTGCAATGATTTCTGAAATCTGGATTGTGGGGACACGAAAATGAAGAGCTGACCAGTGTTGAGTGGATAGCCTGTAAAAAGCCTCGGCTTCGAATGTGAACAGACCACTGAAAACCAGTATTGCATTACTTCGACTTTCAGCAGTGGTGTAACGAAAGCCTGCGTGGAGTGCAGATTCAGATGAATTCCAGATTCCCAGTGAATGAATGGAACATCCTGTAGTGGAGATTACAATGATTTCTGAAGGCTGGGTTGTGTGCACAGGAAAATGAGGAGCAAAACAGGTTGAGTGGATAGCCAATTGAACAGCACGACTGCGAACATGAACAGGCCTCTGAAAACCAGCATTGTTTTACTTGGACATTCACAAGTGGTGTAAGATAAATCTGCAGGTAGTGGAGATTCAGTTGAATTCCAGATTCGCAGTGAATGAATGGAACATTCTGTACTGGAGATTGCAATGATTTCTCAAGTCTGGATTGTTTGGACATGAAAATGAAGAGCTGACCACAGTTGTGTGGATACCCAGTAAAAAGCAGGGCTTAGAGTGTGAACAGACCGCTGAAAACCAGCATTGTGTTACTTGGACATTCATAAGTGGTGTAATGAAAGCCTACCTGGAGTGCAGATTCAGATGAATTCCAGATTGGCAGTGAATGAATGGAAGATTCTGTACTGGCGATTCCAATGATTTCTGAAGTCTGATATTGTGGAAAAGAAAATGAAAGGCTGACCAGGTTTGAGTGGATAGACTATTGAACAGCACACTGCGAGTGTGAAAAGGCGGCTGAAAACCAGCATTGGATTACTTGGTCATTCACCAGTGCTGTAATGAAAACCTGCCTGGAGCGGAGAGTCAGATGAATTGCAGAATCGCAGTGAATGAATGGAACAGTCTGTAGTGGAGATCCCAATGATTTCTGAAGGCTGGTTTGTGTGGAGAGGAAAATGAAGAGCTGACCAATATTGAGTGGATAGCCCATTGAACAGCACTTCTGCGAGTTGAACATGCCTCTGAAAACCAGTATTGAGTTACTTGGACATTCAGCAGTGGCGTAACGAAAACCTGCCGGGAGTGGAGGTTCAGATGAATTCCAGATTCGCAGTGAATGAATGGAACATTCTCTAGTGGTGATTCCAATGATTTCTGAAGGCTGGGTTTTGTGGACACGAAAATGCAGAGCTGAACAGGGTGGAGTGGATAGCCAAATGAACAGCACGTCTCTTAGTATGAACAGGCCACTGAAAACCAGCATTGGCTTACTTGGACATTCATCAGTGGTGTAACGAAAGCCTTCCTGGAATGCAGATTCAGATTATTTCCAGATTCACAGTGAATGAATGGAAATTTCTGTAGTAGAGATTCCAATGATTTCTGAACGCTGGGTTGTGTGGACAGGAAAATGAAGAGCTGACTAGGTTTGACTGGATTGCCAATTGAACAGCAAGGCTGTGAGTGTGAACAGCCGCTGAAAACCAGCATTGGATTACCTGGTCATTCACCAGTGTTGTTAGGAAAATCTGCCTGGTGTGGAGAGTCAGAGGAATTCCAGATTCGCAGGGAACGAATGGAACATTCTGAAGTGGAGATAAGAATGATTTCTGAAGGCTCGGTGTGTGGAAGGAAAATCAAGAGCTAACCAGCGTTCACTGGATAGCCAATTGAACAGCACGGCTGCGAGTGTTAACACGCAGCTGAAACCAGCCTTGGGTTGCTTGGACATTCACCAGTGGTGAAACGAAAACCTGCTGGGAGTGGAGAACAAGATGAATTCAAGATTCGCGTGAATGAATGAAACATTCTGTAGTGTAGATTGCAATGGTTTCTGAGGTTTGTATTGTCTGAACTGGAAAAAGAAGAACTCACCAGTGTTGAGTCGCTAGACCGTGAACAGCACGGGTTCGAGTGTGAATAGACCGCTGAAAACCATCATTGCGTTACTTGAACATTCAGCAGTGGTGCAATGAAAACCTGCCGGGAGTGGAGATTCAGATGAATTCCAGATTCGCAGTGAATGCATGGAACATTCTCTAGTGGTGATTCCAATGATTTCTGAAGGCTGGGTTTTGTGGACACGAAAATGTAGAGCTGAACAGGGTGGAATGGATAGCCAAATGAACAGCACGTCTCGTAGTAAGAACAGGCCACTGAAAACCAGCTTTGGCTTAATTGGACATTCACAAGTGGTGTAACGAAAACCTGACGGGAGTTGAGAATTAGATGAATTTCAGATTTGCAGTCAATGAATGGAACATTCTGTGGAGGAGATACCAATTGTTTCTGAAGTTTGGGTTATGTGGACAGGAAAATGGAGCTGAAGAGGGTTGAGTGGATAGCAAATTGAACAGCACGGCTGAGAGTATGAGCAGGCCACTTAAAACCAGCATTGGCTTACTTGGATATTTACCAGTGGTGTCACGAAAACCTGCCGGGAGTGGAGATTCAGATGAATTCCAGATTCGCTGTGAATGAATGGAACATTCTGTAGTGGAGATAACAATGATTTCTCCAGTCTCTGTGGTGTGGACAGGAAAATGTAGAGCTGGCCAGGGTTGAGTGGATAGCCAATTGAACAGCACCACTGCGCTTGTGAAGAAAACACTTAAAACATTGGGTTACTTGGACATTCAACAGTGGTGTAACGAAAACCTGCCGGGAGTGGAGGTTCAGAGGAATTCCAGATTCGCAGTGAATGAATGGAACATTCTCTAGTGGAGATTCCAATGATTTCTGAAGGCTGGGTCGTGTGGAAGGAAAATCAAGAACTAATCAGGATTTAGTGGAAAGCCAATTGTATAGCATGGCTGCGAGTGTGAACATGCAGCTGAAAACCAGCATTGGGTTACTTGGACATTCATCAGTGGTGTAAGGAAAACCTGCATGGAGTGGAGAGTCAGTTGAATTCCACATTCGCAGTGAATGAATGGAACATTCTGTAGAGGAGATTCCAATGATTTCTGAAGCCTGTGTTGTGTGGACAGGAAAATGAAGAGCTGACCAGGCTTGAATCGATAGCCAAGTAAACAGCAGGGCTGCGAATATGAACAGGCCGCTGAAAACCAGCATTGGGTTACTTGGACATTCAACAGTGGTGTAATGAAAACCTGCGTGGAGTTGAGAGTCAGATGAATTCCAGATTCGCAGTGAATGAATGGAACATTCTGTAGTGGAGATAACAAAGATTTCTGAAGGCTGGTAGTGTGGTGGGACAATGAAGAGCTGAACAGGGTGGAGTGAATTGTCAATTAAACAGCACGGCTGCGAGTATGAACAGGCCTCTGAAAACCAGCATTGGCTTACTTGGACATTCACAAGTGGTGTAATGTTAACCAGGCGGGAGTGGAGAATCAGATAAACTCCAGACTCGCAGTGAATGAATGGAACATTCTGTAGTGGAGATTGCAATGATTTCTGAAATCTGGATTGTGGGGACACGAAAATGAAGAGCTGACCAGTGTTGAGTGGATAGCCTGTAAAAAGCCTCGGCTTCGAATGTGAACAGACCACTGAAAACCAGTATTGCATTACTTCGACTTTCAGCAGTGGTGTAACGAAAGCCTGCGTGGAGTGCAGATTCAGATGAATTCCAGATTCCCAGTGAATGAATGGAACATCCTGTAGTGGAGATTACAATGATTTCTGAAGGCTGGGTTGTGTGCACAGGAAAATGAGGAGCAAAACAGGTTGAGTGGATAGCCAATTGAACAGCACGACTGCGAACATGAACAGGCCTCTGAAAACCAGCATTGTTTTACTTGGACATTCACAAGTGGTGTAAGATAAATCTGCAGGTAGTGGAGATTCAGTTGAATTCCAGATTCGCAGTGAATGAATGGAACATTCTGTACTGGAGATTGCAATGATTTCTCAAGTCTGGATTGTTTGGACATGAAAATGAAGAGCTGACCACAGTTGTGTGGATACCCAGTAAAAAGCAGGGCTTAGAGTGTGAACAGACCGCTGAAAACCAGCATTGTGTTACTTGGACATTCATAAGTGGTGTAATGAAAGCCTACCTGGAGTGCAGATTCAGATGAATTCCAGATTGGCAGTGAATGAATGGAAGATTCTGTACTGGCGATTCCAATGATTTCTGAAGTCTGATATTGTGGAAAAGAAAATGAAAGGCTGACCAGGTTTGAGTGGATAGACTATTGAACAGCACACTGCGAGTGTGAAAAGGCGGCTGAAAACCAGCATTGGATTACTTGGTCATTCACCAGTGCTGTAATGAAAACCTGCCTGGAGCGGAGAGTCAGATGAATTGCAGAATCGCAGTGAATGAATGGAACAGTCTGTAGTGGAGATCCCAATGATTTCTGAAGGCTGGTTTGTGTGGAGAGGAAAATGAAGAGCTGACCAATATTGAGTGGATAGCCCATTGAACAGCACTTCTGCGAGATGAACATGCCTCTGAAAACCAGTATTGAGTTACTTGGACATTCAGCAGTGGCGTAACGAAAACCTGCCGGGAGTGGAGGTTCAGATGAATTCCAGATTCGCAGTGAATGAATGGAACATTCTCTAGTGGTGATTCCAATGATTTCTGAAGGCTGGGTTTTGTGGACACGAAAATGCAGAGCTGAACAGGGTGGAGTGGATAGCCAAATGAACAGCACGTCTCTTAGTATGAACAGGCCACTGAAAACCAGCATTGGCTTACTTGGACATTCATCAGTGGTGTAACGAAAGCCTTCCTGGAATGCAGATTCAGATTATTTCCAGATTCACAGTGAATGAATGGAAATTTCTGTAGTAGAGATTCCAATGATTTCTGAACGCTGGGTTGTGTGGACAGGAAAATGAAGAGCTGACTAGGTTTGACTGGATTGCCAATTGAACAGCAAGGCTGTGAGTGTGAACAGCCGCTGAAAACCAGCATTGGATTACCTGGTCATTCACCAGTGTTGTTAGGAAAATCTGCCTGGTGTGGAGAGTCAGAGGAATTCCAGATTCGCAGGGAACGAATGGAACATTCTGAAGTGGAGATAAGAATGATTTCTGAAGGCTCGGTGTGTGGAAGGAAAATCAAGAGCTAACCAGCGTTCACTGGATAGCCAATTGAACAGCACGGCTGCGAGTGTTAACACGCAGCTGAAACCAGCCTTGGGTTGCTTGGACATTCACCAGTGGTGAAACGAAAACCTGCTGGGAGTGGAGAACAAGATGAATTCAAGATTCGCGTGAATGAATGAAACATTCTGTAGTGTAGATTGCAATGGTTTCTGGGGTTTGTATTGTCTGAACTGGAAAAAGAAGAACTCACCAGTGTTGAGTCGCTAGACCGTGAACAGCACGGGTTCGAGTGTGAATAGACCGCTGAAAACCATCATTGCGTTACTTGAACATTCAGCAGTGGTGCAATGAAAACCTGCCGGGAGTGGAGATTCAGATGAATTCCAGATTCGCAGTGAATGAATGGAACATTCTCTAGTGGTGATTCCAATGATTTCTGAAGGCTGGGTTTTGTGGACACGAAAATGTAGAGCTGAACAGGGTGGAATGGATAGCCAAATGAACAGCACGTCTCGTAGTAAGAACAGGCCACTGAAAACCAGCATTGGCTTACTTGGACATTCACAAGTGTTGTAACGATAACCCGCCGGGAGTTGAGAGTCAGATGAATTTAAGATTCGCAGTGAATGAACGGAACATTCTGTGGAGGAGATACCAATTATTTCTGAAGGTTGGGTTATGAGGACAGGAAAATGTAGAGCTGAATAGGGTTGGGTGGATAGCAAATTGAACAGCACGGCTGAGTGTGTTAGCAGGCGGCTTAAAACCAGCATTGTCTTCCTTGGACATTTACCAGTGGTGTCACAAAAACCTTCCAGGAGTGGAGACTCTGATGAATTCCCGATTCGCGTGATTGAATGGAACATTCTGTAGTGGTGATTGCCAACATTTAGAAATCTGGATAGTCTGGACAGGATATTGAAGAGCTGACCGATATTGAGTGGATAGTAAATGAACAGCACGGTTTCGAGTGTGAACAGACCACTAAGAAGCAGCATTGCATTATTTGGACATTCATCAGTGGTGTAACGAAAGCCTTCCTGGAATGCAGATTCAGATTATTTCCAGATTCACAGTGAATGAATGGAAATTTCTGTAGTAGAGATTCCAATGATTTCTGAACGCTGGGTTGTGTGGACAGGAAAATGAAGAGCTGACTAGGTTTGACTGGATTGCCAATTGAACAGCAAGGCTGTGAGTGTGAACAGCCGCTGAAAACCAGCATTGGATTACCTGGTCATTCACCAGTGTTGTTAGGAAAATCTGCCTGGTGTGGAGAGTCAGAGGAATTCCAGATTCGCAGGGAACGAATGGAACATTCTGAAGTGGAGATAAGAATGATTTCTGAAGGCTCGGTGTGTGGAAGGAAAATCAAGAGCTAACCAGCGTTCACTGGATAGCCAATTGAACAGCACGGCTGCGAGTGTTAACACGCAGCTGAAACCAGCCTTGGGTTGCTTGGACATTCACCAGTGGTGAAACGAAAACCTGCTGGGAGTGGAGAACAAGATGAATTCAAGATTCGCGTGAATGAATGAAACATTCTGTAGTGTAGATTGCAATGGTTTCTGAGGTTTGTATTGTCTGAACTGGAAAAAGAAGAACTCACCAGTGTTGAGTCGCTAGACCGTGAACAGCACGGGTTCGAGTGTGAATAGACCGCTGAAAACCATCATTGCTTTACTTGAACATTCAGCAGTGGTGCAATGAAAACCTGCCGGGAGTGGAGATTCAGATGAATTCCAGATTCGCAGTGAATGCATGGAACATTCTCTAGTGGTGATTCCAATGATTTCTGAAGGGTGGGTTTTGTGGACACGAAAATGTAGAGCTGAACAGCGTGGAATGGATAGCCAAATGAACAGCACGTCTCGTAGTAAGAACAGGCCACTGAAAACCAGCTTTGGCTTAATTGGACATTCACAAGTGGTGTAACGAAAACCTGACGGGAGTTGAGAATTAGATGAATTTCAGATTTGCAGTCAATGAATGGAACATTCTGTGGAGGAGATACCAATTGTTTCTGAAGTTTGGGTTATGTGGACAGGAAAATGGAGCTGAAGAGGGTTGAGTGGATAGCAAATTGAACAGCACGGCTGAGAGTATGAGCAGGCCACTTAAAACCAGCATTGGCTTACTTGGATATTTACCAGTGGTGTCACGAAAACCTGCCGGGAGTGGAGATTCAGATGAATTCCAGATTCGCTGTGAATGTATGGAACATTCTGTAGTGGAGATAACAATGATTTCTCCAGTCTCTGTGGTGTGGACAGGAAAATGTAGAGCTGGCCAGGGTTGAGTGGATAGCCAATTGAACAGCACCACTGCGCTTGTGAAGAAAACACTTAAAACATTGGGTTACTTGGACATTCAACAGTGGTGTAACGAAAACCTGCCGGGAGTGGAGGTTCAGAGGAATTCCAGATTCGCAGTGAATGAATGGAACATTCTCTAGTGGAGATTCCAATGATTTCTGAAGGCTGGGTCGTGTGGAAGGAAAATCAAGAACTAATCAGGATTTAGTGGAAAGTCAATTGTATAGCATGGCTGCGAGTGTGAACATGCAGCTGAAAACCAGCATTGGGTTACTTGGACATTCATCAGTGGTGTAAGGAAAACCTGCATGGAGTGGAGAGTCAGTTGAATTCCACATTCGCAGTGAATGAATGGAACATTCTGTAGAGGAGATTCCAATGATTTCTGAAGCCTGTGTTGTGTGGACAGGAAAATGAAGAGCTGACCAGGCTTGAATCGATAGCCAAGTAAACAGCAGGGCTGCGAATATGAACAGGCCGCTGAAAACCAGCATTGGGTTACTTGGACATTCAACAGTGGTGTAATGAAAACCTGCGTGGAGTTGAGAGTCAGATGAATTCCAGATTCGCAGTGAATGAATGGAACATTCTGTAGTGGAGATAACAAAGATTTCTGAAGGCTGGTAGTGTGGTGGGACAATGAAGAGCTGAACAGGGTGGAGTGAATTGTCAATTAAACAGCACGGCTGCGAGTATGAACAGGCCTCTGAAAACCAGCATTGGCTTACTTGGACATTCACAAGTGGTGTAATGTTAACCAGGCGGGAGTGGAGAATCAGATAAACTCCAGACTCGCAGTGAATGAATGGAACATTCTGTAGTGGAGATTGCAATGATTTCTGAAATCTGGATTGTGGGGACACGAAAATGAAGAGCTGACCAGTGTTGAGTGGATAGCCTGTAAAAAGCCTCGGCTTCGAATGTGAACAGACCACTGAAAACCAGTATTGCATTACTTCGACTTTCAGCAGTGGTGTAACGAAAGCCTGCGTGGAGTGCAGATTCAGATGAATTCCAGATTCCCAGTGAATGAATGGAACATCCTGTAGTGGAGATTACAATGATTTCTGAAGGCTGGGTTGTGTGCACAGGAAAATGAGGAGCAAAACAGGTTGAGTGGATAGCCAATTGAACAGCACGACTGCGAACATGAACAGGCCTCTGAAAACCAGCATTGTTTTACTTGGACATTCACAAGTGGTGTAAGATAAATCTGCAGGTAGTGGAGATTCAGTTGAATTCCAGATTCGCAGTGAATGAATGGAACATTCTGTACTGGAGATTGCAATGATTTCTCAAGTCTGGATTGTTTGGACATGAAAATGAAGAGCTGACCACAGTTGTGTGGATACCCAGTAAAAAGCAGGGCTTAGAGTGTGAACAGACCGCTGAAAACCAGCATTGTGTTACTTGGACATTCATAAGTGGTGTAATGAAAGCCTACCTGGAGTGCAGATTCAGATGAATTCCAGATTGGCAGTGAATGAATGGAACATTCTGTACTGGCGATTCCAATGATTTCTGAAGTCTGATATTGTGGAAAAGAAAATGAAAGGCTGACCAGGTTTGAGTGGATAGACAATTGAACAGCACACTGCGAGTGTGAAAAGGCGGCTGAAAACCAGCATTGGATTACTTGGTCATTCACCAGTGCTGTAATGAAAACCTGCCTGGAGCGGAGAGTCAGATGAATTGCAGAATCGCAGTGAATGAATGGAACAGTCTGTAGTGGAGATCCCAATGATTTCTGAAGGCTGGTTTGTGTGGAGAGGAAAATGAAGAGCTGACCAATATTGAGTGGATAGCCCATTGAACAGCACTTCTGCGAGTTGAACATGCCTCTGAAAACCAGTATTGAGTTACTTGGACATTCAGCAGTGGCGTAACGAAAACCTGCCGGGAGTGGAGGTTCAGATGAATTCCAGATTCGCAGTGAATGAATGGAACATTCTCTAGTGGTGATTCCAATGATTTCTGAAGGCTGGGTTTTGTGGACACGAAAATGTAGAGCTGAACAGGGTGGAGTGGATAGCCAAATGAACAGCACGTCTCTTAGTATGAACAGGCCACTGAAAACCAGCATTGGCTTACTTGGACATTCATCAGTGGTGTAACGAAAGCCTTCCTGGAATGCAGATTCAGATTATTTCCAGATTCACAGTGAATGAATGGAAATTTCTGTAGTAGAGATTCCAATGATTTCTGAACGCTGGGTTGTGTGGACAGGAAAATGAAGAGCTGACTAGGTTTGACTGGATTGCCAATTGAACAGCAAGGCTGTGAGTGTGAACAGCCGCTGAAAACCAGCATTGGATTACCTGGTCATTCACCAGTGTTGTTAGGAAAATCTGCCTGGTGTGGAGAGTCAGAGGAATTCCAGATTCGCAGGGAACGAATGGAACATTCTGAAGTGGAGATAAGAATGATTTCTGAAGGCTCGGTGTGTGGAAGGAAAATCAAGAGCTAACCAGCGTTCACTGGATAGCCAATTGAACAGCACGGCTGCGAGTGTTAACACGCAGCTGAAACCAGCCTTGGGTTGCTTGGACATTCACCAGTGGTGAAACGAAAACCTGCTGGGAGTGGAGAACAAGATGAATTCAAGATTCGCGTGAATGAATGAAACGTTCTGTAGTGTAGATTGCAATGGTTTCTGGGGTTTGTATTGTCTGAACTGGAAAAAGAAGAACTCACCAGTGTTGAGTCGCTAGACCGTGAACAGCACGGGTTCGAGTGTGAATAGACCGCTGAAAACCATCATTGCGTTACTTGAACATTCAGCAGTGGTGCAATGAAAACCTGCCGGGAGTGGAGATTCAGATGAATTCCAGATTCGCAGTGAATGAATGGAACATTCTCTAGTGGTGATTCCAATGATTTCTGAAGGCTGGGTTTTGTGGACACGAAAATGTAGAGCTGAACAGGGTGGAATGGATAGCCAAATGAACAGCACGTCTCGTAGTAAGAACAGGCCACTGAAAACCAGCTTTGGCTTAATTGGACATTCACAAGTGGTGTAACGAAAACCTGACAGGAGTTGAGAATTAGATGAATTTCAGATTTGCAGTCAATGAATGGAACATTCTGTGGAGGAGATACCAATTGTTTCTGAAGTTTGGGTTATGTGGACAGGAAAATGGAGCTGAAGAGGGTTGAGTGGATAGCAAATTGAACAGCACGGCTGAGAGTATGAGCAGGCCACTTAAAACCAGCATTGGCTTACTTGGATATTTACCAGTGGTGTCACGAAAACCTGCCGGGAGTGGAGATTCAGATGAATTCCAGATTCGCTGTGAATGTATGGAACATTCTGTAGTGGAGATAACAATGATTTCTCCAGTCTCTGTGGTGTGGACAGGAAAATGTAGAGCTGGCCAGGGTTGAGTGGATAGCCAATTGAACAGCACCACTGCGCTTGTGAAGAAAACACTTAAAACATTGGGTTACTTGGACATTCAACAGTGGTGTAACGAAAACCTGCCGGGAGTGGAGGTTCAGAGGAATTCCAGATTCGCAGTGAATGAATGGAACATTCTCTAGTGGAGATTCCAATGATTTCTGAAGGCTGGGTCGTGTGGAAGGAAAATCAAGAACTAATCAGGATTTAGTGGAAAGTCAATTGTATAGCATGGCTGCGAGTGTGAACATGCAGCTGAAAACCAGCATTGGGTTACTTGGACATTCATCAGTGGTGTAAGGAAAACCTGCATGGAGTGGAGAGTCAGTTGAATTCCACATTCGCAGTGAATGAATGGAACATTCTGTAGAGGAGATTCCAATGATTTCTGAAGCCTGTGTTGTGTGGACAGGAAAATGAAGAGCTGACCAGGCTTGAATCGATAGCCAAGTAAACAGCAGGGCTGCGAATATGAACAGGCCGCTGAAAACCAGCATTGGGTTACTTGGACATTCAACAGTGGTGTAATGAAAACCTGCGTGGAGTTGAGAGTCAGATGAATTCCAGATTCGCAGTGAATGAATGGAACATTCTGTAGTGGAGATAACAAAGATTTCTGAAGGCTGGTAGTGTGGTGGGACAATGAAGAGCTGAACAGGGTGGAGTGAATTGTCAATTAAACAGCACGGCTGCGAGTATGAACAGGCCTCTGAAAACCAGCATTGGCTTACTTGGACATTCACAAGTGGTGTAATGTTAACCAGGCGGGAGTGGAGAATCAGATAAACTCCAGACTCGCAGTGAATGAATGGAACATTCTGTAGTGGAGATTGCAATGATTTCTGAAATCTGGATTGTGGGGACACGAAAATGAAGAGCTGACCAGTGTTGAGTGGATAGCCTGTAAAAAGCCTCGGCTTCGAATGTGAACAGACCACTGAAAACCAGTATTGCATTACTTCGACTTTCAGCAGTGGTGTAACGAAAGCCTGCGTGGAGTGCAGATTCAGATGAATTCCAGATTCCCAGTGAATGAATGGAACATCCTGTAGTGGAGATTACAATGATTTCTGAAGGCTGGGTTGTGTGCACAGGAAAATGAGGAGCAAAACAGGTTGAGTGGATAGCCAATTGAACAGCACGACTGCGAACATGAACAGGCCTCTGAAAACCAGCATTGTTTTACTTGGACATTCACAAGTGGTGTAAGATAAATCTGCAGGTAGTGGAGATTCAGTTGAATTCCAGATTCGCAGTGAATGAATGGAACATTCTGTACTGGAGATTGCAATGATTTCTCAAGTCTGGATTGTTTGGACATGAAAATGAAGAGCTGACCACAGTTGTGTGGATACCCAGTAAAAAGCAGGGCTTAGAGTGTGAACAGACCGCTGAAAACCAGCATTGTGTTACTTGGACATTCATAAGGGGTGTAATGAAAGCCTACCTGGAGTGCAGATTCAGATGAATTCCAGATTGGCAGTGAATGAATGGAACATTCTGTACTGGCGATTCCAATGATTTCTGAAGTCTGATATTGTGGAAAAGAAAATGAAAGGCTGACCAGGTTTGAGTGGATAGACAATTGAACAGCACACTGCGAGTGTGAAAAGGCGGCTGAAAACCAGCATTGGATTACTTGGTCATTCACCAGTGCTGTAATGAAAACCTGCCTGGAGCGGAGAGTCAGATGAATTGCAGAATCGCAGTGAATGAATGGAACAGTCTGTAGTGGAGATCCCAATGATTTCTGAAGGCTGATATTGTGGAAAAGAAAATGAAAGGCTGACCAGGTTTGAGTGGATAGACAATTGAACAGCACACTGCGAGTGTGAAAAGGCGGCTGAAAACCAGCATTGGAGTACTTGGTCATTCACCAGTGCTGTAATGAAAACCTGCCTGGAGCGGAGTGTCAGATGAATTGCAGAATCGCAGTGAATGAATGGAACAGTCTGTAGTGGAGATCCCAATGATTTCTGAAGGCTGGTTTGTGTGGAGAGGATAATGAAGAGCTGACCAATATTGAGTGGATAGCCCATTGAACAGCACTTCTGCGAGTTGAACATGCCTCTGAAAACCAGTATTGAGTTACTTGGACATTCACCAGTGGCGTAACGAAAACCTGCCGGGAGTGGAGGTTCAGATGAATTCCAGATTCGCAGTGAATGAATGGAACATTCTCTAGTGGTGATTCCAATGATTTCTGAAGGCTGGGTTTTGTGGACACGAAAATGTAGAGCTGAACAGGGTGGAGTGGATAGCCAAATGAACAGCACGTCTCTTAGTATGAACAGGCCACTGAAAACCAGCATTGGCTTACTTGGACATTCACAAGTGGTGTAACGATAGCCCGCCGGGAGTTGAGAGTCAGATGAATTTAAGATTCGCAGTGAATGAACGGAACATTCTGTGGAGGAGATACCAATTATTTCTGAAGGTTGGGTTATGAGGACAGGAAAATGTAGAGCTGAATAGGGTTGGGTGGATAGCAAATTGAACAGCACGGCTGAGAGTATAAGCAGGCGGCTTAAAACCAGCATTGGCTTCCTTGGACATATACCAGTGGTGTCACGAAAACCTGCCGGGAGTGGAGACTCTGATGAATTCCAGATTCGCGTGATTGAATGGAACATTCTGTAGTGGAGATTGCCAAGATTTAGAAATCTGGATAGTCTGGACAGGATATTGAAGAGCTGACCAATGTTGAGTGGATAGCCAGTGAACAGCACGGTTTCGAGTGTGAACAGACCACTAAGAAGCAGCATTGCATTACTTGGACATTCATCAGTGGTGTAACGAAAGCCTTCCTGGAATGCAGATTCAGATTATTTCCAGATTCACAGTGAATGAATGGAAATTTCTGTAGTAGAGATTCCAATGATTTCTGAACGCTGGGTTGTGTGGACAGGAAAATGAAGAGCTGACTAGGTTTGACTGGATTGCCAATTGAACAGCAAGGCTGTGAGTGTGAACAGCCGCTGAAAACGAGCATTGGATTACCTGGTCATTCACCAGTGTTCTTAGGAAAATCTGCCTGGTGTGGAGAGTCAGAGGAATTCCAGATTCACAGGGAACGAATGGAACATTCTGAAGTGGAGATAAGAATGATTTCTGAAGGCTCGGTGTGTGGAAGGAAAATCAAGAGCTAACCAGCGTTCACTGGATAGCCAATTGAACAGCACGGCTGCGAGTGTTAACACGCAGCTGAAACCAGCCTTGGGTTGCTTGGACATTCACCAGTGGTGAAACGAAAACCTGCTGGGAGTGGAGAACAAGATGAATTCAAGATTCGCGTGAATGAATGAAACATTCTGTAGTGTAGATTGCAATGGTTTCTGGGGTTTGTATTGTCTGAACTGGAAAAAGAAGAACTCACCAGTGTTGAGTCGCTAGACCGTGAACAGCACGGGTTCGAGTGTGAATAGACCGCTGAAAACCATCATTGCGTTACTTGAACATTCAGCAGTGGTGCAATGAAAACCTGCCGGGAGTGGAGATTCAGATGAATTCCAGATTCGCAGTGAATGCATGGAACATTCTCTAGTGGTGATTCCAATGATTTCTGAAGGCTGGGTTTTGTGGACACGAAAATGTAGAGCTGAACAGGGTGGAATGGATAGCCAAATGAACAGCACGTCTCGTAGTAAGAACAGGCCACTGAAAACCAGCTTTGGCTTAATTGGACATTCACAAGTGGTGTAACGAAAACCTGACGGGAGTTGAGAATTAGATGAATTTCAGATTTGCAGTCAATGAATGGAACATTCTGTGGAGGAGATACCAATTGTTTCTGAAGTTTGGGTTATGTGGACAGGAAAATGGAGCTGAAGAGGGTTGAGTGGATAGCAAATTGAACAGCACGGCTGAGAGTATGAGCAGGCCACTTAAAACCAGCATTGGCTTACTTGGATATTTACCAGTGGTGTCACGAAAACCTGCCGGGAGTGGAGATTCAGATGAATTCCAGATTCGCTGTGAATGAATGGAACATTCTGTAGTGGAGATAACAATGATTTCTCCAGTCTCTGTGGTGTGGACAGGAAAATGTAGAGCTGGCCAGGGTTGAGTGGATAGCCAATTGAACAGCACCACTGCGCTTGTGAAGAAAACACTTAAAACATTGGGTTACTTGGACATTCAACAGTGGTGTAACGAAAACCTGCCGGGAGTGGAGGTTCAGAGGAATTCCAGATTCGCAGTGAATGAATGGAACATTCTCTAGTGGAGATTCCAATGATTTCTGAAGGCTGGGTCGTGTGGAAGGAAAATCAAGAACTAATCAGGATTTAGTGGAAAGCCAATTGTATAGCATGGCTGCGAGTGTGAACATGCAGCTGAAAACCAGCATTGGGTTACTTGGACATTCATCAGTGGTGTAAGGAAAACCTGCATGGAGTGGAGAGTCAGTTGAATTCCACATTCGCAGTGAATGAATGGAACATTCTGTAGAGGAGATTCCAATGATTTCTGAAGCCTGTGTTGTGTGGACAGGAAAATGAAGAGCTGACCAGGCTTGAATCGATAGCCAAGTAAACAGCAGGGCTGCGAATATGAACAGGCCGCTGAAAACCAGCATTGGGTTACTTGGACATTCAACAGTGGTGTAATGAAAACCTGCGTGGAGTTGAGAGTCAGATGAATTCCAGATTCGCAGTGAATGAATGGAACATTCTGTAGTGGAGATAACAAAGATTTCTGAAGGCTGGTAGTGTGGTGGGACAATGAAGAGCTGAACAGGGTGGAGTGAATTGTCAATTAAACAGCACGGCTGCGAGTATGAACAGGCCTCTGAAAACCAGCATTGGCTTACTTGGACATTCACAAGTGGTGTAATGTTAACCAGGCGGGAGTGGAGAATCAGATAAACTCCAGACTCGCAGTGAATGAATGGAACATTCTGTAGTGGAGATTGCAATGATTTCTGAAATCTGGATTGTGGGGACACGAAAATGAAGAGCTGACCAGTGTTGAGTGGATAGCCTGTAAAAAGCCTCGGCTTCGAATGTGAACAGACCACTGAAAACCAGTATTGCATTACTTCGACTTTCAGCAGTGGTGTAACGAAAGCCTGCGTGGAGTGCAGATTCAGATGAATTCCAGATTCCCAGTGAATGAATGGAACATCCTGTAGTGGAGATTACAATGATTTCTGAAGGCTGGGTTGTGTGCACAGGAAAATGAGGAGCAAAACAGGTTGAGTGGATAGCCAATTGAACAGCACGACTGCGAACATGAACAGGCCTCTGAAAACCAGCATTGTTTTACTTGGACATTCACAAGTGGTGTAAGATAAATCTGCAGGTAGTGGAGATTCAGTTGAATTCCAGATTCGCAGTGAATGAATGGAACATTCTGTACTGGAGATTGCAATGATTTCTCAAGTCTGGATTGTTTGGACATGAAAATGAAGAGCTGACCACAGTTGTGTGGATACCCAGTAAAAAGCAGGGCTTAGAGTGTGAACAGACCGCTGAAAACCAGCATTGTGTTACTTGGACATTCATAAGTGGTGTAATGAAAGCCTACCTGGAGTGCAGATTCAGATGAATTCCAGATTGGCAGTGAATGAATGGAAGATTCTGTACTGGCGATTCCAATGATTTCTGAAGTCTGATATTGTGGAAAAGAAAATGAAAGGCTGACCAGGTTTGAGTGGATAGACAATTGAACAGCACACTGCGAGTGTGAAAAGGCGGCTGAAAACCAGCATTGGATTACTTGGTCATTCACCAGTGCTGTAATGAAAACCTGCCTGGAGCGGAGAGTCAGATGAATTGCAGAATCGCAGTGAATGAATGGAACAGTCTGTAGTGGAGATCCCAATGATTTCTGAAGGCTGATATTGTGGAAAAGAAAATGAAAGGCTGACCAGGTTTGAGTGGATAGACAATTGAACAGCACACTGCGAGTGTGAAAAGGCGGCTGAAAACCAGCATTGGAGTACTTGGTCATTCACCAGTGCTGTAATGAAAACCTGCCTGGAGCGGAGTGTCAGATGAATTGCAGAATCGCAGTGAATGAATGGAACAGTCTGTAGTGGAGATCCCAATGATTTCTGAAGGCTGGTTTGTGTGGAGAGGATAATGAAGAGCTGACCAATATTGAGTGGATAGCCCATTGAACAGCACTTCTGCGAGTTGAACATGCCTCTGAAAACCAGTATTGAGTTACTTGGACATTCACCAGTGGCGTAACGAAAACCTGCCGGGAGTGGAGGTTCAGATGAATTCCAGATTCGCAGTGAATGAATGGAACATTCTCTAGTGGTGATTCCAATGATTTCTGAAGGCTGGGTTTTGTGGACACGAAAATGTAGAGCTGAACAGGGTGGAGTGGATAGCCAAATGAACAGCACGTCTCTTAGTATGAACAGGCCACTGAAAACCAGCATTGGCTTACTTGGACATTCACAAGTGGTGTAACGATAGCCCGCCGGGAGTTGAGAGTCAGATGAATTTAAGATTCGCAGTGAATGAACGGAACATTCTGTGGAGGAGATACCAATTATTTCTGAAGGTTGGGTTATGAGGACAGGAAAATGTAGAGCTGAATAGGGTTGGGTGGATAGCAAATTGAACAGCACGGCTGAGAGTATAAGCAGGCGGCTTAAAACCAGCATTGGCTTCCTTGGACATATACCAGTGGTGTCACGAAAACCTGCCGGGAGTGGAGACTCTGATGAATTCCAGATTCGCGTGATTGAATGGAACATTCTGTAGTGGAGATTGCCAAGATTTAGAAATCTGGATAGTCTGGACAGGATATTGAAGAGCTGACCAATGTTGAGTGGATAGCCAGTGAACAGCACGGTTTCGAGTGTGAACAGACCACTAAGAAGCAGCATTGCATTACTTGGACATTCATCAGTGGTGTAACGAAAGCCTTCCTGGAATGCAGATTCAGATTATTTCCAGATTCACAGTGAATGAATGGAAATTTCTGTAGTAGAGATTCCAATGATTTCTGAACGCTGGGTTGTGTGGACAGGAAAATGAAGAGCTGACTAGGTTTGACTGGATTGCCAATTGAACAGCAAGGCTGTGAGTGTGAACAGCCGCTGAAAACGAGCATTGGATTACCTGGTCATTCACCAGTGTTCTTAGGAAAATCTGCCTGGTGTGGAGAGTCAGAGGAATTCCAGATTCACAGGGAACGAATGGAACATTCTGAAGTGGAGATAAGAATGATTTCTGAAGGCTCGGTGTGTGGAAGGAAAATCAAGAGCTAACCAGCGTTCACTGGATAGCCAATTGAACAGCACGGCTGCGAGTGTTAACACGCAGCTGAAACCAGCCTTGGGTTGCTTGGACATTCACCAGTGGTGAAACGAAAACCTGCTGGGAGTGGAGAACAAGATGAATTCAAGATTCGCGTGAATGAATGAAACATTCTGTAGTGTAGATTGCAATGGTTTCTGGGGTTTGTATTGTCTGAACTGGAAAAAGAAGAACTCACCAGTGTTGAGTCGCTAGACCGTGAACAGCACGGGTTCGAGTGTGAATAGACCGCTGAAAACCATCATTGCGTTACTTGAACATTCAGCAGTGGTGCAATGAAAACCTGCCGGGAGTGGAGATTCAGATGAATTCCAGATTCGCAGTGAATGCATGGAACATTCTCTAGTGGTGATTCCAATGATTTCTGAAGGCTGGGTTTTGTGGACACGAAAATGTAGAGCTGAACAGGGTGGAATGGATAGCCAAATGAACAGCACGTCTCGTAGTAAGAACAGGCCACTGAAAACCAGCTTTGGCTTAATTGGACATTCACAAGTGGTGTAACGAAAACCTGACGGGAGTTGAGAATTAGATGAATTTCAGATTTGCAGTCAATGAATGGAACATTCTGTGGAGGAGATACCAATTGTTTCTGAAGTTTGGGTTATGTGGACAGGAAAATGGAGCTGAAGAGGGTTGAGTGGATAGCAAATTGAACAGCACGGCTGAGAGTATGAGCAGGCCACTTAAAACCAGCATTGGCTTACTTGGATATTTACCAGTGGTGTCACGAAAACCTGCCGGGAGTGGAGATTCAGATGAATTCCAGATTCGCTGTGAATGAATGGAACATTCTGTAGTGGAGATAACAATGATTTCTCCAGTCTCTGTGGTGTGGACAGGAAAATGTAGAGCTGGCCAGGGTTGAGTGGATAGCCAATTGAACAGCACCACTGCGCTTGTGAAGAAAACACTTAAAACATTGGGTTACTTGGACATTCAACAGTGGTGTAACGAAAACCTGCCGGGAGTGGAGGTTCAGAGGAATTCCAGATTCGCAGTGAATGAATGGAACATTCTCTAGTGGAGATTCCAATGATTTCTGAAGGCTGGGTCGTGTGGAAGGAAAATCAAGAACTAATCAGGATTTAGTGGAAAGCCAATTGTATAGCATGGCTGCGAGTGTGAACATGCAGCTGAAAACCAGCATTGGGTTACTTGGACATTCATCAGTGGTGTAAGGAAAACCTGCATGGAGTGGAGAGTCAGTTGAATTCCACATTCGCAGTGAATGAATGGAACATTCTGTAGAGGAGATTCCAATGATTTCTGAAGCCTGTGTTGTGTGGACAGGAAAATGAAGAGCTGACCAGGCTTGAATCGATAGCCAAGTAAACAGCAGGGCTGCGAATATGAACAGGCCGCTGAAAACCAGCATTGGGTTACTTGGACATTCAACAGTGGTGTAATGAAAACCTGCGTGGAGTTGAGAGTCAGATGAATTCCAGATTCGCAGTGAATGAATGGAACATTCTGTAGTGGAGATAACAAAGATTTCTGAAGGCTGGTAGTGTGGTGGGACAATGAAGAGCTGAACAGGGTGGAGTGAATTGTCAATTAAACAGCACGGCTGCGAGTATGAACAGGCCTCTGAAAACCAGCATTGGCTTACTTGGACATTCACAAGTGGTGTAATGTTAACCAGGCGGGAGTGGAGAATCAGATAAACTCCAGACTCGCAGTGAATGAATGGAACATTCTGTAGTGGAGATTGCAATGATTTCTGAAATCTGGATTGTGGGGACACGAAAATGAAGAGCTGACCAGTGTTGAGTGGATAGCCTGTAAAAAGCCTCGGCTTCGAATGTGAACAGACCACTGAAAACCAGTATTGCATTACTTCGACTTTCAGCAGTGGTGTAACGAAAGCCTGCGTGGAGTGCAGATTCAGATGAATTCCAGATTCCCAGTGAATGAATGGAACATCCTGTAGTGGAGATTACAATGATTTCTGAAGGCTGGGTTGTGTGCACAGGAAAATGAGGAGCAAAACAGGTTGAGTGGATAGCCAATTGAACAGCACGACTGCGAATATGAACAGGCCTCTGAAAACCAGCATTGTTTTACTTGGACATTCACAAGTGGTGTAAGATAAATCTGCAGGTAGTGGAGATTCAGTTGAATTCCAGATTCGCAGTGAATGAATGGAACATTCTGTACTGGAGATTGCAATGGTTTCTCAAGTCTGGATTGTTTGGACATGAAAATGAAGAGCTGACCACAGTTGTGTGGATACCCAGTAAAAAGCAGGGCTTAGAGTGTGAACAGACCGCTGAAAACCAGCATTGTGTTACTTGGACATTCATAAGTGGTGTAATGAAAGCCTACCTGGAGTGCAGATTCAGATGAATTCCAGATTGGCAGTGAATGAATGGAACATTCTGTACTGGCGATTCCAATGATTTCTGAAGTCTGATATTGTGGAAAAGAAAATGAAAGGCTGACCAGGTTTGAGTGGATAGACAATTGAACAGCACACTGCGAGTGTGAAAAGGCGGCTGAAAACCAGCATTGGATTACTTGGTCATTCACCAGTGCTGTAATGAAAACCTGCCTGGAGTGGAGAGTCAGATGAATTGCAGAATCGCAGTGAATGAATGGAACAGTCTGTAGTGGAGATCCCAATGATTTCTGAAGGCTGGTTTGTGTGGAGAGGAAAATGAAGAGCTGACCAATATTGAGTGGATAGCCCATTGAACAGCACTTCTGCGAGTTGAACATGCCTCTGAAAACCAGTATTGAATTACTTGGACATTCACCAGTGGCGTAACGAAAACCTGCCGGGAGTGGAGGTTCAGATGAATTCCAGATTCGCAGTGAATGAATGGAACATTCTCTAGTGGTGATTCCAATGATTTCTGAAGGCTGGGTTTTGTGGACACGAAAATGTAGAGCTGAACAGGGTGGAGTGGATAGCCAAATGAACAGCACGTCTCTTAGTATGAACAGGCCACTGAAAACCAGCATTGGCTTACTTGGACATTCACAAGTGGTGTAACGATAACCCGCCGGGAGTTGAGAATCAGATGAATTTAAGATTCGCAGTGAATGAACGGAACATTCTGTGGAGGAGATACCAATTATTTCTGAAGGTTGGGTTATGAGGACAGGAAAATGTAGAGCTGAATAGGGTTGGGTGGATAGCAAATTGAACAGCACGGCTGAGAGTATAAGCAGGCGGCTTAAAACCAGCATTGGCTTCCTTGGACATATACCAGTGGTGTCACGAAAACCTGCCGGGAGTGGAGACTCTGATGAATTCCAGATTCGCGTGATTGAATGGAACATTCTGTAGTGGAGATTGCCAAGATTTAGAAATCTGGATAGTCTGGACAGGATATTGAAGAGCTGACCAATGTTGAGTGGATAGCCAGTGAACAGCACGGTTTCGAGTGTGAACAGACCACTAAGAAGCAGCATTGCATTACTTGGACATTCATCAGTGGTGTAACGAAAGCCTTCCTGGAATGCAGATTCAGATTATTTCCAGATTCACAGTGAATGAATGGAAATTTCTGTAGTAGAGATTCCAATGATTTCTGAACGCTGGGTTGTGTGGACAGGAAAATGAAGAGCTGACTAGGTTTGACTGGATTGCCAATTGAACAGGAAGGCTGTGAGTGTGAACAGCCGCTGAAAACCAGCATTGGATTACCTGGTCATTCACCAGTGTTGTTAGGAAAATCTGCCTGGTGTGGAGAGTCAGAGGAATTCCAGATTCGCAGGGAACGAATGGAACATTCTGAAGTGGAGATAAGAATGATTTCTGAAGGCTCGGTGTGTGGAAGGAAAATCAAGAGCTAACCAGCGTTCACTGGATAGCCAATTGAACAGCACGGCTGCGAGTGTTAACACGCAGCTGAAACCAGCCTTGGGTTGCTTGGACATTCACCAGTGGTGAAACGAAAACCTGCTGGGAGTGGAGAACAAGATGAATTCAAGATTCGCGTGAATGAATGAAACATTCTGTAGTGTAGATTGCAATGGTTTCTGGGGTTTGTATTGTCTGAACTGGAAAAAGAAGAACTCACCAGTGTTGAGTCGCTAGACCGTGAACAGCACGGGTTCGAGTGTGAATAGACCGCTGAAAACCATCATTGCGTTACTTGAACATTCAGCAGTGGTGCAATGAAAACCTGCCGGGAGTGGAGATTCAGATGAATTCCAGATTCGCAGTGAATGAATGGAACATTCTCTAGTGGTGATTCCAATGATTTCTGAAGGCTGGGTTTTGTGGACACGAAAATGTAGAGCTGAACAGGGTGGAATGGATAGCCAAATGAACAGCACGTCTCGTAGTAAGAACAGGCCACTGAAAACCAGCTTTGGCTTAATTGGACATTCACAAGTGGTGTAACGAAAACCTGACGGGAGTTGAGAATTAGATGAATTTCAGATTTGCAGTCAATGAATGGAACATTCTGTGGAGGAGATACCAATTGTTTCTGAAGTTTGGGTTATGTGGACAGGAAAATGGAGCTGAAGAGGGTTGAGTGGATAGCAAATTGAACAGCACGGCTGAGAGTATGAGCAGGCCACTTAAAACCAGCATTGGCTTACTTGGATATTTACCAGTGGTGTCACGAAAACCTGCCGGGAGTGGAGATTCAGATGAATTCCAGATTCGCTGTGAATGATTGGAACATTCTGTAGTGGAGATAACAATGATTTCTCCAGTCTCTGTGGTGTGGACAGGAAAATGTAGAGCTGGCCAGGGTTGAGTGGATAGCCAATTGAACAGCACCACTGCGCTTGTGAAGAAAACACTTAAAACATTGGGTTACTTGGACATTCAACAGTGGTGTAACGAAAACCTGCCGGGAGTGGAGGTTCAGAGGAATTCCAGATTCGCAGTGAATGAATGGAACATTCTCTAGTGGAGATTCCAGTGATTTCTGAAGGCTGGGTCGTGTGGAAGGAAAATCAAGAACTAATCAGGATTTAGTGGAAAGCCAATTGTATAGCATGGCTGCGAGTGTGAACATGCAGCTGAAAACCAGCATTGGGTTACTTGGACATTCATCAGTGGTGTAAGGAAAACCTGCATGGAGTGGAGAGTCAGTTGAATTCCACATTCGCAGTGAATGAATGGAACATTCTGTAGAGGAGATTCCAATGATTTCTGAAGCCTGTGTTGTGTGGACAGGAAAATGAAGAGCTGACCAGGCTTGAATCGATAGCCAAGTAAACAGCAGGGCTGCGAATATGAACAGGCCGCTGAAAACCAGCATTGGGTTACTTGGACATTCAACAGTGGTGTAATGAAAACCTGCGTGGAGTTGAGAGTCAGATGAATTCCAGATTCGCAGTGAATGAATGGAACATTCTGTAGTGGAGATAACAAAGATTTCTGAAGGCTGGTAGTGTGGTGGGACAATGAAGAGCTGAACAGGGTGGAGTGAATTGTCAATTAAACAGCACGGCTGCGAGTATGAACAGGCCTCTGAAAACCAGCATTGGCTTACTTGGACATTCACAAGTGGTGTAATGTTAACCAGGCGGGAGTGGAGAATCAGATAAACTCCAGACTCGCAGTGAATGAATGGAACATTCTGTAGTGGAGATTGCAATGATTTCTGAAATCTGGATTGTGGGGACACGAAAATGAAGAGCTGACCAGTGTTGAGTGGATAGCCTGTAAAAAGCCTCGGCTTCGAATGTGAACAGACCACTGAAAACCAGCATTGCATTACTTCGACTTTCAGCAGTGGTGTAACGAAAGCCTGCGTGGAGTGCAGATTCAGATGAATTCCAGATTCCCAGTGATTGAATGGAACATCCTGTAGTGGAGATTACAATGATTTCTGAAGGCTGGGTTGTGTGCACAGGAAAATGAGGAGCAAAACAGGTTGAGTGGATAGCCAATTGAACAGCACGACTGCGAACATGAACAGGCCTCTGAAAACCAGCATTGTTTTACTTGGACATTCACAAGTGGTGTAAGATAAATCTGCAGGTAGTGGAGATTCAGTTGAATTCCAGATTCGCAGTGAATGAATGGAACATTCTGTACTGGAGATTGCAATGATTTCTCAAGTCTGGATTGTTTGGACATGAAAATGAAGAGCTGACCACAGTTGTGTGGATACCCAGTAAAAAGCAGGGCTTAGAGTGTGAACAGACCGCTGAAAACCAGCATTGTGTTACTTGGACATTCATAAGTGGTGTAATGAAAGCCTACCTGGAGTGCAGATTCAGATGAATTCCAGATTGGCAGTGAATGAATGGAACATTCTGTACTGGCGATTCCAATGATTTCTGAAGTCTGATATTGTGGAAAAGAAAATGAAAGGCTGACCAGGTTTGAGTGGATAGACAATTGAACAGCACACTGCGAGTGTGAAAAGGCGGCTGAAAACCAGCATTGGATTACTTGGTCATTCACCAGTGCTGTAATGAAAACCTGCCTGGAGCGGAGAGTCAGATGAATTGCAGAATCGCAGTGAATGAATGGAACAGTCTGTAGTGGAGATCCCAATGATTTCTGAAGGCTGGTTTGTGTGGAGAGGAAAATGAAGAGCTGACCAATATTGAGTGGATAGCCCATTGAACAGCACTTCTGCGAGTTGAACATGCCTCTGAAAACCAGTATTGAGTTTCTTGGACATTCACCAGTGGCGTAACGAAAACCTGCCGGGAGTGGAGGTTCAGATGAATTCCAGATTCGCAGTGAATGAATGGAACATTCTCTAGTGGTGATTCCAATGATTTCTGAAGGCTGGGTTTTGTGGACACGAAAATGTAGAGCTGAACAGGGTGGAGTGGATAGCCAAATGAACAGCACGTCTCTTAGTATGAACAGGCCACTGAAAACCAGCATTGGCTTACTTGGACATTCACAAGTGGTGTAACGATAACCCGCCGGGAGTTGAGAGTCAGATGAATTTAAGATTCGCAGTGAATGAACGGAACATTCTGTGGAGGAGATACCAATTATTTCTGAAGGTTGGGTTATGAGGACAGGAAAATGTAGAGCTGAATAGGGTTGGGTGGATAGCAAATTGAACAGCACGGCTGAGTCTGTTAGCAGGCGGCTTAAAACCAGCATTGTCTTCCTTGGACATTTACCGGTGGTGTCACGAAAACCTTCCAGGAGTGGAGACTCTGATGAATTCCAGATTCGCGTGATTGAATGGAACATTCTGTAGTGGTGATTGCCAACATTTAGAAATCTGGATAGTCTGGACAGGATATTGAAGAGCTGACCGATATTGAGTGGATAGCCAATGAACAGCACGGTTTCGAGTGTGAGCAGACCACTAAGAAGCAGCATTGCATTACTTGGACATTCATCAGTGGTGTAACGAAAGCCTTCCTGGAATGCAGATTCAGATTATTTCCAGATTCACAGTGAATGAATGGAAATTTCTGTAGTAGAGATTCCAATGATTTCTGAACGCTGGGTTGTGTGGACAGGAAAATGAAGAGCTGACTGGGTTTGACTGGACTGCCAATTGAACAGCAAGGCTGTGAGTGTGAACAGCCGCTGAAAACCAGCATTGGATTACCTGGTCATTCACCAGTGTTGTTAGGAAAATCTGCCTGGTGTGGAGAGTCAGAGGAATTCCAGATTCGCAGGGAACGAATGGAACATTCTGAAGTGGAGATAAGAATGATTTCTGAAGGCTCGGTGTGTGGAAGGAAAATCAAGAGCTAACCAGCGTTCACTGGATAGCCAATTGAACAGCACGGCTGCGAGTGTTAACACGCAGCTGAAACCAGCCTTGGGTTGCTTGGACATTCACCAGTGGTGAAACGAAAACCTGCTGGGAGTGGAGAACAAGATGAATTCAAGATTCGCGTGAATGAATGAAACATTCTGTAGTGTAGATTGCAATGGTTTCTGAGGTTTGTATTGTCTGAACTGGAAAAAGAAGAACTCACCAGTGTTGAGTCGCTAGACCGTGAACAGCACGGGTTCGAGTGTGAATAGACCGCTGAAAACCATCATTGCGTTACTTGAACATTCAGCAGTGGTGCAATGAAAACCTGCCGGGAGTGGAGATTCAGATGAATTCCAGATTCGCAGTGAATGCATGGAACATTCTCTAGTGGTGATTCCAATGATTTCTGAAGGCTGGGTTTTGTGGACACGAAAATGTAGAGCTGAACAGGGTGGAATGGATAGCCAAATGAACAGCACGTCTCGTAGTAAGAACAGGCCACTGAAAACCAGCTTTGGCTTAATTGGACATTCACAAGTGGTGTAACGAAAACCTGACGGGAGTTGAGAATTAGATGAATTTCAGATTTGCAGTCAATGAATGGAACATTCTGTGGAGGAGATACCAATTGTTTCTGAAGTTTGGGTTATGTGGACAGGAAAATGGAGCTGAAGAGGGTTGAGTGGATAGCAAATTGAACAGCACGGCTGAGAGTATGAGCAGGCCACTTAAAACCAGCATTGGCTTACTTGGATATTTACCAGTGGTGTCACGAAAACCTGCCGGGAGTGGAGATTCAGATGAATTCCAGATTCGCTGTGAATGAATGGAACATTCTGTAGTGGAGATAACAATGATTTCTCCAGTCTCTGTGGTGTGGACAGGAAAATGTAGAGCTGGCCAGGGTTGAGTGGATAGCCAATTGAACAGCACCACTGCGCTTGTGAAGAAAACACTTAAAACATTGGGTTACTTGGACATTCAACAGTGGTGTAACGAAAACCTGCCGGGAGTGGAGGTTCAGAGGAATTCCAGATTCGCAGTGAATGAATGGAACATTCTCTAGTGGAGATTCCAATGATTTCTGAAAGCTGGGTCGTGTGGAAGGAAAATCAAGAACTAATCAGGATTTAGTGGAAAGCCAATTGTATAGCATGGCTGCGAGTGTGAACATGCAGCTGAAAACCAGCATTGGGTTACTTGGACATTCATCAGTGGTGTAAGGAAAACCTGCATGGAGTGGAGAGTCAGTTGAATTCCACATTCGCAGTGAATGAATGGAACATTCTGTAGAGGAGATTCCAATGATTTCTGAAGCCTGTGTTGTGTGGACAGGAAAATGAAGAGCTGACCAGGCTTGAATCGATAGCCAAGTAAACAGCAGGGCTGCGAATATGAACAGGCCGCTGAAAACCAGCATTGGGTTACTTGGACATTCAACAGTGGTGTAATGAAAACCTGCGTGGAGTTGAGAGTCAATGAATTCCAGATTCGCAGTGAATGAATGGAACATTCTGTAGTGGAGATAACAAAGATTTCTGAAGGCTGGTAGTGTGGTGGGACAATGAAGAGCTGAACAGGGTGGAGTGAATTGTCAATTAAACAGCACGGCTGCGAGTATGAACAGGCCTCTGAAAACCAGCATTGGCTTACTTGGACATTCACAAGTGGTGTAATGTTAACCAGGGGGGAGTGGAGAATCAGATAAACTCCAGACTCGCAGTGAATGAATGGAACATTCTGTAGTGGAGATTGCAATGATTTCTGAAATCTGGATTGTGGGGACACGAAAATGAAGAGCTGACCAGTGTTGAGTGGATAGCCTGTAAAAAGCCTCGGCTTCGAATGTGAACAGACCACTGAAAACCAGCATTGCATTACTTCGACTTTCAGCAGTGGTGTAACGAAAGCCTGCGTGGAGTGCAGATTCAGATGAATTCCAGATTCCCAGTGAATGAATGGAACATCCTGTAGTGGAGATTACAATGATTTCTGAAGGCTGGGTTGTGTGCACAGGAAAATGAGGAGCAAAACAGGTTGAGTGGATAGCCAATTGAACAGCACGACTGCGAACATGAACAGGCCTCTGAAAACCAGCATTGTTTTACTTGGACATTCACAAGTGGTGTAAGATAAATCTGCAGGTAGTGGAGATTCAGTTGAATTCCAGATTCGCAGTGAATGAATGGAACATTCTGTACTGGAGATTGCAATGATTTCTCAAGTCTGGATTGTTTGGACATGAAAATGAAGAGCTGACCACAGTTGTGTGGATACCCAGTAAAAAGCAGGGCTTAGAGTGTGAACAGACCGCTGAAAACCAGCATTGTGTTACTTGGACATTCATAAGTGGTGTAATGAAAGCCTACCTGGAGTGCAGATTCAGATGAATTCCAGATTGGCAGTGAATGAATGGAAGATTCTGTACTGGCGATTCCAATGATTTCTGAAGTCTGATATTGTGGAAAAGAAAATGAAAGGCTGACCAGGTTTGAGTGGATAGACAATTGAACAGCACACTGCGAGTGTGAAAAGGCGGCTGAAAACCAGCATTGGATTACTTGGTCATTCACCAGTGCTGTAATGAAAACCTGCCTGGAGCGGAGAGTCAGATGAATTGCAGAATCGCAGTGAATGAATGGAACAGTCTGTAGTGGAGATCCCAATGATTTCTGAAGGCTGGTTTGTGTGGAGAGGAAAATGAAGAGCTGACCAATATTGAGTGGATAGCCCATTGAACAGCACTTCTGCGAGTTGAACATGCCTCTGAAAACCAGTATTGAGTTTCTTGGACATTCACCAGTGGCGTAACGAAAACCTGCCGGGAGTGGAGGTTCAGATGAATTCCAGATTCGCAGTGAATGAATGGAACATTCTCTAGTGGTGATTCCAATGATTTCTGAAGGCTGGGTTTTGTGGACACGAAAATGTAGAGCTGAACAGGGTGGAGTGGATAGCCAAATGAACAGCACGTCTCTTAGTATGAACAGGCCACTGAAAACCAGCATTGGCTTACTTGGACATTCACAAGTGGTGTAACGATAACCCGCCGGGAGTTGAGAGTCAGATGAATTTAAGATTCGCAGTGAATGAACGGAACATTCTGTGGAGGAGATACCAATTATTTCTGAAGGTTGGGTTATGAGGACAGGAAAATGTAGAGCTGAATAGGGATGGGTGGATAGCAAATTGAACAGCACGGCTGAGTCTGTTAGCAGGCGGCTTAAAACCAGCATTGTCTTCCTTGGACATTTACCAGTGGTGTCACGAAAACCTTCCAGGAGTGGAGACTCTGATGAATTCCAGATTCGCGTGATTGAATGGAACATTCTGTAGTGGTGATTGCCAACATTTAGAAATCTGGATAGTCTGGACAGGATATTGAAGAGCTGACCGATATTGAGTGGATAGCCAATGAACAGCACGGTTTCGAGTGTGAACAGACCACTAAGAAGCAGCATTGCATTACTTGGACATTCATCAGTGGTGTAACGAAAGCCTTCCTGGAATGCAGATTCAGATTATTTCCAGATTCACAGTGAATGAATGGAAATTTCTGTAGTAGAGATTCCAATGATTTCTGAACGCTGGGTTGTGTGGACAGGAAAATGAAGAGCTGACTGGGTTTGACTGGACTGCCAATTGAACAGCAAGGCTGTGAGTGTGAACAGCCGCTGAAAACCAGCATTGGATTACCTGGTCATTCACCAGTGTTGTTAGGAAAATCTGCCTGGTGTGGAGAGTCAGAGGAATTCCAGATTCGCAGGGAACGAATGGAACATTCTGAAGTGGAGATAAGAATGATTTCTGAAGGCTCGGTGTGTGGAAGGAAAATCAAGAGCTAACCAGCGTTCACTGGATAGCCAATTGAACAGCACGGCTGCGAGTGTTAACACGCAGCTGAAACCAGCCTTGGGTTGCTTGGACATTCACCAGTGGTGAAACGAAAACCTGCTGGGAGTGGAGAACAAGATGAATTCAAGATTCGCGTGAATGAATGAAACATTCTGTAGTGTAGATTGCAATGGTTTCTGAGGTTTGTATTGTCTGAACTGGAAAAAGAAGAACTCACCAGTGTTGAGTCGCTAGACCGTGAACAGCACGGGTTCGAGTGTGAATAGACCGCTGAAAACCATCATTGCGTTACTTGAACATTCAGCAGTGGTGCAATGAAAACCTGCCGGGAGTGGAGATTCAGATGAATTCCAGATTCGCAGTGAATGCATGGAACATTCTCTAGTGGTGATTCCAATGATTTCTGAAGGCTGGGTTTTGTGGACACGAAAATGTAGAGCTGAACAGGGTGGAATGGATAGCCAAATGAACAGCACGTCTCGTAGTAAGAACAGGCCACTGAAAACCAGCTTTGGCTTAATTGGACATTCACAAGTGGTGTAACGAAAACCTGACGGGAGTTGAGAATTAGATGAATTTCAGATTTGCAGTCAATGAATGGAACATTCTGTGGAGGAGATACCAATTGTTTCTGAAGTTTGGGTTATGTGGACAGGAAAATGGAGCTGAAGAGGGTTGAGTGGATAGCAAATTGAACAGCACGGCTGAGAGTATGAGCAGGCCACTTAAAACCAGCATTGGCTTACTTGGATATTTACCAGTGGTGTCACGAAAACCTGCCGGGAGTGGAGATTCAGATGAATTCCAGATTCGCTGTGAATGAATGGAACATTCTGTAGTGGAGATAACAATGATTTCTCCAGTCTCTGTGGTGTGGACAGGAAAATGTAGAGCTGGCCAGGGTTGAGTGGATAGCCAATTGAACAGCACCACTGCGCTTGTGAAGAAAACACTTAAAACATTGGGTTACTTGGACATTCAACAGTGGTGTAACGAAAACCTGCCGGGAGTGGAGGTTCAGAGGAATTCCAGATTCGCAGTGAATGAATGGAACATTCTCTAGTGGAGATTCCAATGATTTCTGAAAGCTGGGTCGTGTGGAAGGAAAATCAAGAACTAATCAGGATTTAGTGGAAAGCCAATTGTATAGCATGGCTGCGAGTGTGAACATGCAGCTGAAAACCAGCATTGGGTTACTTGGACATTCATCAGTGGTGTAAGGAAAACCTGCATGGAGTGGAGAGTCAGTTGAATTCCACATTCGCAGTGAATGAATGGAACATTCTGTAGAGGAGATTCCAATGATTTCTGAAGCCTGTGTTGTGTGGACAGGAAAATGAAGAGCTGACCAGGCTTGAATCGATAGCCAAGTAAACAGCAGGGCTGCGAATATGAACAGGCCGCTGAAAACCAGCATTGGGTTACTTGGACATTCAACAGTGGTGTAATGAAAACCTGCGTGGAGTTGAGAGTCAGATGAATTCCAGATTCGCAGTGAATGAATGGAACATTCTGTAGTGGAGATAACAAAGATTTCTGAAGGCTGGTAGTGTGGTGGGACAATGAAGAGCTGAACAGGGTGGAGTGAATTGTCAATTAAACAGCACGGCTGCGAGTATGAACAGGCCTCTGAAAACCAGCATTGGCTTACTTGGACATTCACAAGTGGTGTAATGTTAACCAGGCGGGAGTGGAGAATCAGATAAACTCCAGACTCGCAGTGAATGAATGGAACATTCTGTAGTGGAGATTGCAATGATTTCTGAAATCTGGATTGTGGGGACACGAAAATGAAGAGCTGACCAGTGTTGAGTGGATAGCCTGTAAAAAGCCTCGGCTTCGAATGTGAACAGACCACTGAAAACCAGTATTGCATTACTTCGACTTTCAGCAGTGGTGTAACGAAAGCCTGCGTGGAGTGCAGATTCAGATGAATTCCAGATTCCCAGTGAATGAATGGAACATCCTGTAGTGGAGATTACAATGATTTCTGAAGGCTGGGTTGTGTGCACAGGAAAATGAGGAGCAAAACAGGTTGAGTGGATAGCCAATTGAACAGCACGACTGCGAACATGAACAGGCCTCTGAAAACCAGCATTGTTTTACTTGGACATTCACAAGTGGTGTAAGATAAATCTGCAGGTAGTGGAGATTCAGTTGAATTCCAGATTCGCAGTGAATGAATGGAACATTCTGTACTGGAGATTGCAATGATTTCTCAAGTCTGGATTGTTTGGACATGAAAATGAAGAGCTGACCACAGTTGTGTGGATACCCAGTAAAAAGCAGGGCTTAGAGTGTGAACAGACCGCTGAAAACCAGCATTGTGTTACTTGGACATTCATAAGTGGTGTAATGAAAGCCTACCTGGAGTGCAGATTCAGATGAATTCCAGATTGGCAGTGAATGAATGGAAGATTCTGTACTGGCGATTCCAATGATTTCTGAAGTCTGATATTGTGGAAAAGAAAATGAAAGGCTGACCAGGTTTGAGTGGATAGACAATTGAACAGCACACTGCGAGTGTGAAAAGGAGGCTGAAAACCAGCATTGGATTACTTGGTCATTCACCAGTGCTGTAATGAAAACCTGCCTGGAGCGGAGAGTCAGATGAATTGCAGAATCGCAGTGAATGAATGGAACAGTCTGTAGTGGAGATCCCAATGATTTCTGAAGGCTGGTTTGTGTGGAGAGGAAAATGAAGAGCTGACCAATATTGAGTGGATAGCCCATTGAACAGCACTTCTGCGAGTTGAACATGCCTCTGAAAACCAGTATTGAGTTTCTTGGACATTCACCAGTGGCGTAACGAAAACCTGCCGGGAGTGGAGGTTCAGATGAATTCCAGATTCGCAGTGAATGAATGGAACATTCTCTAGTGGTGATTCCAATGATTTCTGAAGGCTGGGTTTTGTGGACACGAAAATGTAGAGCTGAACAGGGTGGAGTGGATAGCCAAATGAACAGCACGTCTCTTAGTATGAACAGGCCACTGAAAACCAGCATTGGCTTACTTGGACATTCACAAGTGGTGTAACGATAACCCGCCGGGAGTTGAGAGTCAGATGAATTTAAGATTCGCAGTGAATGAACGGAACATTCTGTGGAGGAGATACCAATTATTTCTGAAGGTTGGGTTATGAGGACAGGAAAATGTAGAGCTGAATAGGGTTGGGTGGATAGCAAATTGAACAGCACGGCTGAGTCTGTTAGCAGGCGGCTTAAAACCAGCATTGTCTTCCTTGGACATTTACCAGTGGTGTCACGAAAACCTTCCAGGAGTGGAGACTCTGATGAATTCCAGATTCGCGTGATTGAATGGAACATTCTGTAGTGGTGATTGCCAACATTTAGAAATCTGGATAGTCTGGACAGGATATTGAAGAGCTGACCGATATTGAGTGGATAGCCAATGAACAGCACGGTTTCGAGTGTGAACAGACCACTAAGAAGCAGCATTGCATTACTTGGACATTCATCAGTGGTGTAACGAAAGCCTTCCTGGAATGCAGATTCAGATTATTTCCAGATTCACAGTGAATGAATGGAAATTTCTGTAGTAGAGATTCCAATGATTTCTGAACGCTGGGTTGTGTGGACAGGAAAATGAAGAGCTGACTGGGTTTGACTGGACTGCCAATTGAACAGCAAGGCTGTGAGTGTGAACAGCCGCTGAAAACCAGCATTGGATTACCTGGTCATTCACCAGTGTTGTTAGGAAAATCTGCCTGGTGTGGAGAGTCAGAGGAATTCCAGATTCGCAGGGAACGAATGGAACATTCTGAAGTGGAGATAAGAATGATTTCTGAAGGCTCGGTGTGTGGAAGGAAAATCAAGAGCTAACCAGCGTTCACTGGATAGCCAATTGAACAGCACGGCTGCGAGTGTTAACACGCAGCTGAAACCAGCCTTGGGTTGCTTGGACATTCACCAGTGGTGAAACGAAAACCTGCTGGGAGTGGAGAACAAGATGAATTCAAGATTCGCGTGAATGAATGAAACATTCTGTAGTGTAGATTGCAATGGTTTCTGAGGTTTGTATTGTCTGAACTGGAAAAAGAAGAACTCACCAGTGTTGAGTCGCTAGACCGTGAACAGCACGGGTTCGAGTGTGAATAGACCGCTGAAAACCATCATTGCGTTACTTGAACATTCAGCAGTGGTGCAATGAAAACCTGCCGGGAGTGGAGATTCAGATGAATTCCAGATTCGCAGTGAATGCATGGAACATTCTCTAGTGGTGATTCCAATGATTTCTGAAGGCTGGGTTTTGTGGACACGAAAATGTAGTGCTGAACAGGGTGGAATGGATAGCCAAATGAACAGCACGTCTCGTAGTAAGAACAGGCCACTGAAAACCAGCTTTGGCTTAATTGGACATTCACAAGTGGTGTAACGAAAACCTGACGGGAGTTGAGAATTAGATGAATTTCAGATTTGCAGTCAATGAATGGAACATTCTGTGGAGGAGATACCAATTGTTTCTGAAGTTTGGGTTATGTGGACAGGAAAATGGAGCTGAAGAGGGTTGAGTGGATAGCAAATTGAACAGCACGGCTGAGAGTATGAGCAGGCCACTTAAAACCAGCATTGGCTTACTTGGATATTTACCAGTGGTGTCACGAAAACCTGCCGGGAGTGGAGATTCAGATGAATTCCAGATTCGCTGTGAATGAATGGAACATTCTGTAGTGGAGATAACAATGATTTCTCCAGTCTCTGTGGTGTGGACAGGAAAATGTAGAGCTGGCCAGGGTTGAGTGGATAGCCAATTGAACAGCACCACTGCGCTTGTGAAGGAAACACTTAAAACATTGGGTTACTTGGACATTCAACAGTGGTGTAACGAAAACCTGCCGGGAGTGGAGGTTCAGAGGAATTCCAGATTCGCAGTGAATGAATGGAACATTCTCTAGTGGAGATTCCAATGATTTCTGAAGGCTGGGTCGTGTGGAAGGAAAATCAAGAACTAATCAGGATTTAGTGGAAAGCCAATTGTATAGCATGGCTGCGAGTGTGAACATGCAGCTGAAAACCAGCATTGGGTTACTTGGACATTCATCAGTGGTGTAAGGAAAACCTGCATGGAGTGGAGAGTCAGTTGAATTCCACATTCGCAGTGAATGAATGGAACATTCTGTAGAGGAGATTCCAATGATTTCTGAAGCCTGTGTTGTGTGGACAGGAAAATGAAGAGCTGACCAGGCTTGAATCGATAGCCAAGTAAACAGCAGGGCTGCGAATATGAACAGGCCGCTGAAAACCAGCATTGGGTTACTTGGACATTCAACAGTGGTGTAATGAAAACCTGCGTGGAGTTGAGAGTCAGATGAATTCCAGATTCGCAGTGAATGAATGGAACATTCTGTAGTGGAGATAACAAAGATTTCTGAAGGCTGGTAGTGTGGTGGGACAATGAAGAGCTGAACAGGGTGGAGTGAATTGTCAATTAAACAGCACGGCTGCGAGTATGAACAGGCCTCTGAAAACCAGCATTGGCTTACTTGGACATTCACAAGTGGTGTAATGTTAACCAGGGGGGAGTGGAGAATCAGATAAACTCCAGACTCGCAGTGAATGAATGGAACATTCTGTAGTGGAGATTGCAATGATTTCTGAAATCTGGATTGTGGGGACACGAAAATGAAGAGCTGACCAGTGTTGAGTGGATAGCCTGTAAAAAGCCTCGGCTTCGAATGTGAACAGACCACTGAAAACCAGTATTGCATTACTTCGACTTTCAGCAGTGGTGTAACGAAAGCCTGCGTGGAGTGCAGATTCAGATGAATTCCAGATTCCCAGTGAATGAATGGAACATCCTGTAGTGGAGATTACAATGATTTCTGAAGGCTGGGTTGTGTGCACAGGAAAATGAGGAGCAAAACAGGTTGAGTGGATAGCCAATTGAACAGCACGACTGCGAACATGAACAGGCCTCTGAAAACCAGCATTGTTTTACTTGGACATTCACAAGTGGTGTAAGATAAATCTGCAGGTAGTGGAGATTCAGTTGAATTCCAGATTCGCAGTGAATGAATGGAACATTCTGTACTGGAGATTGCAATGATTTCTCAAGTCTGGATTGTTTGGACATGAAAATGAAGAGCTGACCACAGTTGTGTGGATACCCAGTAAAAAGCAGGGCTTAGAGTGTGAACAGACCGCTGAAAACCAGCATTGTGTTACTTGGACATTCATAAGTGGTGTAATGAAAGCCTACCTGGAGTGCAGATTCAGATGAATTCCAGATTGGCAGTGAATGAATGGAAGATTCTGTACTGGCGATTCCAATGATTTCTGAAGTCTGATATTGTGGAAAAGAAAATGAAAGGCTGACCAGGTTTGAGTGGATAGACAATTGAACAGCACACTGCGAGTGTGAAAAGGCGGCTGAAAACCAGCATTGGATTACTTGGTCATTCACCAGTGCTGTAATGAAAACCTGCCTGGAGCGGAGAGTCAGATGAATTGCAGAATCGCAGTGAATGAATGGAACAGTCTGTAGTGGAGATCCCAATGATTTCTGAAGGCTGGTTTGTGTGGAGAGGAAAATGAAGAGCTGACCAATATTGAGTGGATAGCCCATTGAACAGCACTTCTGCGAGTTGAACATGCCTCTGAAAACCAGTATTGAGTTACTTGGACATTCACCAGTGGTGTAACGAAAACCTGCCGGGAGTGGAGGTTCAGATGAATTCCAGATTCGCAGTGAATGAATGGAACATTCTCTAGTGGTGATTCCAATGATTTCTGAAGGCTGGGTTTTGTGGACACGAAAATGTAGAGCTGAACAGGGTGGAGTGGATAGCCAAATGAACAGCACGTCTCTTAGTATGAACAGGCCCCTGAAAACCAGCATTGGCTTACTTGGACATTCACAAGTGGTGTAACGATAACCCGCCGGGAGTTGAGAGTCAGATGAATTTAAGATTCGCAGTGAATGAACGGAACATTCTGTGGAGGAGATACCAATTATTTCTGAAGGTTGGGTTATGAGGACAGGAAAATGTAGAGCTGAATAGGGTTGGGTGGATAGCAAATTGAACAGCACGGCTGAGAGTATAAGCAGGCGGCTTAAAACCAGCATTGGCTTCCTTGGACATATACCAGTGGTGTCACGAAAACCTGCCGGGAGTGGAGACTCTGATGAATTCCAGATTCGCGTGATTGAATGGAACATTCTGTAGTGGAGATTGCCAAGATTTAGAAATCTGGATAGTCTGGACAGGATATTGAAGAGCTGACCAATGTTGAGTGGATAGCCAGTGAACAGCACGGTTTCGAGTGTGAACAGACCACTAAGAAGCAGCATTGCATTACTTGGACATTCATCAGTGGTGTAACGAAAGCCTTCCTGGAATGCAGATTCAGATTATTTCCAGATTCACAGTGAATGAATGGAAATTTCTGTAGTAGAGATTCCAATGATTTCTGAACGCTGGGTTGTGTGGACAGGAAAATGAAGAGCTGACTAGGTTTGACTGGATTGCCAATTGAACAGCAAGGCTGTGAGTGTGAACAGCCGCTGAAAACCAGCATTGGATTACCTGGTCATTCACCAGTGTTGTTAGGAAAATCTGCCTGGTGTGGAGAGTCAGAGGAATTCCAGATTCGCAGGGAACGAATGGAACATTCTGAAGTGGAGATAAGAATGATTTCTGAAGGCTCGGTGTGTGGAAGGAAAATCAAGAGCTAACCAGCGTTCACTGGATAGCCAATTGAACAGCACGGCTGCGAGTGTTAACACGCAGCTGAAACCAGCCTTGGGTTGCTTGGACATTCACCAGTGGTGAAACGAAAACCTGCTGGGAGTGGAGAACAAGATGAATTCAAGATTCGCGTGAATGAATGAAACATTCTGTAGTGTAGATTGCAATGGTTTCTGAGGTTTGTATTGTCTGAACTGGAAAAAGAAGAACTCACCAGTGTTGAGTCGCTAGACCGTGAACAGCACGGGTTCGAGTGTGAATAGACCGCTGAAAACCATCATTGCGTTACTTGAACATTCAGCAGTGGTGCAATGAAAACCTGCCGGGAGTGGAGATTCAGATGAATTCCAGATTCGCAGTGAATGCATGGAACATTCTCTCGTGGTGATTCCAATGATTTCTGAAGGCTGGGTTTTGTGGACACGAAAATGTAGAGCTGAACAGGGTGGAATGGATAGCCAAATGAACAGCACGTCTCGTAGTAAGAACAGGCCACTGAAAACCAGCTTTGGCTTAATTGGACATTCACAAGTGGTGTAACGAAAACCTGACGGGAGTTGAGAATTAGATGAATTTCAGATTTGCAGTCAATGAATGGAACATTCTGTGGAGGAGATACCAATTGTTTCTGAAGTTTGGGTTATGTGGACAGGAAAATGGAGCTGAAGAGGGTTGAGTGGATAGCAAATTGAACAGCACGGCTGAGAGTATGAGCAGGCCACTTAAAACCAGCATTGGCTTACTTGGATATTTACCAGTGGTGTCACGAAAACCTGCCGGGAGTGGAGATTCAGATGAATTCCAGATTCGCTGTGAATGAATGGAACATTCTGTAGTGGAGATAACAATGATTTCTCCAGTCTCTGTGGTGTGGACAGGAAAATGTAGAGCTGGCCAGGGTTGAGTGGATAGCCAATTGAACAGCACCACTGCGCTTGTGAAGGAAACACTTAAAACATTGGGTTACTTGGACATTCAACAGTGGTGTAACGAAAACCTGCCGGGAGTGGAGGTTCAGAGGAATTCCAGATTCGCAGTGAATGAATGGAACATTCTCTAGTGGAGATTCCAATGATTTCTGAAGGCTGGGTCGTGTGGAAGTAAAATCAAGAACTAATCAGGATTTAGTGGAAAGCCAATTGTATAGCATGGCTGCGAGTGTGAACATGCAGCTGAAAACCAGCATTGGGTTACTTGGACATTCATCAGTGGTGTAAGGAAAACCTGCATTGGGTGGAGAGTCAGTTGAATTCCACATTCGCAGTGAATGAATGGAACATTCTGTAGAGGAGATTCCAATGATTTCTGAAGCCTGTGTTGTGTGGACAGGAAAATGAAGAGCTGACCAGGCTTGAATCGATAGCCAAGTAAACAGCAGGGCTGCGAATATGAACAGGCCGCTGAAAACCAGCATTGGGTTACTTGGACATTCAACAGTGGTGTAATGAAAACCTGCGTGGAGTTGAGAGTCAGATGAATTCCAGATTCGCAGTGAATGAATGGAACATTCTGTAGTGGAGATAACAAAGATTTCTGAAGGCTGGTAGTGTGGTGGGACAATGAAGAGCTGAACAGGGTGGAGTGAATTGTCAATTAAACAGCACGGCTGCGAGTATGAACAGGCCTCTGAAAACCAGCATTGGCTTACTTGGACATTCACAAGTGGTGTAATGTTAACCAGGCGGGAGTGGAGAATCAGATAAACTCCAGACTCGCAGTGAATGAATGGAACATTCTGTAGTGGAGATTGCAATGATTTCTGAAATCTGGATTGTGGGGACACGAAAATGAAGAGCTGACCAGTGTTGAGTGGATAGCCTGTAAAAAGCCTCGGCTTCGAATGTGAACAGACCACTGAAAACCAGTATTGCATTACTTCGACTTTCAGCAGTGGTGTAACGAAAGCCTGCGTGGAGTGCAGATTCAGATGAATTCCAGATTCCCAGTGAATGAATGGAACATCCTGTAGTGGAGATTACAATGATTTCTGAAGGCTGGGTTGTGTGCACAGGAAAATGAGGAGCAAAACAGGTTGAGTGGATAGCCAATTGAACAGCACGACTGCGAATATGAACAGGCCTCTGAAAACCAGCATTGTTTTACTTGGACATTCACAAGTGGTGTAAGATAAATCTGCAGGTAGTGGAGATTCAGTTGAATTCCAGATTCGCAGTGAATGAATGGAACATTCTGTACTGGAGATTGCAATGGTTTCTCAAGTCTGGATTGTTTGGACATGAAAATGAAGAGCTGACCACAGTTGTGTGGATACCCAGTAAAAAGCAGGGCTTAGAGTGTGAACAGACCGCTGAAAACCAGCATTGTGTTACTTGGACATTCATAAGTGGTGTAATGAAAGCCTACCTGGAGTGCAGATTCAGATGAATTCCAGATTGGCAGTGAATGAATGGAACATTCTGTACTGGCGATTCCAATGATTTCTGAAGTCTGATATTGTGGAAAAGAAAATGAAAGGCTGACCAGGTTTGAGTGGATAGACAATTGAACAGCACACTGCGAGTGTGAAAAGGCGGCTGAAAACCAGCATTGGATTACTTGGTCATTCACCAGTGCTGTAATGAAAACCTGCCTGGAGTGGAGAGTCAGATGAATTGCAGAATCGCAGTGAATGAATGGAACAGTCTGTAGTGGAGATCCCAATGATTTCTGAAGGCTGGTTTGTGTGGAGAGGAAAATGAAGAGCTGACCAATATTGAGTGGATAGCCCATTGAACAGCACTTCTGCGAGTTGAACATGCCTCTGAAAACCAGTATTGAGTTACTTGGACATTCACCAGTGGCGTAACGAAAACCTGCCGGGAGTGGAGGTTCAGATGAATTCCAGATTCGCAGTGAATGAATGGAACATTCTCTAGTGGTGATTCCAATGATTTCTGACGGCTGGGTTTTGTGGACACGAAAATGTAGAGCTGAACAGGGTGGAGTGGATAGCCAAATGAACAGCACGTCTCTTAGTATGAACAGGCCACTGAAAACCAGCATTGGCTTACTTGGACATTCACAAGTGGTGTAACGATAACCCGCCGGGAGTTGAGAGTCAGATGAATTTAAGATTCGCAGTGAATGAACGGAACATTCTGTGGAGGAGATACCAATTATTTCTGAAGGTTGGGTTATGAGGACAGGAAAATGTAGAGCTGAATAGGGTTGGGTGGATAGCAAATTGAACAGCACGGCTGAGAGTATAAGCAGGCGGCTTAAAACCAGCATTGGCTTCCTTGGACATATACCAGTGGTGTCACGAAAACCTGCCGGGAGTGGAGACTCTGATGAATTCCAGATTCGCGTGATTGAATGGAACATTCTGTAGTGGAGATTGCCAAGATTTAGAAATCTGGATAGTCTGGACAGGATATTGAAGAGCTGACCAATGTTGAGTGGATAGCCAGTGAACAGCACGGTTTCGAGTGTGAACAGACCACTAAGAAGCAGCATTGCATTACTTGGACATTCATCAGTGGTGTAACGAAAGCCTTCCTGGAATGCAGATTCAGATTATTTCCAGATTCACAGTGAATGAATGGAAATTTCTGTAGTAGAGATTCCAATGATTTCTGAACGCTGGGTTGTGTGGACAGGAAAATGAAGAGCTGACTAGGTTTGACTGGATTGCCAATTGAACAGCAAGGCTGTGAGTGTGAACAGCCGCTGAAAACCAGCATTGGATTACCTGGTCATTCACCAGTGTTGTTAGGAAAATCTGCCTGGTGTGGAGAGTCAGAGGAATTCCAGATTCGCAGGGAACGAATGGAACATTCTGAAGTGGAGATAAGAATGATTTCTGAAGGCTCGGTGTGTGGAAGGAAAATCAAGAGCTAACCAGCGTTCACTGGATAGCCAATTGAACAGCACGGCTGCGAGTGTTAACACGCAGCTGAAACCAGCCTTGGGTTGCTTGGACATTCACCAGTGGTGAAACGAAAACCTGCTGGGAGTGGAGAACAAGATGAATTCAAGATTCGCGTGAATGAATGAAACATTCTGTAGTGTAGATTGCAATGGTTTCTGAGGTTTGTATTGTCTGAACTGGAAAAAGAAGAACTCACCAGTGTTGAGTCGCTAGACCGTGAACAGCACGGGTTCGAGTGTGAATAGACCGCTGAAAACCATCATTGCGTTACTTGAACATTCAGCAGTGGTGCAATGAAAACCTGCCGGGAGTGGAGATTCAGATGAATTCCAGATTCGCAGTGAATGCATGGAACATTCTCTAGTGGTGATTCCAATGATTTCTGAAGGCTGGGTTTTGTGGACACGAAAATGTAGAGCTGAACAGGGTGGAATGGATAGCCAAATGAACAGCACGTCTCGTAGTAAGAACAGGCCACTGAAAACCAGCTTTGGCTTAATTGGACATTCACAAGTGGTGTAACGAAAACCTGACGGGAGTTGAGAATTAGATGAATTTCAGATTTGCAGTCAATGAATGGAACATTCTGTGGAGGAGATACCAATTGTTTCTGAAGTTTGGGTTATGTGGACAGGAAAATGGAGCTGAAGAGGGTTGAGTGGATAGCAAATTGAACAGCACGGCTGAGAGTATGAGCAGGCCACTTAAAACCAGCATTGGCTTACTTGGATATTTACCAGTGGTGTCACGAAAACCTGCCGGGAGTGGAGATTCAGATGAATTCCAGATTCGCTGTGAATGAATGGAACATTCTGTAGTGGAGATAACAATGATTTCTCCAGTCTCTGTGGTGTGGACAGGAAAATGTAGAGCTGGCCAGGGTTGAGTGGATAGCCAATTGAACAGCACCACTGCGCTTGTGAAGAAAACACTTAAAACATTGGGTTACTTGGACATTCAACAGTGGTGTAACGAAAACCTGCCGGGAGTGGAGGTTCAGAGGAATTCCAGATTCGCAGTGAATGAATGGAACATTCTCTAGTGGAGATTCCAATGATTTCTGAAGGCTGGGTCGTGTGGAAGGAAAATCAAGAACTAATCAGGATTTAGTGGAAAGCCAATTGTATAGCATGGCTGCGAGTGTGAACATGCAGCTGAAAACCAGCATTGGGTTACTTGGACATTCATCAGTGGTGTAAGGAAAACCTGCATGGAGTGGAGAGTCAGTTGAATTCCACATTCGCAGTGAATGAATGGAACATTCTGTAGAGGAGATTCCAATGATTTCTGAAGCCTGTGTTGTGTGGACAGGAAAATGAAGAGCTGACCAGGCTTGAATCGATAGCCAAGTAAACAGCAGGGCTGCGAATATGAACAGGCCGCTGAAAACCAGCATTGGGTTACTTGGACATTCAACAGTGGTGTAATGAAAACCTGCGTGGAGTTGAGAGTCAGATGAATTCCAGATTCGCAGTGAATGAATGGAACATTCTGTAGTGGAGATAACAAAGATTTCTGAAGGCTGGTAGTGTGGTGGGACAATGAAGAGCTGAACAGGGTGGAGTGAATTGTCAATTAAACAGCACGGCTGCGAGTATGAACAGGCCTCTGAAAACCAGCATTGGCTTACTTGGACATTCACAAGTGGTGTAATGTTAACCAGGCGGGAGTGGAGAATCAGATAAACTCCAGACTCGCAGTGAATGAATGGAACATTCTGTACTGGAGATTGCAATGATTTCTCAAGTCTGGATTGTTTGGACATGAAAATGAAGAGCTGACCACAGTTGTGTGGATACCCAGTAAAAAGCAGGGCTTAGAGTGTGAACAGACCGCTGAAAACCAGCCTTGTGTTACTTGGACATTCATAAGTGGTGTAATGAAAGCCTACCTGGAGTGCAGATTCAGATGAATTCCAGATTCCCAGTGAATGAATGGAACATCCTGTAGTGGAGATTACAATGATTTCTGAAGGCTGGGTTGTGTGCACAGGAAAATGAGGAGCAAAACAGGTTGAGTGGATAGCCAATTGAACAGCACGACTGCGAATATGAACAGGCCTCTGAAAACCAGCATTGTTTTACTTGGACATTCACAAGTGGTGTAAGATAAATCTGCAGGTAGTGGAGATTCAGTTGAATTCCAGATTCGCAGTGAATGAATGGAACATTCTGTACTGGAGATTGCAATGATTTCTCAAGTCTGGATTGTTTGGACATGAAAATGAAGAGCTGACCACAGTTGTGTGGATACCCAGTAAAAAGCAGGGCTTAGAGTGTGAACAGACCGCTGAAAACCAGCATTGTGTTACTTGGACATTCATAAGTGGTGTAATGAAAGCCTACCTGGAGTGCAGATTCAGATGAATTCCAGATTGGCAGTGAATGAATGGAACATTCTGTACTGGCGATTCCAATGATTTCTGAAGTCTGATATTGTGGAAAAGAAAATGAAAGGCTGACCAGGTTTGAGTGGATAGACAATTGAACAGCACACTGCGAGTGTGAAAAGGCGGCTGAAAACCAGCATTGGATTACTTGGTCATTCACCAGTGCTGTAATGAAAACCTGCCTGGAGCGGAGAGTCAGATGAATTGCAGAATCGCAGTGAATGAATGGAACAGTCTGTAGTGGAGATCCCAATGATTTCTGAAGGCTGGTTTGTGTGGAGAGGAAAATGAAGAGCTGACCAATATTGAGTGGATAGCCCATTGAACAGCACTTCTGCGAGTTGAACATGCCTCTGAAAACCAGTATTGAGTTACTTGGACATTCACCAGTGGCGTAACGAAAACCTGCCGGGAGTGGAGGTTCAGATGAATTCCAGATTCGCAGTGAATGAATGGAACATTCTCTAGTGGTGATTCCAATGATTTCTGACGGCTGGGTTTTGTGGACACGAAAATGTAGAGCTGAACAGGGTGGAGTGGATAGCCAAATGAACAGCACGTCTCTTAGTATGAACAGGCCACTGAAAACCAGCATTGGCTTACTTGGACATTCACAAGTGGTGTAACGATAACCCGCCGGGAGTTGAGAGTCAGATGAATTTAAGATTCGCAGTGAATGAACGGAACATTCTGTGGAGGAGATACCAATTATTTCTGAAGGTTGGGTTATGAGGACAGGAAAATGTAGAGCTGAATAGGGTTGGGTGGATAGCAAATTGAACAGCACGGCTGAGAGTATAAGCAGGCGGCTTAAAACCAGCATTGGCTTCCTTGGACATATACCAGTGGTGTCACGAAAACCTGCCGGGAGTGGAGACTCTGATGAATTCCAGATTCGCGTGATTGAATGGAACATTCTGTAGTGGAGATTGCCAAGATTTAGAAATCTGGATAGTCTGGACAGGATATTGAAGAGCTGACCAATGTTGAGTGGATAGCCAGTGAACAGCACGGTTTCGAGTGTGAACAGACCACTAAGAAGCAGCATTGCATTACTTGGACATTCATCAGTGGTGTAACGAAAGCCTTCCTGGAATGCAGATTCAGATTATTTCCAGATTCACAGTGAATGAATGGAAATTTCTGTAGTAGAGATTCCAATGATTTCTGAACGCTGGGTTGTGTGGACAGGAAAATGAAGAGCTGACTAGGTTTGACTGGATTGCCAATTGAACAGCAAGGCTGTGAGTGTGAACAGCCGCTGAAAACCAGCATTGGATTACCTGGTCATTCACCAGTGTTGTTAGGAAAATCTGCCTGGTGTGGAGAGTCAGAGGAATTCCAGATTCGCAGGGAACGAATGGAACATTCTGAAGTGGAGATAAGAATGATTTCTGAAGGCTCGGTGTGTGGAAGGAAAATCAAGAGCTAACCAGCGTTCACTGGATAGCCAATTGAACAGCACGGCTGCGAGTGTTAACACGCAGCTGAAACCAGCCTTGGGTTGCTTGGACATTCACCAGTGGTGAAACGAAAACCTGCTGGGAGTGGAGAACAAGATGAATTCAAGATTCGCGTGAATGAATGAAACATTCTGTAGTGTAGATTGCAATGGTTTCTGAGGTTTGTATTGTCTGAACTGGAAAAAGAAGAACTCACCAGTGTTGAGTCGCTAGACCGTGAACAGCACGGGTTCGAGTGTGAATAGACCGCTGAAAACCATCATTGCGTTACTTGAACATTCAGCAGTGGTGCAATGAAAACCTGCCGGGAGTGGAGATTCAGATGAATTCCAGATTCGCAGTGAATGCATGGAACATTCTCTAGTGGTGATTCCAATGATTTCTGAAGGCTGGGTTTTGTGGACACGAAAATGTAGAGCTGAACAGGGTGGAATGGATAGCCAAATGAACAGCACGTCTCGTAGTAAGAACAGGCCACTGAAAACCAGCTTTGGCTTAATTGGACATTCACAAGTGGTGTAACGAAAACCTGACGGGAGTTGAGAATTAGATGAATTTCAGATTTGCAGTCAATGAATGGAACATTCTGTGGAGGAGATACCAATTGTTTCTGAAGTTTGGGTTATGTGGACAGGAAAATGGAGCTGAAGAGGGTTGAGTGGATAGCAAATTGAACAGCACGGCTGAGAGTATGAGCAGGCCACTTAAAACCAGCATTGGCTTACTTGGATATTTACCAGTGGTGTCACGAAAACCTGCCGGGAGTGGAGATTCAGATGAATTCCAGATTCGCTGTGAATGAATGGAACATTCTGTAGTGGAGATAACAATGATTTCTCCAGTCTCTGTGGTGTGGACAGGAAAATGTAGAGCTGGCCAGGGTTGAGTGGATAGCCAATTGAACAGCACCACTGCGCTTGTGAAGAAAACACTTAAAACATTGGGTTACTTGGACATTCAACAGTGGTGTAACGAAAACCTGCCGGGAGTGGAGGTTCAGAGGAATTCCAGATTCGCAGTGAATGAATGGAACATTCTCTAGTGGAGATTCCAATGATTTCTGAAGGCTGGGTCGTGTGGAAGGAAAATCAAGAACTAATCAGGATTTAGTGGAAAGCCAATTGTATAGCATGGCTGCGAGTGTGAACATGCAGCTGAAAACCAGCATTGGGTTACTTGGACATTCATCAGTGGTGTAAGGAAAACCTGCATGGAGTGGAGAGTCAGTTGAATTCCACATTCGCAGTGAATGAATGGAACATTCTGTAGAGGAGATTCCAATGATTTCTGAAGCCTGTGTTGTGTGGACAGGAAAATGAAGAGCTGACCAGGCTTGAATCGATAGCCAAGTAAACAGCAGGGCTGCGAATATGAACAGGCCGCTGAAAACCAGCATTGGGTTACTTGGACATTCAACAGTGGTGTAATGAAAACCTGCGTGGAGTTGAGAGTCAGATGAATTCCAGATTCGCAGTGAATGAATGGAACATTCTGTAGTGGAGATAACAAAGATTTCTGAAGGCTGGTAGTGTGGTGGGACAATGAAGAGCTGAACAGGGTGGAGTGAATTGTCAATTAAACAGCACGGCTGCGAGTATGAACAGGCCTCTGAAAACCAGCATTGGCTTACTTGGACATTCACAAGTGGTGTAATGTTAACCAGGCGGGAGTGGAGAATCAGATAAACTCCAGACTCGCAGTGAATGAATGGAACATTCTGTACTGGAGATTGCAATGATTTCTCAAGTCTGGATTGTTTGGACATGAAAATGAAGAGCTGACCACAGTTGTGTGGATACCCAGTAAAAAGCAGGGCTTAGAGTGTGAACAGACCGCTGAAAACCAGCCTTGTGTTACTTGGACATTCATAAGTGGTGTAATGAAAGCCTACCTGGAGTGCAGATTCAGATGAATTCCAGATTCCCAGTGAATGAATGGAACATCCTGTAGTGGAGATTACAATGATTTCTGAAGGCTGGGTTGTGTGCACAGGAAAATGAGGAGCAAAACAGGTTGAGTGGATAGCCAATTGAACAGCACGACTGCGAATATGAACAGGCCTCTGAAAACCAGCATTGTTTTACTTGGACATTCACAAGTGGTGTAAGATAAATCTGCAGGTAGTGGAGATTCAGTTGAATTCCAGATTCGCAGTGAATGAATGGAACATTCTGTACTGGAGATTGCAATGATTTCTCAAGTCTGGATTGTTTGGACATGAAAATGAAGAGCTGACCACAGTTGTGTGGATACCCAGTAAAAAGCAGGGCTTAGAGTGTGAACAGACCGCTGAAAACCAGCATTGTGTTACTTGGACATTCATAAGTGGTGTAATGAAAGCCTACCTGGAGTGCAGATTCAGATGAATTCCAGATTGGCAGTGAATGAATGGAACATTCTGTACTGGCGATTCCAATGATTTCTGAAGTCTGATATTGTGGAAAAGAAAATGAAAGGCTGACCAGGTTTGAGTGGATAGACAATTGAACAGCACACTGCGAGTGTGAAAAGGCGGCTGAAAACCAGCATTGGATTACTTGGTCATTCACCAGTGCTGTAATGAAAACCTGCCTGGAGTGGAGAGTCAGATGAATTGCAGAATCGCAGTGAATGAATGGAACAGTCTGTAGTGGAGATCCCAATGATTTCTGAAGGCTGGTTTGTGTGGAGAGGAAAATGAAGAGCTGACCAATATTGAGTGGATAGCCCATTGAACAGCACTTCTGCGAGTTGAACATGCCTCTGAAAACCAGTATTGAGTTACTTGGACATTCACCAGTGGCGTAACGAAAACCTGCCGGGAGTGGAGGTTCAGATGAATTCCAGATTCGCAGTGAATGAATGGAACATTCTCTAGTGGTGATTCCAATGATTTCTGACGGCTGGGTTTTGTGGACACGAAAATGTAGAGCTGAACAGGGTGGAGTGGATAGCCAAATGAACAGCACGTCTCTTAGTATGAACAGGCCACTGAAAACCAGCATTGGCTTACTTGGACATTCACAAGTGGTGTAACGATAACCCGCCGGGAGTTGAGAGTCAGATGAATTTAAGATTCGCAGTGAATGAACGGAACATTCTGTGGAGGAGATACCAATTATTTCTGAAGGTTGGGTTATGAGGACAGGAAAATGTAGAGCTGAATAGGGTTGGGTGGATAGCAAATTGAACAGCACGGCTGAGAGTATAAGCAGGCGGCTTAAAACCAGCATTGGCTTCCTTGGACATATACCAGTGGTGTCACGAAAACCTGCCGGGAGTGGAGACTCTGATGAATTCCAGATTCGCGTGATTGAATGGAACATTCTGTAGTGGAGATTGCCAAGATTTAGAAATCTGGATAGTCTGGACAGGATATTGAAGAGCTGACCAATGTTGAGTGGATAGCCAGTGAACAGCACGGTTTCGAGTGTGAACAGACCACTAAGAAGCAGCATTGCATTACTTGGACATTCATCAGTGGTGTAACGAAAGCCTTCCTGGAATGCAGATTCAGATTATTTCCAGATTCACAGTGAATGAATGGAAATTTCTGTAGTAGAGATTCCAATGATTTCTGAACGCTGGGTTGTGTGGACAGGAAAATGAAGAGCTGACTAGGTTTGACTGGATTGCCAATTGAACAGCAAGGCTGTGAGTGTGAACAGCCGCTGAAAACCAGCATTGGATTACCTGGTCATTCACCAGTGTTGTTAGGAAAATCTGCCTGGTGTGGAGAGTCAGAGGAATTCCAGATTCGCAGGGAACGAATGGAACATTCTGAAGTGGAGATAAGAATGATTTCTGAAGGCTCGGTGTGTGGAAGGAAAATCAAGAGCTAACCAGCGTTCACTGGATAGCCAATTGAACAGCACGGCTGCGAGTGTTAACACGCAGCTGAAACCAGCCTTGGGTTGCTTGGACATTCACCAGTGGTGAAACGAAAACCTGCTGGGAGTGGAGAACAAGATGAATTCAAGATTCGCGTGAATGAATGAAACATTCTGTAGTGTAGATTGCAATGGTTTCTGAGGTTTGTATTGTCTGAACTGGAAAAAGAAGAACTCACCAGTGTTGAGTCGCTAGACCGTGAACAGCACGGGTTCGAGTGTGAATAGACCGCTGAAAACCATCATTGCGTTACTTGAACATTCAGCAGTGGTGCAATGAAAACCTGCCGGGAGTGGAGATTCAGATGAATTCCAGATTCGCAGTGAATGAATGGAACATTCTCTAGTGGTGATTCCAATGATTTCTGAAGGCTGGGTTTTGTGGACACGAAAATGTAGAGCTGAACAGGGTGGAATGGATAGCCAAATGAACAGCACGTCTCGTAGTAAGAACAGGCCACTGAAAACCAGCTTTGGCTTAATTGGACATTCACAAGTGGTGTAACGAAAACCTGACGGGAGTTGAGAATTAGATGAATTTCAGATTTGCAGTCAATGAATGGAACATTCTGTGGAGGAGATACCAATTGTTTCTGAAGTTTGGGTTATGTGGACAGGAAAATGGAGCTGAAGAGGGTTGAGTGGATAGCAAATTGAACAGCACGGCTGAGAGTATGAGCAGGCCACTTAAAACCAGCATTGGCTTACTTGGATATTTACCAGTGGTGTCACGAAAACCTGCCGGGAGTGGAGATTCAGATGAATTCCAGATTCGCTGTGAATGAATGGAACATTCTGTAGTGGAGATAACAATGATTTCTCCAGTCTCTGTGGTGTGGACAGGAAAATGTAGAGCTGGCCAGGGTTGAGTGGATAGCCAATTGAACAGCACCACTGCGCTTGTGAAGAAAACACTTAAAACATTGGGTTACTTGGACATTCAACAGTGGTGTAACGAAAACCTGCCGGGAGTGGAGGTTCAGAGGAATTCCAGATTCGCAGTGAATGAATGGAACATTCTCTAGTGGAGATTCCAATGATTTCTGAAGGCTGGGTCGTGTGGAAGGAAAATCAAGAACTAATCAGGATTTAGTGGAAAGCCAATTGTATAGCATGGCTGCGAGTGTGAACATGCAGCTGAAAACCAGCATTGGGTTACTTGGACATTCATCAGTGGTGTAAGGAAAACCTGCATGGAGTGGAGAGTCAGTTGAATTCCACATTCGCAGTGAATGAATGGAACATTCTGTAGAGGAGATTCCAATGATTTCTGAAGCCTGTGTTGTGTGGACAGGAAAATGAAGAGCTGACCAGGCTTGAATCGATAGCCAAGTAAACAGCAGGGCTGCGAATATGAACAGGCCGCTGAAAACCAGCATTGGGTTACTTGGACATTCAACAGTGGTGTAATGAAAACCTGCGTGGAGTTGAGAGTCAGATGAATTCCAGATTCGCAGTGAATGAATGGAACATTCTGTAGTGGAGATAACAAAGATTTCTGAAGGCTGGTAGTGTGGTGGGACAATGAAGAGCTGAACAGGGTGGAGTGAATTGTCAATTAAACAGCACGGCTGCGAGTATGAACAGGCCTCTGAAAACCAGCATTGGCTTACTTGGACATTCACAAGTGGTGTAATGTTAACCAGGCGGGAGTGGAGAATCAGATAAACTCCAGACTCGCAGTGAATGAATGGAACATTCTGTAGTGGAGATTGCAATGATTTCTGAAATCTGGATTGTGGGGACACGAAAATGAAGAGCTGACCAGTGTTGAGTGGATAGCCTGTAAAAAGCCTCGGCTTCGAATGTGAACAGACCACTGAAAACCAGTATTGCATTACTTCGACTTTCAGCAGTGGTGTAACGAAAGCCTGCGTGGAGTGCAGATTCAGATGAATTCCAGATTCCCAGTGAATGAATGGAACATCCTGTAGTGGAGATTACAATGATTTCTGAAGGCTGGGTTGTGTGCACAGGAAAATGAGGAGCAAAACAGGTTGAGTGGATAGCCAATTGAACAGCACGACTGCGAACATGAACAGGCCTCTGAAAACCAGCATTGTTTTACTTGGACATTCACAAGTGGTGTAAGATAAATCTGCAGGTAGTGGAGATTCAGTTGAATTCCAGATTCGCAGTGAATGAATGGAACATTCTGTACTGGAGATTGCAATGATTTCTCAAGTCTGGATTGTTTGGACATGAAAATGAAGAGCTGACCACAGTTGTGTGGATACCCAGTAAAAAGCAGGGCTTAGAGTGTGAACAGACCGCTGAAAACCAGCATTGTGTTACTTGGACATTCATAAGTGGTGTAATGAAAGCCTACCTGGAGTGCAGATTCAGATGAATTCCAGATTGGCAGTGAATGAATGGAACATTCTGTACTGGCGATTCCAATGATTTCTGAAGTCTGATATTGTGGAAAAGAAAATGAAAGGCTGACCAGGTTTGAGTGGATAGACAATTGAACAGCACACTGCGAGTGTGAAAAGGCGGCTGAAAACCAGCATTGGATTACTTGGTCATTCACCAGTGCTGTAATGAAAACCTGCCTGGAGCGGAGAGTCAGATGAATTGCAGAATCGCAGTGAATGAATGGAACAGTCTGTAGTGGAGATCCCAATGATTTCTGAAGGCTGGTTTGTGTGGAGAGGAAAATGAAGAGCTGACCAATATTGAGTGGATAGCCCATTGAACAGCACTTCTGCGAGTTGAACATGCCTCTGAAAACCAGTATTGAGTTACTTGGACATTCACCAGTGGCGTAACGAAAACCTGCCGGGAGTGGAGGTTCAGATGAATTCCAGATTCGCAGTGAATGAATGGAACATTCTCTAGTGGTGATTCCAATGATTTCTGAAGGCTGGGTTTTGTGGACACGAAATTGTAGAGCTGAACAGGGTGGAGTGGATAGCCAAATGAACAGCACGTCTCTTAGTATGAACAGGCCACTTAAAACCAGCATTGGCTTACTTGGATATTTACTAGTGGTGTCACGAAAACCTGCCGGGAGTGGAGATTCAGATGAATTCCAGATTCGCTGTGAATGAATGGAACATTCTGTAGTGGAGATAACAATGATTTCTCCAGTCTCTGTGGTGTGGACAGGAAAATGTAGAGCTGGCCAGGGTTGAGTGGATAGCCAATTGAACAGCACCACTGCGCTTGTGAAGAAAACACTTAAAACATTGGGTTACTTGGACATTCAACAGTGGTGTAACGAAAACCTGCCGGGAGTGGAGGTTCAGAGGAATTCCAGATTCGCAGTGAATGAATGGAACATTCTCTAGTGGAGATTCCAACGATTTCTGAAGGCTGGGTCGTGTGGAAGGAAAATCAAGAACTAATCAGGATTTAGTGGAAAGCCAATTGTATAGCATGGCTGCGAGTGTGAACATGCAGCTGAAAACCAGCATTGGGTTACTTGGACATTCATCAGTGGTGTAAGGAAAACCTGCATGGAGTGGAGAGTCAGTTGAATTCCACATTCGCAGTGAATGAATGGAACATTCTGTAGAGGAGATTCCAATGATTTCTGAAGCCTGTGTTGTGTGGACAGGAAAATGAAGAGCTGACCAGGCTTGAATCGATAGCCAAGTAAACAGCAGGGCTGCGAATATGAACAGGCCGCTGAAAACCAGCATTGGGTTACTTGGACATTCAACAGTGGTGTAATGAAAACCTGCGTGGAGTTGAGAGTCAGATGAATTCCAGATTCGCAGTGAATGAATGGAACATTCTGTAGTGGAGATAACAAAGATTTCTGAAGGCTGGTAGTGTGGTGGGACAATGAAGAGCTGAACAGGGTGGAGTGAATTGTCAATTAAACAGCACGGCTGCGAGTATGAACAGGCCTCTGAAAACCAGCATTGGCTTACTTGGACATTCACAAGTGGTGTAATGTTAACCAGGCGGGAGTGGAGAATCAGATAAACTCCAGACTCGCAGTGAATGAATGGAACATTCTGTAGTGGAGATTGCAATGATTTCTGAAATCTGGATTGTGGGGACACGAAAATGAAGAGCTGACCAGTGTTGAGTGGATAGCCTGTAAAAAGCCTCGGCTTCGAATGTGAACAGACCACTGAAAACCAGTATTGCATTACTTCGACTTTCAGCAGTGGTGTAACGAAAGCCTGCGTGGAGTGCAGATTCAGATGAATTCCAGATTCCCAGTGAATGAATGGAACATCCTGTAGTGGAGATTACAATGATTTCTGAAGGCTGGGTTGTGTGCACAGGAAAATGAGGAGCAAAAAGGTTGAGTGGATAGCCAATTGAACAGCACGACTGCGAACATGAACAGGCCTCTGAAAACCAGCATTGTTTTACTTGGACATTCACAAGTGGTGTAAGATAAATCTGCAGGTAGTGGAGATTCAGTTGAATTCCAGATTCGCAGTGAATGAATGGAACATTCTGTACTGGAGATTGCAATGATTTCTCAAGTCTGGATTGTTTGGACATGAAAATGAAGAGCTGACCACAGTTGTGTGGATACCCAGTAAAAAGCAGGGCTTAGAGTGTGAACAGACCGCTGAAAACCAGCATTGTGTTACTTGGACATTCATAAGTGCTGTAATGAAAGCCTACCTGGAGTGCAGATTCAGATGAATTCCAGATTGGCAGTGAATGAATGGAACATTCTGTACTGGCGATTCCAATGATTTCTGAAGTCTGATATTGTGGAAAAGAAAATGAAAGGCTGACCAGGTTTGAGTGGATAGACAATTGAACAGCACACTGCGAGTGTGAAAAGGCGGCTGAAAACCAGCATTGGATTACTTGGTCATTCACCAGTGCTGTAATGAAAACCTGCCTGGAGCGGAGAGTCAGATGAATTGCAGAATCGCAGTGAATGAATGGAACAGTCTGTAGTGGAGATCCCAATGATTTCTGAAGGCTGGTTTGTGTGGAGAGGAAAATGAAGAGCTGACCAATATTGAGTGGATAGCCCATTGAATAGCACTTCTGCGAGTTGAACATGCCTCTGAAAACCAGTATTGAGTTACTTGGACATTCACCAGTGGTGTAACGAAAACCTGCCGGGAGTGGAGGTTCAGATGAATTCCAGATTCGCAGTGAATGAATGGAACATTCTCTAGTGGTGATTCCAATGATTTCTGAAGGCTGGGTTTTGTGGACACGAAAATGTAGAGCTGAACAGGGTGGAGTGGATAGCCAAATGAACAGCACGTCTCTTAGTATGAACAGGCCACTGAAAACCAGCATTGGCTTACTTGGACATTCACAAGTGGTGTAACGATAACCCGCCGGGAGTTGAGAGTCAGATGAATTTAAGATTCGCAGTGAATGAACGGAACATTCTGTGGAGGAGATACCAATTATTTCTGAAGGTTGGGTTATGAGGACAGGAAAATGTAGAGCTGAATAGGGTTGGGTGGATAGCAAATTGAACAGCACGGCTGAGAGTATAAGCAGGCGGCTTAAAACCAGCATTGGCTTCCTTGGACATATACCAGTGGTGTCACGAAAACCTGCCGGGAGTGGAGACTCTGATGAATTCCAGATTCGCGTGATTGAATGGAACATTCTGTAGTGGAGATTGCCAAGATTTAGAAATCTGGATAGTCTGGACAGGATATTGAAGAGCTGACCAATGTTGAGTGGATTGCCAGTGAACAGCACGGTTTCGAGTGTGAACAGACCACTAAGAAGCAGCATTGCATTACTTGGACATTCATCAGTGGTGTAACGAAAGCCTTCCTGGAATGCAGATTCAGATTATTTCCAGATTCACAGTGAATGAATGGAAATTTCTGTAGTAGAGATTCCAATGATTTCTGAACGCTGGGTTGTGTGGACAGGAAAATGAAGAGCTGACTAGGTTTGACTGGATTGCCAATTGAACAGCAAGGCTGTGAGTGTGAACAGCCGCTGAAAACCAGCATTGGATTACCTGGTCATTCACCAGTGTTGTTAGGAAAATCTGCCTGGTGTGGAGAGTCAGAGGAATTCCAGATTCGCAGGGAACGAATGGAACATTCTGAAGTGGAGATAAGAATGATTTCTGAAGGCTCGGTGTGTGGAAGGAAAATCAAGAGCTAACCAGCGTTCACTGGATAGCCAATTGAACAGCACGGCTGCGAGTGTTAACACGCAGCTGAAACCAGCCTTGGGTTGCTTGGACATTCACCAGTGGTGAAACGAAAACCTGCTGGGAGTGGAGAACAAGATGAATTCAAGATTCGCCTGAATGAATGAAACATTCTGTAGTGTAGATTGCAATGGTTTCTGGGGTTTGTATTGTCTGAACTGGAAAAAGAAGAACTCACCAGTGTTGAGTCGCTAGACCGTGAACAGCACGGGTTCGAGTGTGAATAGACCGCTGAAAACCATCATTGCGTTACTTGAACATTCAGCAGTGGTGCAATGAAAACCTGCCGGGAGTGGAGATTCAGATGAATTCCAGATTCGCAGTGAATGAATGGAACATTCTCTAGTGGTGATTCCAATGATTTCTGAAGGCTGGGTTTTGTGGACACGAAAATGTAGAGCTGAACAGGGTGGAATGGATAGCCAAATGAACAGCACGTCTCGTAGTAAGAACAGGCCACTGAAAACCAGCTTTGGCTTAATTGGACATTCACAAGTGGTGTAACGAAAACCTGACGGGAGTTGAGAATTAGATGAATTTCAGATTTGCAGTCAATGAATGGAACATTCTGTGGAGGAGATACCAATTGTTTCTGAAGTTTGGGTTATGTGGACAGGAAAATGGAGCTGAAGAGGGTTGAGTGGATAGCAAATTGAACAGCACGGCTGAGAGTATGAGCAGGCCACTTAAAACCAGCATTGGCTTACTTGGATATTTACCAGTGGTGTCACGAAAACCTGCCGGGAGTGGAGATTCAGATGAATTCCAGATTCGCTGTGAATGATTGGAACATTCTGTAGTGGAGATAACAATGATTTCTCCAGTCTCTGTGTTGTGGACAGGAAAATGTAGAGCTGGCCAGGGTTGAGTGGATAGCCAATTGAACAGCACCACTGCGCTTGTGAAGAAAACACTTAAAACATTGGGTTACTTGGACATTCAACAGTGGTGTAACGAAAACCTGCCGGGAGTGGAGGTTCAGAGGAATTCCAGATTCGCAGTGAATGAATGGAACATTCTCTAGTGGAGATTCCAATGATTTCTGAAGGCTGGGTCGTGTGGAAGGAAAATCAAGAACTAATCAGGATTTAGTGGAAAGCCAATTGTATAGCATGGCTGCGAGTGTGAACATGCAGCTGAAAACCAGCATTGGGTTACTTGGACATTCATCAGTGGTGTAAGGAAAACCTGCATGGAGTGGAGAGTCAGTTGAATTCCACATTCGCAGTGAATGAATGGAACATTCTGTAGAGGAGATTCCAATGATTTCTGAAGCCTGTGTTGTGTGGACAGGAAAATGAAGAGCTGACCAGGCTTGAATCGATAGCCAAGTAAACAGCAGGGCTGCGAATATGAACAGGCCGCTGAAAACCAGCATTGGGTTACTTGGACATTCAACAGTGGTGTAATGAAAACCTGCGTGGAGTTGAGAGTCAGATGAATTCCAGATTCGCAGTGAATGAATGGAACATTCTGTAGCGGAGATAACAAAGATTTCTGAAGGCTGGTAGTGTGGTGGGACAATGAAGAGCTGAACAGGGTGGAGTGAATTGTCAATTAAACAGCACGGCTGCGAGTATGAACAGGCCTCTGAAAACCAGCATTGGCTTACTTGGACATTCACAAGTGGTGTAATGTTAACCAGGCGGGAGTGGAGAATCAGATAAACTCCAGACTCGCAGTGAATGAATGGAACATTCTGTAGTGGAGATTGCAATGATTTCTGAAATCTGGATTGTGGGGACACGAAAATGAAGAGCTGACCAGTGTTGAGTGGATAGCCTGTAAAAAGCCTCGGCTTCGAATGTGAACAGACCACTGAAAACCAGTATTGCATTACTTCGACTTTCAGCAGTGGTGTAACGAAAGCCTGCGTGGAGTGCAGATTCAGATGAATTCCAGATTCCCAGTGAATGAATGGAACATCCTGTAGTGGAGATTACAATGATTTCTGAAGGCTGGGTTGTGTGCACAGGAAAATGAGGAGCAAAACAGGTTGAGTGGATAGCCAATTGAACAGCACGACTGCGAACATGAACAGGCCTCTGAAAACCAGCATTGTTTTACTTGGACATTCACAAGTGGTGTAAGATAAATCTGCAGGTAGTGGAGATTCAGTTGAATTCCAGATTCGCAGTGAATGAATGGAACATTCTGTACTGGAGATTGCAATGATTTCTCAAGTCTGGATTGTTTGGACATGAAAATGAAGAGCTGACCACAGTTGTGTGGATACCCAGTAAAAAGCAGGGCTTAGAGTGTGAACAGACCGCTGAAAACCAGCATTGTGTTACTTGGACATTCATAAGTGGTGTAATGAAAGCCTACCTGGAGTGCAGATTCAGATGAATTCCAGATTGGCAGTGAATGAATGGAACATTCTGTACTGGCGATTCCAATGATTTCTGAAGTCTGATATTGTGGAAAAGAAAATGAAAGGCTGACCAGGTTTGAGTGGATAGACAATTGAACAGCACACTGCGAGTGTGAAAAGGCGGCTGAAAACCAGCATTGGATTACTTGGTCATTCACCAGTGCTGTAATGAAAACCTGCCTGGAGCGGAGAGTCAGATGAATTGCAGAATCGCAGTGAATGAATGGAACAGTCTGTAGTGGAGATCCCAATGATTTCTGAAGGCTGGTTTGTGTGGAGAGGAAAATGAAGAGCTGACCAATATTGAGTGGATAGCCCATTGAATAGCACTTCTGCGAGTTGAACATGCCTCTGAAAACCAGTATTGAGTTACTTGGACATTCACCAGTGGTGTAACGAAAACCTGCCGGGAGTGGAGGTTCAGATGAATTCCAGATTCGCAGTGAATGAATGGAACATTCTCTAGTGGTGATTCCAATGATTTCTGAAGGCTGGGTTTTGTGGACACGAAAATGTAGAGCTGAACAGGGTGGAGTGGATAGCCAAATGAACAGCACGTCTCTTAGTATGAACAGGCCACTGAAAACCAGCATTGGCTTACTTGGACATTCACAAGTGGTGTAACGATAACCCGCCGGGAGTTGAGAGTCAGATGAATTTAAGATTCGCAGTGAATGAACGGAACATTCTGTGGAGGAGATACCAATTATTTCTGAAGGTTGGGTTATGAGGACAGGAAAATGTAGAGCTGAATAGGGTTGGGTGGATAGCAAATTGAACAGCACGGCTGAGAGTATAAGCAGGCGGCTTAAAACCAGCATTGGCTTCCTTGGACATATACCAGTGGTGTCACGAAAACCTGCCGGGAGTGGAGACTCTGATGAATTCCAGATTCGCGTGATTGAATGGAACATTCTGTAGTGGAGATTGCCAAGATTTAGAAATCTGGATAGTCTGGACAGGATATTGAAGAGCTGACCAATGTTGAGTGGATAGCCAGTGAACAGCACGGTTTCGAGTGTGAACAGACCACTAAGAAGCAGCATTGCATTACTTGGACATTCATCAGTGGTGTAACGAAAGCCTTCCTGGAATGCAGATTCAGATTATTTCCAGATTCACAGTGAATGAATGGAAATTTCTGTAGTAGAGATTCCAATGATTTCTGAACGCTGGGTTGTGTGGACAGGAAAATGAAGAGCTGACTAGGTTTGACTGGATTGCCAATTGAACAGCAAGGCTGTGAGTGTGAACAGCCGCTGAAAACCAGCATTGGATTACCTGGTCATTCACCAGTGTTGTTAGGAAAATCTGCCTGGTGTGGAGAGTCAGAGGAATTCCAGATTCGCAGGGAACGAATGGAACATTCTGAAGTGGAGATAAGAATGATTTCTGAAGGCTCGGTGTGTGGAAGGAAAATCAAGAGCTAACCAGCGTTCACTGGATAGCCAATTGAACAGCACGGCTGCGAGTGTTAACACGCAGCTGAAACCAGCCTTGGGTTGCTTGGACATTCACCAGTGGTGAAACGAAAACCTGCTGGGAGTGGAGAACAAGATGAATTCAAGATTCGCCTGAATGAATGAAACATTCTGTAGTGTAGATTGCAATGGTTTCTGGGGTTTGTATTGTCTGAACTGGAAAAAGAAGAACTCACCAGTGTTGAGTCGCTAGACCGTGAACAGCACGGGTTCGAGTGTGAATAGACCGCTGAAAACCATCATTGCGTTACTTGAACATTCAGCAGTGGTGCAATGAAAACCTGCCGGGAGTGGAGATTCAGATGAATTCCAGATTCGCAGTGAATGAATGGAACATTCTCTAGTGGTGATTCCAATGATTTCTGAAGGCTGGGTTTTGTGGACACGAAAATGTAGAGCTGAACAGGGTGGAATGGATAGCCAAATGAACAGCACGTCTCGTAGTAAGAACAGGCCACTGAAAACCAGCTTTGGCTTAATTGGACATTCACAAGTGGTGTAACGAAAATCTGACGGGAGTTGAGAATTAGATGAATTTCAGATTTGCAGTCAATGAATGGAACATTCTGTGGAGGAGATACCAATTGTTTCTGAAGTTTGGGTTATGTGGACAGGAAAATGGAGCTGAAGAGGGTTGAGTGGATAGCAAATTGAACAGCACGGCTGAGAGTATGAGCAGGCCACTTAAAACCAGCATTGGCTTACTTGGATATTTACCAGTGGTGTCACGAAAACATGCCGGGAGTGGAGATTCAGATGAATTCCAGATTCGCTGTGAATGAATGGAACATTCTGTAATGGAGATAACAATGATTTCTCCAGTCTCTGTGGTGTGGACAGGAAAATGTAGAGCTGGCCAGGGTTGAGTGGATAGCCAATTGAACAGCACCACTGCGCTTGTGAAGAAAACACTTAAAACATTGGGTTACTTGGACATTCAACAGTGGTGTAACGAAAACCTGCCGGGAGTGGAGGTTCAGAGGAATTCCAGATTCGCAGTGAATGAATGGAACATTCTCTAGTGGAGATTCCAATGATTTCTGAAGGCTGGGTCGTGTGGAAGGAAAATCAAGAACTAATCAGGATTTAGTGGAAAGCCAATTGTATAGCATGGCTGCGAGTGTGAACATGCAGCTGAAAACCAGCATTGGGTTACTTGGACATTCATCAGTGGTGTAAGGAAAACCTGCATGGAGTGGAGAGTCAGTTGAATTCCACATTCGCAGTGAATGAATGGAACATTCTGTAGAGGAGATTCCAATGATTTCTGAAGCCTGTGTTGTGTGGACAGGAAAATGAAGAGCTGACCAGGCTTGAATCGATAGCCAAGTAAACAGCAGGGCTGCGAATATGAACAGGCCGCTGAAAACCAGCATTGGGTTACTTGGACATTCAACAGTGGTGTAATGAAAACCTGCGTGGAGTTGAGAGTCAGATGAATTCCAGATTCGCAGTGAATGAATGGAACATTCTGTAGCGGAGATAACAAAGATTTCTGAAGGCTGGTAGTGTGGTGGGACAATGAAGAGCTGAACAGGGTGGAGTGAATTGTCAATTAAACAGCACGGCTGCGAGTATGAACAGGCCTCTGAAAACCAGCATTGGCTTACTTGGACATTCACAAGTGGTGTAATGTTAACCAGGCGGGAGTGGAGAATCAGATAAACTCCAGACTCGCAGTGAATGAATGGAACATTCTGTAGTGGAGATTGCAATGATTTCTGAAATCTGGATTGTGGGGACACGAAAATGAAGAGCTGACCAGTGTTGAGTGGATAGCCTGTAAAAAGCCTCGGCTTCGAATGTGAACAGACCACTGAAAACCAGTATTGCATTACTTCGACTTTCAGCAGTGGTGTAACGAAAGCCTGCGTGGAGTGCAGATTCAGATGAATTCCAGATTCCCAGTGAATGAATGGAACATCCTGTAGTGGAGATTACAATGATTTCTGAAGGCTGGGTTGTGTGCACAGGAAAATGAGGAGCAAAACAGGTTGAGTGGATAGCCAATTGAACAGCACGACTGCGAACATGAACAGGCCTCTGAAAACCAGCATTGTTTTACTTGGACATTCACAAGTGGTGTAAGATCAATCTGCAGGTAGTGGAGATTCAGTTGAATTCCAGATTCGCAGTGAATGAATGGAACATTCTGTACTGGAGATTGCAATGATTTCTCAAGTCTGGATTGTTTGGACATGAAAATGAAGAGCTGACCACAGTTGTGTGGATACCCAGTAAAAAGCAGGGCTTAGAGTGTGAACAGACCGCTGAAAACCAGCATTGTGTTACTTGGACATTCATAAGTGGTGTAATGAAAGCCTACCTGGAGTGCAGATTCAGATGAATTCCAGATTGGCAGTGAATGAATGGAACATTCTGTACTGGCGATTCCAATGATTTCTGAAGTCTGATATTGTGGAAAAGAAAATGAAAGGCTGACCAGGTTTGAGTGGATAGACAATTGAACAGCACACTGCGAGTGTGAAAAGGCGGCTGAAAACCAGCATTGGATTACTTGGTCATTCACCAGTGCTGTAATGAAAACCTGCCTGGAGCGGAGAGTCAGATGAATTGCAGAATCGCAGTGAATGAATGGAACAGTCTGTAGTGGAGATCCCAATGATTTCTGAAGGCTGGTTTGTGTGGAGAGGAAAATGAAGAGCTGACCAATATTGAGTGGATAGCCCATTGAACAGCACTTCTGCGAGTTGAACATGCCTCTGAAAACCAGTATTGAGTTACTTGGACATTCACCAGTGGTGTAACGAAAACCTGCCGGGAGTGGAGGTTCAGATGAATTCCAGATTCGCAGTGAATGAATGGAACATTCTCTAGTGGTGATTCCAATGATTTCTGAAGGCTGGGTTTTGTGGACACGAAAATGTAGAGCTGAACAGGGTGGAGTGGATAGCCAAATGAACAGCACGTCTCTTAGTATGAACAGACCACTGAAAACCAGCATTGGCTTACTTGGACATTCACAAGTGGTGTAACGATAACCCGCCGGGAGTTGAGAGTCAGATGAATTTAAGATTCGCAGTGAATGAACGGAACATTCTGTGGAGGAGATACCAATTATTTCTGAAGGTTGGGTTATGAGGACAGGAAAATGTAGAGCTGAATAGGGTTGGGTGGATAGCAAATTGAACAGCACTGCTGAGAGTATAAGCAGGCGGCTTAAAACCAGCATTGGCTTCCTTGGACATATACCAGTGGTGTCACGAAAACCTGCCGGGAGTGGAGACTCTGATGAATTCCAGATTCGCGTGATTGAATGGAACATTCTGTAGTGGAGATTGCCAAGATTTAGAAATCTGGATAGTCTGGACAGGATATTGAAGAGCTGACCAATGTTGAGTGGATAGCCAGTGAACAGCACGGTTTCGAGTGTGAACAGACCACTAAGAAGCAGCATTGCATTACTTGGACATTCATCAGTGGTGTAACGAAAGCCTTCCTGGAATGCAGATTCAGATTATTTCCAGATTCACAGTGAATGAATGGAAATTTCTGTAGTAGAGATTCCAATGATTTCTGAACGCTGGGTTGTGTGGACAGGAAAATGAAGAGCTGACTAGGTTTGACAGGATTGCCAATTGAACAGCAAGGCTGTGAGTGTGAACAGCCGCTGAAAACCAGCATTGGATTACCTGGTCATTCACCAGTGTTGTTAGGAAAATCTGCCTGGTGTGGAGAGTCAGAGGAATTCCAGATTCGCAGGGAACGAATGGAACATTCTGAAGTGGAGATAAGAATGATTTCTGAAGGCTCGGTGTGTGGAAGGAAAATCAAGAGCTAACCAGCGTTCACTGGATAGCCAATTGAACAGCACGGCTGCGAGTGTTAACACGCAGCTGAAACCAGCCTTGGGTTGCTTGGACATTCACCAGTGGTGAAACGAAAACCTGCTGGGAGTGGAGAACAAGATGAATTCAAGATTCGCGTGAATGAATGAAACATTCTGTAGTGTAGATTGCAATGGTTTCTGGGGTTTGTATTGTCTGAACTGGAAAAAGAAGAACTCACCAGTGTTGAGTCGCTAGACCTTGAACAGCACGGGTTCGAGTGTGAATAGACCGCTGAAAACCATCATTGCGTTACTTGAACATTCAGCAGTGGTGCAATGAAAACCTGCCGGGAGTGGAGATTCAGATGAATTCCAGATTCGCAGTGAATGAATGGAACATTCTCTAGTGGTGATTCCAATGATTTCTGAAGGCTGGGTTTTGTGGACACGAAAATGTAGAGCTGAACAGGGTGGAATGGATAGCCAAATGAACAGCACGTCTCGTAGTAAGAACAGGCCACTGAAAACCAGCTTTGGCTTAATTGGACATTCACAAGTGGTGTAACGAAAACCTGACGGGAGTTGAGAATTAGATGAATTTCAGATTTGCAGTCAATGAATGGAACATTCTGTGGAGGAGATACCAATTGTTTCTGAAGTTTGGGTTATGTGGACAGGAAAATGGAGCTGAAGAGGGTTGAGTGGATAGCAAATTGAACAGCACGGCTGAGAGTATGAGCAGGCCACTTAAAACCAGCATTGGCTTACTTGGATATTTACCAGTGGTGTCACGAAAACCTGCCGGGAGTGGAGATTCAGATGAATTCCAGATTCGCTGTGAATGAATGGAACATTCTGTAGTGGAGATAACAATGATTTCTCCAGTCTCTGTGGTGTGGACAGGAAAATGTAGAGCTGGCCAGGGTTGAGTGGATAGCCAATTGAACAGCACCACTGCGCTTGTGAAGAAAACACTTAAAACATTGGGTTACTTGGACATTCAACAGTGGTGTAACGAAAACCTGCCGGGAGTGGAGGTTCAGAGGAATTCCAGATTCGCAGTGAATGAATGGAACATTCTCTAGTGGAGATTCCAATGATTTCTGAAGGCTGGGTCGTGTGGAAGGAAAATCAAGAACTAATCAGGATTTAGTGGAAAGCCAATTGTATAGCATGGCTGCGAGTGTGAACATGCAGCTGAAAACCAGCATTGGGTTACTTGGACATTCATCAGTGGTGTAAGGAAAACCTGCATGGAGTGGAGAGTCAGTTGAATTCCACATTCGCAGTGAATGAATGGAACATTCTGTAGAGGAGATTCCAATGATTTCTGAAGCCTGTGTTGTGTGGACAGGAAAATGAAGAGCTGACCAGGCTTGAATCGATAGCCAAGTAAACAGCAGGGCTGCGAATATGAACAGGCCGCTGAAAACCAGCATTGGGTTACTTGGACATTCAACAGTGGTGTAATGAAAACCTGCGTGGAGTTGAGAGTCAGATGAATTCCAGATTCGCAGTGAATGAATGGAACATTCTGTAGTGGAGATAACAAAGATTTCTGAAGGCTGGTAGTGTGGTGGGACAATGAAGAGCTGAACAGGGTGGAGTGAATTGTCAATTAAACAGCACGGCTGCGAGTATGAACAGGCCTCTGAAAACCAGCATTGGCTTACTTGGACATTCACAAGTGGTGTAATGTTAACCAGGCGGGAGTGGAGAATCAGATAAACTCCAGACTCGCAGTGAATGAATGGAACATTCTGTAGTGGAGATTGCAATGATTTCTGAAATCTGGATTGTGGGGACACGAAAATGAAGAGCTGACCAGTGTTGAGTGGATAGCCTGTAAAAAGCCTCGGCTTCGAATGTGAACAGACCACTGAAAACCAGTATTGCATTACTTCGACTTTCAGCAGTGGTGTAACGAAAGCCTGCGTGGAGTGCAGATTCAGATGAATTCCAGATTCCCAGTGAATGAATGGAACATCCTGTAGTGGAGATTACAATGATTTCTGAAGGCTGGGTTGTGTGCACAGGAAAATGAGGAGCAAAACAGGTTGAGTGGATAGCCAATTGAACAGCACGACTGCGAACATGAACAGGCCTCTGAAAACCAGCATTGTTTTACTTGGACATTCACAAGTGGTGTAAGATAAATCTGCAGGTAGTGGAGATTCAGTTGAATTCCAGATTCGCAGTGAATGAATGGAACATTCTGTACTGGAGATTGCAATGATTTCTCAAGTCTGGATTGTTTGGACATGAAAATGAAGAGCTGACCACAGTTGTGTGGATACCCAGTAAAAAGCAGGGCTTAGAGTGTGAACAGACCGCTGAAAACCAGCATTGTGTTACTTGGACATTCATAAGTGGTGTAATGAAAGCCTACCTGGAGTGCAGATTCAGATGAATTCCAGATTGGCAGTGAATGAATGGAACATTCTGTACTGGCGATTCCAATGATTTCTGAAGTCTGATATTGTGGAAAAGAAAATGAAAGGCTGACCAGGTTTGAGTGGATAGACAATTGAACAGCACACTGCGAGTGTGAAAAGGCGGCTGAAAACCAGCATTGGATTACTTGGTCATTCACCAGTGCTGTAATGAAAACCTGCCTGGAGCGGAGAGTCAGATGAATTGCAGAATCGCAGTGAATGAATGGAACAGTCTGTAGTGGAGATCCCAATGATTTCTGAAGGCTGGTTTGTGTGGAGAGGAAAATGAAGAGCTGACCAATATTGAGTGGATAGCCCATTGAACAGCACTTCTGCGAGTTGAACATGCCTCTGAAAACCAGTATTGAGTTACTTGGACATTCACCAGTGGCGTAACGAAAACCTGCCGGGAGTGGAGGTTCAGATGAATTCCAGATTCGCAGTGAATGAATGGAACATTCTCTAGTGGTGATTCCAATGATTTCTGAAGGCTGGGTTTTGTGGACACGAAAATGTAGAGCTGAACAGGGTGGAGTGGATAGCCAAATGAACAGCACGTCTCTTAGTATGAACAGGCCACTGAAAACCAGCATTGGCTTACTTGGACATTCACAAGTGGTGTAACGATAACCCGCCGGGAGTTGAGAGTCAGATGAATTTAAGATTCGCAGTGAATGAACGGAACATTCTGTGGAGGAGATACCAATTATTTCTGAAGGTTGGGTTATGAGGACAGGAAAATGTAGAGCTGAATAGGGTTGGGTGGATAGCAAATTGAACAGCACGGCTGAGAGTATAAGCAGGCGGCTTAAAACCAGCATTGGCTTCCTTGGACATATACCAGTGGTGTCACGAAAACCTGCCGGGAGTGGAGACTCTGATGAATTCCAGATTCGCGTGATTGAATGGAACATTCTGTAGTGGAGATTGCCAAGATTTAGAAATCTGGATAGTCTGGACAGGATATTGAAGAGCTGACCAATGTTGAGTGGATAGCCAGTGAACAGCACGGTTTCGAGTGTGAACAGACCACTAAGAAGCAGCATTGCATTACTTGGACATTCATCAGTGGTGTAACGAAAGCCTTCCTGGAATGCAGATTCAGATTATTTCCAGATTCACAGTGAATGAATGGAAATTTCTGTAGTAGAGATTCCAATGATTTCTGAACGCTGGGTTGTGTGGACAGGAAAATGAAGAGCTGACTAGGTTTGACTGGATTGCCAATTGAACAGCAAGGCTGTGAGTGTGAACAGCCGCTGAAAACCAGCATTGGATTACCTGGTCATTCACCAGTGTTGTTAGGAAAATCTGCCTGGTGTGGAGAGTCAGAGGAATTCCAGATTCGCAGGGAACGAATGGAACATTCTGAAGTGGAGATAAGAATGATTTCTGAAGGCTCGGTGTGTGGAAGGAAAATCAAGAGCTAACCAGCGTTCACTGGATAGCAAATTGAACAGCACGGCTGCGAGTGTTAACACGCAGCTGAAACCAGCCTTGGGTTGCTTGGACATTCACCAGTGGTGAAACGAAAACCTGCTGGGAGTGGAGAACAAGATGAATTCAAGATTCGCCTGAATGAATGAAACGTTCTGTAGTGTAGATTGCAATGGTTTCTGAGGTTTGTATTGTCTGAACTGGAAAAAGAAGAACTCACCAGTGTTGAGTCGCTAGACCGTGAACAGCACGGGTTCGAGTGTGAATAGACCGCTGAAAACCATCATTGCGTTACTTGAACATTCAGCAGTGGTGCAATGAAAACCTGCCGGGAGTGGAGATTCAGATGAATTCCAGATTCGCAGTGAATGAATGGAACATTCTCTAGTGGTGATTCCAATGATTTCTGAAGGCTGGGTTTTGTGGACACGAAAATGTAGAGCTGAACAGGGTGGAATGGATAGCCAAATGAACAGCACGTCTCGTAGTAAGAACAGGCCACTGAAAACCAGCTTTGGCTTAATTGGACATTCACAAGTGGTGTAACGAAAACCTGACGGGAGTTGAGAATTAGATGAATTTCAGATTTGCAGTCAATGAATGGAACATTCTGTGGAGGAGATACCAATTGTTTCTGAAGTTTGGGTTATGTGGACAGGAAAATGGAGCTGAAGAGGGTTGAGTGGATAGCAAATTGAACAGCACGGCTGAGAGTATGAGCAGGCCACTTAAAACCAGCATTGGCTTACTTGGATATTTACCAGTGGTGTCACGAAAACCTGCCGGGAGTGGAGATTCAGATGAATTCCAGATTCGCTGTGAATGAATGGAACATTCTGTAGTGGAGATAACAATGATTTCTCCAGTCTCTGTGGTGTGGACAGGAAAATGTAGAGCTGGCCAGGGTTGAGTGGATAGCCAATTGAACAGCACCACTGCGCTTGTGAAGAAAACACTTAAAACATTGGGTTACTTGGACATTCAACAGTGGTGTAACGAAAACCTGCCGGGAGTGGAGGTTCAGAGGAATTCCAGATTCGCAGTGAATGAATGGAACATTCTCTAGTGGAGATTCCAATGATTTCTGAAGGCTGGGTCGTGTGGAAGGAAAATCAAGAACTAATCAGGATTTAGTGGAAAGCCAATTGTATAGCATGGCTGCGAGTGTGAACATGCAGCTGAAAACCAGCATTGGGTTACTTGGACATTCATCAGTGGTGTAAGGAAAACCTGCATGGAGTGGAGAGTCAGTTGAATTCCACATTCGCAGTGAATGAATGGAACATTCTGTAGAGGAGATTCCAATGATTTCTGAAGCCTGTGTTGTGTGGACAGGAAAATGAAGAGCTGACCAGGCTTGAATCGATAGCCAAGTAAACAGCAGGGCTGCGAATATGAACAGGCCGCTGAAAACCAGCATTGGGTTACTTGGACATTCAACAGTGGTGTAATGAAAACCTGCGTGGAGTTGAGAGTCAGATGAATTCCAGATTCGCAGTGAATGAATGGAACATTCTGTAGTGGAGATAACAAAGATTTCTGAAGGCTGGTAGTGTGGTGGGACAATGAAGAGCTGAACAGGGTGGAGTGAATTGTCAATTAAACAGCACGGCTGCGAGTATGAACAGGCCTCTGAAAACCAGCATTGGCTTACTTGGACATTCACAAGTGGTGTAATGTTAACCAGGCGGGAGTGGAGAATCAGATAAACTCCAGACTCGCAGTGAATGAATGGAACATTCTGTAGTGGAGATTGCAATGATTTCTGAAATCTGGATTGTGGGGACACGAAAATGAAGAGCTGACCAGTGTTGAGTGGATAGCCTGTAAAAAGCCTCGGCTTCGAATGTGAACAGACCACTGAAAACCAGTATTGCATTACTTCGACTTTCAGCAGTGGTGTAACGAAAGCCTGCGTGGAGTGCAGATTCAGATGAATTCCAGATTCCCAGTGAATGAATGGAACATCCTGTAGTGGAGATTACAATGATTTCTGAAGGCTGGGTTGTGTGCACAGGAAAATGAGGAGCAAAACAGGTTGAGTGGATAGCCAATTGAACAGCACGACTGCGAACATGAACAGGCCTCTGAAAACCAGCATTGTTTTACTTGGACATTCACAAGTGGTGTAAGATAAATCTGCAGGTAGTGGAGATTCAGTTGAATTCCAGATTCGCAGTGAATGAATGGAACATTCTGTACTGGAGATTGCAATGATTTCTCAAGTCTGGATTGTTTGGACATGAAAATGAAGAGCTGACCACAGTTGTGTGGATACCCAGTAAAAAGCAGGGCTTAGAGTGTGAACAGACCGCTGAAAACCAGCATTGTGTTACTTGGACATTCATAAGTGGTGTAATGAAAGCCTACCTGGAGTGCAGATTCAGATGAATTCCAGATTGGCAGTGAATGAATGGAACATTCTGTACTGGCGATTCCAATGATTTCTGAAGTCTGATATTGTGGAAAAGAAAATGAAAGGCTGACCAGGTTTGAGTGGATAGACAATTGAACAGCACACTGCGAGTGTGAAAAGGCGGCTGAAAACCAGCATTGGATTACTTGGTCATTCACCAGTGCTGTAATGAAAACCTGCCTGGAGCGGAGAGTCAGATGAATTGCAGAATCGCAGTGAATGAATGGAACAGTCTGTAGTGGAGATCCCAATGATTTCTGAAGGCTGGTTTGTGTGGAGAGGAAAATGAAGAGCTGACCAATATTGAGTGGATAGCCCATTGAACAGCACTTCTGCGAGTTGAACATGCCTCTGAAAACCAGTATTGAGTTACTTGGACATTCACCAGTGGTGTAACGAAAACCTGCCGGGAGTGGAGGTTCAGATGAATTCCAGATTCGCAGTGAATGAATGGAACATTCTCTAGTGGTGATTCCAATGATTTCTGAAGGCTGGGTTTTGTGGACACGAAAATGTAGAGCTGAACAGGGTGGAGTGGATAGCCAAATGAACAGCACGTCTCTTAGTATGAACAGGCCACTGAAAACCAGCATTGGCTTACTTGGACATTCACAAGTGGTGTAACGATAACCCGCCGGGAGTTGAGAGTCAGATGAATTTAAGATTCGCAGTGAATGAACGGAACATTCTGTGGAGGAGATACCAATTATTTCTGAAGGTTGGGTTATGAGGACAGGAAAATGTAGAGCTGAATAGGGTTGGGTGGATAGCAAATTGAACAGCACGGCTGAGAGTATAAGCAGGCGGCTTAAAACCAGCATTGGCTTCCTTGGACATATACCAGTGGTGTCACGAAAACCTGCCGGGAGTGGAGACTCTGATGAATTCCAGATTCGCGTGATTGAATGGAACATTCTGTAGTGGAGATTGCCAAGATTTAGAAATCTGGATAGTCTGGACAGGATATTGAAGAGCTGACCAATGTTGAGTGGATAGCCAGTGAACAGCACGGTTTCGAGTGTGAACAGACCACTAAGAAGCAGCATTGCATTACTTGGACATTCATCAGTGGTGTAACGAAAGCCTTCCTGGAATGCAGATTCAGATTATTTCCAGATTCACAGTGAATGAATGGAAATTTCTGTAGTAGAGATTCCAATGATTTCTGAACGCTGGGTTGTGTGGACAGGAAAATGAAGAGCTGACTAGGTTTGACTGGATTGCCAATTGAACAGCAAGGCTGTGAGTGTGAACAGCCGCTGAAAACCAGCATTGGATTACCTGGTCATTCACCAGTGTTGTTAGGAAAATCTGCCTGGTGTGGAGAGTCAGAGGAATTCCAGATTCGCAGGGAACGAATGGAACATTCTGAAGTGGAGATAAGAATGATTTCTGAAGGCTCGGTGTGTGGAAGGAAAATCAAGAGCTAACCAGCGTTCACTGGATAGCCAATTGAACAGCACGGCTGCGAGTGTTAACACGCAGCTGAAACCAGCCTTGGGTTGCTTGGACATTCACCAGTGGTGAAACGAAAACCTGCTGGGAGTGGAGAACAAGATGAATTCAAGATTCGCGTGAATGAATGAAACATTCTGTAGTGTAGATTGCAATGGTTTCTGAGGTTTGTATTGTCTGAACTGGAAAAAGAAGAACTCACCAGTGTTGAGTCGCTAGACCGTGAACAGCACGGGTTCGAGTGTGAATAGACCGCTGAAAACCATCATTGCGTTACTTGAACATTCAGCAGTGGTGCAATGAAAACCTGCCGGGAGTGGAGATTCAGATGAATTCCAGATTCGCAGTGAATGCATGGAACATTCTCTAGTGGTGATTCCAATGATTTCTGAAGGCTGGGTTTTGTGGACACGAAAATGTAGAGCTGAACAGGGTGGAATGGATAGCCAAATGAACAGCACGTCTCGTAGTAAGAACAGGCCACTGAAAACCAGCTTTGGCTTAATTGGACATTCACAAGTGGTGTAACGAAAACCTGACGGGAGTTGAGAATTAGATGAATTTCAGATTTGCAGTCAATGAATGGAACATTCTGTGGAGGAGATACCAATTGTTTCTGAAGTTTGGGTTATGTGGACAGGAAAATGGAGCTGAAGAGGGTTGAGTGGATAGCAAATTGAACAGCACGGCTGAGAGTATGAGCAGCCACTTAAAACCAGCATTGGCTTACTTGGATATTTACCAGTGGTGTCACGAAAACCTGCCGGGAGTGGAGATTCAGATGAATTCCAGATTCGCTGTGAATGAATGGAACATTCTGTAGTGGAGATAACAATGATTTCTCCAGTCTCTGTGGTGTGGACAGGAAAATGTAGAGCTGGCCAGGGTTGAGTGGATAGCCAATTGAACAGCACCACTGCGCTTGTGAAGAAAACACTTAAAACATTGGGTTACTTGGACATTCAACAGTGGTGTAACGAAAACCTGCCGGGAGTGGAGGTTCAGAGGAATTCCAGATTCGCAGTGAATGAATGGAACATTCTCTAGTGGAGATTCCAATGATTTCTGAAGGCTGGGTCGTGTGGAAGGAAAATCAAGAACTAATCAGGATTTAGTGGAAAGCCAATTGTATAGCATGGCTGCGAGTGTGAACATGCAGCTGAAAACCAGCATTGGGTTACTTGGACATTCATCAGTGGTGTAAGGAAAACCTGCATGGAGTGGAGAGTCAGTTGAATTCCACATTCGCAGTGAATGAATGGAACATTCTGTAGAGGAGATTCCAATGATTTCTGAAGCCTGTGTTGTGTGGACAGGAAAATGAAGAGCTGACCAGGCTTGAATCGATAGCCAAGTAAACAGCAGGGCTGCGAATATGAACAGGCCGCTGAAAACCAGCATTGGGTTACTTGGACATTCAACAGTGGTGTAATGAAAACCTGCGTGGAGTTGAGAGTCAGATGAATTCCAGATTCGCAGTGAATGAATGGAACATTCTGTAGTGGAGATAACAAAGATTTCTGAAGGCTGGTAGTGTGGTGGGACAATGAAGAGCTGAACAGGGTGGAGTGAATTGTCAATTAAACAGCACGGCTGCGAGTATGAACAGGCCTCTGAAAACCAGCATTGGCTTACTTGGACATTCACAAGTGGTGTAATGTTAACCAGGCGGGAGTGGAGAATCAGATAAACTCCAGACTCGCAGTGAATGAATGGAACATTCTGTAGTGGAGATTGCAATGATTTCTGAAATCTGGATTGTGGGGACACGAAAATGAAGAGCTGACCAGTGTTGAGTGGATAGCCTGTAAAAAGCCTCGGCTTCGAATGTGAACAGACCACTGAAAACCAGTATTGCATTACTTCGACTTTCAGCAGTGGTGTAACGAAAGCCTGCGTGGAGTGCAGATTCAGATGAATTCCAGATTCCCAGTGAATGAATGGAACATCCTGTAGTGGAGATTACAATGATTTCTGAAGGCTGGGTTGTGTGCACAGGAAAATGAGGAGCAAAACAGGTTGAGTGGATAGCCAATTGAACAGCACGACTGCGAACATGAACAGGCCTCTGAAAACCAGCATTGTTTTACTTGGACATTCACAAGTGGTGTAAGATAAATCTGCAGGTAGTGGAGATTCAGTTGAATTCCAGATTCGCAGTGAATGAATGGAACATTCTGTACTGGAGATTGCAATGATTTCTCAAGTCTGGATTGTTTGGACATGAAAATGAAGAGCTGACCACAGTTGTGTGGATACCCAGTAAAAAGCAGGGCTTAGAGTGTGAACAGACCGCTGAAAACCAGCATTGTGTTACTTGGACATTCATAAGTGGTGTAATGAAAGCCTACCTGGAGTGCAGATTCAGATGAATTCCAGATTGGCAGTGAATGAATGGAACATTCTGTACTGGCGATTCCAATGATTTCTGAAGTTTGATATTGTGGAAAAGAAAATGAAAGGCTGACCAGGTTTGAGTGGATAGACAATTGAACAGCACACTGCGAGTGTGAAAAGGCGGCTGAAAACCAGCATTGGATTACTTGGTCATTCACCAGTGCTGTAATGAAAACCTGCCTGGAGCGGAGAGTCAGATGAATTGCAGAATCGCAGTGAATGAATGGAACAGTCTGTAGTGGAGATCCCAATGATTTCTGAAGGCTGGTTTGTGTGGAGAGGAAAATGAAGAGCTGACCAATATTGAGTGGATAGCCCATTGAACAGCACTTCTGCGAGTTGAACATGCCTCTGAAAACCAGTATTGAGTTACTTGGACATTCACCAGTGGTGTAACGAAAACCTGCCGGGAGTGGAGGTTCAGATGAATTCCAGATTCGCAGTGAATGAATGGAACATTCTCTAGTGGTGATTCCAATGATTTCTGAAGGCTGGGTTTTGTGGACACGAAAATGTAGAGCTGAACAGGGTGGAGTGGATAGCCAAATGAACAGCACGTCTCTTAGTATGAACAGGCCACTGAAAACCAGCATTGGCTTACTTGGACATTCACAAGTGGTGTAACGATAACCCGCCGGGAGTTGAGAGTCAGATGAATTTAAGATTCGCAGTGAATGAACGGAACATTCTGTGGAGGAGATACCAATTATTTCTGAAGGTTAGGTTATGAGGACAGGAAAATGTAGAGCTGAATAGGGTTGGGTGGATAGCAAATTGAACAGCACGGCTGAGAGTATAAGCAGGCGGCTTAAAACCAGCATTGGCTTCCTTGGACATATACCAGTGGTGTCACGAAAACCTGCCGGGAGTGGAGACTCTGATGAATTCCAGATTCGCGTGATTGAATGGAACATTCTGTAGTGGAGATTGCCAAGATTTAGAAATCTGGATAGTCTGGACAGGATATTGAAGAGCTGACCAATGTTGAGTGGATAGCCAGTGAACAGCACGGTTTCGAGTGTGAACAGACCACTAAGAAGCAGCATTGCATTACTTGGACATTCATCAGTGGTGTAACGAAAGCCTTCCTGGAATGCAGATTCAGATTATTTCCAGATTCACAGTGAATGAATGGAAATTTCTGTAGTAGAGATTCCAATGATTTCTGAACGCTGGGTTGTGTGGACAGGAAAATGAAGAGCTGACTAGGTTTGACTGGATTGCCAATTGAACAGCAAGGCTGTGAGTGTGAACAGCCGCTGAAAACCAGCATTGGATTACCTGGTCATTCACCAGTGTTGTTAGGAAAATCTGCCTGGTGTGGAGAGTCAGAGGAATTCCAGATTCGCAGGGAACGAATGGAACATTCTGAAGTGGAGATAAGAATGATTTCTGAAGGCTCGGTGTGTGGAAGGAAAATCAAGAGCTAACCAGCGTTCACTGGATAGCCAATTGAACAGCACGGCTGCGAGTGTTAACACGCAGCTGAAACCAGCCTTGGGTTGCTTGGACATTCACCAGTGGTGAAACGAAAACCTGCTGGGAGTGGAGAACAAGATGAATTCAAGATTCGCGTGAATGAATGAAACATTCTGTAGTGTAGATTGCAATGGTTTCTGAGGTTTGTATTGTCTGAACTGGAAAAAGAAGAACTCACCAGTGTTGAGTCGCTAGACCGTGAACAGCACGGGTTCGAGTGTGAATAGACCGCTGAAAACCATCATTGCGTTACTTGAACATTCAGCAGTGGTGCAATGAAAACCTGCCGGGAGTGGAGATTCAGATGAATTCCAGATTCGCAGTGAATGCATGGAACATTCTCTAGTGGTGATTCCAATGATTTCTGAAGGCTGGGTTTTGTGGACACGAAAATGTAGAGCTGAACAGGGTGGAATGGATAGCCAAATGAACAGCACGTCTCGTAGTAAGAACAGGCCACTGAAAACCAGCTTTGGCTTAATTGGACATTCACAAGTGGTGTAACGAAAACCTGACGGGAGTTGAGAATTAGATGAATTTCAGATTTGCAGTCAATGAATGGAACATTCTGTGGAGGAGATACCAATTGTTTCTGAAGTTTGGGTTATGTGGACAGGAAAATGGAGCTGAAGAGGGTTGAGTGGATAGCAAATTGAACAGCACGGCTGAGAGTATGAGCAGGCCACTTAAAACCAGCATTGGCTTACTTGGATATTTACCAGTGGTGTCACGAAAACCTGCCGGGAGTGGAGATTCAGATGAATTCCAGATTCGCTGTGAATGAATGGAACATTCTGTAGTGGAGATAACAATGATTTCTCCAGTCTCTGTGGTGTGGACAGGAAAATGTAGAGCTGGCCAGGGTTGAGTGGATAGCCAATTGAACAGCACCACTGCGCTTGTGAAGAAAACACTTAAAACATTGGGTTACTTGGACATTCAACAGTGGTGTAACGAAAACCTGCCGGGAGTGGAGGTTCAGAGGAATTCCAGATTCGCAGTGAATGAATGGAACATTCTCTAGTGGAGATTCCAATGATTTCTGAAGGCTGGGTCGTGTGGAAGGAAAATCAAGAACTAATCAGGATTTAGTGGAAAGCCAATTGTATAGCATGGCTGCGAGTGTGAACATGCAGCTGAAAACCAGCATTGGGTTACTTGGACATTCATCAGTGGTGTAAGGAAAACCTGCATGGAGTGGAGAGTCAGTTGAATTCCACATTCGCAGTGAATGAATGGAACATTCTGTAGAGGAGATTCCAATGATTTCTGAAGCCTGTGTTGTGTGGACAGGAAAATGAAGAGCTGACCAGGCTTGAATCGATAGCCAAGTAAACAGCAGGGCTGCGAATATGAACAGGCCGCTGAAAACCAGCATTGGGTTACTTGGACATTCAACAGTGGTGTAATGAAAACCTGCGTGGAGTTGAGAGTCAGATGAATTCCAGATTCGCAGTGAATGAATGGAACATTCTGTAGTGGAGATAACAAAGATTTCTGAAGGCTGGTAGTGTGGTGGGACAATGAAGAGCTGAACAGGGTGGAGTGAATTGTCAATTAAACAGCACGGCTGCGAGTATGAACAGGCCTCTGAAAACCAGCATTGGCTTACTTGGACATTCACAAGTGGTGTAATGTTAACCAGGCGGGAGTGGAGAATCAGATAAACTCCAGACTCGCAGTGAATGAATGGAACATTCTGTAGTGGAGATTGCAATGATTTCTGAAATCTGGATTGTGGGGACACGAAAATGAAGAGCTGACCAGTGTTGAGTGGATAGCCTGTAAAAAGCCTCGGCTTCGAATGTGAACAGACCACTGAAAACCAGTATTGCATTACTTCGACTTTCAGCAGTGGTGTAACGAAAGCCTGCGTGGAGTGCAGATTCAGATGAATTCCAGATTCCCAGTGAATGAATGGAACATCCTGTAGTGGAGATTACAATGATTTCTGAAGGCTGGGTTGTGTGCACAGGAAAATGAGGAGCAAAACAGGTTGAGTGGATAGCCAATTGAACAGCACGACTGCGAACATGAACAGGCCTCTGAAAACCAGCATTGTTTTACTTGGACATTCACAAGTGGTGTAAGATAAATCTGCAGGTAGTGGAGATTCAGTTGAATTCCAGATTCGCAGTGAATGAATGGAACATTCTGTACTGGAGATTGCAATGATTTCTCAAGTCTGGATTGTTTGGACATGAAAATGAAGAGCTGACCACAGTTGTGTGGATACCCAGTAAAAAGCAGGGCTTAGAGTGTGAACAGACCGCTGAAAACCAGCATTGTGTTACTTGGACATTCATAAGTGGTGTAATGAAAGCCTACCTGGAGTGCAGATTCAGATGAATTCCAGATTGGCAGTGAATGAATGGAACATTCTGTACTGGCGATTCCAATGATTTCTGAAGTCTGATATTGTGGAAAAGAAAATGAAAGGCTGACCAGGTTTGAGTGGATAGACAATTGAACAGCACACTGCGAGTGTGAAAAGGCGGCTGAAAACCAGCATTGGATTACTTGGTCATTCACCAGTGCTGTAATGAAAACCTGCCTGGAGCGGAGAGTCAGATGAATTGCAGAATCGCAGTGAATGAATGGAACAGTCTGTAGTGGAGATCCCAATGATTTCTGAAGGCTGGTTTGTGTGGAGAGGAAAATGAAGAGCTGACCAATATTGAGTGGATAGCCCATTGAACAGCACTTCTGCGAGTTGAACATGCCTCTGAAAACCAGTATTGAGTTACTTGGACATTCACCAGTGGCGTAACGAAAACCTGCCGGGAGTGGAGGTTCAGATGAATTCCAGATTCGCAGTGAATGAATGGAACATTCTCTAGTGGTGATTCCAATGATTTCTGAAGGCTGGGTTTTGTGGACACGAAAATGTAGAGCTGAACAGGGTGGAGTGGATAGCCAAATGAACAGCACGTCTCTTAGTATGAACAGGCCACTGAAAACCAGCATTGGCTTACTTGGACATTCACAAGTGGTGTAACGATAACCCGCCGGGAGTTGAGAGTCAGATGAATTTAAGATTCGCAGTGAATGAACGGAACATTCTGTGGAGGAGATACCAATTATTTCTGAAGGTTGGGTTATGAGGACAGGAAAATGTAGAGCTGAATAGGGTTGGGTGGATAGCAAATTGAACAGCACGGCTGTGTGTGTTAGCAGGCGGCTTAAAACCAGCATTGGCTTCCTTGGACATATACCAGTGGTGTCACGAAAACCTGCCGGGAGTGGAGACTCTGATGAATTCCAGATTTGCGTGATTGAATGGAACATTCTGTAGTGGAGATTGCCAAGATTTAGAAATCTGGATAGTCTGGACAGGATATTGAAGAGCTGACCGATGTTGAGTGGATAGCCAGTGAACAGCACGGTTTCGAGTGTGAACAGACCACTAAGAAGCAGCATTGCATTACTTGGACATTCATCAGTGGTGTAACGAAAGCCTTCCTGGAATGCAGATTCAGATTATTTCCAGATTCACAGTGAATGAATGGAAATTTCTGTAGTAGAGATTCCAATGATTTCTGAACGCTGGGTTGTGTGGACAGGAAAATGAAGAGCTGACTAGGTTTGACTGGATTGCCAATTGAACAGCAAGGCTGTGAGTGTGAACAGCCGCTGAAAACCAGCATTGGATTACCTGGTCATTCACCAGTGTTGTTAGGAAAATCTGCCTGGTGTGGAGAGTCAGAGGAATTCCAGATTCGCAGGGAACGAATGGAACATTCTGAAGTGGAGATAAGAATGATTTCTGAAGGCTCGGTGTGTGGAAGGAAAATCAAGAGCTAACCAGCGTTCACTGGATAGCCAATTGAACAGCACGGCTGCGAGTGTTAACACGCAGCTGAAACCAGCCTTGGGTTGCTTGGACATTCACCAGTGGTGAAACGAAAACCTGCTGGGAGTGGAGAACAAGATGAATTCAAGATTCGCGTGAATGAATGAAACATTCTGTAGTGTAGATTGCAATGGTTTCTGAGGTTTGTATTGTCTGAACTGGAAAAAGAAGAACTCACCAGTGTTGAGTCGCTAGACCGTGAACAGCACGGGTTCGAGTGTGAATAGACCGCTGAAAACCATCATTGCGTTACTTGAACATTCAGCAGTGGTGCAATGAAAACCTGCCGGGAGTGGAGATTCAGATGAATTCCAGATTCGCAGTGAATGCATGGAACATTCTCTAGTGGTGATTCCAATGATTTCTGAAGGCTGGGTTTTGTGGACACGAAAATGTAGAGCTGAACAGGGTGGAATGGATAGCCAAATGAACAGCACGTCTCGTAGTAAGAACAGGCCACTGAAAACCAGCTTTGGCTTAATTGGACATTCACAAGTGGTGTAACGAAAACCTGACGGGAGTTGAGAATTAGATGAATTTCAGATTTGCAGTCAATGAATGGAACATTCTGTGGAGGAGATACCAATTGTTTCTGAAGTTTGGGTTATGTGGACAGGAAAATGGAGCTGAAGAGGGTTGAGTGGATAGCAAATTGAACAGCACGGCTGAGAGTATGAGCAGGCCACTTAAAACCAGCATTGGCTTACTTGGATATTTACCAGTGGTGTCACGAAAACCTGCCGGGAGTGGAGATTCAGATGAATTCCAGATTCGCTGTGAATGAATGGAACATTCTGTAGTGGAGATAACAATGATTTCTCCAGTCTCTGTGGTGTGGACAGGAAAATGTAGAGCTGGCCAGGGTTGAGTGGATAGCCAATTGAACAGCACCACTGCGCTTGTGAAGAAAACACTTAAAACATTGGGTTACTTGGACATTCAACAGTGGTGTAACGAAAACCTGCCGGGAGTGGAGGTTCAGAGGAATTCCAGATTCGCAGTGAATGAATGGAACATTCTCTAGTGGAGATTCCAATGATTTCTGAAGGCTGGGTCGTGTGGAAGGAAAATCAAGAACTAATCAGGATTTAGTGGAAAGCCAATTGTATAGCATGGCTGCGAGTGTGAACATGCAGCTGAAAACCAGCATTGGGTTACTTGGACATTCATCAGTGGTGTAAGGAAAACCTGCATGGAGTGGAGAGTCAGTTGAATTCCACATTCGCAGTGAATGAATGGAACATTCTGTAGAGGAGATTCCAATGATTTCTGAAGCCTGTGTTGTGTGGACAGGAAAATGAAGAGCTGACCAGGCTTGAATCGATAGCCAAGTAAACAGCAGGGCTGCGAATATGAACAGGCCGCTGAAAACCAGCATTGGGTTACTTGGACATTCAACAGTGGTGTAATGAAAACCTGCGTGGAGTTGAGAGTCAGATGAATTCCAGATTCGCAGTGAATGAATGGAACATTCTGTAGTGGAGATAACAAAGATTTCTGAAGGCTGGTAGTGTGGTGGGACAATGAAGAGCTGAACAGGGTGGAGTGAATTGTCAATTAAACAGCACGGCTGCGAGTATGAACAGGCCTCTGAAAACCAGCATTGGCTTACTTGGACATTCACAAGTGGTGTAATGTTAACCAGGCGGGAGTGGAGAATCAGATAAACTCCAGACTCGCAGTGAATGAATGGAACATTCTGTAGTGGAGATTGCAATGATTTCTGAAATCTGGATTGTGGGGACACGAAAATGAAGAGCTGACCAGTGTTGAGTGGATAGCCTGTAAAAAGCCTCGGCTTCGAATGTGAACAGACCACTGAAAACCAGTATTGCATTACTTCGACTTTCAGCAGTGGTGTAACGAAAGCCTGCGTGGAGTGCAGATTCAGATGAATTCCAGATTCCCAGTGAATGAATGGAACATCCTGTAGTGGAGATTACAATGATTTCTGAAGGCTGGGTTGTGTGCACAGGAAAATGAGGAGCAAAACAGGTTGAGTGGATAGCCAATTGAACAGCACGACTGCGAACATGAACAGGCCTCTGAAAACCAGCATTGTTTTACTTGGACATTCACAAGTGGTGTAAGATAAATCTGCAGGTAGTGGAGATTCAGTTGAATTCCAGATTCGCAGTGAATGAATGGAACATTCTGTACTGGAGATTGCAATGATTTCTCAAGTCTGGATTGTTTGGACATGAAAATGAAGAGCTGACCACAGTTGTGTGGATACCCAGTAAAAAGCAGGGCTTAGAGTGTGAACAGACCGCTGAAAACCAGCATTGTGTTACTTGGACATTCATAAGTGGTGTAATGAAAGCCTACCTGGAGTGCAGATTCAGATGAATTCCAGATTGGCAGTGAATGAATGGAACATTCTGTACTGGCGATTCCAATGATTTCTGAAGTCTGATATTGTGGAAAAGAAAATGAAAGGCTGACCAGGTTTGAGTGGATAGACAATTGAACAGCACACTGCGAGTGTGAAAAGGCGGCTGAAAACCAGCATTGGATTACTTGGTCATTCACCAGTGCTGTAATGAAAACCTGCCTGGAGCGGAGAGTCAGATGAATTGCAGAATCGCAGTGAATGAATGGAACAGTCTGTAGTGGAGATCCCAATGATTTCTGAAGGCTGGTTTGTGTGGAGAGGAAAATGAAGAGCTGACCAATATTGAGTGGATAGCCCATTGAACAGCACTTCTGCGAGTTGAACATGCCTCTGAAAACCAGTATTGAGTTACTTGGACATTCACCAGTGGCGTAACGAAAACCTGCCGGGAGTGGAGGTTCAGATGAATTCCAGATTCGCAGTGAATGAATGGAACATTCTCTAGTGGTGATTCCAATGATTTCTGAAGGCTGGGTTTTGTGGACACGAAAATGTAGAGCTGAACAGGGTGGAGTGGATAGCCAAATGAACAGCACGTCTCTTAGTATGAACAGGCCACTGAAAACCAGCATTGGCTTACTTGGACATTCACAAGTGGTGTAACGATAACCCGCCGGGAGTTGAGAGTCAGATGAATTTAAGATTCGCAGTGAATGAACGGAACATTCTGTGGAGGAGATACCAATTATTTCTGAAGGTTGGGTTATGAGGACAGGAAAATGTAGAGCTGAATAGGGTTGGGTGGATAGCAAATTGAACAGCACGGCTGTGTGTGTTAGCAGGCGGCTTAAAACCAGCATTGGCTTCCTTGGACATATACCAGTGGTGTCACGAAAACCTGCCGGGAGTGGAGACTCTGATGAATTCCAGATTTGCGTGATTGAATGGAACATTCTGTAGTGGAGATTGCCAAGATTTAGAAATCTGGATAGTCTGGACAGGATATTGAAGAGCTGACCGATGTTGAGTGGATAGCCAGTGAACAGCACGGTTTCGAGTGTGAACAGACCACTAAGAAGCAGCATTGCATTACTTGGACATTCATCAGTGGTGTAACGAAAGCCTTCCTGGAATGCAGATTCAGATTATTTCCAGATTCACAGTGAATGAATGGAAATTTCTGTAGTAGAGATTCCAATGATTTCTGAACGCTGGGTTGTGTGGACAGGAAAATGAAGAGCTGACTAGGTTTGACTGGATTGCCAATTGAACAGCAAGGCTGTGAGTGTGAACAGCCGCTGAAAACCAGCATTGGATTACCTGGTCATTCACCAGTGTTGTTAGGAAAATCTGCCTGGTGTGGAGAGTCAGAGGAATTCCAGATTCGCAGGGAACGAATGGAACATTCTGAAGTGGAGATAAGAATGATTTCTGAAGGCTCGGTGTGTGGAAGGAAAATCAAGAGCTAACCAGCGTTCACTGGATAGCCAATTGAACAGCACGGCTGCGAGTGTTAACACGCAGCTGAAACCAGCCTTGGGTTGCTTGGACATTCACCAGTGGTGAAACGAAAACCTGCTGGGAGTGGAGAACAAGATGAATTCAAGATTCGCGTGAATGAATGAAACATTCTGTAGTGTAGATTGCAATGGTTTCTGAGGTTTGTATTGTCTGAACTGGAAAAAGAAGAACTCACCAGTGTTGAGTCGCTAGACCGTGAACAGCACGGGTTCGAGTGTGAATAGACCGCTGAAAACCATCATTGCGTTACTTGAACATTCAGCAGTGGTGCAATGAAAACCTGCCGGGAGTGGAGATTCAGATGAATTCCAGATTCGCAGTGAATGCATGGAACATTCTCTAGTGGTGATTCCAATGATTTCTGAAGGCTGGGTTTTGTGGACACGAAAATGTAGAGCTGAACAGGGTGGAATGGATAGCCAAATGAACAGCACGTCTCGTAGTAAGAACAGGCCACTGAAAACCAGCTTTGGCTTAATTGGACATTCACAAGTGGTGTAACGAAAACCTGACGGGAGTTGAGAATTAGATGAATTTCAGATTTGCAGTCAATGAATGGAACATTCTGTGGAGGAGATACCAATTGTTTCTGAAGTTTGGGTTATGTGGACAGGAAAATGGAGCTGAAGAGGGTTGAGTGGATAGCAAATTGAACAGCACGCCTGAGAGTATGAGCAGGCCACTTAAAACCAGCATTGGCTTACTTGGATATTTACCAGTGGTGTCACGAAAACCTGCCGGGAGTGGAGATTCAGATGAATTCCAGATTCGCTGTGAATGAATGGAACATTCTGTAGTGGAGATAACAATGATTTCTCCAGTCTCTGTGGTGTGGACAGGAAAATGTAGAGCTGGCCAGGGTTGAGTGGATAGCCAATTGAACAGCACCACTGCGCTTGTGAAGAAAACACTTAAAACATTGGGTTACTTGGACATTCAACAGTGGTGTAACGAAAACCTGCCGGGAGTGGAGGTTCAGAGGAATTCCAGATTCGCAGTGAATGAATGGAACATTCTCTAGTGGAGATTCCAATGATTTCTGAAGGCTGGGTCGTGTGGAAGGAAAATCAAGAACTAATCAGGATTTAGTGGAAAGCCAATTGTATAGCATGGCTGCGAGTGTGAACATGCAGCTGAAAACCAGCATTGGGTTACTTGGACATTCATCAGTGGTGTAAGGAAAACCTGCATGGAGTGGAGAGTCAGTTGAATTCCACATTCGCAGTGAATGAATGGAACATTCTGTAGAGGAGATTCCAATGATTTCTGAAGCCTGTGTTGTGTGGACAGGAAAATGAAGAGCTGACCAGGCTTGAATCGATAGCCAAGTAAACAGCAGGGCTGCGAATATGAACAGGCCGCTGAAAACCAGCATTGGGTTACTTGGACATTCAACAGTGGTGTAATGAAAACCTGCGTGGAGTTGAGAGTCAGATGAATTCCAGATTCGCAGTGAATGAATGGAACATTCTGTAGTGGAGATAACAAAGATTTCTGAAGGCTGGTAGTGTGGTGGGACAATGAAGAGCTGAACAGGGTGGAGTGAATTGTCAATTAAACAGCACGGCTGCGAGTATGAACAGGCCTCTGAAAACCAGCATTGGCTTACTTGGACATTCACAAGTGGTGTAATGTTAACCAGGCGGGAGTGGAGAATCAGATAAACTCCAGACTCGCAGTGAATGAATGGAACATTCTGTAGTGGAGATTGCAATGATTTCTGAAATCTGGATTGTGGGGACACGAAAATGAAGAGCTGACCAGTGTTGAGTGGATAGCCTGTAAAAAGCCTCGGCTTCGAATGTGAACAGACCACTGAAAACCAGTATTGCATTACTTCGACTTTCAGCAGTGGTGTAACGAAAGCCTGCGTGGAGTGCAGATTCAGATGAATTCCAGATTCCCAGTGAATGAATGGAACATCCTGTAGTGGAGATTACAATGATTTCTGAAGGCTGGGTTGTGTGCACAGGAAAATGAGGAGCAAAACAGGTTGAGTGGATAGCCAATTGAACAGCACGACTGCGAACATGAACAGGCCTCTGAAAACCAGCATTGTTTTACTTGGACATTCACAAGTGGTGTAAGATAAATCTGCAGGTAGTGGAGATTCAGTTGAATTCCAGATTCGCAGTGAATGAATGGAACATTCTGTACTGGAGATTGCAATGATTTCTCAAGTCTGGATTGTTTGGACATGAAAATGAAGAGCTGACCACAGTTGTGTGGATACCCAGTAAAAAGCAGGGCTTAGAGTGTGAACAGACCGCTGAAAACCAGCATTGTGTTACTTGGACATTCATAAGTGGTGTAATGAAAGCCTACCTGGAGTGCAGATTCAGATGAATTCCAGATTGGCAGTGAATGAATGGAACATTCTGTACTGGCGATTCCAATGATTTCTGAAGTCTGATATTGTGGAAAAGAAAATGAAAGGCTGACCAGGTTTGAGTGGATAGACAATTGAACAGCACACTGCGAGTGTGAAAAGGCGGCTGAAAACCAGCATTGGATTACTTGGTCATTCACCAGTGCTGTAATGAAAACCTGCCTGGAGCGGAGAGTCAGATGAATTGCAGAATCGCAGTGAATGAATGGAACAGTCTGTAGTGGAGATCCCAATGATTTCTGAAGGCTGGTTTGTGTGGAGAGGAAAATGAAGAGCTGACCAATATTGAGTGGATAGCCCATTGAACAGCACTTCTGCGAGTTGAACATGCCTCTGAAAACCAGTATTGAGTTACTTGGACATTCACCAGTGGCGTAACGAAAACCTGCCGGGAGTGGAGGTTCAGATGAATTCCAGATTCGCAGTGAATGAATGGAACATTCTCTAGTGGTGATTCCAATGATTTCTGAAGGCTGGGTTTTGTGGACACGAAAATGTAGAGCTGAACAGGGTGGAGTGGATAGCCAAATGAACAGCACGTCTCTTAGTATGAACAGGCCACTGAAAACCAGCATTGGCTTACTTGGACATTCACAAGTGGTGTAACGATAACCCGCCGGGAGTTGAGAGTCAGATGAATTTAAGATTCGCAGTGAATGAACGGAACATTCTGTGGAGGAGATACCAATTATTTCTGAAGGTTGGGTTATGAGGACAGGAAAATGTAGAGCTGAATAGGGTTGGGTGGATAGCAAATTGAACAGCACGGCTGAGAGTATAAGCAGGCGGCTTAAAACCAGCATTGGCTTTCTTGGACATATACCAGTGGTGTCACGAAAACCTGCCGGGAGTGGAGACTCTGATGAATTCCAGATTCGCGAGATTGAATGGAACATTCTGTAGTGGAGATTGCCAAGATTTAGAAATCTGGATAGTCTGGACAGGATATTGAAGAGCTGACCGATGTTGAGTGGATAGCCAGTGAACAGCACGGTTTCGAGTGTGAACAGACCACTAAGAAGCAGCATTGCATTACTTGGACATTCATCAGTGGTGTAACGAAAGCCTTCCTGGAATGCAGATTCAGATTATTTCCAGATTCACAGTGAATGAATGGAAATTTCTGTAGTAGAGATTCCAATGATTTCTGAACGCTGGGTTGTGTGGACAGGAAAATGAAGAGCTGACTAGGTTTGACTGGATTGCCAATTGAACAGCAAGGCTGTGAGTGTGAACAGCCGCTGAAAACCAGCATTGGATTACCTGGTCATTCACCAGTGTTGTTAGGAAAATCTGCCTGGTGTGGAGAGTCAGAGGAATTCCAGATTCGCAGGGAACGAATGGAACATTCTGAAGTGGAGATAAGAATGATTTCTGAAGGCTCGGTGTGTGGAAGGAAAATCAAGAGCTAACCAGCGTTCACTGGATAGCCAATTGAACAGCACGGCTGCGAGTGTTAACACGCAGCTGAAACCAGCCTTGGGTTGCTTGGACATTCACCAGTGGTGAAACGAAAACCTGCTGGGAGTGGAGAACAAGATGAATTCAAGATTCGCGTGAATGAATGAAACATTCTGTAGTGTAGATTGCAATGGTTTCTGAGGTTTGTATTGTCTGAACTGGAAAAAGAAGAACTCACCAGTGTTGAGTCGCTAGACCGTGAACAGCACGGGTTCGAGTGTGAATAGACCGCTGAAAACCATCATTGCGTTACTTGAACATTCAGCAGTGGTGCAATGAAAACCTGCCGGGAGTGGAGATTCAGATGAATTCCAGATTCGCAGTGAATGCATGGAACATTCTCTAGTGGTGATTCCAATGATTTCTGAAGGCTGGGTTTTGTGGACACGAAAATGTAGAGCTGAACAGGGTGGAATGGATAGCCAAATGAACAGCACGTCTCGTAGTAAGAACAGGCCACTGAAAACCAGCTTTGGCTTAATTGGACATTCACAAGTGGTGTAACGAAAACCTGACGGGAGTTGAGAATTAGATGAATTTCAGATTTGCAGTCAATGAATGGAACATTCTGTGGAGGAGATACCAATTGTTTCTGAAGTTTGGGTTATGTGGACAGGAAAATGGAGCTGAAGAGGGTTGAGTGGATAGCAAATTGAACAGCACGGCTGAGAGTATGAGCAGGCCACTTAAAACCAGCATTGGCTTACTTGGATATTTACCAGTGGTGTCACGAAAACCTGCCGGGAGTGGAGATTCAGATGAATTCCAGATTCGCTGTGAATGAATGGAACATTCTGTAGTGGAGATAACAATGATTTCTCCAGTCTCTGTGGTGTGGACAGGAAAATGTAGAGCTGGCCAGGGTTGAGTGGATAGCCAATTGAACAGCACCACTGCGCTTGTGAAGAAAACACTTAAAACATTGGGTTACTTGGACATTCAACAGTGGTGTAACGAAAACCTGCCGGGAGTGGAGGTTCAGAGGAATTCCAGATTCGCAGTGAATGAATGGAACATTCTCTAGTGGAGATTCCAATGATTTCTGAAGGCTGGGTCGTGTGGAAGGAAAATCAAGAACTAATCAGGATTTAGTGGAAAGCCAATTGTATAGCATGGCTGCGAGTGTGAACATGCAGCTGAAAACCAGCATTGGGTTACTTGGACATTCATCAGTGGTGTAAGGAAAACCTGCATGGAGTGGAGAGTCAGTTGAATTCCACATTCGCAGTGAATGAATGGAACATTCTGTAGAGGAGATTCCAATGATTTCTGAAGCCTGTGTTGTGTGGACAGGAAAATGAAGAGCTGACCAGGCTTGAATCGATAGCCAAGTAAACAGCAGGGCTGCGAATATGAACAGGCCGCTGAAAACCAGCATTGGGTTACTTGGACATTCAACAGTGGTGTAATGAAAACCTGCGTGGAGTTGAGAGTCAGATGAATTCCAGATTCGCAGTGAATGAATGGAACATTCTGTAGTGGAGATAACAAAGATTTCTGAAGGCTGGTAGTGTGGTGGGACAATGAAGAGCTGAACAGGGTGGAGTGAATTGTCAATTAAACAGCACGGCTGCGAGTATGAACAGGCCTCTGAAAACCAGCATTGGCTTACTTGGACATTCACAAGTGGTGTAATGTTAACCAGGCGGGAGTGGAGAATCAGATAAACTCCAGACTCGCAGTGAATGAATGGAACATTCTGTAGTGGAGATTGCAATGATTTCTGAAATCTGGATTGTGGGGACACGAAAATGAAGAGCTGACCAGTGTTGAGTGGATAGCCTGTAAAAAGCCTCGGCTTCGAATGTGAACAGACCACTGAAAACCAGTATTGCATTACTTCGACTTTCAGCAGTGGTGTAACGAAAGCCTGCGTGGAGTGCAGATTCAGATGAATTCCAGATTCCCAGTGAATGAATGGAACATCCTGTAGTGGAGATTACAATGATTTCTGAAGGCTGGGTTGTGTGCACAGGAAAATGAGGAGCAAAACAGTTTGAGTGGATAGCCAATTGAACAGCACGACTGCGAACATGAACAGGCCTCTGAAAACCAGCATTGTTTTACTTGGACATTCACAAGTGGTGTAAGATAAATCTGCAGGTAGTGGAGATTCAGTTGAATTCCAGATTCGCAGTGAATGAATGGAACATTCTGTACTGGAGATTGCAATGATTTCTCAAGTCTGGATTGTTTGGACATGAAAATGAAGAGCTGACCACAGTTGTGTGGATACCCAGTAAAAAGCAGGGCTTAGAGTGTGAACAGACCGCTGAAAACCAGCATTGTGTTACTTGGACATTCATAAGTGGTGTAATGAAAGCCTACCTGGAGTGCAGATTCAGATGAATTCCAGATTGGCAGTGAATGAATGGAACATTCTGTACTGGCGATTCCAATGATTTCTGAAGTCTGATATTGTGGAAAAGAAAATGAAAGGCTGACCAGGTTTGAGTGGATAGACAATTGAACAGCACACTGCGAGTGTGAAAAGGCGGCTGAAAACCAGCATTGGATTACTTGGTCATTCACCAGTGCTGTAATGAAAACCTGCCTGGAGCGGAGAGTCAGATGAATTGCAGAATCGCAGTGAATGAATGGAACAGTCTGTAGTGGAGATCCCAATGATTTCTGAAGGCTGGTTTGTGTGGAGAGGAAAATGAAGAGCTGACCAATATTGAGTGGATAGCCCATTGAACAGCACTTCTGCGAGTTGAACATGCCTCTGAAAACCAGTATTGAGTTACTTGGACATTCACCAGTGGCGTAACGAAAACCTGCCGGGAGTGGAGGTTCAGATGAATTCCAGATTCGCAGTGAATGAATGGAACATTCTCTAGTGGTGATTCCAATGATTTCTGAAGGCTGGGTTTTGTGGACACGAAAATGTAGAGCTGAACAGGGTGGAGTGGATAGCCAAATGAACAGCACGTCTCTTAGTATGAACAGGCCACTGAAAACCAGCATTGGCTTACTTGGACATTCACAAGTGGTGTAACGATAACCCGCCGGGAGTTGAGAGTCAGATGAATTTAAGATTCGCAGTGAATGAACGGAACATTCTGTGGAGGAGATACCAATTATTTCTGAAGGTTGGGTTATGAGGACAGGAAAATGTAGAGCTGAATAGGGTTGGGTGGATAGCAAATTGAACAGCACGGCTGAGTGTGTTAGCAGGCGGCTTAAAACCAGCATTGTCTTCCTTGGACATTTACCAGTGGTGTCACGAAAACCTTCCAGGAGTGGAGACTCTGATGAATTCCAGATTCGCGTGACTGAATGGAACATTCTGTAGTGGTGATTGCCAACATTTAGAAATCTGGATAGTCTGGACAGGATATTGAAGAGCTGACCGATATTGAGTGGATAGCCAATGAACAGCACGGTTTCGAGTGTGAACAGACCACTAAGAAGCAGCATTGCATTACTTGGACATTCATCAGTGGTGTAACGAAAGCCTTCCTGGAATGCAGATTCAGATTATTTCCAGATTCACAGTGAATGAATGGAAATTTCTGTAGTAGAGATTCCAATGATTTCTGAACGCTGGGTTGTGTGGACAGGAAAATGAAGAGCTGACTAGGTTTGACTGGATTGCCAGTTGAACAGCAAGGCTGTGAGTGTGAACAGCCGCTGAAAACCAGCATTGGATTACCTGGTCATTCACCAGTGTTGTTAGGAAAATCTGCCTGGTGTGGAGAGTCAGAGGAATTCCAGATTCGCAGGGAACGAATGGAACATTCTGAAGTGGAGATAAGAATGATTTCTGAAGGCTCGGTGTGTGGAAGGAAAATCAAGAGCTAACCAGCGTTCACTGGATAGCCAATTGAACAGCACGGCTGCGAGTGTTAACACGCAGCTGAAACCAGCCTTGGGTTGCTTGGACATTCACCAGTGGTGAAACGAAAACCTGCTGGGAGTGGAGAACAAGATGAATTCAAGATTCGCGTGAATGAATGAAACATTCTGTAGTGTAGATTGCAATGGTTTCTGAGGTTTGTATTGTCTGAACTGGAAAAAGAAGAACTCACCAGTGTTGAGTCGCTAGACCGTGAACAGCACGGGTTCGAGTGTGAATAGACCGCTGAAAACCATCATTGCGTTACTTGAACATTCAGCAGTGGTGCAATGAAAACCTGCCGGGAGTGGAGATTCAGATGAATTCCAGATTCGCAGTGAATTAATGGAACATTCTCTAGTGGTGATTCCAATGATTTCTGAAGGCTGGGTTTTGTGGACACGAAAATGTAGAGCTGAACAGGGTGGAATGGATAGCCAAATGAACAGCACGTCTCGTAGTAAGAACAGGCCACTGAAAACCAGCTTTGGCTTAATTGGACATTCACAAGTGGTGTAACGAAAACCTGACGGGAGTTGAGAATTAGATGAATTTCAGATTTGCAGTCAATGAATGGAACATTCTGTGGAGGAGATACCAATTGTTTCTGAAGTTTGGGTTATGTGGACAGGAAAATGGAGCTGAAGAGGGTTGAGTGGATAGCAAATTGAACAGCACGGCTGAGAGTATGAGCAGGCCACTTAAAACCAGCATTGGCTTACTTGGATATTTACCAGTGGTGTCACGAAAACCTGCCGGGAGTGGAGATTCAGATGAATTCCAGATTCGCTGTGAATGAATGGAACATTCTGTAGTGGAGATAACAATGATTTCTCCAGTCTCTGTGGTGTGGACAGGAAAATGTAGAGCTGGCCAGGGTTGAGTGGATAGCCAATTGAACAGCACCACTGCGCTTGTGAAGAAAACACTTAAAACATTGGGTTACTTGGACATTCAACAGTGGTGTAACGAAAACCTGCCGGGAGTGGAGGTTCAGAGGAATTCCAGATTCGCAGTGAATGAATGGAACATTCTCTAGTGGAGATTCCAATGATTTCTGAAGGCTGGGTCGTGTGGAAGGAAAATCAAGAACTAATCAGGATTTAGTGGAAAGCCAATTGTATAGCATGGCTGCGAGTGTGAACATGCAGCTGAAAACCAGCATTGGGTTACTTGGACATTCATCAGTGGTGTAAGGAAAACCTGCATGGAGTGGAGAGTCAGTTGAATTCCACATTCGCAGTGAATGAATGGAACATTCTGTAGAGGAGATTCCAATGATTTCTGAAGCCTGTGTTGTGTGGACAGGAAAATGAAGAGCTGACCAGGCTTGAATCGATAGCCAAGTAAACAGCAGGGCTGCGAATATGAACAGGCCGCTGAAAACCAGCATTGGGTTACTTGGACATTCAACAGTGGTGTAATGAAAACCTGCGTGGAGTTGAGAGTCAGATGAATTCCAGATTCGCAGTGAATGAATGGAACATTCTGTAGTGGAGATAACAAAGATTTCTGAAGGCTGGTAGTGTGGTGGGACAATGAAGAGCTGAACAGGGTGGAGTGAATTGTCAATTAAACAGCACGGCTGCGAGTATGAACAGGCCTCTGAAAACCAGCATTGGCTTACTTGGACATTCACAAGTGGTGTAATGTTAACCAGGCGGGAGTGGAGAATCAGATAAACTCCAGACTCGCAGTGAATGAATGGAACATTCTGTAGTGGAGATTGCAATGATTTCTGAAATCTGGATTGTGGGGACACGAAAATGAAGAGCTGACCAGTGTTGAGTGGATAGCCTGTAAAAAGCCTCGGCTTCGAATGTGAACAGACCACTGAAAACCAGTATTGCATTACTTCGACTTTCAGCAGTGGTGTAACGAAAGCCTGCGTGGAGTGCAGATTCAGATGAATTCCAGATTCCCAGTGAATGAATGGAACATCCTGTAGTGGAGATTACAATGATTTCTGAAGGCTGGGTTGTGTGCACAGGAAAATGAGGAGCAAAACAGGTTGAGTGGATAGCCAATTGAACAGCACGACTGCGAACATGAACAGGCCTCTGAAAACCAGCATTGTTTTACTTGGACATTCACAAGTGGTGTAAGATAAATCTGCAGGTAGTGGAGATTCAGTTGAATTCCAGATTCGCAGTGAATGAATGGAACATTCTGTACTGGAGATTGCAATGATTTCTCAAGTCTGGATTGTTTGGACATGAAAATGAAGAGCTGACCACAGTTGTGTGGATACCCAGTAAAAAGCAGGGCTTAGAGTGTGAACAGACCGCTGAAAACCAGCATTGTGTTACTTGGACATTCATAAGTGGTGTAATGAAAGCCTACCTGGAGTGCAGATTCAGATGAATTCCAGATTGGCAGTGAATGAATGGAACATTCTGTACTGGCGATTCCAATGATTTCTGAAGTCTGATATTGTGGAAAAGAAAATGAAAGGCTGACCAGGTTTGAGTGGATAGACAATTGAACAGCACACTGCGAGTGTGAAAAGGCGGCTGAAAACCAGCATTGGATTACTTGGTCATTCACCAGTGCTGTAATGAAAACCTGCCTGGAGCGGAGAGTCAGATGAATTGCAGAATCGCAGTGAATGAATGGAACAGTCTGTAGTGGAGATCCCAATGATTTCTGAAGGCTGGTTTGTGTGGAGAGGAAAATGAAGAGCTGACCAATATTGAGTGGATAGCCCATTGAACAGCACTTCTGCGAGTTGAACATGCCTCTGAAAACCAGTATTGAGTTACTTGGACATTCACCAGTGGCGTAACGAAAACCTGCCGGGAGTGGAGGTTCAGATGAATTCCAGATTCGCAGTGAATGAATGGAACATTCTCTAGTGGTGATTCCAATGATTTCTGAAGGCTGGGTTTTGTGGACACGAAAATGTAGAGCTGAACAGGGTGGAGTGGATAGCCAAATGAACAGCACGTCTCTTAGTATGAACAGGCCACTGAAAACCAGCATTGGCTTACTTGGACATTCACAAGTGGTGTAACGATAACCCGCCGGGAGTTGAGAGTCAGATGAATTTAAGATTCGCAGTGAATGAACGGAACATTCTGTGGAGGAGATACCAATTATTTCTGAAGGTTGGGTTATGAGGACAGGAAAATGTAGAGCTGAATAGGGTTGGGTGGATAGCAAATTGAACAGCACGGCTGAGTGTGTTAGCAGGCGGCTTAAAACCAGCATTGTCTTCCTTGGACATTTACCAGTGGTGTCACGAAAACCTGCCGGGAGTGGAGACTCTGATGAATTCCAGATTCGCGTGATTGAATGGAACATTCTGTAGTGGAGATTGCCAACATTTAGAAATCTGGATAGTCTGGACAGGATATTGAAAAGCTGACCGATATTGAGTGGATAGCCAATGAACAGCACGGTTTCGAGTGTGAACAGACCACTAAGAAGCAGCATTGCATTACTTGGACATTCATCAGTGGTGTAACGAAAGCCTTCCTGGAATGCAGATTCAGATTATTTCCAGATTCACAGTGAATGAATGGAAATTTCTGTAGTAGAGATTCCAATGATTTCTGAACGCTGGGTTGTGTGGACAGGAAAATGAAGAGCTGACTAGGTTTGACTGGATTGCCAATTGAACAGCAAGGCTGTGAGTGTGAACAGCCGCTGAAAACCAGCATTGGATTACCTGGTCATTCACCAGTGTTGTTAGGAAAATCTGCCTGGTGTGGAGAGTCAGAGGAATTCCAGATTCGCAGGGAACGCATGGAACATTCTGAAGTGGAGATAAGAATGATTTCTGAAGGCTCGGTGTGTGGAAGGAAAATCAAGAGCTAACCAGCGTTCACTGGATAGCCAATTGAACAGCACGGCTGCGAGTGTTAACACGCAGCTGAAACCAGCCTTGGGTTGCTTGGACATTCACCAGTGGTGAAACGAAAACCTGCTGGGAGTGGAGAACAAGATGAATTCAAGATTCGCGTGCAATGGTTTCTGAGGTTTGTATTGTCTGAACTGGAAAAAGAAGAACTCACCAGTGTTGAGTCGCTAGACCGTGAACAGCACGGGTTCGAGTGTGAATAGACCGCTGAAAACCATCATTGCGTTACTTGAACATTCAGCAGTGGTGCAATGAAAACCTGCCGGGAGTGGAGATTCAGATGAATTCCAGATTCGCAGTGAATGCATGGAACATTCTCTAGTGGTGATTCCAATGATTTCTGAAGGCTGGGTTTTGTGGACACGAAAATGTAGAGCTGAACAGGGTGGAATGGATAGCCAAATGAACAGCACGTCTCGTAGTAAGAACAGGCCACTGAAAACCAGCTTTGGCTTAATTGGACATTCACAAGTGGTGTAACGAAAACCTGACGGGAGTTGAGAATTAGATGAATTTCAGATTTGCAGTCAATGAATGGAACATTCTGTGGAGGAGATACCAATTGTTTCTGAAGTTTGGGTTATGTGGACAGGAAAATGGAGCTGAAGAGGGTTGAGTGGATAGCAAATTGAACAGCACGGCTGAGAGTATGAGCAGGCCACTTAAAACCAGCATTGGCTTACTTGGATATTTACCAGTGGTGTCACGAAAACCTGCCGGGAGTGGAGATTCAGATGAATTCCAGATTCGCTGTGAATGAATGGAACATTCTGTAGTGGAGATAACAATGATTTCTCCAGTCTCTGTGGTGTGGACAGGAAAATGTAGAGCTGGCCAGGGTTGAGTGGATAGCCAATTGAACAGCACCACTGCGCTTGTGAAGAAAACACTTAAAACATTGGGTTACTTGGACATTCAACAGTGGTGTAACGAAAACCTGCCGGGAGTGGAGGTTCAGAGGAATTCCAGATTCGCAGTGAATGAATGGAACATTCTCTAGTGGAGATTCCAATGATTTCTGAAGGCTGGGTCGTGTGGAAGGAAAATCAAGAACTAATCAGGATTTAGTGGAAAGCCAATTGTATAGCATGGCTGCGAGTGTGAACATGCAGCTGAAAACCAGCATTGGGTTACTTGGACATTCATCAGTGGTGTAAGGAAAACCTGCATGGAGTGGAGAGTCAGTTGAATTCCACATTCGCAGTGAATGAATGGAACATTCTGTAGAGGAGATTCCAATGATTTCTGAAGCCTGTGTTGTGTGGACAGGAAAATGAAGAGCTGACCAGGCTTGAATCGATAGCCAAGTAAACAGCAGGGCTGCGAATATGAACAGGCCGCTGAAAACCAGCATTGGGTTACTTGGACATTCAACAGTGGTGTAATGAAAACCTGCGTGGAGTTGAGAGTCAGATGAATTCCAGATTCGCAGTGAATGAATGGAACATTCTGTAGTGGAGATAACAAAGATTTCTGAAGGCTGGTAGTGTGGTGGGACAATGAAGAGCTGAACAGGGTGGAGTGAATTGTCAATTAAACAGCACGGCTGCGAGTATGAACAGGCCTCTGAAAACCAGCATTGGCTTACTTGGACATTCACAAGTGGTGTAATGTTAACCAGGCGGGAGTGGAGAATCAGATAAACTCCAGACTCGCAGTGAATGAATGGAACATTCTGTAGTGGAGATTGCAATGATTTCTGAAATCTGGATTGTGGGGACACGAAAATGAAGAGCTGACCAGTGTTGAGTGGATAGCCTGTAAAAAGCCTCGGCTTCGAATGTGAACAGACCACTGAAAACCAGTATTGCATTACTTCGACTTTCAGCAGTGGTGTAACGAAAGCCTGCGTGGAGTGCAGATTCAGATGAATTCCAGATTCCCAGTGAATGAATGGAACATCCTGTAGTGGAGATTACAATGATTTCTGAAGGCTGGGTTGTGTGCACAGGAAAATGAGGAGCAAAACAGGTTGAGTGGATAGCCAATTGAACAGCACGACTGCGAACATGAACAGGCCTCTGAAAACCAGCATTGTTTTACTTGGACATTCACAAGTGGTGTAAGATAAATCTGCAGGTAGTGGAGATTCAGTTGAATTCCAGATTCGCAGTGAATGAATGGAACATTCTGTACTGGAGATTGCAATGATTTCTCAAGTCTGGATTGTTTGGACATGAAAATGAAGAGCTGACCACAGTTGTGTGGATACCCAGTAAAAAGCAGGGCTTAGAGTGTGAACAGACCGCTGAAAACCAGCATTGTGTTACTTGGACATTCATAAGTGGTGTAATGAAAGCCTACCTGGAGTGCAGATTCAGATGAATTCCAGATTGGCAGTGAATGAATGGAACATTCTGTACTGGCGATTCCAATGATTTCTGAAGTCTGATATTGTGGAAAAGAAAATGAAAGGCTGACCAGGTTTGAGTGGATAGACAATTGAACAGCACACTGCGAGTGTGAAAAGGCGGCTGAAAACCAGCATTGGATTACTTGGTCATTCACCAGTGCTGTAATGAAAACCTGCCTGGAGCGGAGAGTCAGATGAATTGCAGAATCGCAGTGAATGAATGGAACAGTCTGTAGTGGAGATCCCAATGATTTCTGAAGGCTGGTTTGTGTGGAGAGGAAAATGAAGAGCTGACCAATATTGAGTGGATAGCCCATTGAACAGCACTTCTGCGAGTTGAACATGCCTCTGAAAACCAGTATTGAGTTACTTGGACATTCACCAGTGGCGTAACGAAAACCTGCCGGGAGTGGAGGTTCAGATGAATTCCAGATTCGCAGTGAATGAATGGAACATTCTCTAGTGGTGATTCCAATGATTTCTGAAGGCTGGGTTTTGTGGACACGAAAATGTAGAGCTGAACAGGGTGGAGTGGATAGCCAAATGAACAGCACGTCTCTTAGTATGAACAGGCCACTGAAAACCAGCATTGGCTTACTTGGACATTCACAAGTGGTGTAACGATAACCCGCCGGGAGTTGAGAGTCAGATGAATTTAAGATTCGCAGTGAATGAACGGAACATTCTGTGGAGGAGATACCAATTATTTCTGAAGGTTGGGTTATGAGGACAGGAAAATGTAGAGCTGAATAGGGTTGGGTGGATAGCAAATTGAACAGCACGGCTGAGTGTGTTAGCAGGCGGCTTAAAACCAGCATTGTCTTCCTTGGACATTTACCAGTGGTGTCACGAAAACCTGCCGGGAGTGGAGACTCTGATGAATTCCAGATTCGCGTGATTGAATGGAACATTCTGTAGTGGAGATTGCCAACATTTAGAAATCTGGATAGTCTGGACAGGATATTGAAGAGCTGACCGATATTGAGTGGATAGCCAATGAACAGCACGGTTTCGAGTGTGAACAGACCACTAAGAAGCAGCATTGCATTACTTGGACATTCATCAGTGGTGTAACGAAAGCCTTCCTGGAATGCAGATTCAGATTATTTCCAGATTCACAGTGAATGAATGGAAATTTCTGTAGTAGAGATTCCAATGATTTCTGAACGCTGGGTTGTGTGGACAGGAAAATGAAGAGCTGACTAGGTTTGACTGGATTGCCAATTGAACAGCAAGGCTGTGAGTGTGAACAGCCGCTGAAAACCAGCATTGGATTACCTGGTCATTCACCAGTGTTGTTAGGAAAATCTGCCTGGTGTGGAGAGTCAGAGGAATTCCAGATTCGCAGGGAACGCATGGAACATTCTGAAGTGGAGATAAGAATGATTTCTGAAGGCTCGGTGTGTGGAAGGAAAATCAAGAGCTAACCAGCGTTCACTGGATAGCCAATTGAACAGCACGGCTGCGAGTGTTAACACGCAGCTGAAACCAGCCTTGGGTTGCTTGGACATTCACCAGTGGTGAAACGAAAACCTGCTGGGAGTGGAGAACAAGATGAATTCAAGATTCGCGTGCAATGGTTTCTGAGGTTTGTATTGTCTGAACTGGAAAAAGAAGAACTCACCAGTGTTGAGTCGCTAGACCGTGAACAGCACGGGTTCGAGTGTGAATAGACCGCTGAAAACCATCATTGCGTTACTTGAACATTCAGCAGTGGTGCAATGAAAACCTGCCGGGAGTGGAGATTCAGATGAATTCCAGATTCGCAGTGAATGCATGGAACACTCTCTAGTGGTGATTCCAATGATTTCTGAAGGCTGGGTTTTGTGGACACGAAAATGTAGAGCTGAACAGGGTGGAATGGATAGCCAAATGAACAGCACGTCTCGTAGTAAGAACAGGCCACTGAAAACCAGCTTTGGCTTAATTGGACATTCACAAGTGGTGTAACGAAAACCTGACGGGAGTTGAGAATTAGATGAATTTCAGATTTGCAGTCAATGAATGGAACATTCTGTGGAGGAGATACCAATTGTTTCTGAAGTTTGGGTTATGTGGACAGGAAAATGGAGCTGAAGAGGGTTGAGTGGATAGCAAATTGAACAGCACGGCTGAGAGTATGAGCAGGCCACTTAAAACCAGCATTGGCTTACTTGGATATTTACCAGTGGTGTCACGAAAACCTGCCGGGAGTGGAGATTCAGATGAATTCCAGATTCGCTGTGAATGAATGGAACATTCTGTAGTGGAGATAACAATGATTTCTCCAGTCTCTGTGGTGTGGACAGGAAAATGTAGAGCTGGCCAGGGTTGAGTGGATAGCCAATTGAACAGCACCACTGCGCTTGTGAAGAAAACACTTAAAACATTGGGTTACTTGGACATTCAACAGTGGTGTAACGAAAACCTGCCGGGAGTGGAGGTTCAGAGGAATTCCAGATTCGCAGTGAATGAATGGAACATTCTCTAGTGGAGATTCCAATGATTTCTGAAGGCTGGGTCGTGTGGAAGGAAAATCAAGAACTAATCAGGATTTAGTGGAAAGCCAATTGTATAGCATGGCTGCGAGTGTGAACATGCAGCTGAAAACCAGCATTGGGTTACTTGGACATTCATCAGTGGTGTAAGGAAAACCTGCATGGAGTGGAGAGTCAGTTGAATTCCACATTCGCAGTGAATGAATGGAACATTCTGTAGAGGAGATTCCAATGATTTCTGAAGCCTGTGTTGTGTGGACAGGAAAATGAAGAGCTGACCAGGCTTGAATCGATAGCCAAGTAAACAGCAGGGCTGCGAATATGAACAGGCCGCTGAAAACCAGCATTGGGTTACTTGGACATTCAACAGTGGTGTAATGAAAACCTGCGTGGAGTTGAGAGTCAGATGAATTCCAGATTCGCAGTGAATGAATGGAACATTCTGTAGTGGAGATAACAAAGATTTCTGAAGGCTGGTAGTGTGGTGGGACAATGAAGAGCTGAACAGGGTGGAGTGAATTGTCAATTAAACAGCACGGCTGCGAGTATGAACAGGCCTCTGAAAACCAGCATTGGCTTACTTGGACATTCACAAGTGGTGTAATGTTAACCAGGCGGGAGTGGAGAATCAGATAAACTCCAGACTCGCAGTGAATGAATGGAACATTCTGTAGTGGAGATTGCAATGATTTCTGAAATCTGGATTGTGGGGACACGAAAATGAAGAGCTGACCAGTGTTGAGTGGATAGCCTGTAAAAAGCCTCGGCTTCGAATGTGAACAGACCACTGAAAACCAGTATTGCATTACTTCGACTTTCAGCAGTGGTGTAACGAAAGCCTGCGTGGAGTGCAGATTCAGATGAATTCCAGATTCCCAGTGAATGAATGGAACATCCTGTAGTGGAGATTACAATGATTTCTGAAGGCTGGGTTGTGTGCACAGGAAAATGAGGAGCAAAACAGGTTGAGTGGATAGCCAATTGAACAGCACGACTGCGAACATGAACAGGCCTCTGAAAACCAGCATTGTTTTACTTGGACATTCACAAGTGGTGTAAGATAAATCTGCAGGTAGTGGAGATTCAGTTGAATTCCAGATTCGCAGTGAATGAATGGAACATTCTGTACTGGAGATTGCAATGATTTCTCAAGTCTGGATTGTTTGGACATGAAAATGAAGAGCTGACCACAGTTGTGTGGATACCCAGTAAAAAGCAGGGCTTAGAGTGTGAACAGACCGCTGAAAACCAGCATTGTGTTACTTGGACATTCATAAGTGGTGTAATGAAAGCCTACCTGGAGTGCAGATTCAGATGAATTCCAGATTGGCAGTGAATGAATGGAACATTCTGTACTGGCGATTCCAATGATTTCTGAAGTCTGATATTGTGGAAAAGAAAATGAAAGGCTGACCAGGTTTGAGTGGATAGACAATTGAACAGCACACTGCGAGTGTGAAAAGGCGGCTGAAAACCAGCATTGGATTACTTGGTCATTCACCAGTGCTGTAATGAAAACCTGCCTGGAGCGGAGAGTCAGATGAATTGCAGAATCGCAGTGAATGAATGGAACAGTCTGTAGTGGAGATCCCAATGATTTCTGAAGGCTGGTTTGTGTGGAGAGGAAAATGAAGAGCTGACCAATATTGAGTGGATAGCCCATTGAACAGCACTTCTGCGAGTTGAACATGCCTCTGAAAACCAGTATTGAGTTACTTGGACATTCACCAGTGGCGTAACGAAAACCTGCCGGGAGTGGAGGTTCAGATGAATTCCAGATTCGCAGTGAATGAATGGAACATTCTCTAGTGGTGATTCCAATGATTTCTGAAGGCTGGGTTTTGTGGACACGAAAATGTAGAGCTGAACAGGGTGGAGTGGATAGCCAAATGAACAGCACGTCTCTTAGTATGAACAGGCCACTGAAAACCAGCATTGGCTTACTTGGACATTCACAAGTGGTGTAACGATAACCCGCCGGGAGTTGAGAGTCAGATGAATTTAAGATTCGCAGTGAATGAACGGAACATTCTGTGGAGGAGATACCAATTATTTCTGAAGGTTGGGTTATGAGGACAGGAAAATGTAGAGCTGAATAGGGTTGGGTGGATAGCAAATTGAACAGCACGGCTGAGAGTATAAGCAGGCGGCTTAAAACCAGCATTGGCTTTCTTGGACATATACCAGTGGTGTCACGAAAACCTGCCGGGAGTGGAGACTCTGATGAATTCCAGATTCGCGAGATTGAATGGAACATTCTGTAGTGGAGATTGCCAAGATTTAGAAATCTGGATAGTCTGGACAGGATATTGAAGAGCTGACCGATGTTGAGTGGATAGCCAGTGAACAGCACGGTTTCGAGTGTGAACAGACCACTAAGAAGCAGCATTGCATTACTTGGACATTCATCAGTGGTGTAACGAAAGCCTTCCTGGAATGCAGATTCAGATTATTTCCAGATTCACAGTGAATGAATGGAAATTTCTGTAGTAGAGATTCCAATGATTTCTGAATGCTGGGTTGTGTGGACAGGAAAATGAAGAGCTGACTAGGTTTGACTGGATTGCCAATTGAACAGCAAGGCTGTGAGTGTGAACAGCCGCTGAAAACCAGCATTGGATTACCTGGTCATTCACCAGTGTTGTTAGGAAAATCTGCCTGGTGTGGAGAGTCAGAGGAATTCCAGATTCGCAGGGAACGAATGGAACATTCTGAAGTGGAGATAAGAATGATTTCTGAAGGCTCGGTGTGTGGAAGGAAAATCAAGAGCTAACCAGCGTTCACTGGATAGCCAATTGAACAGCACGGCTGCGAGTGTTAACACGCAGCTGAAACCAGCCTTGGGTTGCTTGGACATTCACCAGTGGTGAAACGAAAACCTGCTGGGAGTGGAGAACAAGATGAATTCAAGATTCGCGTGAATGAATGAAACATTCTGTAGTGTAGATTGCAATGGTTTCTGAGGTTTGTATTGTCTGAACTGGAAAAAGAAGAACTCACCAGTGTTGAGTCGCTAGACCGTGAACAGCACGGGTTCGAGTGTGAATAGACCGCTGAAAACCATCATTGCGTTACTTGAACATTCAGCAGTGGTGCAATGAAAACCTGCTGGGAGTGGAGATTCAGATGAATTCCAGATTCGCAGTGAATGCATGGAACATTCTCTAGTGGTGATTCCAATGATTTCTGAAGGCTGGGTTTTGTGGACACGAAAATGTAGAGCTGAACAGGGTGGAATGGATAGCCAAATGAACAGCACGTCTCGTAGTAAGAACAGGCCACTGAAAACCAGCTTTGGCTTAATTGGACATTCACAAGTGGTGTAACGAAAACCTGACGGGAGTTGAGAATTAGATGAATTTCAGATTTGCAGTCAATGAATGGAACATTCTGTGGAGGAGATACCAATTGTTTCTGAAGTTTGGGTTATGTGGACAGGAAAATGGAGCTGAAGAGGGTTGAGTGGATAGCAAATTGAACAGCACGGCTGAGAGTATGAGCAGGCCACTTAAAACCAGCATTGGCTTACTTGGATATTTACCAGTGGTGTCACGAAAACCTGCCGGGAGTGGAGATTCAGATGAATTCCAGATTCGCTGTGAATGAATGGAACATTCTGTAGTGGAGATAACAATGATTTCTCCAGTCTCTGTGGTGTGGACAGGAAAATGTAGAGCTGGCCAGGGTTGAGTGGATAGCCAATTGAACAGCACCACTGCGCTTGTGAAGAAAACACTTAAAACATTGGGTTACTTGGACATTCAACAGTGGTGTAACGAAAACCTGCCGGGAGTGGAGGTTCAGAGGAATTCCAGATTCGCAGTGAATGAATGGAACATTCTCTAGTGGAGATTCCAATGATTTCTGAAGGCTGGGTCGTGTGGAAGGAAAATCAAGAACTAATCAGGATTTAGTGGAAAGCCAATTGTATAGCATGGCTGCGAGTGTGAACATGCAGCTGAAAACCAGCATTGGGTTACTTGGACATTCATCAGTGGTGTAAGGAAAACCTGCATGGAGTGGAGAGTCAGTTGAATTCCACATTCGCAGTGAATGAATGGAACATTCTGTAGAGGAGATTCCAATGATTTCTGAAGCCTGTGTTGTGTGGACAGGAAAATGAAGAGCTGACCAGGCTTGAATCGATAGCCAAGTAAACAGCAGGGCTGCGAATATGAACAGGCCGCTGAAAACCAGCATTGGGTTACTTGGACATTCAACAGTGGTGTAATGAAAACCTGCGTGGAGTTGAGAGTCAGATGAATTCCAGATTCGCAGTGAATGAATGGAACATTCTGTAGTGGAGATAACAAAGATTTCTGAAGGCTGGTAGTGTGGTGGGACAATGAAGAGCTGAACAGGGTGGAGTGAATTGTCAATTAAACAGCACGGCTGCGAGTATGAACAGGCCTCTGAAAACCAGCATTGGCTTACTTGGACATTCACAAGTGGTGTAATGTTAACCAGGCGGGAGTGGAGAATCAGATAAACTCCAGACTCGCAGTGAATGAATGGAACATTCTGTAGTGGAGATTGCAATGATTTCTGAAATCTGGATTGTGGGGACACGAAAATGAAGAGCTGACCAGTGTTGAGTGGATAGCCTGTAAAAAGCCTCGGCTTCGAATGTGAACAGACCACTGAAAACCAGTATTGCATTACTTCGACTTTCAGCAGTGGTGTAACGAAAGCCTGCGTGGAGTGCAGATTCAGATGAATTCCAGATTCCCAGTGAATGAATGGAACATCCTGTAGTGGAGATTACAATGATTTCTGAAGGCTGGGTTGTGTGCACAGGAAAATGAGGAGCAAAACAGGTTGAGTGGATAGCCAATTGAACAGCACGACTGCGAACAGGAACAGGCCTCTGAAAACCAGCATTGTTTTACTTGGACATTCACAAGTGGTGTAAGATAAATCTGCAGGTAGTGGAGATTCAGTTGAATTCCAGATTCGCAGTGAATGAATGGAACATTCTGTACTGGAGATTGCAATGATTTCTCAAGTCTGGATTGTTTGGACATGAAAATGAAGAGCTGACCACAGTTGTGTGGATACCCAGTAAAAAGCAGGGCTTAGAGTGTGAAGAGACTGCTGAAAACCAGCATTGTGTTACTTGGACATTCATAAGTGGTGTAATGAAAGCCTACCTGGAGTGCAGATTCAGATGAATTCCAGATTGGCAGTGAATGAATGGAAGATTCTGTACTGGCGATTCCAATGATTTCTGAAGTCTGATATTGTGGAAAAGAAAATGAAAGGCTTACCAGGTTTGAGTGGATAGACTATTGAACAGCACACTGCGAGTGTGAAAAGGCGGCTGAAAACCAGCATTGGATTACTTGGTCATTCACCAGTGCTGTAATGAAAACCTGCCTGGAGCGGAGAGTCAGATGAATTGCAGAATCGCAGTGAATGAATGGAACAGTCTGTAGTGGAGATCCCAATGATTTCTGAAGGCTGGTTTGTGTGGAGAGGAAAATGAAGAGCTGACCAATATTGAGTGGATAGCCCATTGAACAGCACTTCTGCGAGTTGAACATGCCTCTGAAAACCAGTATTGAGTTACTTGGACATTCACCAGTGGCGTAACGAAAACCTGCCGGGAGTGGAGGTTCAGATGAATTCCAGATTCGCAGTGAATGAATGGAACATTCTCTAGTGGTGATTCCAATGATTTCTGAAGGCTGGGTTTTGTGGACACGAAAATGTAGAGCTGAACAGGGTGGAGTGGATAGCCAAATGAACAGCACGTCTCTTAGTATGAACAGGCCACTGAAAACCAGCATTGGCTTACTTGGACATTCACAAGTGGTGTAACGATAACCCGCCGGGAGTTGAGAGTCAGATGAATTTAAGATTCGCAGTGAATGAACGGAACATTCTGTGGAGGAGATACCAATTATTTCTGAAGGTTGGGTTATGAGGACAGGAAAATGTAGAGCTGAATAGGGTTGGGTGGATAGCAAATTGAACAGCACGGCTGAGTGTGTTAGCAGGCGGCTTAAAACCAGCATTGTCTTCCTTGGACATTTACCAGTGGTGTCACGAAAACCTTCCAGGAGTGGAGACTCTGATGAATTCCAGATTCGCGTGACTGAATGGAACATTCTGTAGTGGTGATTGCCAACATTTAGAAATCTGGATAGTCTGGACAGGATATTGAAGAGCTGGCCGATATTGAGTGGATAGCCAATGAACAGCACGGTTTCGAGTGTGAACAGACCACTAAGAAGCAGCATTGCATTACTTGGACATTCATCAGTGGTGTAACGAAAGCCTTCCTGGAATGCAGATTCAGATTATTTCCAGATTCACAGTGAATGAATGGAAATTTCTGTAGTAGAGATTCCAATGATTTCTGAATGCTGGGTTGTGTGGACAGGAAAATGAAGAGCTGACTAGGTTTGACTGGATTGCCAATTGAACAGCAAGGCTGTGAGTGTGAACAGCCGCTGAAAACCAGCATTGGATTACCTGGTCATTCACCAGTGTTGTTAGGAAAATCTGCTTGGTGTGGAGAGTCAGAGGAATTCCAGATTCGCAGGGAACAAATGGAACATTCTGAAGTGGAGATAAGAATGATTTCTGAAGGCTCGGTGTGTGGAAGGAAAATCAAGAGCTAACCAGCGTTCACTGGATAGCCAATTGAACAGCACGGCTGCGAGTGTTAACACGCAGCTGAAACCAGCCTTGGGTTGCTTGGACATTCACCAGTGGTGAAACGAAAACCTGCTGGGAGTGGAGAACAAGATGAATTCAAGATTCGCGTGAATGAATGAAACATTCTGTAGTGTAGATTGCAATGGTTTCTGAGGTTTGTATTGTCTGAACTGGAAAAAGAAGAACTCACCAGTGTTGAGTCGCTAGACCGTGAACAGCACGGGTTCGAGTGTGAATAGACCGCTGAAAACCATCATTGCGTTACTTGAACATTCAGCAGTGGTGCAATGAAAACCTGCCGGGAGTGGAGATTCAGATGAATTCCAGATTCGCAGTGAATGCATGGAACATTCTCTAGTGGTGATTCCAATGATTTCTGAAGGCTGGGTTTTGTGGACACGAAAATGTAGAGCTGAACAGGGTGGAATGGATAGCCAAATGAACAGCACGTCTCGTAGTAAGAACAGGCCACTGAAAACCAGCTTTGGCTTAATTGGACATTCACAAGTGGTGTAACGAAAACCTGACGGGAGTTGAGAATTAGATGAATTTCAGATTTGCAGTCAATGAATGGAACATTCTGTGGAGGAGATACCAATTGTTTCTGAAGTTTGGGTTATGTGGACAGGAAAATGGAGCTGAAGAGGGTTGAGTGGATAGCAAATTGAACAGCACGGCTGAGAGTATGAGCAGGCCACTTAAAACCAGCATTGGCTTACTTGGATATTTACCAGTGGTGTCACGAAAACCTGCCGGGAGTGGAGATTCAGATGAATTCCAGATTCGCTGTGAATGAATGGAACATTCTGTAGTGGAGATAACAATGATTTCTCCAGTCTCTGTGGTGTGGACAGGAAAATGTAGAGCTGGCCAGGGTTGAGTGGATAGCCAATTGAACAGCACCACTGCGCTTGTGAAGAAAACACTTAAAACATTGGGTTACTTGGACATTCAACAGTGGTGTAACGAAAACCTGCCGGGAGTGGAGGTTCAGAGGAATTCCAGATTCGCAGTGAATGAATGGAACATTCTCTAGTGGAGATTCCAATGATTTCTGAAGGCTGGGTCGTGTGGAAGGAAAATCAAGAACTAATCAGGATTTAGTGGAAAGCCAATTGTATAGCATGGCTGCGAGTGTGAACATGCAGCTGAAAACCAGCATTGGGTTACTTGGACATTCATCAGTGGTGTAAGGAAAACCTGCATGGAGTGGAGAGTCAGTTGAATTCCACATTCGCAGTGAATGAATGGAACATTCTGTAGAGGAGATTCCAATGATTTCTGAAGCCTGTGTTGTGTGGACAGGAAAATGAAGAGCTGACCAGGCTTGAATCGATAGCCAAGTAAACAGCAGGGCTGCGAATATGAACAGGCCGCTGAAAACCAGCATTGGGTTACTTGGACATTCAACAGTGGTGTAATGAAAACCTGCGTGGAGTTGAGAGTCAGATGAATTCCAGATTCGCAGTGAATGAATGGAACATTCTGTAGTGGAGATAACAAAGATTTCTGAAGGCTGGTAGTGTGGTGGGACAATGAAGAGCTGAACAGGGTGGAGTGAATTGTCAATTAAACAGCACGGCTGCGAGTATGAACAGGCCTCTGAAAACCAGCATTGGCTTACTTGGACATTCACAAGTGGTGTAATGTTAACCAGGCGGGAGTGGAGAATCAGATAAACTCCAGACTCGCAGTGAATGAATGGAACATTCTGTAGTGGAGATTGCAATGATTTCTGAAATCTGGATTGTGGGGACACGAAAATGAAGAGCTGACCAGTGTTGAGTGGATAGCCTGTAAAAAGCCTCGGCTTCGAATGTGAACAGACCACTGAAAACCAGTATTGCATTACTTCGACTTTCAGCAGTGGTGTAACGAAAGCCTGCGTGGAGTGCAGATTCAGATGAATTCCAGATTCCCAGTGAATGAATGGAACATCCTGTAGTGGAGATTACAATGATTTCTGAAGGCTGGGTTGTGTGCACAGGAAAATGAGGAGCAAAACAGGTTGAGTGGATAGCCAATTGAACAGCACGACTGCGAACAGGAACAGGCCTCTGAAAACCAGCATTGTTTTACTTGGACATTCACAAGTGGTGTAAGATAAATCTGCAGGTAGTGGAGATTCAGTTGAATTCCAGATTCGCAGTGAATGAATGGAACATTCTGTACTGGAGATTGCAATGATTTCTCAAGTCTGGATTGTTTGGACATGAAAATGAAGAGCTGACCACAGTTGTGTGGATACCCAGTAAAAAGCAGGGCTTAGAGTGTGAAGAGACTGCTGAAAACCAGCATTGTGTTACTTGGACATTCATAAGTGGTGTAATGAAAGCCTACCTGGAGTGCAGATTCAGATGAATTCCAGATTGGCAGTGAATGAATGGAAGATTCTGTACTGGCGATTCCAATGATTTCTGAAGTCTGATATTGTGGAAAAGAAAATGAAAGGCTGACCAGGTTTGAGTGGATAGACTATTGAACAGCACACTGCGAGTGTGAAAAGGCGGCTGAAAACCAGCATTGGATTACTTGGTCATTCACCAGTGCTGTAATGAAAACCTGCCTGGAGCGGAGAGTCAGATGAATTGCAGAATCGCAGTGAATGAATGGAACAGTCTGTAGTGGAGATCCCAATGATTTCTGAAGGCTGGTTTGTGTGGAGAGGAAAATGAAGAGCTGACCAATATTGAGTGGATAGCCCATTGAACAGCACTTCTGCGAGTTGAACATGCCTCTGAAAACCAGTATTGAGTTACTTGGACATTCACCAGTGGCGTAACGAAAACCTGCCGGGAGTGGAGGTTCAGATGAATTCCAGATTCGCAGTGAATGAATGGAACATTCTCTAGTGGTGATTCCAATGATTTCTGAAGGCTGGGTTTTGTGGACACGAAAATGTAGAGCTGAACAGGGTGGAGTGGATAGCCAAATGAACAGCACGTCTCTTAGTATGAACAGGCCACTGAAAACCAGCATTGGCTTACTTGGACATTCACAAGTGGTGTAACGATAACCCGCCGGGAGTTGAGAGTCAGATGAATTTAAGATTCGCAGTGAATGAACGGAACATTCTGTGGAGGAGATACCAATTATTTCTGAAGGTTGGGTTATGAGGACAGGAAAATGTAGAGCTGAATAGGGTTGGGTGGATAGCAAATTGAACAGCACGGCTGAGTGTGTTAGCAGGCGGCTTAAAACCAGCATTGTCTTCCTTGGACATTTACCAGTGGTGTCACGAAAACCTTCCAGGAGTGGAGACTCTGATGAATTCCAGATTCGCGTGACTGAATGGAACATTCTGTAGTGGTGATTGCCAACATTTAGAAATCTGGATAGTCTGGACAGGATATTGAAGAGCTGACCGATATTGAGTGGATAGCCAATGAACAGCACGGTTTCGAGTGTGAACAGACCACTAAGAAGCAGCATTGCATTACTTGGACATTCATCAGTGGTGTAACGAAAGCCTTCCTGGAATGCAGATTCAGATTATTTCCAGATTCACAGTGAATGAATGGAAATTTCTGTAGTAGAGATTCCAATGATTTCTGAATGCTGGGTTGTGTGGACAGGAAAATGAAGAGCTGACTAGGTTTGACTGGATTGCCAATTGAACAGCAAGGCTGTGAGTGTGAACAGCCGCTGAAAACCAGCATTGGATTACCTGGTCATTCACCAGTGTTGTTAGGAAAATCTGCTTGGTGTGGAGAGTCAGAGGAATTCCAGATTCGCAGGGAACAAATGGAACATTCTGAAGTGGAGATAAGAATGATTTCTGAAGGCTCGGTGTGTGGAAGGAAAATCAAGAGCTAACCAGCGTTCACTGGATAGCCAATTGAACAGCACGGCTGCGAGTGTTAACACGCAGCTGAAACCAGCCTTGGGTTGCTTGGACATTCACCAGTGGTGAAACGAAAACCTGCTGGGAGTGGAGAACAAGATGAATTCAAGATTCGCGTGAATGAATGAAACATTCTGTAGTGTAGATTGCAATGGTTTCTGAGGTTTGTATTGTCTGAACTGGAAAAAGAAGAACTCACCAGTGTTGAGTCGCTAGACCGTGAACAGCACGGGTTCGAGTGTGAATAGACCGCTGAAAACCATCATTGCGTTACTTGAACATTCAGCAGTGGTGCAATGAAAACCTGCCGGGAGTGGAGATTCAGATGAATTCCAGATTCGCAGTGAATGCATGGAACATTCTCTAGTGGTGATTCCAATGATTTCTGAAGGCTGGGTTTTGTGGACACGAAAATGTAGAGCTGAACAGGGTGGAATGGATAGCCAAATGAACAGCACGTCTCGTAGTAAGAACAGGCCACTGAAAACCAGCTTTGGCTTAATTGGACATTCACAAGTGGTGTAACGAAAACCTGACGGGAGTTGAGAATTAGATGAATTTCAGATTTGCAGTCAATGAATGGAACATTCTGTGGAGGAGATACCAATTGTTTCTGAAGTTTGGGTTATGTGGACAGGAAAATGGAGCTGAAGAGGGTTGAGTGGATAGCAAATTGAACAGCACGGCTGAGAGTATGAGCAGGCCACTTAAAACCAGCATTGGCTTACTTGGATATTTACCAGTGGTGTCACGAAAACCTGCCGGGAGTGGAGATTCAGATGAATTCCAGATTCGCTGTGAATGAATGGAACATTCTGTAGTGGAGATAACAATGATTTCTCCAGTCTCTGTGGTGTGGACAGGAAAATGTAGAGCTGGCCAGGGTTGAGTGGATAGCCAATTGAACAGCACCACTGCGCTTGTGAAGAAAACACTTAAAACATTGGGTTACTTGGACATTCAACAGTGGTGTAACGAAAACCTGCCGGGAGTGGAGGTTCAGAGGAATTCCAGATTCGCAGTGAATGAATGGAACATTCTCTAGTGGAGATTCCAATGATTTCTGAAGGCTGGGTCGTGTGGAAGGAAAATCAAGAACTAATCAGGATTTAGTGGAAAGCCAATTGTATAGCATGGCTGCGAGTGTGAACATGCAGCTGAAAACCAGCATTGGGTTACTTGGACATTCATCAGTGGTGTAAGGAAAACCTGCATGGAGTGGAGAGTCAGTTGAATTCCACATTCGCAGTGAATGAATGGAACATTCTGTAGAGGAGATTCCAATGATTTCTGAAGCCTGTGTTGTGTGGACAGGAAAATGAAGAGCTGACCAGGCTTGAATCGATAGCCAAGTAAACAGCAGGGCTGCGAATATGAACAGGCCGCTGAAAACCAGCATTGGGTTACTTGGACATTCAACAGTGGTGTAATGAAAACCTGCGTGGAGTTGAGAGTCAGATGAATTCCAGATTCGCAGTGAATGAATGGAACATTCTGTAGTGGAGATAACAAAGATTTCTGAAGGCTGGTAGTGTGGTGGGACAATGAAGAGCTGAACAGGGTGGAGTGAATTGTCAATTAAACAGCACGGCTGCGAGTATGAACAGGCCTCTGAAAACCAGCATTGGCTTACTTGGACATTCACAAGTGGTGTAATGTTAACCAGGCGGGAGTGGAGAATCAGATAAACTCCAGACTCGCAGTGAATGAATGGAACATTCTGTAGTGGAGATTGCAATGATTTCTGAAATCTGGATTGTGGGGACACGAAAATGAAGAGCTGACCAGTGTTGAGTGGATAGCCTGTAAAAAGCCTCGGCTTCGAATGTGAACAGACCACTGAAAACCAGTATTGCATTACTTCGACTTTCAGCAGTGGTGTAACGAAAGCCTGCGTGGAGTGCAGATTCAGATGAATTCCAGATTCCCAGTGAATGAATGGAACATCCTGTAGTGGAGATTACAATGATTTCTGAAGGCTGGGTTGTGTGCACAGGAAAATGAGGAGCAAAACAGGTTGAGTGGATAGCCAATTGAACAGCACGACTGCGAACATGAACAGGCCTCTGAAAACCAGCATTGTTTTACTTGGACATTCACAAGTGGTGTAAGATAAATCTGCAGGTAGTGGAGATTCAGTTGAATTCCAGATTCGCAGTGAATGAATGGAACATTCTGTACTGGAGATTGCAATGATTTCTCAAGTCTGGATTGTTTGGACATGAAAATGAAGAGCTGACCACAGTTGTGTGGATACCCAGTAAAAAGCAGGGCTTAGAGTGTGAACAGACCGCTGAAAACCAGCATTGTGTTACTTGGACATTCATAAGTGGTGTAATGAAAGCCTACCTGGAGTGCAGATTCAGATGAATTCCAGATTGGCAGTGAATGAATGGAACATTCTGTACTGGCGATTCCAATGATTTCTGAAGTCTGATATTGTGGAAAAGAAAATGAAAGGCTGACCAGGTTTGAGTGGATAGACAATTGAACAGCACACTGCGAGTGTGAAAAGGCGGCTGAAAACCAGCATTGGATTACTTGGTCATTCACCAGTGCTGTAATGAAAACCTGCCTGGAGCGGAGAGTCAGATGAATTGCAGAATCGCAGTGAATGAATGGAACAGTCTGTAGTGGAGATCCCAATGATTTCTGAAGGCTGGTTTGTGTGGAGAGGAAAATGAAGAGCTGACCAATATTGAGTGGATAGCCCATTGAACAGCACTTCTGCGAGTTGAACATGCCTCTGAAAACCAGTATTGAGTTACTTGGACATTCACCAGTGGCGTAACGAAAACCTGCCGGGAGTGGAGGTTCAGATGAATTCCAGATTCGCAGTGAATGAATGGAACATTCTCTAGTGGTGATTCCAATGATTTCTGAAGGCTGGGTTTTGTGGACACGAAAATGTAGAGCTGAACAGGGTGGAGTGGATAGCCAAATGAACAGCACGTCTCTTAGTATGAACAGGCCACTGAAAACCAGCATTGGCTTACTTGGACATTCACAAGTGGTGTAACGATAACCCGCCGGGAGTTGAGAGTCAGATGAATTTAAGATTCGCAGTGAATGAACGGAACATTCTGTGGAGGAGATACCAATTATTTCTGAAGGTTGGGTTATGAGGACAGGAAAATGTAGAGCTGAATAGGGTTGGGTGGATAGCAAATTGAACAGCACGGCTGAGTGTGTTAGCAGGCGGCTTAAAACCAGCATTGTCTTCCTTGGACATTTACCAGTGGTGTCACGAAAACCTTCCAGGAGTGGAGACTCTGATGAATTCCAGATTCGCGTGACTGAATGGAACATTCTGTAGTGGTGATTGCCAACATTTAGAAATCTGGATAGTCTGGACAGGATATTGAAGAGCTGACCGATATTGAGTGGATAGCCAATGAACAGCACGGTTTCGAGTGTGAACAGACCACTAAGAAGCAGCATTGCATTACTTGGACATTCATCAGTGGTGTAACGAAAGCCTTCCTGGAATGCAGATTCAGATTATTTCCAGATTCACAGTGAATGAATGGAAATTTCTGTAGTAGAGATTCCAATGATTTCTGAACGCTGGGTTGTGTGGACAGGAAAATGAAGAGCTGACTAGGTTTGACTGGATTGCCAGTTGAACAGCAAGGCTGTGAGTGTGAACAGCCGCTGAAAACCAGCATTGGATTACCTGGTCATTCACCAGTGTTGTTAGGAAAATCTGCCTGGTGTGGAGAGTCAGAGGAATTCCAGATTCGCAGGGAACGAATGGAACATTCTGAAGTGGAGATAAGAATGATTTCTGAAGGCTCGGTGTGTGGAAGGAAAATCAAGAGCTAACCAGCGTTCACTGGATAGCCAATTGAACAGCACGGCTGCGAGTGTTAACACGCAGCTGAAACCAGCCTTGGGTTGCTTGGACATTCACCAGTGGTGAAACGAAAACCTGCTGGGAGTGGAGAACAAGATGAATTCAAGATTCGCGTGAATGAATGAAACATTCTGTAGTGTAGATTGCAATGGTTTCTGAGGTTTGTATTGTCTGAACTGGAAAAAGAAGAACTCACCAGTGTTGAGTCGCTAGACCGTGAACAGCACGGGTTCGAGTGTGAATAGACCGCTGAAAACCATCATTGCGTTACTTGAACATTCAGCAGTGGTGCAATGAAAACCTGCCGGGAGTGGAGATTCAGATGAATTCCAGATTCGCAGTGAATGAATGGAACATTCTCTAGTGGTGATTCCAATGATTTCTGAAGGCTGGGTTTTGTGGACACGAAAATGTAGAGCTGAACAGGGTGGAATGGATAGCCAAATGAACAGCACGTCTCGTAGTAAGAACAGGCCACTGAAAACCAGCTTTGGCTTAATTGGACATTCACAAGTGGTGTAACGAAAACCTGACGGGAGTTGAGAATTAGATGAATTTCAGATTTGCAGTCAATGAATGGAACATTCTGTGGAGGAGATACCAATTGTTTCTGAAGTTTGGGTTATGTGGACAGGAAAATGGAGCTGAAGAGGGTTGAGTGGATAGCAAATTGAACAGCACGGCTGAGAGTATGAGCAGGCCACTTAAAACCAGCATTGGCTTACTTGGATATTTACCAGTGGTGTCACGAAAACCTGCCGGGAGTGGAGATTCAGATGAATTCCAGATTCGCTGTGAATGAATGGAACATTCTGTAGTGGAGATAACAATGATTTCTCCAGTCTCTGTGGTGTGGACAGGAAAATGTAGAGCTGGCCAGGGTTGAGTGGATAGCCAATTGAACAGCACCACTGCGCTTGTGAAGAAAACACTTAAAACATTGGGTTACTTGGACATTCAACAGTGGTGTAACGAAAACCTGCCGGGAGTGGAGGTTCAGAGGAATTCCAGATTCGCAGTGAATGAATGGAACATTCTCTAGTGGAGATTCCAATGATTTCTGAAGGCTGGGTCGTGTGGAAGGAAAATCAAGAACTAATCAGGATTTAGTGGAAAGCCAATTGTATAGCATGGCTGCGAGTGTGAACATGCAGCTGAAAACCAGCATTGGGTTACTTGGACATTCATCAGTGGTGTAAGGAAAACCTGCATGGAGTGGAGAGTCAGTTGAATTCCACATTCGCAGTGAATGAATGGAACATTCTGTAGAGGAGATTCCAATGATTTCTGAAGCCTGTGTTGTGTGGACAGGAAAATGAAGAGCTGACCAGGCTTGAATCGATAGCCAAGTAAACAGCAGGGCTGCGAATATGAACAGGCCGCTGAAAACCAGCATTGGGTTACTTGGACATTCAACAGTGGTGTAATGAAAACCTGCGTGGAGTTGAGAGTCAGATGAATTCCAGATTCGCAGTGAATGAATGGAACATTCTGTAGTGGAGATAACAAAGATTTCTGAAGGCTGGTAGTGTGGTGGGACAATGAAGAGCTGAACAGGGTGGAGTGAATTGTCAATTAAACAGCACGGCTGCGAGTATGAACAGGCCTCTGAAAACCAGCATTGGCTTACTTGGACATTCACAAGTGGTGTAATGTTAACCAGGCGGGAGTGGAGAATCAGATAAACTCCAGACTCGCAGTGAATGAATGGAACATTCTGTAGTGGAGATTGCAATGATTTCTGAAATCTGGATTGTGGGGACACGAAAATGAAGAGCTGACCAGTGTTGAGTGGATAGCCTGTAAAAAGCCTCGGCTTCGAATGTGAACAGACCACTGAAAACCAGTATTGCATTACTTCGACTTTCAGCAGTGGTGTAACGAAAGCCTGCGTGGAGTGCAGATTCAGATGAATTCCAGATTCCCAGTGAATGAATGGAACATCCTGTAGTGGAGATTACAATGATTTCTGAAGGCTGGGTTGTGTGCACAGGAAAATGAGGAGCAAAACAGGTTGAGTGGATAGCCAATTGAACAGCACGACTGCGAACATGAACAGGCCTCTGAAAACCAGCATTGTTTTACTTGGACATTCACAAGTGGTGTAAGATAAATCTGCAGGTAGTGGAGATTCAGTTGAATTCCAGATTCGCAGTGAATGAATGGAACATTCTGTACTGGAGATTGCAATGATTTCTCAAGTCTGGATTGTTTGGACATGAAAATGAAGAGCTGACCACAGTTGTGTGGATACCCAGTAAAAAGCAGGGCTTAGAGTGTGAACAGACCGCTGAAAACCAGCATTGTGTTACTTGGACATTCATAAGTGGTGTAATGAAAGCCTACCTGGAGTGCAGATTCAGATGAATTCCAGATTGGCAGTGAATGAATGGAACATTCTGTACTGGCGATTCCAATGATTTCTGAAGTCTGATATTGTGGAAAAGAAAATGAAAGGCTGACCAGGTTTGAGTGGATAGACAATTGAACAGCACACTGCGAGTGTGAAAAGGCGGCTGAAAACCAGCATTGGATTACTTGGTCATTCACCAGTGCTGTAATGAAAACCTGCCTGGAGCGGAGAGTCAGATGAATTGCAGAATCGCAGTGAATGAATGGAACAGTCTGTAGTGGAGATCCCAATGATTTCTGAAGGCTGGTTTGTGTGGAGAGGAAAATGAAGAGCTGACCAATATTGAGTGGATAGCCCATTGAACAGCACTTCTGCGAGTTGAACATGCCTCTGAAAACCAGTATTGAGTTACTTGGACATTCACCAGTGGCGTAACGAAAACCTGCCGGGAGTGGAGGTTCAGATGAATTCCAGATTCGCAGTGAATGAATGGAACATTCTCTAGTGGTGATTCCAATGATTTCTGAAGGCTGGGTTTTGTGGACACGAAAATGTAGAGCTGAACAGGGTGGAGTGGATAGCCAAATGAACAGCACGTCTCTTAGTATGAACAGGCCACTGAAAACCAGCATTGGCTTACTTGGACATTCACAAGTGGTGTAACGATAACCCGCCGGGAGTTGAGAGTCAGATGAATTTAAGATTCGCAGTGAATGAACGGAACATTCTGTGGAGGAGATACCAATTATTTCTGAAGGTTGGGTTATGAGGACAGGAAAATGTAGAGCTGAATAGGGTTGGGTGGATAGCAAATTGAACAGCACGGCTGAGTGTGTTAGCAGGCGGCTTAAAACCAGCATTGTCTTCCTTGGACATTTACCAGTGGTGTCACGAAAACCTTCCAGGAGTGGAGACTCTGATGAATTCCAGATTCGCATGACTGAATGGAACATTCTGTAGTGGTGATTGCCAACATTTAGAAATCTGGATAGTCTGGACAGGATATTGAAGAGCTGACCGATATTGAGTGGATAGCCAATGAACAGCACGGTTTCGAGTGTGAACAGACCACTAAGAAGCAGCATTGCATTACTTGGACATTCATCAGTGGTGTAACGAAAGCCTTCCTGGAATGCAGATTCAGATTATTTCCAGATTCACAGTGAATGAATGGAAATTTCTGTAGTAGAGATTCCAATGATTTCTGAACGCTGGGTTGTGTGGACAGGAAAATGAAGAGCTGACTAGGTTTGACTGGATTGCCAGTTGAACAGCAAGGCTGTGAGTGTGAACAGCCGCTGAAAACCAGCATTGGATTACCTGGTCATTCACCAGTGTTGTTAGGAAAATCTGCCTGGTGTGGAGAGTCAGAGGAATTCCAGATTCGCAGGGAACGAATGGAACATTCTGAAGTGGAGATAAGAATGATTTCTGAAGGCTCGGTGTGTGGAAGGAAAATCAAGAGCTAACCAGCGTTCACTGGATAGCCAATTGAACAGCACGGCTGCGAGTGTTAACACGCAGCTGAAACCAGCCTTGGGTTGCTTGGACATTCACCAGTGGTGAAACGAAAACCTGCTGGGAGTGGAGAACAAGATGAATTCAAGATTCGCGTGAATGAATGAAACATTCTGTAGTGTAGATTGCAATGGTTTCTGAGGTTTGTATTGTCTGAACTGGAAAAAGAAGAACTCACCAGTGTTGAGTCGCTAGACCGTGAACAGCACGGGTTCGAGTGTGAATAGACCGCTGAAAACCATCATTGCGTTACTTGAACATTCAGCAGTGGTGCAATGAAAACCTGCCGGGAGTGGAGATTCAGATGAATTCCAGATTCGCAGTGAATGAATGGAACATTCTCTAGTGGTGATTCCAATGATTTCTGAAGGCTGGGTTTTGTGGACACGAAAATGTAGAGCTGAACAGGGTGGAATGGATAGCCAAATGAACAGCACGTCTCGTAGTAAGAACAGGCCACTGAAAACCAGCTTTGGCTTAATTGGACATTCACAAGTGGTGTAACGAAAACCTGACGGGAGTTGAGAATTAGATGAATTTCAGATTTGCAGTCAATGAATGGAACATTCTGTGGAGGAGATACCAATTGTTTCTGAAGTTTGGGTTATGTGGACAGGAAAATGGAGCTGAAGAGGGTTGAGTGGATAGCAAATTGAACAGCACGGCTGAGAGTATGAGCAGGCCACTTAAAACCAGCATTGGCTTACTTGGATATTTACCAGTGGTGTCACGAAAACCTGCCGGGAGTGGAGATTCAGATGAATTCCAGATTCGCTGTGAATGAATGGAACATTCTGTAGTGGAGATAACAATGATTTCTCCAGTCTCTGTGGTGTGGACAGGAAAATGTAGAGCTGGCCAGGGTTGAGTGGATAGCCAATTGAACAGCACCACTGCGCTTGTGAAGAAAACACTTAAAACATTGGGTTACTTGGACATTCAACAGTGGTGTAACGAAAACCTGCCGGGAGTGGAGGTTCAGAGGAATTCCAGATTCGCAGTGAATGAATGGAACATTCTCTAGTGGAGATTCCAATGATTTCTGAAGGCTGGGTCGTGTGGAAGGAAAATCAAGAACTAATCAGGATTTAGTGGAAAGCCAATTGTATAGCATGGCTGCGAGTGTGAACATGCAGCTGAAAACCAGCATTGGGTTACTTGGACATTCATCAGTGGTGTAAGGAAAACCTGCATGGAGTGGAGAGTCAGTTGAATTCCACATTCGCAGTGAATGAATGGAACATTCTGTAGAGGAGATTCCAATGATTTCTGAAGCCTGTGTTGTGTGGACAGGAAAATGAAGAGCTGACCAGGCTTGAATCGATAGCCAAGTAAACAGCAGGGCTGCGAATATGAACAGGCCGCTGAAAACCAGCATTGGGTTACTTGGACATTCAACAGTGGTGTAATGAAAACCTGCGTGGAGTTGAGAGTCAGATGAATTCCAGATTCGCAGTGAATGAATGGAACATTCTGTAGTGGAGATAACAAAGATTTCTGAAGGCTGGTAGTGTGGTGGGACAATGAAGAGCTGAACAGGGTGGAGTGAATTGTCAATTAAACAGCACGGCTGCGAGTATGAACAGGCCTCTGAAAACCAGCATTGGCTTACTTGGACATTCACAAGTGGTGTAATGTTAACCAGGCGGGAGTGGAGAATCAGATAAACTCCAGACTCGCAGTGAATGAATGGAACATTCTGTAGTGGAGATTGCAATGATTTCTGAAATCTGGATTGTGGGGACACGAAAATGAAGAGCTGACCAGTGTTGAGTGGATAGCCTGTAAAAAGCCTCGGCTTCGAATGTGAACAGACCACTGAAAACCAGTATTGCATTACTTCGACTTTCAGCAGTGGTGTAACGAAAGCCTGCGTGGAGTGCAGATTCAGATGAATTCCAGATTCCCAGTGAATGAATGGAACATCCTGTAGTGGAGATTACAATGATTTCTGAAGGCTGGGTTGTGTGCACAGGAAAATGAGGAGCAAAACAGGTTGAGTGGATAGCCAATTGAACAGCACGACTGCGAACATGAACAGGCCTCTGAAAACCAGCATTGTTTTACTTGGACATTCACAAGTGGTGTAAGATAAATCTGCAGGTAGTGGAGATTCAGTTGAATTCCAGATTCGCAGTGAATGAATGGAACATTCTGTACTGGAGATTGCAATGATTTCTCAAGTCTGGATTGTTTGGACATGAAAATGAAGAGCTGACCACAGTTGTGTGGATACCCAGTAAAAAGCAGGGCTTAGAGTGTGAACAGACCGCTGAAAACCAGCATTGTGTTACTTGGACATTCATAAGTGGTGTAATGAAAGCCTACCTGGAGTGCAGATTCAGATGAATTCCAGATTGGCAGTGAATGAATGGAACATTCTGTACTGGCGATTCCAATGATTTCTGAAGTCTGATATTGTGGAAAAGAAAATGAAAGGCTGACCAGGTTTGAGTGGATAGACAATTGAACAGCACACTGCGAGTGTGAAAAGGCGGCTGAAAACCAGCATTGGATTACTTGGTCATTCACCAGTGCTGTAATGAAAACCTGCCTGGAGCGGAGAGTCAGATGAATTGCAGAATCGCAGTGAATGAATGGAACAGTCTGTAGTGGAGATCCCAATGATTTCTGAAGGCTGGTTTGTGTGGAGAGGAAAATGAAGAGCTGACCAATATTGAGTGGATAGCCCATTGAACAGCACTTCTGCGAGTTGAACATGCCTCTGAAAACCAGTATTGAGTTACTTGGACATTCACCAGTGGCGTAACGAAAACCTGCCGGGAGTGGAGGTTCAGATGAATTCCAGATTCGCAGTGAATGAATGGAACATTCTCTAGTGGTGATTCCAATGATTTCTGAAGGCTGGGTTTTGTGGACACGAAAATGTAGAGCTGAACAGGGTGGAGTGGATAGCCAAATGAACAGCACGTCTCTTAGTATGAACAGGCCACTGAAAACCAGCATTGGCTTACTTGGACATTCACAAGTGGTGTAACGATAACCCGCCGGGAGTTGAGAGTCAGATGAATTTAAGATTCGCAGTGAATGAACGGAACATTCTGTGGAGGAGATACCAATTATTTCTGAAGGTTGGGTTATGAGGACAGGAAAATGTAGAGCTGAATAGGGTTGGGTGGATAGCAAATTGAACAGCACGGCTGAGTGTGTTAGCAGGCGGCTTAAAACCAGCATTGTCTTCCTTGGACATTTACCAGTGGTGTCACGAAAACCTGCCGGGAGTGGAGACTCTGATGAATTCCAGATTCGCGTGATTGAATGGAACATTCTGTAGTGGAGATTGCCAACATTTAGAAATCTGGATAGTCTGGACAGGATATTGAAGAGCTGACCGATATTGAGTGGATAGCCAATGAACAGCACGGTTTCGAGTGTGAACAGACCACTAAGAAGCAGCATTGCATTACTTGGACATTCATCAGTGGTGTAACGAAAGCCTTCCTGGAATGCAGATTCAGATTATTTCCAGATTCACAGTGAATGAATGGAAATTTCTGTAGTAGAGATTCCAATGATTTCTGAACGCTGGGTTGTGTGGACAGGAAAATGAAGAGCTGACTAGGTTTGACTGGATTGCCAATTGAACAGCAAGGCTGTGAGTGTGAACAGCCGCTGAAAACCAGCATTGGATTACCTGGTCATTCACCAGTGTTGTTAGGAAAATCTGCCTGGTGTGGAGAGTCAGAGGAATTCCAGATTCGCAGGGAACGCATGGAACATTCTGAAGTGGAGATAAGAATGATTTCTGAAGGCTCGGTGTGTGGAAGGAAAATCAAGAGCTAACCAGCGTTCACTGGATAGCCAATTGAACAGCACGGCTGCGAGTGTTAACACGCAGCTGAAACCAGCCTTGGGTTGCTTGGACATTCACCAGTGGTGAAACGAAAACCTGCTGGGAGTGGAGAACAAGATGAATTCAAGATTCGCGTGCAATGGTTTCTGAGGTTTGTATTGTCTGAACTGGAAAAAGAAGAACTCACCAGTGTTGAGTCGCTAGACCGTGAACAGCACGGGTTCGAGTGTGAATAGACCGCTGAAAACCATCATTGCGTTACTTGAACATTCAGCAGTGGTGCAATGAAAACCTGCCGGGAGTGGAGATTCAGATGAATTCCAGATTCGCAGTGAATGCATGGAACATTCTCTAGTGGTGATTCCAATGATTTCTGAAGGCTGGGTTTTGTGGACACGAAAATGTAGAGCTGAACAGGGTGGAATGGATAGCCAAATGAACAGCACGTCTCGTAGTAAGAACAGGCCACTGAAAACCAGCTTTGGCTTAATTGGACATTCACAAGTGGTGTAACGAAAACCTGACGGGAGTTGAGAATTAGATGAATTTCAGATTTGCAGTCAATGAATGGAACATTCTGTGGAGGAGATACCAATTGTTTCTGAAGTTTGGGTTATGTGGACAGGAAAATGGAGCTGAAGAGGGTTGAGTGGATAGCAAATTGAACAGCACGGCTGAGAGTATGAGCAGGCCACTTAAAACCAGCATTGGCTTACTTGGATATTTACCAGTGGTGTCACGAAAACCTGCCGGGAGTGGAGATTCAGATGAATTCCAGATTCGCTGTGAATGAATGGAACATTCTGTAGTGGAGATAACAATGATTTCTCCAGTCTCTGTGGTGTGGACAGGAAAATGTAGAGCTGGCCAGGGTTGAGTGGATAGCCAATTGAACAGCACCACTGCGCTTGTGAAGAAAACACTTAAAACATTGGGTTACTTGGACATTCAACAGTGGTGTAACGAAAACCTGCCGGGAGTGGAGGTTCAGAGGAATTCCAGATTCGCAGTGAATGAATGGAACATTCTCTAGTGGAGATTCCAATGATTTCTGAAGGCTGGGTCGTGTGGAAGGAAAATCAAGAACTAATCAGGATTTAGTGGAAAGCCAATTGTATAGCATGGCTGCGAGTGTGAACATGCAGCTGAAAACCAGCATTGGGTTACTTGGACATTCATCAGTGGTGTAAGGAAAACCTGCATGGAGTGGAGAGTCAGTTGAATTCCACATTCGCAGTGAATGAATGGAACATTCTGTAGAGGAGATTCCAATGATTTCTGAAGCCTGTGTTGTGTGGACAGGAAAATGAAGAGCTGACCAGGCTTGAATCGATAGCCAAGTAAACAGCAGGGCTGCGAATATGAACAGGCCGCTGAAAACCAGCATTGGGTTACTTGGACATTCAACAGTGGTGTAATGAAAACCTGCGTGGAGTTGAGAGTCAGATGAATTCCAGATTCGCAGTGAATGAATGGAACATTCTGTAGTGGAGATAACAAAGATTTCTGAAGGCTGGTAGTGTGGTGGGACAATGAAGAGCTGAACAGGGTGGAGTGAATTGTCAATTAAACAGCACGGCTGCGAGTATGAACAGGCCTCTGAAAACCAGCATTGGCTTACTTGGACATTCACAAGTGGTGTAATGTTAACCAGGCGGGAGTGGAGAATCAGATAAACTCCAGACTCGCAGTGAATGAATGGAACATTCTGTAGTGGAGATTGCAATGATTTCTGAAATCTGGATTGTGGGGACACGAAAATGAAGAGCTGACCAGTGTTGAGTGGATAGCCTGTAAAAAGCCTCGGCTTCGAATGTGAACAGACCACTGAAAACCAGTATTGCATTACTTCGACTTTCAGCAGTGGTGTAACGAAAGCCTGCGTGGAGTGCAGATTCAGATGAATTCCAGATTCCCAGTGAATGAATGGAACATCCTGTAGTGGAGATTACAATGATTTCTGAAGGCTGGGTTGTGTGCACAGGAAAATGAGGAGCAAAACAGGTTGAGTGGATAGCCAATTGAACAGCACGACTGCGAACATGAACAGGCCTCTGAAAACCAGCATTGTTTTACTTGGACATTCACAAGTGGTGTAAGATAAATCTGCAGGTAGTGGAGATTCAGTTGAATTCCAGATTCGCAGTGAATGAATGGAACATTCTGTACTGGAGATTGCAATGATTTCTCAAGTCTGGATTGTTTGGACATGAAAATGAAGAGCTGACCACAGTTGTGTGGATACCCAGTAAAAAGCAGGGCTTAGAGTGTGAACAGACTGCTGAAAACCAGCATTGTGTTACTTGGACATTCATAAGTGGTGTAATGAAAGCCTACCTGGAGTGCAGATTCAGATGAATTCCAGATTGGCAGTGAATGAATGGAAGATTCTGTACTGGCGATTCCAATGATTTCTGAAGTCTGATATTGTGGAAAAGAAAATGAAAGGCTGACCAGGTTTGAGTGGATAGACAATTGAACAGCACACTGCGAGTGTGAAAAGGCAGCTGAAAACCAGCATTGGATTACTTGGTCATTCACCAGTGCTGTAATGAAAACCTGCCTGGAGCGGAGAGTCAGATGAATTGCAGAATCGCAGTGAATGAATGGAACAGTCTGTAGTGGAGATCCCAATGATTTCTGAAGGCTGGTTTGTGTGGAGAGGAAAATGAAGAGCTGACCAATATTGAGTGGATAGCCCATTGAACAGCACTTCTGCGAGTTGAACATGCCTCTGAAAACCAGTATTGAGTTACTTGGACATTCACCAGTGGCGTAACGAAAACCTGCCGGGAGTGGAGGTTCAGATGAATTCCAGATTCGCAGTGAATGAATGGAACATTCTCTAGTGGTGATTCCAATGATTTCTGAAGGCTGGGTTTTGTGGACACGAAAATGTAGAGCTGAACAGGGTGGAGTGGATAGCCAAATGAACAGCACGTCTCTTAGTATGAACAGGCCACTGAAAACCAGCATTGGCTTACTTGGACATTCACAAGTGGTGTAACGATAACCCGCCGGGAGTTGAGAGTCAGATGAATTTAAGATTCGCAGTGAATGAACGGAACATTCTGTGGAGGAGATACCAATTATTTCTGAAGGTTGGGTTATGAGGACAGGAAAATGTAGAGCTGAATAGGGTTGGGTGGATAGCAAATTGAACAGCACGGCTGAGTGTGTTAGCAGGCGGCTTAAAACCAGCATTGTCTTCCTTGGACATTTACCAGTGGTGTCACGAAAACCTTCCAGGAGTGGAGACTCTGATGAATTCCAGATTCGCGTGACTGAATGGAACATTCTGTAGTGGTGATTGCCAACATTTAGAAATCTGGATAGTCTGGACAGGATATTGAAGAGCTGACCGATATTGAGTGGATAGCCAATGAACAGCACGGTTTCGAGTGTGAACAGACCACTAAGAAGCAGCATTGCATTACTTGGACATTCATCAGTGGTGTAACGAAAGCCTTCCTGGAATGCAGATTCAGATTATTTCCAGATTCACAGTGAATGAATGGAAATTTCTGTAGTAGAGATTCCAATGATTTCTGAACGCTGGGTTGTGTGGACAGGAAAATGAAGAGCTGACTAGGTTTGACTGGATTGCCAATTGAACAGCAAGGCTGTGAGTGTGAACAGCCGCTGAAAACCAGCATTGGATTACCTGGTCATTCACCAGTGTTGTTAGGAAAATCTGCCTGGTGTGGAGAGTCAGAGGAATTCCAGATTCGCAGGGAACGAATGGAACATTCTGAAGTGGAGATAAGAATGATTTCTGAAGGCTCGGTGTGTGGAAGGAAAATCAAGAGCTAACCAGCGTTCACTGGATAGCCAATTGAACAGCACGGCTGCGAGTGTTAACACGCAGCTGAAACCAGCCTTGGGTTGCTTGGACATTCACCAGTGGTGAAACGAAAACCTGCTGGGAGTGGAGAACAAGATGAATTCAAGATTCGCGTGCAATGGTTTCTGAGGTTTGTATTGTCTGAACTGGAAAAAGAAGAACTCACCAGTGTTGAGTCGCTAGACCGTGAACAGCACGGGTTCGAGTGTGAATAGACCGCTGAAAACCATCATTGCGTTACTTGAACATTCAGCAGTGGTGCAATGAAAACCTGCCGGGAGTGGAGATTCAGATGAATTCCAGATTCGCAGTGAATGAATGGAACATTCTCTAGTGGTGATTCCAATGATTTCTGAAGGCTGGGTTTTGTGGACACGAAAATGTAGAGCTGAACAGGGTGGAATGGATAGCCAAATGAACAGCACGTCTCGTAGTAAGAACAGGCCACTGAAAACCAGCTTTGGCTTAATTGGACATTCACAAGTGGTGTAACGAAAACCTGACGGGAGTTGAGAATTAGATGAATTTCAGATTTGCAGTCAATGAATGGAACATTCTGTGGAGGAGATACCAATTGTTTCTGAAGTTTGGGTTATGTGGACAGGAAAATGGAGCTGAAGAGGGTTGAGTGGATAGCAAATTGAACAGCACGGCTGAGAGTATGAGCAGGCCACTTAAAACCAGCATTGGCTTACTTGGATATTTACCAGTGGTGTCACGAAAACCTGCCGGGAGTGGAGATTCAGATGAATTCCAGATTCGCTGTGAATGAATGGAACATTCTGTAGTGGAGATAACAATGATTTCTCCAGTCTCTGTGGTGTGGACAGGAAAATGTAGAGCTGGCCAGGGTTGAGTGGATAGCCAATTGAACAGCACCACTGCGCTTGTGAAGAAAACACTTAAAACATTGGGTTACTTGGACATTCAACAGTGGTGTAACGAAAACCTGCCGGGAGTGGAGGTTCAGAGGAATTCCAGATTCGCAGTGAATGAATGGAACATTCTCTAGTGGAGATTCCAATGATTTCTGAAGGCTGGGTCGTGTGGAAGGAAAATCAAGAACTAATCAGGATTTAGTGGAAAGCCAATTGTATAGCATGGCTGCGAGTGTGAACATGCAGCTGAAAACCAGCATTGGGTTACTTGGACATTCATCAGTGGTGTAAGGAAAACCTGCATGGAGTGGAGAGTCAGTTGAATTCCACATTCGCAGTGAATGAATGGAACATTCTGTAGAGGAGATTCCAATGATTTCTGAAGCCTGTGTTGTGTGGACAGGAAAATGAAGAGCTGACCAGGCTTGAATCGATAGCCAAGTAAACAGCAGGGCTGCGAATATGAACAGGCCGCTGAAAACCAGCATTGGGTTACTTGGACATTCAACAGTGGTGTAATGAAAACCTGCGTGGAGTTGAGAGTCAGATGAATTCCAGATTCGCAGTGAATGAATGGAACATTCTGTAGTGGAGATAACAAAGATTTCTGAAGGCTGGTAGTGTGGTGGGACAATGAAGAGCTGAACAGGGTGGAGTGAATTGTCAATTAAACAGCACGGCTGCGAGTATGAACAGGCCTCTGAAAACCAGCATTGGCTTACTTGGACATTCACAAGTGGTGTAATGTTAACCAGGCGGGAGTGGAGAATCAGATAAACTCCAGACTCGCAGTGAATGAATGGAACATTCTGTAGTGGAGATTGCAATGATTTCTGAAATCTGGATTGTGGGGACACGAAAATGAAGAGCTGACCAGTGTTGAGTGGATAGCCTGTAAAAAGCCTCGGCTTCGAATGTGAACAGACCACTGAAAACCAGTATTGCATTACTTCGACTTTCAGCAGTGGTGTAACGAAAGCCTGCGTGGAGTGCAGATTCAGATGAATTCCAGATTCCCAGTGAATGAATGGAACATCCTGTAGTGGAGATTACAATGATTTCTGAAGGCTGGGTTGTGTGCACAGGAAAATGAGGAGCAAAACAGGTTGAGTGGATAGCCAATTGAACAGCACGACTGCGAACATGAACAGGCCTCTGAAAACCAGCATTGTTTTACTTGGACATTCACAAGTGGTGTAAGATAAATCTGCAGGTAGTGGAGATTCAGTTGAATTCCAGATTCGCAGTGAATGAATGGAACATTCTGTACTGGAGATTGCAATGATTTCTCAAGTCTGGATTGTTTGGACATGAAAATGAAGAGCTGACCACAGTTGTGTGGATACCCAGTAAAAAGCAGGGCTTAGAGTGTGAACAGACTGCTGAAAACCAGCATTGTGTTACTTGGACATTCATAAGTGGTGTAATGAAAGCCTACCTGGAGTGCAGATTCAGATGAATTCCAGATTGGCAGTGAATGAATGGAAGATTCTGTACTGGCGATTCCAATGATTTCTGAAGTCTGATATTGTGGAAAAGAAAATGAAAGGCTGACCAGGTTTGAGTGGATAGACAATTGAACAGCACACTGCGAGTGTGAAAAGGCAGCTGAAAACCAGCATTGGATTACTTGGTCATTCACCAGTGCTGTAATGAAAACCTGCCTGGAGCGGAGAGTCAGATGAATTGCAGAATCGCAGTGAATGAATGGAACAGTCTGTAGTGGAGATCCCAATGATTTCTGAAGGCTGGTTTGTGTGGAGAGGAAAATGAAGAGCTGACCAATATTGAGTGGATAGCCCATTGAACAGCACTTCTGCGAGTTGAACATGCCTCTGAAAACCAGTATTGAGTTACTTGGACATTCACCAGTGGCGTAACGAAAACCTGCCGGGAGTGGAGGTTCAGATGAATTCCAGATTCGCAGTGAATGAATGGAACATTCTCTAGTGGTGATTCCAATGATTTCTGAAGGCTGGGTTTTGTGGACACGAAAATGTAGAGCTGAACAGGGTGGAGTGGATAGCCAAATGAACAGCACGTCTCTTAGTATGAACAGGCCACTGAAAACCAGCATTGGCTTACTTGGACATTCACAAGTGGTGTAACGATAACCCGCCGGGAGTTGAGAGTCAGATGAATTTAAGATTCGCAGTGAATGAACGGAACATTCTGTGGAGGAGATACCAATTATTTCTGAAGGTTGGGTTATGAGGACAGGAAAATGTAGAGCTGAATAGGGTTGGGTGGATAGCAAATTGAACAGCACGGCTGAGTGTGTTAGCAGGCGGCTTAAAACCAGCATTGTCTTCCTTGGACATTTACCAGTGGTGTCACGAAAACCTTCCAGGAGTGGAGACTCTGATGAATTCCAGATTCGCGTGACTGAATGGAACATTCTGTAGTGGTGATTGCCAACATTTAGAAATCTGGATAGTCTGGACAGGATATTGAAGAGCTGACCGATATTGAGTGGATAGCCAATGAACAGCACGGTTTCGAGTGTGAACAGACCACTAAGAAGCAGCATTGCATTACTTGGACATTCATCAGTGGTGTAACGAAAGCCTTCCTGGAATGCAGATTCAGATTATTTCCAGATTCACAGTGAATGAATGGAAATTTCTGTAGTAGAGATTCCAATGATTTCTGAACGCTGGGTTGTGTGGACAGGAAAATGAAGAGCTGACTAGGTTTGACTGGATTGCCAATTGAACAGCAAGGCTGTGAGTGTGAACAGCCGCTGAAAACCAGCATTGGATTACCTGGTCATTCACCAGTGTTGTTAGGAAAATCTGCCTGGTGTGGAGAGTCAGAGGAATTCCAGATTCGCAGGGAACGAATGGAACATTCTGAAGTGGAGATAAGAATGATTTCTGAAGGCTCGGTGTGTGGAAGGAAAATCAAGAGCTAACCAGCGTTCACTGGATAGCCAATTGAACAGCACGGCTGCGAGTGTTAACACGCAGCTGAAACCAGCCTTGGGTTGCTTGGACATTCACCAGTGGTGAAACGAAAACCTGCTGGGAGTGGAGAACAAGATGAATTCAAGATTCGCGTGAATGAATGAAACATTCTGTAGTGTAGATTGCAATGGTTTCTGGGGTTTGTATTGTCTGAACTGGAAAAAGAAGAACTCACCAGTGTTGAGTCGCTAGACCGTGAACAGCACGGGTTCGAGTGTGAATAGACCGCTGAAAACCATCATTGCGTTACTTGAACATTCAGCAGTGGTGCAATGAAAACCTGCCGGGAGTGGAGATTCAGATGAATTCCAGATTCGCAGTGAATGCATGGAACATTCTCTAGTGGTGATTCCAATGATTTCTGAAGGCTGGGTTTTGTGGACACGAAAATGTAGAGCTGAACAGGGTGGAATGGATAGCCAAATGAACAGCACGTCTCGTAGTAAGAACAGGCCACTGAAAACCAGCTTTGGCTTAATTGGACATTCACAAGTGGTGTAACGAAAACCTGACGGGAGTTGAGAATTAGATGAATTTCAGATTTGCAGTCAATGAATGGAACATTCTGTGGAGGAGATACCAATTGTTTCTGAAGTTTGGGTTATGTGGACAGGAAAATGGAGCTGAAGAGGGTTGAGTGGATAGCAAATTGAACAGCACGGCTGAGAGTATGAGCAGGCCACTTAAAACCAGCATTGGCTTACTTGGATATTTACCAGTGGTGTCACGAAAACCTGCCGGGAGTGGAGATTCAGATGAATTCCAGATTCGCTGTGAATGAATGGAACATTCTGTAGTGGAGATAACAATGATTTCTCCAGTCTCTGTGGTGTGGACAGGAAAATGTAGAGCTGGCCAGGGTTGAGTGGATAGCCAATTGAACAGCACCACTGCGCTTGTGAAGAAAACACTTAAAACATTGGGTTACTTGGACATTCAACAGTGGTGTAACGAAAACCTGCCGGGAGTGGAGGTTCAGAGGAATTCCAGATTCGCAGTGAATGAATGGAACATTCTCTAGTGGAGATTCCAATGATTTCTGAAGGCTGGGTCGTGTGGAAGGAAAATCAAGAACTAATCAGGATTTAGTGGAAAGCCAATTGTATAGCATGGCTGCGAGTGTGAACATGCAGCTGAAAACCAGCATTGGGTTACTTGGACATTCATCAGTGGTGTAAGGAAAACCTGCATGGAGTGGAGAGTCAGTTGAATTCCACATTCGCAGTGAATGAATGGAACATTCTGTAGAGGAGATTCCAATGATTTCTGAAGCCTGTGTTGTGTGGACAGGAAAATGAAGAGCTGACCAGGCTTGAATCGATAGCCAAGTAAACAGCAGGGCTGCGAATATGAACAGGCCGCTGAAAACCAGCATTGGGTTACTTGGACATTCAACAGTGGTGTAATGAAAACCTGCGTGGAGTTGAGAGTCAGATGAATTCCAGATTCGCAGTGAATGAATGGAACATTCTGTAGTGGAGATAACAAAGATTTCTGAAGGCTGGTAGTGTGGTGGGACAATGAAGAGCTGAACAGGGTGGAGTGAATTGTCAATTAAACAGCACGGCTGCGAGTATGAACAGGCCTCTGAAAACCAGCATTGGCTTACTTGGACATTCACAAGTGGTGTAATGTTAACCAGGCGGGAGTGGAGAATCAGATAAACTCCAGACTCGCAGTGAATGAATGGAACATTCTGTAGTGGAGATTGCAATGATTTCTGAAATCTGGATTGTGGGGACACGAAAATGAAGAGCTGACCAGTGTTGAGTGGATTGCCTGTAAAAAGCCTCGGCTTCGAATGTGAACAGACCACTGAAAACCAGTATTGCATTACTTCGACTTTCAGCAGTGGTGTAACGAAAGCCTGCGTGGAGTGCAGATTCAGATGAATTCCAGATTCCCAGTGAATGAATGGAACATCCTGTAGTGGAGATTACAATGATTTCTGAAGGCTGGGTTGTGTGCACAGGAAAATGAGGAGCAAAACAGGTTGAGTGGATAGCCAATTGAACAGCACGACTGCGAACATGAACAGGCCTCTGAAAACCAGCATTGTTTTACTTGGACATTCACAAGTGGTGTAAGATAAATCTGCAGGTAGTGGAGATTCAGTTGAATTCCAGATTCGCAGTGAATGAATGGAACATTCTGTACTGGAGATTGCAATGATTTCTCAAGTCTGGATTGTTTGGACATGAAAATGAAGAGCTGACCACAGTTGTGTGGATACCCAGTAAAAAGCAGGGCTTAGAGTGTGAACAGACTGCTGAAAACCAGCATTGTGTTACTTGGACATTCATAAGTGGTGTAATGAAAGCCTACCTGGAGTGCAGATTCAGATGAATTCCAGATTGGCAGTGAATGAATGGAAGATTCTGTACTGGCGATTCCAATGATTTCTGAAGTCTGATATTGTGGAAAAGAAAATGAAAGGCTGACCAGGTTTGAGTGGATAGACAATTGAACAGCACACTGCGAGTGTGAAAAGGCAGCTGAAAACCAGCATTGGATTACTTGGTCATTCACCAGTGCTGTAATGAAAACCTGCCTGGAGCGGAGAGTCAGATGAATTGCAGAATCGCAGTGAATGAATGGAACAGTCTGTAGTGGAGATCCCAATGATTTCTGAAGGCTGGTTTGTGTGGAGAGGAAAATGAAGAGCTGACCAATATTGAGTGGATAGCCCATTGAACAGCACTTCTGCGAGTTGAACATGCCTCTGAAAACCAGTATTGAGTTACTTGGACATTCACCAGTGGCGTAACGAAAACCTGCCGGGAGTGGAGGTTCAGATGAATTCCAGATTCGCAGTGAATGAATGGAACATTCTCTAGTGGTGATTCCAATGATTTCTGAAGGCTGGGTTTTGTGGACACGAAAATGTAGAGCTGAACAGGGTGGAGTGGATAGCCAAATGAACAGCACGTCTCTTAGTATGAACAGGCCACTGAAAACCAGCATTGGCTTACTTGGACATTCACAAGTGGTGTAACGATAACCCGCCGGGAGTTGAGAGTCAGATGAATTTAAGATTCGCAGTGAATGAACGGAACATTCTGTGGAGGAGATACCAATTATTTCTGAAGGTTGGGTTATGAGGACAGGAAAATGTAGAGCTGAATAGGGTTGGGTGGATAGCAAATTGAACAGCACGGCTGAGTGTGTTAGCAGGCGGCTTAAAACCAGCATTGTCTTCCTTGGACATTTACCAGTGGTGTCACGAAAACCTTCCAGGAGTGGAGACTCTGATGAATTCCAGATTCGCGTGACTGAATGGAACATTCTGTAGTGGTGATTGCCAACATTTAGAAATCTGGATAGTCTGGACAGGATATTGAAGAGCTGACCGATATTGAGTGGATAGCCAATGAACAGCACGGTTTCGAGTGTGAACAGACCACTAAGAAGCAGCATTGCATTACTTGGACATTCATCAGTGGTGTAACGAAAGCCTTCCTGGAATGCAGATTCAGATTATTTCCAGATTCACAGTGAATGAATGGAAATTTCTGTAGTAGAGATTCCAATGATTTCTGAACGCTGGGTTGTGTGGACAGGAAAATGAAGAGCTGACTAGGTTTGACTGGATTGCCAATTGAACAGCAAGGCTGTGAGTGTGAACAGCCGCTGAAAACCAGCATTGGATTACCTGGTCATTCACCAGTGTTGTTAGGAAAATCTGCCTGGTGTGGAGAGTCAGAGGAATTCCAGATTCGCAGGGAACGAATGGAACATTCTGAAGTGGAGATAAGAATGATTTCTGAAGGCTCGGTGTGTGGAAGGAAAATCAAGAGCTAACCAGCGTTCACTGGATAGCCAATTGAACAGCACGGCTGCGAGTGTTAACACGCAGCTGAAACCAGCCTTGGGTTGCTTGGACATTCACCAGTGGTGAAACGAAAACCTGCTGGGAGTGGAGAACAAGATGAATTCAAGATTCGCGTGAATGAATGAAACATTCTGTAGTGTAGATTGCAATGGTTTCTGGGGTTTGTATTGTCTGAACTGGAAAAAGAAGAACTCACCAGTGTTGAGTCGCTAGACCGTGAACAGCACGGGTTCGAGTGTGAATAGACCGCTGAAAACCATCATTGCGTTACTTGAACATTCAGCAGTGGTGCAATGAAAACCTGCCGGGAGTGGAGATTCAGATGAATTCCAGATTCGCAGTGAATGCATGGAACATTCTCTAGTGGTGATTCCAATGATTTCTGAAGGCTGGGTTTTGTGGACACGAAAATGTAGAGCTGAACAGGGTGGAATGGATAGCCAAATGAACAGCACGTCTCGTAGTAAGAACAGGCCACTGAAAACCAGCTTTGGCTTAATTGGACATTCACAAGTGGTGTAACGAAAACCTGACGGGAGTTGAGAATTAGATGAATTTCAGATTTGCAGTCAATGAATGGAACATTCTGTGGAGGAGATACCAATTGTTTCTGAAGTTTGGGTTATGTGGACAGGAAAATGGAGCTGAAGAGGGTTGAGTGGATAGCAAATTGAACAGCACGGCTGAGAGTATGAGCAGGCCACTTAAAACCAGCATTGGCTTACTTGCATATTTACCAGTGGTGTCACGAAAACCTGCCGGGAGTGGAGATTCAGATGAATTCCAGATTCGCTGTGAATGAATGGAACATTCTGTAGTGGAGATAACAATGATTTCTCCAGTCTCTGTGGTGTGGACAGGAAAATGTAGAGCTGGCCAGGGTTGAGTGGATAGCCAATTGAACAGCACCACTGCACTTGTGAAGAAAACACTTAAAACATTGGGTTACTTGGACATTCAACAGTGGTGTAACGAAAACCTGCCGGGAGTGGAGGTTCAGAGGAATTCCAGATTCGCAGTGAATGAATGGAACATTCTCTAGTGGAGATTCCAATGATTTCTGAAGGCTGGGTCGTGTGGAAGGAAAATCAAGAACTAATCAGGATTTAGTGGAAAGCCAATTGTATAGCATGGCTGCGAGTGTGAACATGCAGCTGAAAACCAGCATTGGGTTACTTGGACATTCATCAGTGGTGTAAGGAAAACCTGCATGGAGTGGAGAGTCAGTTGAATTCCACATTCGCAGTGAATGAATGGAACATTCTGTAGAGGAGATTCCAATGATTTCTGAAGCCTGTGTTGTGTGGACAGGAAAATGAAGAGCTGACCAGGCTTGAATCGATAGCCAAGTAAACAGCAGGGCTGCGAATATGAACAGGCCGCTGAAAACCAGCATTGGGTTACTTGGACATTCAACAGTGGTGTAATGAAAACCTGCGTGGAGTTGAGAGTCAGATGAATTCCAGATTCGCAGTGAATGAATGGAACATTCTGTAGTGGAGATAACAAAGATTTCTGAAGGCTGGTAGTGTGGTGGGACAATGAAGAGCTGAACAGGGTGGAGTGAATTGTCAATTAAACAGCACGGCTGCGAGTATGAACAGGCCTCTGAAAACCAGCATTGGCTTACTTGGACATTCACAAGTGGTGTAATGTTAACCAGGCGGGAGTGGAGAATCAGATAAACTCCAGACTCGCAGTGAATGAATGGAACATTCTGTAGTGGAGATTGCAATGATTTCTGAAATCTGGATTGTGGGGACACGAAAATGAAGAGCTGACCAGTGTTGAGTGGATAGCCTGTAAAAAGCCTCGGCTTCGAATGTGAACAGACCACTGAAAACCAGTATTGCATTACTTCGACTTTCAGCAGTGGTGTAACGAAAGCCTGCGTGGAGTGCAGATTCAGATGAATTCCAGATTCCCAGTGAATGAATGGAACATCCTGTAGTGGAGATTACAATGATTTCTGAAGGCTGGGTTGTGTGCACAGGAAAATGAGGAGCAAAACAGGTTGAGTGGATAGCCAATTGAACAGCACGACTGCGAACATGAACAGGCCTCTGAAAACCAGCATTGTTTTACTTGGACATTCACAAGTGGTGTAAGATAAATCTGCAGGTAGTGGAGATTCAGTTGAATTCCAGATTCGCAGTGAATGAATGGAACATTCTGTACTGGAGATTGCAATGATTTCTCAAGTCTGGATTGTTTGGACATGAAAATGAAGAGCTGACCACAGTTGTGTGGATACCCAGTAAAAAGCAGGGCTTAGAGTGTGAACAGACCGCTGAAAACCAGCATTGTGTTACTTGGACATTCATAAGTGGTGTAATGAAAGCCTACCTGGAGTGCAGATTCAGATGAATTCCAGATTGGCAGTGAATGAATGGAACATTCTGTACTGGCGATTCCAATGATTTCTGAAGTCTGATATTGTGGAAAAGAAAATGAAAGGCTGACCAGGTTTGAGTGGATAGACAATTGAACAGCACACTGCGAGTGTGAAAAGGCAGCTGAAAACCAGCATTGGATTACTTGGTCATTCACCAGTGCTGTAATGAAAACCTGCCTGGAGTGGAGAGTCAGATGAATTGCAGAATCGCAGTGAATGAATGGAACAGTCTGTAGTGGAGATCCCAATGATTTCTGAAGGCTGGTTTGTGTGGAGAGGAAAATGAAGAGCTGACCAATATTGAGTGGATAGCCCATTGAACAGCACTTCTGCGAGTTGAACATGCCTCTGAAAACCAGTATTGAGTTATTTGGACATTCACCAGTGGCGTAACGAATACCTGCCAGGAGTGGAGGTTCAGATGAATTCCAGATTCGCAGTGAATGAATGGAACATTCTCTAGTGGTGATTCCAATGATTTCTGAAGGCTGGGTTTTGTGGACACGAAAATGTAGAGCTGAACAGGGTGGAGTGGATAGCCAAATGAACAGCACGTCTCTTAGTATGAACAGGCCACTGAAAACCAGCATTGGCTTACTTGGACATTCACAAGTGGTGTAACGATAACCCGCCGGGAGTTGAGAGTCAGATGAATTTAAGATTCGCAGTGAATGAACGGAACATTCTGTGGAGGAGATACCAATTATTTCTGAAGGTTGGGTTATGAGGACAGGAAAATGTAGAGCTGAATAGGGTTGGGTGGATAGCAAATTGAACAGCACGGCTGAGTGTGTTAGCAGGCGGCTTAAAACCAGCATTGTCTTCCTTGGACATTTACCAGTGGTGTCACGAAAACCTTCCAGGAGTGGAGACTCTGATGAATTCCAGATTCGCGTGACTGAATGGAACATTCTGTAGTGGTGATTGCCAACATTTAGAAATCTGGATAGTCTGGACAGGATATTGAAGAGCTGACCGATATTGAGTGGATAGCCAATGAACAGCACGGTTTCGAGTGTGAACAGACCACTAAGAAGCAGCATTGCATTACTTGGACATTCATCAGTGGTGTAACGAAAGCCTTCCTGGAATGCAGATTCAGATTATTTCCAGATTCACAGTGAATGAATGGAAATTTCTGTAGTAGAGATTCCAATGATTTCTGAACGCTGGGTTGTGTGGACAGGAAAATGAAGAGCTGACTAGGTTTGACTGGATTGCCAATTGAACAGCAAGGCTGTGAGTGTGAACAGCCGCTGAAAACCAGCATTGGATTACCTGGTCATTCACCAGTGTTGTTAGGAAAATCTGCCTGGTTTGGAGAGTCAGAGGAATTCCAGATTCGCAGGGAACGAATGGAACATTCTGAAGTGGAGATAAGAATGATTTCTGAAGGCTCGGTGTGTGGAAGGAAAATCAAGAGCTAACCAGCGTTCACTGGATAGCCAATTGAACAGCACGGCTGCGAGTGTTAACACGCAGCTGAAACCAGCCTTGGGTTGCTTGGACATTCACCAGTGGTGAAACGAAAACCTGCTGGGAGTGGAGAACAAGATGAATTCAAGATTCGCGTGAATGAATGAAACATTCTGTAGTGTAGATTGCAATGGTTTCTGGGGTTTGTATTGTCTGAACTGGAAAAAGAAGAACTCACCAGTGTTGAGTCGCTAGACCGTGAACAGCACGGGTTCGAGTGTGAATAGACCGCTGAAAACCATCATTGCGTTACTTGAACATTCAGCAGTGGTGCAATGAAAACCTGCCGGGAGTGGAGATTCAGATGAATTCCAGATTCGCAGTGAATGAATGGAACATTCTCTAGTGGTGATTCCAATGATTTCTGAAGGCTGGGTTTTGTGGACAGGAAAATGTAGAGCTGAATAGGGTTGGGTGGATAGCCAAATGAACAGCACGGCTGAGTGTGTTAGCAGGCGGCTTAAAACCAGCATTGTCTTCCTTGGACATTTACCAGTGGTGTCACGAAAACCTTCCAGGAGTGGAGACTCTGATGAATTCCAGATTCGCGTGATTGAATGGAACATTCTGTAGTGGTGATTGCCAACATTTAGAAATCTGGGTAGTCTGGACAGGATATTGAAGAGCTGACCGATATTGAGTGGATAGCCAATGAACAGCACGGTTTCGAGTGTGAACAGACCACTAAGAAGCAGCATTGCATTACTTGGACATTCATCAGTGGTGTAACGAAAGCCTTCCTGGAATGCAGATTCAGATTATTTCCAGATTCACAGTGAATGAATGGAAATTTCTGTAGTAGAGATTCCAATGATTTCTGAACGCTGGGTTGTGTGGACAGGAAAATGAAGAGCTGACTAGGTTTGACTGGATTGCCAATTGAACAGCAAGGCTGTGAGTGTGAACAGCCGCTGAAAACCAGCATTGGATTACCTGGTCATTCACCAGTGTTGTTAGGAAAATCTGCCTGGTGTGGAGAGTCAGAGGAATTCCAGATTCGCAGGGAACGAATGGAACATTCTGAAGTGGAGATAAGAATGATTTCTGAAGGCTCGGTGTGTGGAAGGAAAATCAAGAGATAACCAGCGTTCACTGGATAGCCAATTGAACAGCACGGCTGCGAGTGTTAACACGCAGCTGAAACCAGCCTTGGGTTGCTTGGACATTCACCAGTGGTGAAACGAAAACCTGCTGGGAGTGGAGAACAAGATGAATTCAAGATTCGCGTGAATGAATGAAACATTCTGTAGTGTAGATTGCAATGGTTTCTGGGGTTTGTATTGTCTGAACTGGAAAAAGAAGAACTCACCAGTGTTGAGTCGCTAGACCGTGAACAGCACGGGTTCGAGTGTGAATAGACCGCTGAAAACCATCATTGCGTTACTTGAACATTCAGCAGTGGTGCAATGAAAACCTGCCGGGAGTGGAGATTCAGATGAATTCCAGATTCGCAGTGAATGAATGGAACATTCTCTAGTGGTGATTCCAATGATTTCTGAAGGCTGGGTTTTGTGGACACGAAAATGTAGAGCTGAACAGGGTGGAATGGATAGCCAAATGAACAGCACGTCTCGTAGTAAGAACAGGCCACTGAAAACCAGCTTTGGCTTAATTGGACATTCACAAGTGGTGTAACGAAAACCTGACGGGAGTTGAGAATTAGATGAATTTCAGATTTGCAGTCAATGAATGGAACATTCTGTGGAGGAGATACCAATTGTTTCTGAAGTTTGGGTTATGTGGACAGGAAAATGGAGCTGAAGAGGGTTGAGTGGATAGCAAATTGAACAGCACGGCTGAGAGTATGAGCAGGCCACTTAAAACCAGCATTGGCTTACTTGGATATTTACCAGTGGTGTCACGAAAACCTGCCGGGAGTGGAGATTCAGATGAATTCCAGATTCGCTGTGAATGAATGGAACATTCTGTAGTGGAGATAACAATGATTTCTCCAGTCTCTGTGGTGTGGACAGGAAAATGTAGAGCTGGCCAGGGTTGAGTGGATAGCCAATTGAACAGCACCACTGCGCTTGTGAAGAAAACACTTAAAACATTGGGTTACTTGGACATTCAACAGTGGTGTAACGAAAACCTGCCGGGAGTGGAGGTTCAGAGGAATTCCAGATTCGCAGTGAATGAATGGAACATTCTCTAGTGGAGATTCCAATGATTTCTGAAGGCTGGGTCGTGTGGAAGGAAAATCAAGAACTAATCAGGATTTAGTGGAAAGCCAATTGTATAGCATGGCTGCGAGTGTGAACATGCAGCTGAAAACCAGCATTGGGTTACTTGGACATTCATCAGTGGTGTAAGGAAAACCTGCATGGAGTGGAGAGTCAGTTGAATTCCACATTCGCAGTGAATGAATGGAACATTCTGTAGAGGAGATTCCAATGATTTCTGAAGCCTGTGTTGTGTGGACAGGAAAATGAAGAGCTGACCAGGCTTGAATCGATAGCCAAGTAAACAGCAGGGCTGCGAATATGAACAGGCCGCTGAAAACCAGCATTGGGTTACTTGGACATTCAACAGTGGTGTAATGAAAACCTGCGTGGAGTTGAGAGTCAGATGAATTCCAGATTCGCAGTGAATGAATGGAACTTTCTGTAGTGGAGATAACAAAGATTTCTGAAGGCTGGTAGTGTGGTGGGACAATGAAGAGCTGAACAGGGTGGAGTGAATTGTCAATTAAACAGCACGGCTGCGAGTATGAACAGGCCTCTGAAAACCAGCATTGGCTTACTTGGACATTCACAAGTGGTGTAATGTTAACCAGGCGGGAGTGGAGAATCAGATAAACTCCAGACTCGCAGTGAATGAATGGAACATTCTGTAGTGGAGATTGCAATGATTTCTGAAATCTGGATTGTGGGGACACGAAAATGAAGAGCTGACCAGTGTTGAGTGGATAGCCTGTAAAAAGCCTCGGCTTCGAATGTGAACAGACCACTGAAAACCAGTATTGCATTACTTCGACTTTCAGCAGTGGTGTAACGAAAGCCTGCGTGGAGTGCAGATTCAGATGAATTCCAGATTCCCAGTGAATGAATGGAACATCCTGTAGTGGAGATTACAATGATTTCTGAAGGCTGGGTTGTGTGCACAGGAAAATGAGGAGCAAAACAGGTTGAGTGGATAGCCAATTGAACAGCACGACTGCGAACATGAACAGGCCTCTGAAAACCAGCATTGTTTTACTTGGACATTCACAAGTGGTGTAAGATAAATCTGCAGGTAGTGGAGATTCAGTTGAATTCCAGATTCGCAGTGAATGAATGGAACATTCTGTACTGGAGATTGCAATGATTTCTCAAGTCTGGATTGTTTGGACATGAAAATGAAGAGCTGACCACAGTTGTGTGGATACCCAGTAAAAAGCAGGGCTTAGAGTGTGAACAGACCGCTGAAAACCAGCATTGTGTTACTTGGACATTCATAAGTGGTGTAATGAAAGCCTACCTGGAGTGCAGATTCAGATGAATTCCAGATTGGCAGTGAATGAATGGAACATTCTGTACTGGCGATTCCAATGATTTCTGAAGTCTGATATTGTGGAAAAGAAAATGAAAGGCTGACCAGGTTTGAGTGGATAGACAATTGAACAGCACACTGCGAGTGTGAAAAGGCGGCTGAAAACCAGCATTGGATTACTTGGTCATTCACCAGTGCTGTAATGAAAACCTGCCTGGAGCGGAGAGTCAGATGAATTGCAGAATCGCAGTGAATGAATGGAACAGTCTGTAGTGGAGATCCCAATGATTTCTGAAGGCTGGTTTGTGTGGAGAGGAAAATGAAGAGCTGACCAATATTGAGTGGATAGCCCATTGAACAGCACTTCTGCGAGTTGAACATGCCTCTGAAAACCAGTATTGAGTTACTTGGACATTCACCAGTGGCGTAACGAAAACCTGCCGGGAGTGGAGGTTCAGATGAATTCCAGATTCGCAGTGAATGAATGGAACATTCTCTAGTGGTGATTCCAATGATTTCTGAAGGCTGGGTTTTGTGGACACGAAAATGTAGAGCTGAACAGGGTGGAGTGGATAGCCAAATGAACAGCACGTCTCTTAGTATGAACAGGCCACTGAAAACCAGCATTGGCTTACTTGGACATTCACAAGTGGTGTAACGATAACCCGCCGGGAGTTGAGAGTCAGATGAATTTAAGATTCGCAGTGAATGAACGGAACATTCTGTGGAGGAGATACCAATTATTTCTGAAGGTTGGGTTATGAGGACAGGAAAATGTAGAGCTGAATAGGGTTGGGTGGATAGCAAATTGAACAGCACGGCTGTGTGTGTTAGCAGGCGGCTTAAAACCAGCATTGTCTTCCTTGGACATTTACCAGTGGTGTCACGAAAACCTTCCAGGAGTGGAGACTCTGATGAATTCCAGATTCGCGTGACTGAATGGAACATTCTGTAGTGGTGATTGCCAACATTTAGAAATCTGGATAGTCTGGACAGGATATTGAAGAGCTGACCGATATTGAGTGGATAGCCAATGAACAGCACGGTTTCGAGTGTGAACAGACCACTAAGAAGCAGCATTGCATTACTTGGACATTCATCAGTGGTGTAACGAAAGCCTTCCTGGAATGCAGATTCAGATTATTTCCAGATTCACAGTGAATGAATGGAAATTTCTGTAGTAGAGATTCCAATGATTTCTGAACGCTGGGTTGTGTGGACAGGAAAATGAAGAGCTGACTAGGTTTGACTGGATTGCCAATTGAACAGCAAGGCTGTGAGTGTGAACAGCCGCTGAAAACCAGCATTGGATTACCTGGTCATTCACCAGTGTTGTTAGGAAAATCTGCCTGGTGTGGAGAGTCAGAGGAATTCCAGATTCGCAGGGAACGAATGGAACATTCTGAAGTGGAGATAAGAATGATTTCTGAAGGCTCGGTGTGTGGAAGGAAAATCAAGAGATAACCAGCGTTCACTGGATAGCCAATTGAACAGCACGGCTGCGAGTGTTAACACGCAGCTGAAACCAGCCTTGGGTTGCTTGGACATTCACCAGTGGTGAAACGAAAACCTGCTGGGAGTGGAGAACAAGATGAATTCAAGATTCGCGTGAATGAATGAAACATTCTGTAGTGTAGATTGCAATGGTTTCTGAGGTTTGTATTGTCTGAACTGGAAAAAGAAGAACTCACCAGTGTTGAGTCGCTAGACCGTGAACAGCACGGGTTCGAGTGTGAATAGACCGCTGAAAACCATCATTGCGTTACTTGAACATTCAGCAGTGGTGCAATGAAAACCTGCCGGGAGTGGAGATTCAGATGAATTCCAGATTCGCAGTGAATGCATGGAACATTCTCTAGTGGTGATTCCAATGATTTCTGAAGGCTGGGTTTTGTGGACACGAAAATGTAGAGCTGAACAGGGTGGAATGGATAGCCAAATGAACAGCACGTCTCGTAGTAAGAACAGGCCACTGAAAACCAGCTTTGGCTTAATTGGACATTCACAAGTGGTGTAACGAAAACCTGACGGGAGTTGAGAATTAGATGAATTTCAGATTTGCAGTCAATGAATGGAACATTCTGTGGAGGAGATACCAATTGTTTCTGAAGTTTGGGTTATGTGGACAGGAAAATGGAGCTGAAGAGGGTTGAGTGGATAGCAAATTGAACAGCACGGCTGAGAGTATGAGCAGGCCACTTAAAACCAGCATTGGCTTACTTGGATATTTACCAGTGGTGTCACGAAAACCTGCCGGGAGTGGAGATTCAGATGAATTCCAGATTCGCTGTGAATGAATGGAACATTCTGTAGTGGAGATAACAATGATTTCTCCAGTCTCTGTGGTGTGGACAGGAAAATGTAGAGCTGGCCAGGGTTGAGTGGATAGCCAATTGAACAGCACCACTGCGCTTGTGAAGAAAACACTTAAAACATTGGGTTACTTGGACATTCAACAGTGGTGTAACGAAAACCTGCCGGGAGTGGAGGTTCAGAGGAATTCCAGATTCGCAGTGAATGAATGGAACATTCTCTAGTGGAGATTCCAATGATTTCTGAAGGCTGGGTCGTGTGGAAGGAAAATCAAGAACTAATCAGGATATAGTGGAAAGCCAATTGTATAGCATGGCTGCGAGTGTGAACATGCAGCTGAAAACCAGCATTGGGTTACTTGGACATTCATCAGTGGTGTAAGGAAAACCTGCATGGAGTGGAGAGTCAGTTGAATTCCACATTCGCAGTGAATGAATGGAACATTCTGTAGAGGAGATTCCAATGATTTCTGAAGCCTGTGTTGTGTGGACAGGAAAATGAAGAGCTGACCAGGCTTGAATCGATAGCCAAGTAAACAGCAGGGCTGCGAATATGAACAGGCCGCTGAAAACCAGCATTGGGTTACTTGGACATTCAACAGTGGTGTAATGAAAACCTGCGTGGAGTTGAGAGTCAGATGAATTCCAGATTCGCAGTGAATGAATGGAACATTCTGTAGTGGAGATAACAAAGATTTCTGAAGGCTGGTAGTGTGGTGGGACAATGAAGAGCTGAACAGGGTGGAGTGAATTGTCAATTAAACAGCACGGCTGCGAGTATGAACAGGCCTCTGAAAACCAGCATTGGCTTACTTGGACATTCACAAGTGGTGTAATGTTAACCAGGCGGGAGTGGAGAATCAGATAAACTCCAGACTCGCAGTGAATGAATGGAACATTCTGTAGTGGAGATTGCAATGATTTCTGAAATCTGGATTGTGGGGACACGAAAATGAAGAGCTGACCAGTGTTGAGTGGATAGCCTGTAAAAAGCCTCGGCTTCGAATGTGAACAGACCACTGAAAACCAGTATTGCATTACTTCGACTTTCAGCAGTGGTGTAACGAAAGCCTGCGTGGAGTGCAGATTCAGATGAATTCCAGATTCCCAGTGAATGAATGGAACATCCTGTAGTGGAGATTACAATGATTTCTGAAGGCTGGGTTGTGTGCACAGGAAAATGAGGAGCAAAACAGGTTGAGTGGATAGCCAATTGAACAGCACGACTGCGAACATGAACAGGCCTCTGAAAACCAGCATTGTTTTACTTGGACATTCACAAGTGGTGTAAGATAAATCTGCAGGTAGTGGAGATTCAGTTGAATTCCAGATTCGCAGTGAATGAATGGAACATTCTGTACTGGAGATTGCAATGATTTCTCAAGTCTGGATTGTTTGGACATGAAAATGAAGAGCTGACCACAGTTGTGTGGATACCCAGTAAAAAGCAGGGCTTAGAGTGTGAACAGACCGCTGAAAACCAGCATTGTGTTACTTGGACATTCATAAGTGGTGTAATGAAAGCCTACCTGGAGTGCAGATTCAGATGAATTCCAGATTGGCAGTGAATGAATGGAACATTCTGTACTGGCGATTCCAATGATTTCTGAAGTCTGATATTGTGGAAAAGAAAATGAAAGGCTGACCAGGTTTGAGTGGATAGACAATTGAACAGCACACTGCGAGTGTGAAAAGGCAGCTGAAAACCAGCATTGGATTACTTGGTCATTCACCAGTGCTGTAATGAAAACCTGCCTGGAGTGGAGAGTCAGATGAATTGCAGAATCGCAGTGAATGAATGGAACAGTCTGTAGTGGAGATCCCAATGATTTCTGAAGGCTGGTTTGTGTGGAGAGGAAAATGAAGAGCTGACCAATATTGAGTGGATAGCCCATTGAACAGCACTTCTGCGAGTTGAACATGCCTCTGAAAACCAGTATTGAGTTACTTGGACATTCACCAGTGGCGTAACGAATACCTGCCAGGAGTGGAGGTTCAGATGAATTCCAGATTCGCAGTGAATGAATGGAACATTCTCTAGTGGTGATTCCAATGATTTCTGAAGGCTGGGTTTTGTGGACACGAAAATGTAGAGCTGAACAGGGTGGAGTGGATAGCCAAATGAACAGCACGTCTCTTAGTATGAACAGGCCACTGAAAACCAGCATTGGCTTACTTGGACATTCACAAGTGGTGTAACGATAACCCGCCGGGAGTTGAGAGTCAGATGAATTTAAGATTCGCAGTGAATGAACGGAACATTCTGTGGAGGAGATACCAATTATTTCTGAAGGTTGGGTTATGAGGACAGGAAAATGTAGAGCTGAATAGGGTTGGGTGGATAGCAAATTGAACAGCACGGCTGAGTGTGTTAGCAGGCGGCTTAAAACCAGCATTGTCTTCCTTGGACATTTACCAGTGGTGTCACGAAAACCTTCCAGGAGTGGAGACTCTGATGAATTCCAGATTCGCGTGACTGAATGGAACATTCTGTAGTGGTGATTGCCAACATTTAGAAATCTGGATAGTCTGGACAGGATATTGAAGAGCTGACCGATATTGAGTGGATAGCCAATGAACAGCACGGTTTCGAGTGTGAACAGACCACTAAGAAGCAGCATTGCATTACTTGGACATTCATCAGTGGTGTAACGAAAGCCTTCCTGGAATGCAGATTCAGATTATTTCCAGATTCACAGTGAATGAATGGAAATTTCTGTAGTAGAGATTCCAATGATTTCTGAACGCTGGGTTGTGTGGACAGGAAAATGAAGAGCTGACTAGGTTTGACTGGATTGCCAATTGAACAGCAAGGCTGTGAGTGTGAACAGCCGCTGAAAACCAGCATTGGATTACCTGGTCATTCACCAGTGTTGTTAGGAAAATCTGCCTGGTGTGGAGAGTCAGAGGAATTCCAGATTCGCAGGGAACGAATGGAACATTCTGAAGTGGAGATAAGAATGATTTCTGAAGGCTCGGTGTGTGGAAGGAAAATCAAGAGCTAACCAGCGTTCACTGGATAGCCAATTGAACAGCACGGCTGCGAGTGTTAACACGCAGCTGAAACCAGCCTTGGGTTGCTTGGACATTCACCAGTGGTGAAACGAAAACCTGCTGGGAGTGGAGAACAAGATGAATTCAAGATTCGCGTGAATGAATGAAACATTCTGTAGTGTAGATTGCAATGGTTTCTGGGGTTTGTATTGTCTGAACTGGAAAAAGAAGAACTCACCAGTGTTGAGTCGCTAGACCGTGAACAGCACGGGTTCGAGTGTGAATAGACCGCTGAAAACCATCATTGCGTTACTTGAACATTCAGCAGTGGTGCAATGAAAACCTGCCGGGAGTGGAGATTCAGATGAATTCCAGATTCGCAGTGAATGAATGGAACATTCTCTAGTGGTGATTCCAATGATTTCTGAAGGCTGGGTTTTGTGGACAGGAAAATGTAGAGCTGAATAGGGTTGGGTGGATAGCCAAATGAACAGCACGGCTGAGTGTGTTAGCAGGCGGCTTAAAACCAGCATTGTCTTCCTTGGACATTTACCAGTGGTGTCACGAAAACCTTCCAGGAGTGGAGACTCTGATGAATTCCAGATTCGCGTGATTGAATGGAACATTCTGTAGTGGTGATTGCCAACATTTAGAAATCTGGGTAGTCTGGACAGGATATTGAAGAGCTGACCGATATTGAGTGGATAGCCAATGAACAGCACGGTTTCGAGTGTGAACAGACCACTAAGAAGCAGCATTGCATTACTTGGACATTCATCAGTGGTGTAACGAAAGCCTTCCTGGAATGCAGATTCAGATTATTTCCAGATTCACAGTGAATGAATGGAAATTTCTGTAGTAGAGATTCCAATGATTTCTGAACGCTGGGTTGTGTGGACAGGAAAATGAAGAGCTGACTAGGTTTGACTGGATTGCCAATTGAACAGCAAGGCTGTGAGTGTGAACAGCCGCTGAAAACCAGCATTGGATTACCTGGTCATTCACCAGTGTTGTTAGGAAAATCTGCCTGGTGTGGAGAGTCAGAGGAATTCCAGATTCGCAGGGAACGAATGGAACATTCTGAAGTGGAGATAAGAATGATTTCTGAAGGCTCGGTGTGTGGAAGGAAAATCAAGAGCTAACCAGCGTTCACTGGATAGCCAATTGAACAGCACGGCTGCGAGTGTTAACACGCAGCTGAAACCAGCCTTGGGTTGCTTGGACATTCACCAGTGGTGAAACGAAAACCTGCTGGGAGTGGAGAACAAGATGAATTCAAGATTCGCGTGAATGAATGAAACATTCTGTAGTGTAGATTGCAATGGTTTCTGGGGTTTGTATTGTCTGAACTGGAAAAAGAAGAACTCACCAGTGTTGAGTCGCTAGACCGTGAACAGCACGGGTTCGAGTGTGAATAGACCGCTGAAAACCATCATTGCGTTACTTGAACATTCAGCAGTGGTGCAATGAAAACCTGCCGGGAGTGGAGATTCAGATGAATTCCAGATTCGCAGTGAATGAATGGAACATTCTCTAGTGGTGATTCCAATGATTTCTGAAGGCTGGGTTTTGTGGACACGAAAATGTAGAGCTGAACAGGGTGGAATGGATAGCCAAATGAACAGCACGTCTCGTAGTAAGAACAGGCCACTGAAAACCAGCTTTGGCTTAATTGGACATTCACAAGTGGTGTAACGAAAACCTGACGGGAGTTGAGAATTAGATGAATTTCAGATTTGCAGTCAATGAATGGAACATTCTGTGGAGGAGATACCAATTGTTTCTGAGGTTTGGGTTATGTGGACAGGAAAATGGAGCTGAAGAGGGTTGAGTGGATAGCAAATTGAACAGCACGGCTGAGAGTATGAGCAGGCCACTTAAAACCAGCATTGGCTTACTTGGATATTTACCAGTGGTGTCACGAAAACCTGCCGGGAGTGGAGATTCAGATGAATTCCAGATTCGCTGTGAATGAATGGAACATTCTGTAGTGGAGATAACAATGATTTCTCCAGTCTCTGTGGTGTGGACAGGAAAATGTAGAGCTGGCCAGGGTTGAGTGGATAGCCAATTGAACAGCACCACTGCGCTTGTGAAGAAAACACTTAAAACATTGGGTTACTTGGACATTCAACAGTGGTGTAACGAAAACCTGCCGGGAGTGGAGGTTCAGAGGAATTCCAGATTCGCAGTGAATGAATGGAACATTCTCTAGTGGAGATTCCAATGATTTCTGAAGGCTGGGTCGTGTGGAAGGAAAATCAAGAACTAATCAGGATATAGTGGAAAGCCAATTGTATAGCATGGCTGCAAGTGTGAACATGCAGCTGAAAACCAGCATTGGGTTACTTGGACATTCATCAGTGGTGTAAGGAAAACCTGCATGGAGTGGAGAGTCAGTTGAATTCCACATTCGCAGTGAATGAATGGAACATTCTGTAGAGGAGATTCCAATGATTTCTGAAGCCTGTGTTGTGTGGACAGGAAAATGAAGAGCTGACCAGGCTTGAATCGATAGCCAAGTAAACAGCAGGGCTGCGAATATGAACAGGCCGCTGAAAACCAGCATTGGGTTACTTGGACATTCAACAGTGGTGTAATGAAAACCTGCGTGGAGTTGAGAGTCAGATGAATTCCAGATTCGCAGTGAATGAATGGAACTTTCTGTAGTGGAGATAACAAAGATTTCTGAAGGCTGGTAGTGTGGTGGGACAATGAAGAGCTGAACAGGATGGAGTGAATTGTCAATTAAACAGCACGGCTGCGAGTATGAACAGGCCTCTGAAAACCAGCATTGGCTTACTTGGACATTCACAAGTGGTGTAATGTTAACCAGGCGGGAGTGGAGAATCAGATAAACTCCAGACTCGCAGTGAATGAATGGAACATTCTGTAGTGGAGATTGCAATGATTTCTGAAATCTGGATTGTGGGGACACGAAAATGAAGAGCTGACCAGTGTTGAGTGGATAGCCTGTAAAAAGCCTCGGCTTCGAATGTGAACAGACCACTGAAAACCAGTATTGCATTACTTCGACTTTCAGCAGTGGTGTAACGAAAGCCTGCGTGGAGTGCAGATTCAGATGAATTCCAGATTCCCAGTGAATGAATGGAACATCCTGTAGTGGAGATTACAATGATTTCTGAAGGCTGGGTTGTGTGCACAGGAAAATGAGGAGCAAAACAGGTTGAGTGGATAGCCAATTGAACAGCACGACTGCGAACATGAACAGGCCTCTGAAAACCAGCATTGTTTTACTTGGACATTCACAAGTGGTGTAAGATAAATCTGCAGGTAGTGGAGATTCAGTTGAATTCCAGATTCGCAGTGAATGAATGGAACATTCTGTACTGGAGATTGCAATGATTTCTCAAGTCTGGATTGTTTGGACATGAAAATGAAGAGCTGACCACAGTTGTGTGGATACCCAGTAAAAAGCAGGGCTTAGAGTGTGAACAGACCGCTGAAAACCAGCATTGTGTTACTTGGACATTCATAAGTGGTGTAATGAAAGCCTACCTGGAGTGCAGATTCAGATGAATTCCAGATTGGCAGTGAATGAATGGAACATTCTGTACTGGCGATTCCAATGATTTCTGAAGTCTGATATTGTGGAAAAGAAAATGAAAGGCTGACCAGGTTTGAGTGGATAGACAATTGAACAGCACACTGCGAGTGTGAAAAGGCGGCTGAAAACCAGCATTGGATTACTTGGTCATTCACCAGTGCTGTAATGAAAACCTGCCTGGAGCGGAGAGTCAGATGAATTGCAGAATCGCAGTGAATGAATGGAACAGTCTGTAGTGGAGATCCCAATGATTTCTGAAGGCTGGTTTGTGTGGAGAGGAAAATGAAGAGCTGACCAATATGGAGTGGATAGCCCATTGAATAGCACTTCTGCGAGTTGAACATGCCTCTGAAAACCAGTATTGAGTTACTTGGACATTCACCAGTGGCGTAACGAAAACCTGCCAGGAGTGGAGGTTCAGATGAATTCCAGATTCGCAGTGAATGAATGGAACATTCTCTAGTGGTGATTCCAATGATTTCTGAAGGCTGGGTTTTGTGGACACGAAAATGTAGAGCTGAACAGGGTGGAGTGGATAGCCAAATGAACAGCACGTCTCTTAGTATGAACAGGCCACTGAAAACCAGCATTGGCTTACTTGGACATTCACAAGTGGTGTAACGATAACCCGCCGGGAGTTGAGAGTCAGATGAATTTAAGATTCGCAGTGAATGAACGGAACATTCTGTGGAGGAGATACCAATTATTTCTGAAGGTTGGGTTATGAGGACAGGAAAATGTAGAGCTGAATAGGGTTGGGTGGATAGCAAATTGAACAGCACGGCTGAGTGTGTTAGCAGGCGGCTTAAAACCAGCATTGTCTTCCTTGGACATTTACCAGTGGTGTCACGAAAACCTTCCAGGAGTGGAGACTCTGATGAATTCCAGATTCGCGTGATTGAATGGAACATTCTGTAGTGGTGATTGCCAACATTTAGAAATCTGGACAGTCTGGACAGGATATTGAAGAGCTGACCGATATTGAGTGGATAGCCAATGAACAGCACGGTTTCGAGTGTGAACAGACCACTAAGAAGCAGCATTGCATTACTTGGACATTCATCAGTGGTGTAACGAAAGCCTTCCTGGAATGCAGATTCAGATTATTTCCAGATTCACAGTGAATGAATGGAAATTTCTGTAGTAGAGATTCCAATGATTTCTGAACGCTGGGTTGTGTGGACAGGAAAATGAAGAGCTTACTAGGTTTGACTGGATTGCCAATTGAACAGCAAGGCTGTGAGTGTGAACAGCCGCTGAAAACCAGCATTGGATTACCTGGTCATTCACCAGTGTTGTTAGGAAAATCTGCCTGGTGTGGAGAGTCAGAGGAATTCCAGATTCGCAGGGAACGAATGGAACATTCTGAAGTGGAGATAAGAATGATTTCTGAAGGCTCGGTGTGTGGAAGGAAAATCAAGAGCTAACCAGCGTTCACTGGATAGCCAATTGAACAGCACGGCTGCGAGTGTTAACACGCAGCTGAAACCAGCCTTGGGTTGCTTGGACATTCACCAGTGGTGAAACGAAAACCTGCTGGGAGTGGAGAACAAGATGAATTCAAGATTCGCGTGAATGAATGAAACATTCTGTAGTGTAGATTGCAATGATTTCTGAGGTTTGTATTGTCTGAACTGGAAAAAGAAGAACTCACCAGTGTTGAGTCGCTAGACCGTGAACAGCACGGGTTCGAGTGTGAATAGACCGCTGAAAACCATCATTGCTTTACTTGAACATTCAGCAGTGGTGCAATGAAAACCTGCCGGGAGTGGAGATTCAGATGAATTCCAGATTCGCAGTGAATGCATGGAACATTCTCTAGTGGTGATTCCAATGATTTCTGAAGGCTGGGTTTTGTGGACACGAAAATGTAGAGCTGAACAGGGTGGAATGGATAGCCAAATGAACAGCACGTCTCGTAGTAAGAACAGGCCACTGAAAACCAGCTTTGGCTTAATTGGACATTCACAAGTGGTGTAACGAAAACCTGACGGGAGTTGAGAATTAGATGAATTTCAGATTTGCAGTCAATGAATGGAACATTCTGTGGAGGAGATACCAATTGTTTCTGAAGTTTGGGTTATGTGGACAGGAAAATGGAGCTGAAGAGGGTTGAGTGGATAGCAAATTGAACAGCACGGCTGAGAGTATGAGCAGGCCACTTAAAACCAGCATTGGCTTACTTGGATATTTACCAGTGGTGTCACGAAAACCTGCCGGGAGTGGAGATTCAGATGAATTCCAGATTCGCTGTGAATGAATGGAACATTCTGTAGTGGAGATAACAATGATTTCTCCAGTCTCTGTGGTGTGGACAGGAAAATGTAGAGCTGGCCAGGGTTGAGTGGATAGCCAATTGAACAGCACCACTGCGCTTGTGAAGAAAACACTTAAAACATTGGGTTACTTGGACATTCAACAGTGGTGTAACGAAAACCTGCCGGGAGTGGAGGTTCAGAGGAATTCCAGATTCGCAGTGAATGAATGGAACATTCTCTAGTGGAGATTCCAATGATTTCTGAAGGCTGGGTCGTGTGGAAGGAAAATCAAGAACTAATCAGGATTTAGTGGAAAGCCAATTGTATAGCATGGCTGCGAGTGTGAACATGCAGCTGAAAACCAGCATTGGGTTACTTGGACATTCATCAGTGGTGTAAGGAAAACCTGCATGGAGTGGAGAGTCAGTTGAATTCCACATTCGCAGTGAATGAATGGAACATTCTGTAGAGGAGATTCCAATGATTTCTGAAGCCTGTGTTGTGTGGACAGGAAAATGAAGAGCTGACCAGGCTTGAATCGATAGCCAAGTAAACAGCAGGGCTGCGAATATGAACAGGCCGCTGAAAACCAGCATTGGGTTACTTGGACATTCAACAGTGGTGTAATGAAAACCTGCGTGGAGTTGAGAGTCAGATGAATTCCAGATTCGCAGTGAATGAATGGAACATTCTGTAGTGGAGATAACAAGGATTTCTGAAGGCTGGTAGTGTGGTGGGACAATGAAGAGCTGAACAGGGTGGAGTGAATTGTCAATTAAACAGCACGGCTGCGAGTATGAACAGGCCTCTGAAAACCAGCATTGGCTTACTTGGACATTCACAAGTGGTGTAATGTTAACCAGGCGGGAGTGGAGAATCAGATAAACTCCAGACTCGCAGTGAATGAATGGAACATTCTGTAGTGGAGATTGCAATGATTTCTGAAATCTGGATTGTGGGGACACGAAAATGAAGAGCTGACCAGTGTTGAGTGGATAGCCTGTAAAAAGCCTCGGCTTCGAATGTGAACAGACCACTGAAAACCAGTATTGCATTACTTCGACTTTCAGCAGTGGTGTAACGAAAGCCTGCGTGGAGTGCAGATTCAGATGAATTCCAGATTCCCAGTGAATGAATGGAACATCCTGTAGTGGAGATTACAATGATTTCTGAAGGCTGGGTTGTGTGCACAGGAAAATGAGGAGCAAAACAGGTTGAGTGGATAGCCAATTGAACAGCACGACTGCTAACATGAACAGGACTCTGAAAACCAGCATTGTTTTACTTGGACATTCACAAGTGGTGTAAGATAAATCTGCAGGTAGTGGAGATTCAGTTGAATTCCAGATTCGCAGTGAATGAATGGAACATTCTGTACTGGAGATTGCAATGATTTCTCAAGTCTGGATTGTTTGGACATGAAAATGAAGAGCTGACCACAGTTGTGTGGATACCCAGTAAAAAGCAGGGCTTAGAGTGTGAACAGACCGCTGAAAACCAGCATTGTGTTACTTGGACATTCATAAGTGGTGTAATGAAAGCCTACCTGGAGTGCAGATTCAGATGAATTCCAGATTGGCAGTGAATGAATGGAACATTCTGTACTGGCGATTCCAATGATTTCTGAAGTCTGATATTGTGGAAAAGAAAATGAAAGGCTGACCAGGTTTGAGTGGATAGACAATTGAACAGCACACTGCGAGTGTGAAAAGGCGGCTGAAAACCAGCATTGGATTACTTGGTCATTCACCAGTGCTGTAATGAAAACCTGCCTGGAGCGGAGAGTCAGATGAATTGCAGAATCGCAGTGAATGAATGGAACAGTCTGTAGTGGAGATCCCAATGATTTCTGAAGGCTGGTTTGTGTGGAGAGGAAAATGAAGAGCTGACCAATATTGAGTGGATAGCCCATTGAACAGCACTTCTGCGAGTTGAACATGCCTCTGAAAACCAGTATTGAATTTCTTGGACATTCACCAGTGGCGTAACGAAAACCTGCCGGGAGTGGAGGTTCAGATGAATTCCAGATTCGCAGTGAATGAATGGAACATTCTCTAGTGGTGATTCCAATGATTTCTGAAGGCTGGGTTTTGTGGACACGAAAATGTAGAGCTGAACAGGGTGGAGTGGATAGCCAAATGAACAGCACGTCTCTTAGTATGAACAGGCCACTGAAAACCAGCATTGGCTTACTTGGACATTCACAAGTGGTGTAACGATAACCCGCCGGGAGTTGAGAGTCAGATGAATTTAAGATTCGCAGTGAATGAACGGAACATTCTGTGGAGGAGATACCAATTATTTCTGAAGGTTGGGTTATGAGGACAGGAAAATGTAGAGCTGAATAGGGTTGCGTGGATAGCAAATTGAACAGCACGGCTGAGTGTGTTAGCAGGCGGCTTAAAACCAGCATTGTCTTCCTTGGACATTTACCAGTGGTGTCACGAAAACCTTCCAGGAGTGGAGACTCTGATGAATTCCAGATTCGCGTGATTGAATGGAACATTCTGTAGTGGTGATTGCCAACATTTAGAAATCTGGATAGTCTGGACAGGATATTGAAGAGCTGACCGATATTGAGTGGATAGCCAATGAACAGCACGGTTTCGAGTGTGAACAGACCACTAAGAAGCAGCATTGCATTACTTGGACATTCATCAGTGGTGTAACGAAAGCCTTCCTGGAATGCAGATTCAGATTATTTCCAGATTCACAGTGAATGAATGGAAATTTCTGTAGTAGAGATTCCAATGATTTCTGAACGCTGGGTTGTGTGGACAGGAAAATGAAGAGCTGACTAGGTTTGACTGGATTGCCAATTGAACAGCAAGGCTGTGAGTGTGAACAGCCGCTGAAAACCAGCATTGGATTACCTGGTCATTCACCAGTGTTGTTAGGAAAATCTGCCTGGTGTGGAGAGTCAGAGGAATTCCAGATTCGCAGGGAACGAATGGAACATTCTGAAGTGGAGATAAGAATGATTTCTGAAGGCTCGGTGTGTGGAAGGAAAATCAAGAGCTAACCAGCGTTCACTGGATAGCCAATTGAACAGCACGGCTGCGAGTGTTAACACGCAGCTGAAACCAGCCTTGGGTTGCTTGGACATTCACCAGTGGTGAAACGAAAACCTGCTGGGAGTGGAGAACAAGATGAATTCAAGATTCGCGTGAATGAATGAAACATTCTGTAGTGTAGATTGCAATGGTTTCTGAGGTTTGTATTGTCTGAACTGGAAAAAGAAGAACTCACCAGTGTTGAGTCGCTAGACCGTGAACAGCACGGGTTCGAGTGTGAATAGACCGCTGAAAACCATCATTGCTTTACTTGAACATTCAGCAGTGGTGCAATGAAATCCTGCCGGGAGTGGAGATTCAGATGAATTCCAGATTCGCAGTGAATGCATGGAACATTCTCTAGTGGTGATTCCAATGATTTCTGAAGGGTGGGTTTTGTGGACACGAAAATGTAGAGCTGAACAGGGTGGAATGGATAGCCAAATGAACAGCACGTCTCGTAGTAAGAACAGGCCACTGAAAACCAGCTTTGGCTTAATTGGACATTCACAAGTGGTGTAACGAAAACCTGACGGGAGTTGAGAATTAGATGAATTTCAGATTTGCAGTCAATGAATGGAACATTCTGTGGAGGAGATACCAATTGTTTCTGAAGTTTGGGTTATGTGGACAGGAAAATGGAGCTGAAGAGGGTTGAGTGGATAGCAAATTGAACAGCACGGCTGAGAGTATGAGCAGGCCACTTAAAACCAGCATTGGCTTACTTGGATATTTACCAGTGGTGTCACGAAAACCTGCCGGGAGTGGAGATTCAGATGAATTCCAGATTCGCTGTGAATGAATGGAACATTCTGTAGTGGAGATAACAATGATTTCTCCAGTCTCTGTGGTGTGGACAGGAAAATGTAGAGCTGGCCAGGGTTGAGTGGATAGCCAATTGAACAGCACCACTGCGCTTGTGAAGAAAACACTTAAAACATTGGGTTACTTGGACATTCAACAGTGGTGTAACGAAAACCTGCCGGGAGTGGAGGTTCAGAGGAATTCCAGATTCGCAGTGAATGAATGGAACATTCTCTAGTGGAGATTCCAATGATTTCTGAAGGCTGGGTCGTGTGGAAGGAAAATCAAGAACTAATCAGGATTTAGTGGAAAGCCAATTGTATAGCATGGCTGCGAGTGTGAACATGCAGCTGAAAACCAGCATTGGGTTACTTGGACATTCATCAGTGGTGTAAGGAAAACCTGCATGGAGTGGAGAGTCAGTTGAATTCCACATTCGCAGTGAATGAATGGAACATTCTGTAGAGGAGATTCCAATGATTTCTGAAGCCTGTGTTGTGTGGACAGGAAAATGAAGAGCTGACCAGGCTTGAATCGATAGCCAAGTAAACAGCAGGGCTGCGAATATGAACAGGCCGCTGAAAACCAGCATTGGGTTACTTGGACATTCAACAGTGGTGTAATGAAAACCTGCGTGGAGTTGAGAGTCAGATGAATTCCAGATTCGCAGTGAATGAATGGAACATTCTGTAGTGGAGATAACAAAGATTTCTGAAGGCTGGTAGTGTGGTGGGACAATGAAGAGCTGAACAGGGTGGAGTGAATTGTCAATTAAACAGCACGGCTGCGAGTATGAACAGGCCTCTGAAAACCAGCATTGGCTTACTTGGACATTCACAAGTGGTGTAATGTTAACCAGGCGGGAGTGGAGAATCAGATAAACTCCAGACTCGCAGTGAATGAATGGAACATTCTGTAGTGGAGATTGCAATGATTTCTGAAATCTGGATTGTGGGGACACGAAAATGAAGAGCTGACCAGTGTTGAGTGGATAGCCTGTAAAAAGCCTCGGCTTCGAATGTGAACAGACCACTGAAAACCAGTATTGCATTACTTCGACTTTCAGCAGTGGTGTAACGAAAGCCTGCGTGGAGTGCAGATTCAGATGAATTCCAGATTCCCAGTGAATGAATGGAACATCCTGTAGTGGAGATTACAATGATTTCTGAAGGCTGGGTTGTGTGCACAGGAAAATGAGGAGCAAAACAGGTTGAGTGGATAGCCAATTGAACAGCACGACTGCGAACATGAACAGGCCTCTGAAAACCAGCATTGTTTTACTTGGACATTCACAAGTGGTGTAAGATAAATCTGCAGGTAGTGGAGATTCAGTTGAATTCCAGATTCGCAGTGAATGAATGGAACATTCTGTACTGGAGATTGCAATGATTTCTCAAGTCTGGATTGTTTGGACATGAAAATGAAGAGCTGACCACAGTTGTGTGGATACCCAGTAAAAAGCAGGGCTTAGAGTGTGAACAGACCGCTGAAAACCAGCATTGTGTTACTTGGACATTCATAAGTGGTGTAATGAAAGCCTACCTGGAGTGCAGATTCAGATGAATTCCAGATTGGCAGTGAATGAATGGAACATTCTGTACTGGCGATTCCAATGATTTCTGAAGTCTGATATTGTGGAAAAGAAAATGAAAGGCTGACCAGGTTTGAGTGGATAGACAATTGAACAGCACACTGCGAGTGTGAAAAGGCGGCTGAAAACCAGCATTGGATTACTTGGTCATTCACCAGTGCTGTAATGAAAACCTGCCTGGAGCGGAGAGTCAGATGAATTGCAGAATCGCAGTGAATGAATGGAACAGTCTGTAGTGGAGATCCCAATGATTTCTGAAGGCTGGTTTGTGTGGAGAGGAAAATGAAGAGCTGACCAATATTGAGTGGATAGCCCGTTGAACAGCACTTCTGCGAGTTGAACATGCCTCTGAAAACCAGTATTGAGTTACTTGGACATTCACCAGTGGTGTAACGAAAACCTGCCGGGAGTGGAGGTTCAGATGAATTCCAGATTCGCAGTGAATGTATGGAACATTCTCTAGTGGTGATTCCAATGATTTCTGAAGGCTGAGTTTTGTGGACACGAAAATGTAGAGCTGAACAGGGTGGAGTGGATAGCCAAATGAACAGCACGTCTCTTAGTATGAACAGGCCACTGAAAACCAGCATTGGCTTACTTGGACATTCACAAGTGGTGTAACGATAACCCGCCGGGAGTTGAGAGTCAGATGAATTTAAGATTCGCAGTGAATGAACGGAACATTCTGTGGAGGAGATACCAATTATTTCTGAAGGTTGGGTTATGAGGACAGGAAAATGTAGAGCTGAATAGGGTTGGGTGGATAGCAAATTGAACAGCACGGCTGAGAGTATAAGCAGGCGGCTTAAAACCAGCATTGGCTTCCTTGGACATATACCAGTGGTGTCACGAAAACCTGCCGGGAGTGGAGACTCTGATGAATTCCAGATTCGCGTGATTGAATGGAACATTCTGTAGTGGAGATTGCCAAGATTTAGAAATCTGGATAGTCTGGACAGGATATTGAAGAGCTGACCAATGTTGAGTGGATAGCCAGTGAACAGCACGGTTTCGAGTGTGAACAGACCACTAAGAAGCAGCATTGCATTACTTGGACATTCATCAGTGGTGTAACGAAAGCCTTCCTGGAATGCAGATTCAGATTATTTCCAGATTCACAGTGAATGAATGGAAATTTCTGTAGTAGAGATTCCAATGATTTCTGAACGCTGGGTTGTGTGGACAGGAAAATGAAGAGCTGACTAGGTTTGACTGGATTGCCAATTGAACAGCAAGGCTGTGAGTGTGAACAGCCGCTGAAAACCAGCATTGGATTACCTGGTCATTCACCAGTGTTGTTAGGAAAATCTGCCTGGTGTGGAGAGTCAGAGGAATTCCAGATTCGCAGGGAACGAATGGAACATTCTGAAGTGGAGATAAGAATGATTTCTGAAGGCTCGGTGTGTGGAAGGAAAATCAAGAGCTAACCAGCGTTCACTGGATAGCCAATTGAACAGCACGGCTGCGAGTGTTAACACGCAGCTGAAACCAGCCTTGGGTTGCTTGGACATTCACCAGTGGTGAAACGAAAACCTGCTGGGAGTGGAGAACAAGATGAATTCAAGATTCGCCTGAATGAATGAAACATTCTGTAGTGTAGATTGCAATGGTTTCTGAGGTTTGTATTGTCTGAACTGGAAAAAGAAGAACTCACCAGTGTTGAGTCGCTAGACCGTGAACAGCACGGGTTCGAGTGTGAATAGACCGCTGAAAACCATCATTGCGTTACTTGAACATTCAGCAGTGGTGCAATGAAAACCTGCCGGGAGTGGAGATTCAGATGAATTCCAGATTCGCAGTGAATGAATGGAACATTCTCTAGTGGTGATTCCAATGATTTCTGAAGGCTGGGTTTTGTGGACACGAAAATGTAGAGCTGAACAGGGTGGAATGGAAAGCCAAATGAACAGCACGTCTCGTAGTAAGAACAGGCCACTGAAAACCAGCTTTGGCTTAATTGGACATTCACAAGTGGTGTAACGAAAACCTGACGGGAGTTGAGAATTAGATGAATTTCAGATTTGCCGTCAATGAATGGAACATTCTGTGGAGGAGATACCAATTGTTTCTGAAGTTTGGGTTATGTGGACAGGAAAATGGAGCTGAAGAGGGTTGAGTGGATAGCAAATTGAACAGCACGGCTGAGAGTAGGAGCAGGCCACTTAAAACCAGCATTGGCTTACTTGGATATTTACCAGTGGTGTCACGAAAACCTGCCGGGAGTGGAGATTCAGATGAATTCCAGATTCGCTGTGAATGAATGGAACATTCTGTAGTGGAGATAACAATGATTTCTCCAGTCTCTGTGGTGTGGACAGGAAAATGTAGAGCTGGCCAGGGTTGAGTGGATAGCCAATTGAACAGCACCACTGCGCTTGTGAAGAAAACACTTAAAACATTGGGTTACTTGGACATTCAACAGTGGTGTAACGAAAACCTGCCGGGAGTGGAGGTTCAGAGGAATTCCAGATTCGCAGTGAATGAATGGAACATTCTCTAGTGGAGATTCCAACGATTTCTGAAGGCTGGGTCGTGTGGAAGGAAAATCAAGAACTAATCAGGATTTAGTGGAAAGCCAATTGTATAGCATGGCTGCGAGTGTGAACATGCAGCTGAAAACCAGCATTGGGTTACTTGGACATTCATCAGTGGTGTAAGGAAAACCTGCATGGAGTGGAGAGTCAGTTGAATTCCACATTCGCAGTGAATGAATGGAACATTCTGTAGAGGAGATTCCAATGATTTCTGAAGCCTGTGTTGTGTGGACAGGAAAATGAAGAGCTGACCAGGCTTGAATCGATAGCCAAGTAAACAGCAGGGCTGCGAATATGAACAGGCCGCTGAAAACCAGCATTGGGTTACTTGGACATTCAACAGTGGTGTAATGAAAACCTGCGTGGAGTTGAGAGTCAGATGAATTCCAGATTCGCAGTGAATGAATGGAACATTCTGTAGTGGAGATAACAAAGATTTCTGAAGGCTGGTAGTGTGGTGGGACAATGAAGAGCTGAACAGGGTGGAGTGAATTGTCAATTAAACAGCACGGCTGCGAGTATGAACAGGCCTCTGAAAACCAGCATTGGCTTACTTGGACATTCACAAGTGGTGTAATGTTAACCAGGCGGGAGTGGAGAATCAGATAAACTCCAGACTCGCAGTGAATGAATGGAACATTCTGTAGTGGAGATTGCAATGATTTCTGAAATCTGGATTGTGGGGACACGAAAATGAAGAGCTGACCAGTGTTGAGTGGATAGCCTGTAAAAAGCCTCGGCTTCGAATGTGAACAGACCACTGAAAACCAGTATTGCATTACTTCGACTTTCAGCAGTGGTGTAACGAAAGCCTGCGTGGAGTGCAGATTCAGATGAATTCCAGATTCCCAGTGAATGAATGGAACATCCTGTAGTGGAGATTACAATGATTTCTGAAGGCTGGGTTGTGTGCACAGGAAAATGAGGAGCAAAACAGGTTGAGTGGATAGCCAATTGAACAGCACGACTGCGAACATGAACAGGCCTCTGAAAACCAGCATTGTTTTACTTGGACATTCACAAGTGGTGTAAGATAAATCTGCAGGTAGTGGAGATTCAGTTGAATTCCAGATTCGCAGTGAATGAATGGAACATTCTGTACTGGAGATTGCAATGATTTCTCAAGTCTGGATTGTTTGGACATGAAAATGAAGAGCTGACCACAGTTGTGTGGATACCCAGTAAAAAGCAGGGCTTAGAGTGTGAACAGACCGCTGAAAACCAGCATTGTGTTACTTGGACATTCATAAGTGGTGTAATGAAAGCCTACCTGGAGTGCAGATTCAGATGAATTCCAGATTGGCAGTGAATGAATGGAACATTCTGTACTGGCGATTCCAATGATTTCTGAAGTCTGATATTGTGGAAAAGAAAATGAAAGGCTGACCAGGTTTGAGTGGATAGACTATTGAACAGCACACTGCGAGTGTGAAAAGGCGGCTGAAAACCAGCATTGGATTACTTGGTCATTCACCAGTGCTGTAATGAAAACCTGCCTGGAGCGGAGAGTCAGATGAATTGCAGAATCGCAGTGAATGAATGGAACAGTCTGTAGTGGAGATCCCAATGATTTCTGAAGGCTGGTTTGTGTGGAGAGGAAAATGAAGAGCTGACCAATATTGAGTGGATAGCCCATTGAACAGCACTTCTGCGAGTTGAACATGCCTCTGAAAACCAGTATTGAGTTACTTGGACATTCAGCAGTGGCGTAACGAAAACCTGCCGGGAGTGGAGATTCAGATGAATTCCAGATTCGCAGTGAATGAATGGAACATTCTCTAGTGGTGATTCCAATGATTTCTGAAGGCTGGGTTTTGTGGACACGAAAATGTAGAGCTGAACAGGGTGGAGTGGATAGCCAAATGAACAGCACGTCTCTTAGTATGAACAGGCCACTGAAAACCAGCATTGGCTTACTTGGACATTCACAAGTGTTGTAACGATAACCCGCCGGGAGTTGAGAGTCAGATGAATTTAAGATTCGCAGTGAATGAACGGAACATTCTGTGGAGGAGATACCAATTATTTCTGAAGGTTGGGTTATGAGGACAGGAAAATGTAGAGCTGAATAGGGTTGGGTGGATAGCAAATTGAACAGCACGGCTGAGTGTGTTAGCAGGCGGCTTAAAACCAGCATTGTCTTCCTTGGACATTTACCAGTGGTGTCACGAAAACCTTCCAGGAGTGGAGACTCTGATGAATTCCCGATTCGCGTGATTGAATGGAACATTCTGTAGTGGTGATTGCCAACATTTAGAAATCTGGATAGTCTGGACAGGATATTGAAGAGCTGACCGATATTGAGTGGATAGCCAATGAACAGCACGGTTTCGAGTGTGAACAGACCACTAAGAAGCAGCATTGCATTACTTGGACATTCATCAGTGGTGTAACGAAAGCCTTCCTGGAATGCAGATTCAGATTATTTCCAGATTCACAGTGAATGAATGGAAATTTCTGTAGTAGAGATTCCAATGATTTCTGAACGCTGGGTTGTGTGGACAGGAAAATGAAGAGCTGACTAGGTTTGACTGGATTGCCAATTGAACAGCAAGGCTGTGAGTGTGAACAGCCGCTGAAAACCAGCATTGGATTACCTGGTCATTCACCAGTGTTGTTAGGAAAATCTGCCTGGTGTGGAGAGTCAGAGGAATTCCAGATTCGCAGGGAACGAATGGAACATTCTGAAGTGGAGATAAGAATGATTTCTGAAGGCTCGGTGTGTGGAAGGAAAATCAAGAGCTAACCAGCGTTCACTGGATAGCCAATTGAACAGCACGGCTGCGAGTGTTAACACGCAGCTGAAACCAGCCTTGGGTTGCTTGGACATTCACCAGTGGTGAAACGAAAACCTGCTGGGAGTGGAGAACAAGATGAATTCAAGATTCGCGTGAATGAATGAAACATTCTGTAGTGTAGATTGCAATGGTTTCTGAGGTTTGTATTGTCTGAACTGGAAAAAGAAGAACTCACCAGTGTTGAGTCGCTAGACCGTGAACAGCACGGGTTCGAGTGTGAATAGACCGCTGAAAACCATCATTGCGTTACTTGAACATTCAGCAGTGGTGCAATGAAAACCTGCCGGGAGTGGAGATTCAGATGAATTCCAGATTCGCAGTGAATGCATGGAACATTCTCTAGTGGTGATTCCAATGATTTCTGAAGGCTGGGTTTTGTGGACACGAAAATGTAGAGCTGAACAGGGTGGAATGGATAGCCAAATGAACAGCACGTCTCGTAGTAAGAACAGGCCACTGAAAACCAGCTTTGGCTTAATTGGACATTCACAAGTGGTGTAACGAAAACCTGACGGGAGTTGAGAATTAGATGAATTTCAGATTTGCAGTCAATGAATGGAACATTCTGTGGAGGAGATACCAATTGTTTCTGAAGTTTGGGTTATGTGGACAGGAAAATGGAGCTGAAGAGGGTTGAGTGGATAGCAAATTGAACAGCACGGCTGAGAGTATGAGCAGGCCACTTAAAACCAGCATTGGCTTACTTGGATATTTACCATTGGTGTCACGAAAACCTGCCGGGAGTGGAGATTCAGATGAATTCCAGATTCGCTGTGAATGAATGGAACATTCTGTAGTGGAGATAACAATGATTTCTCCAGTCTCTGTGGTGTGGACAGGAAAATGTAGAGCTGGCCAGGGTTGAGTGGATAGCCAATTGAACAGCACCACTGCGCTTGTGAAGAAAACACTTAAAACATTGGGTTACTTGGACATTCAACAGTGGTGTAACGAAAACCTGCCGGGAGTGGAGGTTCAGAGGAATTCCAGATTCGCAGTGAATGAATGGAACATTCTCTAGTGGAGATTCCAATGATTTCTGAAGGCTGGGTCGTGTGGAAGGAAAATCAAGAACTAATCAGGATTTAGTGGAAAGCCAATTGTATAGCATGGCTGCGAGTGTGAACATGCAGCTGAAAACCAGCATTGGGTTACTTGGACATTCATCAGTGGTGTAAGGAAAACCTGCATGGAGTGGAGAGTCAGTTGAATTCCACATTCGCAGTGAATGAATGGAACATTCTGTAGAGGAGATTCCAATGATTTCTGAAGCCTGTGTTGTGTGGACAGGAAAATGAAGAGCTGACCAGGCTTGAATCGATAGCCAAGTAAACAGCAGGGCTGCGAATATGAACAGGCCGCTGAAAACCAGCATTGGGTTACTTGGACATTCAACAGTGGTGTAATGAAAACCTGCGTGGAGTTGAGAGTCAGATGAATTCCAGATTCGCAGTGAATGAATGGAACATTCTGTAGTGGAGATAACAAAGATTTCTGAAGGCTGGTAGTGTGGTGGGACAATGAAGAGCTGAACAGGGTGGAGTGAATTGTCAATTAAACAGCACGGCTGCGAGTATGAACAGGCCTCTGAAAACCAGCATTGGCTTACTTGGACATTCACAAGTGGTGTAATGTTAACCAGGCGGGAGTGGAGAATCAGATAAACTCCAGACTCGCAGTGAATGAATGGAACATTCTGTAGTGGAGATTGCAATGATTTCTGAAATCTGGATTGTGGGGACACGAAAATGAAGAGCTGACCAGTGTTGAGTGGATAGCCTGTAAAAAGCCTCGGCTTCGAATGTGAACAGACCACTGAAAACCAGTATTGCATTACTTCGACTTTCAGCAGTGGTGTAACGAAAGCCTGCGTGGAGTGCAGATTCAGATGAATTCCAGATTCCCAGTGAATGAATGGAACATCCTGTAGTGGAGATTACAATGATTTCTGAAGGCTGGGTTGTGTGCACAGGAAAATGAGGAGCAAAACAGGTTGAGTGGATAGCCAATTGAACAGCACGACTGCGAACATGAACAGGCCTCTGAAAACCAGCATTGTTTTACTTGGACATTCACAAGTGGTGTAAGATAAATCTGCAGGTAGTGGAGATTCAGTTGAATTCCAGATTCGCAGTGAATGAATGGAACATTCTGTACTGGAGATTGCAATGATTTCTCAAGTCTGGATTGTTTGGACATGAAAATGAAGAGCTGACCACAGTTGTGTGGATACCCAGTAAAAAGCAGGGCTTAGAGTGTGAACAGACCGCTGAAAACCAGCATTGTGTTACTTGGACATTCATAAGTGGTGTAATGAAAGCCTACCTGGAGTGCAGATTCAGATGAATTCCAGATTGGCAGTGAATGAATGGAACATTCTGTACTGGCGATTCCAATGATTTCTGAAGTCTGATATTGTGGAAAAGAAAATGAAAGGCTGACCAGGTTTGAGTGGATAGACTATTGAACAGCACACTGCGAGTGTGAAAAGGCGGCTGAAAACCAGCATTGGATTACTTGGTCATTCACCAGTGCTGTAATGAAAACCTGCCTGGAGCGGAGAGTCAGATGAATTGCAGAATCGCAGTGAATGAATGGAACAGTCTGTAGTGGAGATCCCAATGATTTCTGAAGGCTGGTTTGTGTGGAGAGGAAAATGAAGAGCTGACCAATATTGAGTGGATAGCCCATTGAACAGCACTTCTGCGAGTTGAACATGCCTCTGAAAACCAGTATTGAGTTACTTGGACATTCAGCAGTGGCGTAACGAAAACCTGCCGGGAGTGGAGGTTCAGATGAATTCCAGATTCGCAGTGAATGAATGGAACATTCTCTAGTGGTGATTCCAATGATTTCTGAAGGCTGGGTTTTGTGGACACGAAAATGTAGAGCTGAACAGGGTGGAGTGGATAGCCAAATGAACAGCACGTCTCTTAGTATGAACAGGCCACTGAAAACCAGCATTGGCTTACTTGGACATTCATCAGTGGTGTAACGAAAGCCTTCCTGGAATGCAGATTCAGATTATTTCCAGATTCACAGTGAATGAATGGAAATTTCTGTAGTAGAGATTCCAATGATTTCTGAACGCTGGGTTGTGTGGACAGGAAAATGAAGAGCTGACTAGGTTTGACTGGATTGCCAATTGAACAGCAAGGCTGTGAGTGTGAACAGCCGCTGAAAACCAGCATTGGATTACCTGGTCATTCACCAGTGTTGTTAGGAAAATCTGCCTGGTGTGGAGAGTCAGAGGAATTCCAGATTCGCAGGGAACGAATGGAACATTCTGAAGTGGAGATAAGAATGATTTCTGAAGGCTCGGTGTGTGGAAGGAAAATCAAGAGCTAACCAGCGTTCACTGGATAGCCAATTGAACAGCACGGCTGCGAGTGTTAACACGCAGCTGAAACCAGCCTTGGGTTGCTTGGACATTCACCAGTGGTGAAACGAAAACCTGCTGGGAGTGGAGAACAAGATGAATTCAAGATTCGCGTGAATGAATGAAACGTTCTGTAGTGTAGATTGCAATGGTTTCTGGGGTTTGTATTGTCTGAACTGGAAAAAGAAGAACTCACCAGTGTTGAGTCGCTAGACCGTGAACAGCACGGGTTCGAGTGTGAATAGACCGCTGAAAACCATCATTGCGTTACTTGAACATTCAGCAGTGGTGCAATGAAAACCTGCCGGGAGTGGAGATTCAGATGAATTCCAGATTCGCAGTGAATGAATGGAACATTCTCTAGTGGTGATTCCAATGATTTCTGAAGGCTGGGTTTTGTGGACACGAAAATGTAGAGCTGAACAGGGTGGAATGGATAGCCAAATGAACAGCACGTCTCGTAGTAAGAACAGGCCACTGAAAACCAGCTTTGGCTTAATTGGACATTCACAAGTGGTGTAACGAAAACCTGACGGGAGTTGAGAATTAGATGAATTTCAGATTTGCAGTCAATGAATGGAACATTCTGTGGAGGAGATACCAATTGTTTCTGAAGTTTGGGTTATGTGGACAGGAAAATGGAGCTGAAGAGGGTTGAGTGGATAGCAAATTGAACAGCACGGCTGAGAGTATGAGCAGGCCACTTAAAACCAGCATTGGCTTACTTGGATATTTACCAGTGGTGTCACGAAAACCTGCCGGGAGTGGAGATTCAGATGAATTCCAGATTCGCTGTGAATGAATGGAACATTCTGTAGTGGAGATAACAATGATTTCTCCAGTCTCTGTGGTGTGGACAGGAAAATGTAGAGCTGGCCAGGGTTGAGTGGATAGCCAATTGAACAGCACCACTGCGCTTGTGAAGAAAACACTTAAAACATTGGGTTACTTGGACATTCAACAGTGGTGTAACGAAAACCTGCCGGGAGTGGAGGTTCAGAGGAATTCCAGATTCGCAGTGAATGAATGGAACATTCTCTAGTGGAGATTCCAATGATTTCTGAAGGCTGGGTCGTGTGGAAGGAAAATCAAGAACTAATCAGGATTTAGTGGAAAGCCAATTGTATAGCATGGCTGCGAGTGTGAACATGCAGCTGAAAACCAGCATTGGGTTACTTGGACATTCATCAGTGGTGTAAGGAAAACCTGCATGGAGTGGAGAGTCAGTTGAATTCCACATTCGCAGTGAATGAATGGAACATTCTGTAGAGGAGATTCCAATGATTTCTGAAGCCTGTGTTGTGTGGACAGGAAAATGAAGAGCTGACCAGGCTTGAATCGATAGCCAAGTAAACAGCAGGGCTGCGAATATGAACAGGCCGCTGAAAACCAGCATTGGGTTACTTGGACATTCAACAGTGGTGTAATGAAAACCTGCGTGGAGTTGAGAGTCAGATGAATTCCAGATTCGCAGTGAATGAATGGAACATTCTGTAGTGGAGATAACAAAGATTTCTGAAGGCTGGTAGTGTGGTGGGACAATGAAGAGCTGAACAGGGTGGAGTGAATTGTCAATTAAACAGCACGGCTGCGAGTATGAACAGGCCTCTGAAAACCAGCATTGGCTTACTTGGACATTCACAAGTGGTGTAATGTTAACCAGGCGGGAGTGGAGAATCAGATAAACTCCAGACTCGCAGTGAATGAATGGAACATTCTGTAGTGGAGATTGCAATGATTTCTGAAATCTGGATTGTGGGGACACGAAAATGAAGAGCTGACCAGTGTTGAGTGGATAGCCTGTAAAAAGCCTCGGCTTCGAATGTGAACAGACCACTGAAAACCAGTATTGCATTACTTCGACTTTCAGCAGTGGTGTAACGAAAGCCTGCGTGGAGTGCAGATTCAGATGAATTCCAGATTCCCAGTGAATGAATGGAACATCCTGTAGTGGAGATTACAATGATTTCTGAAGGCTGGGTTGTGTGCACAGGAAAATGAGGAGCAAAACAGGTTGAGTGGATAGCCAATTGAACAGCACGACTGCGAACATGAACAGGCCTCTGAAAACCAGCACTGTTTTACTTGGACATTCACAAGTGGTGTAAGATAAATCTGCAGGTAGTGGAGATTCAGTTGAATTCCAGATTCGCAGTGAATGAATGGAACATTCTGTACTGGAGATTGCAATGATTTCTCAAGTCTGGATTGTTTGGACATGAAAATGAAGAGCTGACCACAGTTGTGTGGATACCCAGTAAAAAGCAGGGCTTAGAGTGTGAACAGACCGCTGAAAACCAGCATTGTGTTACTTGGACATTCATAAGTGGTGTAATGAAAGCCTACCTGGAGTGCAGATTCAGATGAATTCCAGATTGGCAGTGAATGAATGGAACATTCTGTACTGGCGATTCCAATGATTTCTGAAGTCTGATATTGTGGAAAAGAAAATGAAAGGCTGACCAGGTTTGAGTGGATAGACAATTGAACAGCACACTGCGAGTGTGAAAAGGCGGCTGAAAACCAGCATTGGATTACTTGGTCATTCACCAGTGCTGTAATGAAAACCTGCCTGGAGCGGAGAGTCAGATGAATTGCAGAATCGCAGTGAATGAATGGAACAGTCTGTAGTGGAGATCCCAATGATTTCTGAAGTCTGATATTGTGGAAAAGAAAATGAAAGGTTGACCAGGTTTGAGTGGATAGACAATTGAACAGCACACTGCGAGTGTGAAAAGGCGGCTGAAAACCAGCATTGAAGTACTTGGTCATTCACCAGTGCTGTAATGAAAACCTGCCTGGAGCGGAGAGTCAGATGAATTGCAGAATCGCAGTGAATGAATGGAACAGTCTGTAGTGGAGATCCCAATGATTTCTGAAGGCTGGTTTGTGTGGAGAGGAAAATGAAGAGCTGACCAATATTGAGTGGATAGCCCATTGAACAGCACTTCTGCGAGTTGAACATGCCTCTGAAAACCAGTATTGAGTTACTTGGACATTCACCAGTGGTGTAACGAAAACCTGCCGGGAGTGGAGGTTCAGATGAATTCCAGATTCGCAGTGAATGAATGGAACATTCTCTAGTGGTGATTCCAATGATTTCTGAAGGCTGGGTTTTGTGGACACGAAAATGTAGAGCTGAACAGGGTGGAGTGGATAGCCAAATGAACAGCACGTCTCTTAGTATGAACAGGCCACTGAAAACCAGCATTGGCTTACTTGGACATTCACAAGTGGTGTAACGATAACCCGCCGGGAGTTGAGAGTCAGATGAATTTAAGATTCGCAGTGAATGAACGGAACATTCTGTGGAGGAGATACCAATTATTTCTGAAGGTTGGGTTATGAGGACAGGAAAATGTAGAGCTGAATAGGGTTGGGTGGATAGCAAATTGAACAGCACGGCTGAGAGTATAAGCAGGCGGCTTAAAACCAGCATTGGCTTCCTTGGACATATACCAGTGGTGTCACGAAAACCTGCCGGGAGTGGAGACTCTGATGAATTCCAGATTCGCGTGATTGAATGGAACATTCTGTAGTGGAGATTGCCAAGATTTAGAAATCTGGATAGTCTGGACAGGATATTGAAGAGCTGACCAATGTTGAGTGGATAGCCAGTGAACAGCACGGTTTCGAGTGTGAACAGACCACTAAGAAGCAGCATTGCATTACTTGGACATTCATCAGTGGTGTAACGAAAGCCTTCCTGGAATGCAGATTCAGATTATTTCCAGATTCACAGTGAATGAATGGAAATTTCTGTAGTAGAGATTCCAATGATTTCTGAACGCTGGGTTGTGTGGACAGGAAAATGAAGAGCTGACTAGGTTTGACTGGATTGCCAATTGAACAGCAAGGCTGTGAGTGTGAACAGCCGCTGAAAACCAGCATTGGATTACCTGGTCATTCACCAGTGTTGTTAGGAAAATCTGCCTGGTGTGGAGAGTCAGAGGAATTCCAGATTCGCAGGGAACGAATGGAACATTCTGAAGTGGAGATAAGAATGATTTCTGAAGGCTCGGTGTGTGGAAGGAAAATCAAGAGCTAACCAGCGTTCACTGGATAGCCAATTGAACAGCACGGCTGCGAGTGTTAACACGCAGCTGAAACCAGCCTTGGGTTGCTTGGACATTCACCAGTGGTGAAACGAAAACCTGCTGGGAGTGGAGAACAAGATGAATTCAAGATTCGCGTGAATGAATGAAACATTCTGTAGTGTAGATTGCAATGGTTTCTGAGGTTTGTATTGTCTGAACTGGAAAAAGAAGAACTCACCAGTGTTGAGTCGCTAGACCGTGAACAGCACGGGTTCGAGTGTGAATAGACCGCTGAAAACCATCATTGCGTTACTTGAACATTCAGCAGTGGTGCAATGAAAACCTGCCGGGAGTGGAGATTCAGATGAATTCCAGATTCGCAGTGAATGCATGGAACATTCTCTAGTGGTGATTCCAATGATTTCTGAAGGCTGGGTTTTGTGGACACGAAAATGTAGAGCTGAACAGGGTGGAATGGATAGCCAAATGAACAGCACGTCTCGTAGTAAGAACAGGCCACTGAAAACCAGCTTTGGCTTAATTGGACATTCACAAGTGGTGTAACGAAAACCTGACGGGAGTTGAGAATTAGATGAATTTCAGATTTGCAGTCAATGAATGGAACATTCTGTGGAGGAGATACCAATTGTTTCTGAAGTTTGGGTTATGTGGACAGGAAAATGGAGCTGAAGAGGGTTGAGTGGATAGCAAATTGAACAGCACGGCTGAGAGTATGAGCAGGCCACTTAAAACCAGCATTGGCTTACTTGGATATTTACCAGTGGTGTCACGAAAACCTGCCGGGAGTGGAGATTCAGATGAATTCCAGATTCGCTGTGAATGAATGGAACATTCTGTAGTGGAGATAACAATGATTTCTCCAGTCTCTGTGGTGTGGACAGGAAAATGTAGAGCTGGCCAGGGTTGAGTGGATAGCCAATTGAACAGCACCACTGCGCTTGTGAAGAAAACACTTAAAACATTGGGTTACTTGGACATTCAACAGTGGTGTAACGAAAACCTGCCGGGAGTGGAGGTTCAGAGGAATTCCAGATTCGCAGTGAATGAATGGAACATTCTCTAGTGGAGATTCCAATGATTTCTGAAGGCTGGGTCGTGTGGAAGGAAAATCAAGAACTAATCAGGATTTAGTGGAAAGCCAATTGTATAGCATGGCTGCGAGTGTGAACATGCAGCTGAAAACCAGCATTAGGTTACTTGGACATTCATCAGTGGTGTAAGGAAAACCTGCATGGAGTGGAGAGTCAGTTGAATTCCACATTCGCAGTGAATGAATGGAACATTCTGTAGAGGAGATTCCAATGATTTCTGAAGCCTGTGTTGTGTGGACAGGAAAATGAAGAGCTGACCAGGCTTGAATCGATAGCCAAGTAAACAGCAGGGTTGCGAATATGAACAGGCCGCTGAAAACCAGCATTGGGTTACTTGGACATTCAACAGTGGTGTAATGAAAACCTGCGTGGAGTTGAGAGTCAGATGAATTCCAGATTCGCAGTGAATGAATGGAACATTCTGTAGTGGAGATAACAAAGATTTCTGAAGGCTGGTAGTGTGGTGGGACAATGAAGAGCTGAACAGGGTGGAGTGAATTGTCAATTAAACAGCACGGCTGCGAGTATGAACAGGCCTCTGAAAACCAGCATTGGCTTACTTGGACATTCACAAGTGGTGTAATGTTAACCAGGCGGGAGTGGAGAATCAGATAAACTCCAGACTCGCAGTGAATGAATGGAACATTCTGTAGTGGAGATTGCAATGATTTCTGAAATCTGGATTGTGGGGACACGAAAATGAAGAGCTGACCAGTGTTGAGTGGATAGCCTGTAAAAAGCCTCGGCTTCGAATGTGAACAGACCACTGAAAACCAGTATTGCATTACTTCGACTTTCAGCAGTGGTGTAACGAAAGCCTGCGTGGAGTGCAGATTCAGATGAATTCCAGATTCCCAGTGAATGAATGGAACATCCTGTAGTGGAGATTACAATGATTTCTGAAGGCTGGGTTGTGTGCACAGGAAAATGAGGAGCAAAACAGGTTGAGTGGATAGCCAATTGAACAGCACGACTGCGAACATGAACAGGCCTCTGAAAACCAGCATTGTTTTACTTGGACATTCACAAGTGGTGTAAGATAAATCTGCAGGTAGTGGAGATTCAGTTGAATTCCAGATTCGCAGTGAATGAATGGAACATTCTGTACTGGAGATTGCAATGATTTCTCAAGTCTGGATTGTTTGGACATGAAAATGAAGAGCTGACCACAGTTGTGTGGATACCCAGTAAAAAGCAGGGCTTAGAGTGTGAACAGACCGCTGAAAACCAGCATTGTGTTACTTGGACATTCATAAGTGGTGTAATGAAAGCCTACCTGGAGTGCAGATTCAGATGAATTCCAGATTGGCAGTGAATGAATGGAACATTCTGTACTGGCGATTCCAATGATTTCTGAAGTCTGATATTGTGGAAAAGAAAATGAAAGGCTGACCAGGTTTGAGTGGATAGACAATTGAACAGCACACTGCGAGTGTGAAAAGGCGGCTGAAAACCAGCATTGGATTACTTGGTCATTCACCAGTGCTGTAATGAAAACCTGCCTGGAGCGGAGAGTCAGATGAATTGCAGAATCGCAGTGAATGAATGGAACAGTCTGTAGTGGAGATCCCAATGATTTCTGAAGGCTGGTTTGTGTGGAGAGGAAAATGAAGAGCTGACCAATATTGAGTGGATAGCCCATTGAACAGCACTTCTGCGAGTTGAACATGCCTCTGAAAACCAGTATTGAGTTACTTGGACATTCAGCAGTGGCGTAACGAAAACCTGCCGGGAGTGGAGGTTCAGATGAATTCCAGATTCGCAGTGAATGAATGGAACATTCTCTAGTGGTGATTCCAATGATTTCTGAAGGCTGGGTTTTGTGGACACGAAAATGTAGAGCTGAACAGGGTGGAGTGGATAGCCAAATGAACAGCACGTCTCTTAGTATGAACAGGCCACTGAAAACCAGCATTGGCTTACTTGGACATTCATCAGTGGTGTAACGAAAGCCTTCCTGGAATGCAGATTCAGATTATTTCCAGATTCACAGTGAATGAATGGAAATTTCTGTAGTAGAGATTCCAATGATTTCTGAACGCTGGGTTGTGTGGACAAGAAAATGAAGAGCTGACTAGGTTTGACTGGATTGCCAATTGAACAGCAAGGCTGTGAGTGTGAACAGCCGCTGAAAACCAGCATTGGATTACCTGGTCATTCACCAGTGTTGTTAGGAAAATCTGCCTGGTGTGGAGAGTCAGAGGAATTCCAGATTCGCAGGGAACGAATGGAACATTCTGAAGTGGAGATAAGAATGATTTCTGAAGGCTCGGTGTGTGGAAGGAAAATCAAGAGCTAACCAGCGTTCACTGGATAGCCAATTGAACAGCACGGCTGCGAGTGTTAACACGCAGCTGAAACCAGCCTTGGGTTGCTTGGACATTCACCAGTGGTGAAACGAAAACCTGCTGGGAGTGGAGAACAAGATGAATTCAAGATTCGCGTGAATGAATGAAACATTCTGTAGTGTAGATTGCAATGGTTTCTGAGGTTTGTATTGTCTGAACTGGAAAAAGAAGAACTCACCAGTGTTGAGTCGCTAGACCGTGAACAGCACGGGTTCGAGTGTGAATAGACCGCTGAAAACCATCATTGCGTTACTTGAACATTCAGCAGTGGTGCAATGAAAACCTGCCGGGAGTGGAGATTCAGATGAATTCCAGATTCGCAGTGAATGCATGGAACATTCTCTAGTGGTGATTCCAATGATTTCTGAAGGCTGGGTTTTGTGGACACGAAAATGTAGAGCTGAACAGGGTGGAATGGATAGCCAAATGAACAGCACGTCTCGTAGTAAGAACAGGCCACTGAAAACCAGCTTTGGCTTAATTGGACATTCACAAGTGGTGTAACGAAAACCTGACGGGAGTTGAGAATTAGATGAATTTCAGATTTGCAGTCAATGAATGGAACATTCTGTGGAGGAGATACCAATTGTTTCTGAAGTTTGGGTTATGTGGACAGGAAAATGGAGCTGAAGAGGGTTGAGTGGATAGCAAATTGAACAGCACGGCTGAGAGTATGAGCAGGCCACTTAAAACCAGCATTGGCTTACTTGGATATTTACCAGTGGTGTCACGAAAACCTGCCGGGAGTGGAGATTCAGATGAATTCCAGATTCGCTGTGAATGAATGGAACATTCTGTAGTGGAGATAACAATGATTTCTCCAGTCTCTGTGGTGTGGACAGGAAAATGTAGAGCTGGCCAGGGTTGAGTGGATAGCCAATTGAACAGCACCACTGCGCTTGTGAAGAAAACACTTAAAACATTGGGTTACTTGGACATTCAACAGTGGTGTAACGAAAACCTGCCGGGAGTGGAGGTTCAGAGGAATTCCAGATTCGCAGTGAATGAATGGAACATTCTCTAGTGGAGATTCCAATGATTTCTGAAAGCTGGGTCGTGTGGAAGGAAAATCAAGAACTAATCAGGATTTAGTGGAAAGCCAATTGTATAGCATGGCTGCGAGTGTGAACATGCAGCTGAAAACCAGCATTGGGTTACTTGGACATTCATCAGTGGTGTAAGGAAAACCTGCATGGAGTGGAGAGTCAGTTGAATTCCACATTCGCAGTGAATGAATGGAACATTCTGTAGAGGAGATTCCAATGATTTCTGAAGCCTGTGTTGTGTGGACAGGAAAATGAAGAGCTGACCAGGCTTGAATCGATAGCCAAGTAAACAGCAGGGCTGCGAATATGAACAGGCCGCTGAAAACCAGCATTGGGTTACTTGGACATTCAACAGTGGTGTAATGAAAACCTGCGTGGAGTTGAGAGTCAGATGAATTCCAGATTCGCAGTGAATGAATGGAACATTCTGTAGTGGAGATAACAAAGATTTCTGAAGGCTGGTAGTGTGGTGGGACAATGAAGAGCTGAACAGGGTGGAGTGAATTGTCAATTAAACAGCACGGCTGCGAGTATGAACAGGCCTCTGAAAACCAGCATTGGCTTACTTGGACATTCACAAGTGGTGTAATGTTAACCAGGCGGGAGTGGAGAATCAGATAAACTCCAGACTCGCAGTGAATGAATGGAACATTCTGTAGTGGAGATTGCAATGATTTCTGAAATCTGGATTGTGGGGACACGAAAATGAAGAGCTGACCAGTGTTGAGTGGATAGCCTGTAAAAAGCCTCGGCTTCGAATGTGAACAGACCACTGAAAACCAGTATTGCATTACTTCGACTTTCAGCAGTGGTGTAACGAAAGCCTGCGTGGAGTGCAGATTCAGATGAATTCCAGATTCCCAGTGAATGAATGGAACATCCTGTAGTGGAGATTACAATGATTTCTGAAGGCTGGGTTGTGTGCACAGGAAAATGAGGAGCAAAACAGGTTGAGTGGATAGCCAATTGAACAGCACGACTGCGAACATGAACAGGCCTCTGAAAACCAGCATTGTTTTACTTGGACATTCACAAGTGGTGTAAGATAAATCTGCAGGTAGTGGAGATTCAGTTGAATTCCAGATTCGCAGTGAATGAATGGAACATTCTGTACTGGAGATTGCAATGATTTCTCAAGTCTGGATTGTTTGGACATGAAAATGAAGAGCTGACCACAGTTGTGTGGATACCCAGTAAAAAGCAGGGCTTAGAGTGTGAACAGACCGCTGAAAACCAGCATTGTGTTACTTGGACATTCATAAGTGGTGTAATGAAAGCCTACCTGGAGTGCAGATTCAGATGAATTCCAGATTGGCAGTGAATGAATGGAACATTCTGTACTGGCGATTCCAATGATTTCTGAAGTCTGATATTGTGGAAAAGAAAATGAAAGGCTGACCAGGTTTGAGTGGATAGACAATTGAACAGCACACTGCGAGTGTGAAAAGGCGGCTGAAAACCAGCATTGGATTACTTGGTCATTCACCAGTGCTGTAATGAAAACCTGCCTGGAGCGGAGAGTCAGATGAATTGCAGAATCGCAGTGAATGAATGGAACAGTCTGTAGTGGAGATCCCAATGATTTCTGAAGGCTGGTTTGTGTGGAGAGGAAAATGAAGAGCTGACCAATATTGAGTGGATAGCCCATTGAACAGCACTTCTGCGAGTTGAACATGCCTCTGAAAACCAGTTTTGAGTTACTTGGACATTCACCAGTGGCGTAACGAAAACCTGCCGGGAGTGGAGGTTCAGATGAATTCCAGATTCGCAGTGAATGAATGGAACATTCTCTAGTGGTGATTCCAATGATTTCTGAAGGCTGGGTTTTGTGGACACGAAAATGTAGAGCTGAACAGGGTGGAGTGGATAGCCAAATGAACAGCACGTCTCTTAGTATGAACAGGCCACTGAAAACCAGCATTGGCTTACTTGGACATTCATCAGTGGTGTAACGAAAGCCTTCCTGGAATGCAGATTCAGATTATTTCCAGATTCACAGTGAATGAATGGAAATTTCTGTAGTAGAGATTCCAATGATTTCTGAACGCTGGGTTGTGTGGACAGGAAAATGAAGAGCTGACTAGGTTTGACTGGATTGCCAATTGAACAGCAAGGCTGTGAGTGTGAACAGCCGCTGAAAACCAGCATTGGATTACCTGGTCATTCACCAGTGTTGTTAGGAAAATCTGCCTGGTGTGGAGAGTCAGAGGAATTCCAGATTCGCAGGGAACGAATGGAACATTCTGAAGTGGAGATAAGAATGATTTCTGAAGGCTCGGTGTGTGGAAGGAAAATCAAGAGCTAACCAGCGTTCACTGGATAGCCAATTGAACAGCACGGCTGCGAGTGTTAACACGCAGCTGAAACCAGCCTTGGGTTGCTTGGACATTCACCAGTGGTGGAACGAAAACCTGCTGGGAGTGGAGAACAAGATGAATTCAAGATTCGCGTGAATGAATGAAACATTCTGTAGTGTAGATTGCAATGGTTTCTGAGGTTTGTATTGTCTGAACTGGAAAAAGAAGAACTCACCAGTGTTGAGTCGCTAGACCGTGAACAGCACGGGTTCGAGTGTGAATAGACCGCTGAAAACCATCATTGCGTTACTTGAACATTCAGCAGTGGTGCAATGAAAACCTGCCGGGAGTGGAGATTCAGATGAATTCCAGATTCGCAGTGAATGCATGGAACATTCTCTAGTGGTGATTCCAATGATTTCTGAAGGCTGGGTTTTGTGGACACGAAAATGTAGAGCTGAACAGGGTGGAATGGATAGCCAAATGAACAGCACGTCTCGTAGTAAGAACAGGCCACTGAAAACCAGCTTTGGCTTAATTGGACATTCACAAGTGGTGTAACGAAAACCTGACGGGAGTTGAGAATTAGATGAATTTCAGATTTGCAGTCAATGAATGGAACATTCTGTGGAGGAGATACCAATTGTTTCTGAAGTTTGGGTTATGTGGACAGGAAAATGGAGCTGAAGAGGGTTGAGTGGATAGCAAATTGAACAGCACGGCTGAGAGTATGAGCAGGCCACTTAAAACCAGCATTGGCTTACTTGGATATTTACCAGTGGTGTCACGAAAACCTGCCGGGAGTGGAGATTCAGATGAATTCCAGATTCGCTGTGAATGAATGGAACATTCTGTAGTGGAGATAACAATGATTTCTCCAGTCTCTGTGGTGTGGACAGGAAAATGTAGAGCTGGCCAGGGTTGAGTGGATAGCCAATTGAACAGCACCACTGCGCTTGTGAAGAAAACACTTAAAACATTGGGTTACTTGGACATTCAACAGTGGTGTAACGAAAACCTGCCGGGAGTGGAGGTTCAGAGGAATTCCAGATTCGCAGTGAATGAATGGAACATTCTCTAGTGGAGATTCCAATGATTTCTGAAGGCTGGGTCGTGTGGAAGGAAAATCAAGAACTAATCAGGATTTAGTGGAAAGCCAATTGTATAGCATGGCTGCGAGTGTGAACATGCAGCTGAAAACCAGCATTGGGTTACTTGGACATTCATCAGTGGTGTAAGGAAAACCTGCATGGAGTGGAGAGTCAGTTGAATTCCACATTCGCAGTGAATGAATGGAACATTCTGTAGAGGAGATTCCAATGATTTCTGAAGCCTGTGTTGTGTGGACAGGAAAATGAAGAGCTGACCAGGCTTGAATCGATAGCCAAGTAAACAGCAGGGCTGCGAATATGAACAGGCCGCTGAAAACCAGCATTGGGTTACTTGGACATTCAACAGTGGTGTAATGAAAACCTGCGTGGAGTTGAGAGTCAGATGAATTCCAGATTCGCAGTGAATGAATGGAACATTCTGTAGTGGAGATAACAAAGATTTCTGAAGGCTGGTAGTGTGGTGGGACAATGAAGAGCTGAACAGGGTGGAGTGAATTGTCAATTAAACAGCACGGCTGCGAGTATGAACAGGCCTCTGAAAACCAGCATTGGCTTACTTGGACATTCACAAGTGGTGTAATGTTAACCAGGCGGGAGTGGAGAATCAGATAAACTCCAGACTCGCAGTGAATGAATGGAACATTCTGTAGTGGAGATTGCAATGATTTCTGAAATCTGGATTGTGGGGACACGAAAATGAAGAGCTGACCAGTGTTGAGTGGATAGCCTGTAAAAAGCCTCGGCTTCGAATGTGAACAGACCACTGAAAACCAGTATTGCATTACTTCGACTTTCAGCAGTGGTGTAACGAAAGCCTGCGTGGAGTGCAGATTCAGATGAATTCCAGATTCCCAGTGAATGAATGGAACATCCTGTAGTGGAGATTACAATGATTTCTGAAGGCTGGGTTGTGTGCACAGGAAAATGAGGAGCAAAACAGGTTGAGTGGATAGCCAAATGAACAGCACGACTGCGAACATGAACAGGCCTCTGAAAACCAGCATTGTTTTACTTGGACATTCACAAGTGGTGTAAGATAAATCTGCAGGTAGTGGAGATTCAGTTGAATTCCAGATTCGCAGTGAATGAATGGAACATTCTGTACTGGAGATTGCAATGATTTCTCAAGTCTGGATTGTTTGGACATGAAAATGAAGAGCTGACCACAGTTGTGTGGATACCCAGTAAAAAGCAGGGCTTAGAGTGTGAACAGACCGCTGAAAACCAGCATTGTGTTACTTGGACATTCATAAGTGGTGTAATGAAAGCCTACCTGGAGTGCAGATTCAGATGAATTCCAGATTGGCAGTGAATGAATGGAACATTCTGTACTGGCGATTCCAATGATTTCTGAAGTCTGATATTGTGGAAAAGAAAATGAAAGGCTGACCAGGTTTGAGTGGATAGACAATTGAACAGCACACTGCGAGTGTGAAAAGGCGGCTGAAAACCAGCATTGGATTACTTGGTCATTCACCAGTGCTGTAATGAAAACCTGCCTGGAGCGGAGAGTCAGATGAATTGCAGAATCGCAGTGAATGAATGGAACAGTCTGTAGTGGAGATCCCAATGATTTCTGAAGGCTGGTTTGTGTGGAGAGGAAAATGAAGAGCTGACCAATATTGAGTGGATAGCCCATTGAACAGCACTTCTGCGAGTTGAACATGCCTCTGAAAACCAGTATTGAGTTACTTGGACATTCACCAGTGGTGTAACGAAAACCTGCCGGGAGTGGAGGTTCAGATGAATTCCAGATTCGCAGTGAATGAATGGAACATTCTCTAGTGGTGATTCCAATGATTTCTGAAGGCTGGGTTTTGTGGACACGAAAATGTAGAGCTGAACAGGGTGGAGTGGATAGCCAAATGAACAGCACGTCTCTTAGTATGAACAGGCCACTGAAAACCAGCATTGGCTTACTTGGACATTCACAAGTGGTGTAACGATAACCCGCCGGGAGTTGAGAGTCAGATGAATTTAAGATTCGCAGTGAATGAACGGAACATTCTGTGGAGGAGATACCAATTATTTCTGAAGGTTGGGTTATGAGGACAGGAAAATGTAGAGCTGAATAGGGTTGGGTGGATAGCAAATTGAACAGCACGGCTGAGAGTATAAGCAGGCGGCTTAAAACCAGCATTGGCTTCCTTGGACATATACCAGTGGTGTCACGAAAACCTGCCGGGAGTGGAGACTCTGATGAATTCCAGATTCGCGTGATTGAATGGAACATTCTGTAGTGGAGATTGCCAAGATTTAGAAATCTGGATAGTCTGGACAGGATATTGAAGAGCTGACCAATGTTGAGTGGATAGCCAGTGAACAGCACGGTTTCGAGTGTGAACAGACCACTAAGAAGCAGCATTGCATTACTTGGACATTCATCAGTGGTGTAACGAAAGCCTTCCTGGAATGCAGATTCAGATTATTTCCAGATTCACAGTGAATGAATGGAAATTTCTGTAGTAGAGATTCCAATGATTTCTGAACGCTGGGTTGTGTGGACAGGAAAATGAAGAGCTGACTAGGTTTGACTGGATTGCCAATTGAACAGCAAGACTGTGAGTGTGAACAGCCGCTGAAAACCAGCATTGGATTACCTGGTCATTCACCAGTGTTGTTAGGAAAATCTGCCTGGTGTGGAGAGTCAGAGGAATTCCAGATTCGCAGGGAACGAATGGAACATTCTGAAGTGGAGATAAGAATGATTTCTGAAGGCTCGGTGTGTGGAAGGAAAATCAAGAGCTAACCAGCGTTCACTGGATAGCCAATTGAACAGCACGGCTGCGAGTGTTAACACGCAGCTGAAACCAGCCTTGGGTTGCTTGGACATTCACCAGTGGTGGAACGAAAACCTGCTGGGAGTGGAGAACAAGATGAATTCAAGATTCGCGTGAATGAATGAAACATTCTGTAGTGTAGATTGCAATGGTTTCTGAGGTTTGTATTGTCTGAACTGGAAAAAGAAGAACTCACCAGTGTTGAGTCGCTAGACCGTGAACAGCACGGGTTCGAGTGTGAATAGACCGCTGAAAACCATCATTGCGTTACTTGAACATTCAGCAGTGGTGCAATGAAAACCTGCCGGGAGTGGAGATTCAGATGAATTCCAGATTCACAGTGAATGAATGGAACATTCTCTAGTGGTGATTCCAATGATTTCTGAAGGCTGGGTTTTGTGGACACGAAAATGTAGAGCTGAACAGGGTGGAATGGATAGCCAAATGAACAGCACGTCTCGTAGTAAGAACAGGCCACTGAAAACCAGCTTTGGCTTAATTGGACATTCACAAGTGGTGTAACGAAAACCTGACGGGAGTTGAGAATTAGATGAATTTCAGATTTGCAGTCAATGAATGGAACATTCTGTGGAGGAGATACCAATTGTTTCTGAAGTTTGGGTTATGTGGACAGGAAAATGGAGCTGAAGAGGGTTGAGTGGATAGCAAATTGAACAGCACGGCTGAGAGTATGAGCAGGCCACTTAAAACCAGCATTGGCTTACTTGGATATTTACCAGTGGTGTCACGAAAACCTGCCGGGAGTGGAGATTCAGATGAATTCCAGATTCGCTGTGAATGAATGGAACATTCTGTAGTGGAGATAACAATGATTTCTCCAGTCTCTGTGGTGTGGACAGGAAAATGTAGAGCTGGCCAGGGTTGAGTGGATAGCCAATTGAACAGCACCACTGCGCTTGTGAAGAAAACACTTAAAACATTGGGTTACTTGGACATTCAACAGTGGTGTAACGAAAACCTGCCGGGAGTGGAGGTTCAGAGGAATTCCAGATTCGCAGTGAATGAATGGAACATTCTCTAGTGGAGATTCCAATGATTTCTGAAGGCTGGGTCGTGTGGAAGGAAAATCAAGAACTAATCAGGATTTAGTGGAAAGCCAATTGTATAGCATGGCTGCGAGTGTGAACATGCAGCTGAAAACCAGCATTGGGTTACTTGGACATTCATCAGTGGTGTAAGGAAAACCTGCATGGAGTGGAGAGTCAGTTGAATTCCACATTCGCAGTGAATGAATGGAACATTCTGTAGAGGAGATTCCAATGATTTCTGAAGCCTGTGTTGTGTGGACAGGAAAATGAAGAGCTGACCAGGCTTGAATCGATAGCCAAGTAAACAGCAGGGCTGCGAATATGAACAGGCCGCTGAAAACCAGCATTGGGTTACTTGGACATTCAACAGTGGTGTAATGAAAACCTGCGTGGAGTTGAGAGTCAGATGAATTCCAGATTCGCAGTGAATGAATGGAACATTCTGTAGTGGAGATAACAAAGATTTCTGAAGGCTGGTAGTGTGGTGGGACAATGAAGAGCTGAACAGGGTGGAGTGAATTGTCAATTAAACAGCACGGCTGCGAGTATGAACAGGCCTCTGAAAACCAGCATTGGCTTACTTGGACATTCACAAGTGGTGTAATGTTAACCAGGCGGGAGTGGAGAATCAGATAAACTCCAGACTCGCAGTGAATGAATGGAACATTCTGTAGTGGAGATTGCAATGATTTCTGAAATCTGGATTGTGGGGACACGAAAATGAAGAGCTGACCAGTGTTGAGTGGATAGCCTGTAAAAAGCCTCGGCTTCGAATGTGAACAGACCACTGAAAACCAGTATTGCATTACTTCGACTTTCAGCAGTGGTGTAACGAAAGCCTGCGTGGAGTGCAGATTCAGATGAATTCCAGATTCCCAGTGAATGAATGGAACATCCTGTAGTGGAGATTACAATGATTTCTGAAGGCTGGGTTGTGTGCACAGGAAAATGAGGAGCAAAACAGGTTGAGTGGATAGCCAATTGAACAGCACGACTGCGAACATGAACAGGCCTCTGAAAACCAGCATTGTTTTACTTGGACATTCACAAGTGGTGTAAGATAAATCTGCAGGTAGTGGAGATTCAGTTGAATTCCAGATTCGCAGTGAATGAATGGAACATTCTGTACTGGAGATTGCAATGATTTCTCAAGTCTGGATTGTTTGGACATGAAAATGAAGAGCTGACCACAGTTGTGTGGATACCCAGTAAAAAGCAGGGCTTAGAGTGTGAACAGACCGCTGAAAACCAGCATTGTGTTACTTGGACATTCATAAGTGGTGTAATGAAAGCCTACCTGGAGTGCAGATTCAGATGAATTCCAGATTGGCAGTGAATGAATGGAACATTCTGTACTGGCGATTCCAATGATTTCTGAAGTCTGATATTGTGGAAAAGAAAATGAAAGGCTGACCAGGTTTGAGTGGATAGACAATTGAACAGCACACTGCGAGTGTGAAAAGGCGGCTGAAAACCAGCATTGGATTACTTGGTCATTCACCAGTGCTGTAATGAAAACCTGCCTGGAGCGGAGAGTCAGATGAATTGCAGAATCGCAGTGAATGAATGGAACAGTCTGTAGTGGAGATCCCAATGATTTCTGAAGGCTGGTTTGTGTGGAGAGGAAAATGAAGAGCTGACCAATATTGAGTGGATAGCCCATTGAACAGCACTTCTGCGAGTTGAACATGCCTCTGAAAACCAGTATTGAGTTACTTGGACATTCACCAGTGGCGTAACGAAAACCTGCCGGGAGTGGAGGTTCAGATGAATTCCAGATTCGCAGTGAATGAATGGAACATTCTCTAGTGGTGATTCCAATGATTTCTGAAGGCTGGGTTTTGTGGACACGAAAATGTAGAGCTGAACAGGGTGGAGTGGATAGCCAAATGAACAGCACGTCTCTTAGTATGAACAGGCCACTGAAAACCAGCATTGGCTTACTTGGACATTCATCAGTGGTGTAACGAAAGCCTTCCTGGAATGCAGATTCAGATTATTTCCAGATTCACAGTGAATGAATGGAAATTTCTGTAGTAGAGATTCCAATGATTTCTGAACGCTGGGTTGTGTGGACAGGAAAATGAAGAGCTGACTAGGTTTGACTGGATTGCCAATTGAACAGCAAGGCTGTGAGTGTGAACAGCCGCTGAAAACCAGCATTGGATTACCTGGTCATTCACCAGTGTTGTTAGGAAAATCTGCCTGGTGTGGAGAGTCAGAGGAATTCCAGATTCGCAGGGAACGAATGGAACATTCTGAAGTGGAGATAAGAATGATTTCTGAAGGCTCGGTGTGTGGAAGGAAAATCAAGAGCTAACCAGCGTTCACTGGATAGCCAATTGAACAGCACGGCTGCGAGTGTTAACACGCAGCTGAAACCAGCCTTGGGTTGCTTGGACATTCACCAGTGGTGAAACGAAAACCTGCTGGGAGTGGAGAACAAGATGAATTCAAGATTCGCGTGAATGAATGAAACATTCTGTAGTGTAGATTGCAATGGTTTCTGAGGTTTGTATTGTCTGAACTGGAAAAAGAAGAACTCACCAGTGTTGAGTCGCTAGACCGTGAACAGCACGGGTTCGAGTGTGAATAGACCGCTGAAAACCATCATTGCGTTACTTGAACATTCAGCAGTGGTGCAATGAAAACCTGCCGGGAGTGGAGATTCAGATGAATTCCAGATTCGCAGTGAATGCATGGAACATTCTCTAGTGGTGATTCCAATGATTTCTGAAGGCTGGGTTTTGTGGACACGAAAATGTAGAGCTGAACAGGGTGGAATGGATAGCCAAATGAACAGCACGTCTCGTAGTAAGAACAGGCCACTGAAAACCAGCTTTGGCTTAATTGGACATTCACAAGTGGTGTAACGAAAACCTGACGGGAGTTGAGAATTAGATGAATTTCAGATTTGCAGTCAATGAATGGAACATTCTGTGGAGGAGATACCAATTGTTTCTGAAGTTTGGGTTATGTGGACAGGAAAATGGAGCTGAAGAGGGTTGAGTGGATAGCAAATTGAACAGCACGGCTGAGAGTATGAGCAGGCCACTTAAAACCAGCATTGGCTTACTTGGATATTTACCAGTGGTGTCACGAAAACCTGCCGGGAGTGGAGATTCAGATGAATTCCAGATTCGCTGTGAATGAATGGAACATTCTGTAGTGGAGATAACAATGATTTCTCCAGTCTCTGTGGTGTGGACAGGAAAATGTAGAGCTGGCCAGGGTTGAGTGGATAGCCAATTGAACAGCACCACTGCGCTTGTGAAGGAAACACTTAAAACATTGGGTTACTTGGACATTCAACAGTGGTGTAACGAAAACCTGCCGGGAGTGGAGGTTCAGAGGAATTCCAGATTCGCAGTGAATGAATGGAACATTCTCTAGTGGAGATTCCAATGATTTCTGAAGGCTGGGTCGTGTGGAAGGAAAATCAAGAACTAATCAGGATTTAGTGGAAAGCCAATTGTATAGCATGGCTGCGAGTGTGAACATGCAGCTGAAAACCAGCATTGGGTTACTTGGACATTCATCAGTGGTGTAAGGAAAACCTGCATGGAGTGGAGAGTCAGTTGAATTCCACATTCGCAGTGAATGAATGGAACATTCTGTAGAGGAGATTCCAATGATTTCTGAAGCCTGTGTTGTGTGGACAGGAAAATGAAGAGCTGACCAGGCTTGAATCGATAGCCAAGTAAACAGCAGGGCTGCGAATATGAACAGGCCGCTGAAAACCAGCATTGGGTTACTTGGACATTCAACAGTGGTGTAATGAAAACCTGCGTGGAGTTGAGAGTCAGATGAATTCCAGATTCGCAGTGAATGAATGGAACATTCTGTAGTGGAGATAACAAAGATTTCTGAAGGCTGGTAGTGTGGTGGGACAATGAAGAGCTGAACAGGGTGGAGTGAATTGTCAATTAAACAGCACGGCTGCGAGTATGAACAGGCCTCTGAAAACCAGCATTGGCTTACTTGGACATTCACAAGTGGTGTAATGTTAACCAGGCGGGAGTGGAGAATCAGATAAACTCCAGACTCGCAGTGAATGAATGGAACATTCTGTAGTGGAGATTGCAATGATTTCTGAAATCTGGATTGTGGGGACACGAAAATGAAGAGCTGACCAGTGTTGAGTGGATAGCCTGTAAAAAGCCTCGGCTTCGAATGTGAACAGACCACTGAAAACCAGTATTGCATTACTTCGACTTTCAGCAGTGGTGTAACGAAAGCCTGCGTGGAGTGCAGATTCAGATGAATTCCAGATTCCCAGTGAATGAATGGAACATCCTGTAGTGGAGATTACAATGATTTCTGAAGGCTGGGTTGTGTGCACAGGAAAATGAGGAGCAAAACAGGTTGAGTGGATAGCCAATTGAACAGCACGACTGCGAACATGAACAGGCCTCTGAAAACCAGCATTGTTTTACTTGGACATTCACAAGTGGTGTAAGATAAATCTGCAGGTAGTGGAGATTCAGTTGAATTCCAGATTCGCAGTGAATGAATGGAACATTCTGTACTGGAGATTGCAATGATTTCTCAAGTCTGGATTGTTTGGACATGAAAATGAAGAGCTGACCACAGTTGTGTGGATACCCAGTAAAAAGCAGGGCTTAGAGTGTGAACAGACCGCTGAAAACCAGCATTGTGTTACTTGGACATTCATAAGTGGTGTAATGAAAGCCTACCTGGAGTGCAGATTCAGATGAATTCCAGATTGGCAGTGAATGAATGGAACATTCTGTACTGGCGATTCCAATGATTTCTGAAGTCTGATATTGTGGAAAAGAAAATGAAAGGCTGACCAGGTTTGAGTGGATAGACAATTGAACAGCACACTGCGAGTGTGAAAAGGCGGCTGAAAACCAGCATTGGATTACTTGGTCATTCACCAGTGCTGTAATGAAAACCTGCCTGGAGCGGAGAGTCAGATGAATTGCAGAATCGCAGTGAATGAATGGAACAGTCTGTAGTGGAGATCCCAATGATTTCTGAAGGCTGGTTTGTGTGGAGAGGAAAATGAAGAGCTGACCAATATTGAGTGGATAGCCCATTGAACAGCACTTCTGCGAGTTGAACATGCCTCTGAAAACCAGTATTGAGTTACTTGGACATTCACCAGTGGCGTAACGAAAACCTGCCGGGAGTGGAGGTTCAGATGAATTCCAGATTCGCAGTGAATGAATGGAACATTCTCTAGTGGTGATTCCAATGATTTCTGAAGGCTGGGTTTTGTGGACACGAAAATGTAGAGCTGAACAGGGTGGAGTGGATAGCCAAATGAACAGCACGTCTCTTAGTATGAACAGGCCACTGAAAACCAGCATTGGCTTACTTGGACATTCATCAGTGGTGTAACGAAAGCCTTCCTGGAATGCAGATTCAGATTATTTCCAGATTCACAGTGAATGAATGGAAATTTCTGTAGTAGAGATTCCAATGATTTCTGAACGCTGGGTTGTGTGGACAGGAAAATGAAGAGCTGACTAGGTTTGACTGGATTGCCAATTGAACAGCAAGGCTGTGAGTGTGAACAGCCGCTGAAAACCAGCATTGGATTACCTGGTCATTCACCAGTGTTGTTAGGAAAATCTGCCTGGTGTGGAGAGTCAGAGGAATTCCAGATTCGCAGGGAACGAATGGAACATTCTGAAGTGGAGATAAGAATGATTTCTGAAGGCTCGGTGTGTGGAAGGAAAATCAAGAGCTAACCAGCGTTCACTGGATAGCCAATTGAACAGCACGGCTGCGAGTGTTAACACGCAGCTGAAACCAGCCTTGGGTTGCTTGGACATTCACCAGTGGTGAAACGAAAACCTGCTGGGAGTGGAGAACAAGATGAATTCAAGATTCGCGTGAATGAATGAAACATTCTGTAGTGTAGATTGCAATGGTTTCTGAGGTTTGTATTGTCTGAACTGGAAAAAGAAGAACTCACCAGTGTTGAGTCGCTAGACCGTGAACAGCACGGGTTCGAGTGTGAATAGACCGCTGAAAACCATCATTGCGTTACTTGAACATTCAGCAGTGGTGCAATGAAAACCTGCCGGGAGTGGAGATTCAGATGAATTCCAGATTCGCAGTGAATGCATGGAACATTCTCTAGTGGTGATTCCAATGATTTCTGAAGGCTGGGTTTTGTGGACACGAAAATGTAGAGCTGAACAGGGTGGAATGGATAGCCAAATGAACAGCACGTCTCGTAGTAAGAACAGGCCACTGAAAACCAGCTTTGGCTTAATTGGACATTCACAAGTGGTGTAACGAAAACCTGACGGGAGTTGAGAATTAGATGAATTTCAGATTTGCAGTCAATGAATGGAACATTCTGTGGAGGAGATACCAATTGTTTCTGAAGTTTGGGTTATGTGGACAGGAAAATGGAGCTGAAGAGGGTTGAGTGGATAGCAAATTGAACAGCACGGCTGAGAGTATGAGCAGGCCACTTAAAACCAGCATTGGCTTACTTGGATATTTACCAGTGGTGTCACGAAAACCTGCCGGGAGTGGAGATTCAGATGAATTCCAGATTCGCTGTGAATGAATGGAACATTCTGTAGTGGAGATAACAATGATTTCTCCAGTCTCTGTGGTGTGGACAGGAAAATGTAGAGCTGGCCAGGGTTGAGTGGATAGCCAATTGAACAGCACCACTGCGCTTGTGAAGGAAACACTTAAAACATTGGGTTACTTGGACATTCAACAGTGGTGTAACGAAAACCTGCCGGGAGTGGAGGTTCAGAGGAATTCCAGATTCGCAGTGAATGAATGGAACATTCTCTAGTGGAGATTCCAATGATTTCTGAAGGCTGGGTCGTGTGGAAGGAAAATCAAGAACTAATCAGGATTTAGTGGAAAGCCAATTGTATAGCATGGCTGCGAGTGTGAACATGCAGCTGAAAACCAGCATTGGGTTACTTGGACATTCATCAGTGGTGTAAGGAAAACCTGCATGGAGTGGAGAGTCAGTTGAATTCCACATTCGCAGTGAATGAATGGAACATTCTGTAGAGGAGATTCCAATGATTTCTGAAGCCTGTGTTGTGTGGACAGGAAAATGAAGAGCTGACCAGGCTTGAATCGATAGCCAAGTAAACAGCAGGGCTGCGAATATGAACAGGCCGCTGAAAACCAGCATTGGGTTACTTGGACATTCAACAGTGGTGTAATGAAAACCTGCGTGGAGTTGAGAGTCAGATGAATTCCAGATTCGCAGTGAATGAATGGAACATTCTGTAGTGGAGATAACAAAGATTTCTGAAGGCTGGTAGTGTGGTGGGACAATGAAGAGCTGAACAGGGTGGAGTGAATTGTCAATTAAACAGCACGGCTGCGAGTATGAACAGGCCTCTGAAAACCAGCATTGGCTTACTTGGACATTCACAAGTGGTGTAATGTTAACCAGGCGGGAGTGGAGAATCAGATAAACTCCAGACTCGCAGTGAATGAATGGAACATTCTGTAGTGGAGATTGCAATGATTTCTGAAATCTGGATTGTGGGGACACGAAAATGAAGAGCTGACCAGTGTTGAGTGGATAGCCTGTAAAAAGCCTCGGCTTCGAATGTGAACAGACCACTGAAAACCAGTATTGCATTACTTCGACTTTCAGCAGTGGTGTAACGAAAGCCTGCGTGGAGTGCAGATTCAGATGAATTCCAGATTCCCAGTGAATGAATGGAACATCCTGTAGTGGAGATTACAATGATTTCTGAAGGCTGGGTTGTGTGCACAGGAAAATGAGGAGCAAAACAGGTTGAGTGGATAGCCAAATGAACAGCACGACTGCGAACATGAACAGGCCTCTGAAAACCAGCATTGTTTTACTTGGACATTCACAAGTGGTGTAAGATAAATCTGCAGGTAGTGGAGATTCAGTTGAATTCCAGATTCGCAGTGAATGAATGGAACATTCTGTACTGGAGATTGCAATGATTTCTCAAGTCTGGATTGTTTGGACATGAAAATGAAGAGCTGACCACAGTTGTGTGGATACCCAGTAAAAAGCAGGGCTTAGAGTGTGAACAGACCGCTGAAAACCAGCATTGTGTTACTTGGACATTCATAAGTGGTGTAATGAAAGCCTACCTGGAGTGCAGATTCAGATGAATTCCAGATTGGCAGTGAATGAATGGAACATTCTGTACTGGCGATTCCAATGATTTCTGAAGTCTGATATTGTGGAAAAGAAAATGAAAGGCTGACCAGGTTTGAGTGGATAGACAATTGAACAGCACACTGCGAGTGTGAAAAGGCGGCTGAAAACCAGCATTGGATTACTTGGTCATTCACCAGTGCTGTAATGAAAACCTGCCTGGAGCGGAGAGTCAGATGAATTGCAGAATCGCAGTGAATGAATGGAACAGTCTGTAGTGGAGATCCCAATGATTTCTGAAGGCTGGTTTGTGTGGAGAGGAAAATGAAGAGCTGACCAATATTGAGTGGATAGCCCATTGAACAGCACTTCTGCGAGTTGAACATGCCTCTGAAAACCAGTATTGAGTTACTTGGACATTCACCAGTGGTGTAACGAAAACCTGCCGGGAGTGGAGGTTCAGATGAATTCCAGATTCGCAGTGAATGAATGGAACATTCTCTAGTGGTGATTCCAATGATTTCTGAAGGCTGGGTTTTGTGGACACGAAAATGTAGAGCTGAACAGGGTGGAGTGGATAGCCAAATGAACAGCACGTCTCTTAGTATGAACAGGCCACTGAAAACCAGCATTGGCTTACTTGGACATTCACAAGTGGTGTAACGATAACCCGCCGGGAGTTGAGAGTCAGATGAATTTAAGATTCGCAGTGAATGAACGGAACATTCTGTGGAGGAGATACCAATTATTTCTGAAGGTTGGGTTATGAGGACAGGAAAATGTAGAGCTGAATAGGGTTGGGTGGATAGCAAATTGAACAGCACGGCTGAGAGTATAAGCAGGCGGCTTAAAACCAGCATTGGCTTCCTTGGACATATACCAGTGGTGTCACGAAAACCTGCCGGGAGTGGAGACTCTGATGAATTCCAGATTCGCGTGATTGAATGGAACATTCTGTAGTGGAGATTGCCAAGATTTAGAAATCTGGATAGTCTGGACAGGATATTGAAGAGCTGACCAATGTTGAGTGGATAGCCAGTGAACAGCACGGTTTCGAGTGTGAACAGACCACTAAGAAGCAGCATTGCATTACTTGGACATTCATCAGTGGTGTAACGAAAGCCTTCCTGGAATGCAGATTCAGATTATTTCCAGATTCACAGTGAATGAATGGAAATTTCTGTAGTAGAGATTCCAATGATTTCTGAACGCTGGGTTGTGTGGACAGGAAAATGAAGAGCTGACTAGGTTTGACTGGATTGCCAATTGAACAGCAAGGCTGTGAGTGTGAACAGCCGCTGAAAACCAGCATTGGATTACCTGGTCATTCACCAGTGTTGTTAGGAAAATCTGCCTGGTGTGGAGAGTCAGAGGAATTCCAGATTCGCAGGGAACGAATGGAACATTCTGAAGTGGAGATAAGAATGATTTCTGAAGGCTCGGTGTGTGGAAGGAAAATCAAGAGCTAACCAGCGTTCACTGGATAGCCAATTGAACAGCACGGCTGCGAGTGTTAACACGCAGCTGAAACCAGCCTTGGGTTGCTTGGACATTCACCAGTGGTGAAACGAAAACCTGCTGGGAGTGGAGAACAAGATGAATTCAAGATTCGCGTGAATGAATGAAACATTCTGTAGTGTAGATTGCAATGGTTTCTGAGGTTTGTATTGTCTGAACTGGAAAAAGAAGAACTCACCAGTGTTGAGTCGCTAGACCGTGAACAGCACGGGTTCGAGTGTGAATAGACCGCTGAAAACCATCATTGCGTTACTTGAACATTCAGCAGTGGTGCAATGAAAACCTGCCGGGAGTGGAGATTCAGATGAATTCCAGATTCGCAGTGAATGAATGGAACATTCTCTAGTGGTGATTCCAATGATTTCTGAAGGCTGGGTTTTGTGGACACGAAAATGTAGAGCTGAACAGGGTGGAATGGATAGCCAAATGAACAGCACGTCTCGTAGTAAGAACAGGCCACTGAAAACCAGCTTTGGCTTAATTGGACATTCACAAGTGGTGTAACGAAAACCTGACGGGAGTTGAGAATTAGATGAATTTCAGATTTGCAGTCAATGAATGGAACATTCTGTGGAGGAGATACCAATTGTTTCTGAAGTTTGGGTTATGTGGACAGGAAAATGGAGCTGAAGAGGGTTGAGTGGATAGCAAATTGAACAGCACGGCTGAGAGTATGAGCAGGCCACTTAAAACCAGCATTGGCTTACTTGGATATTTACCAGTGGTGTCACGAAAACCTGCCGGGAGTGGAGATTCAGATGAATTCCAGATTCGCTGTGAATGAATGGAACATTCTGTAGTGGAGATAACAATGATTTCTCCAGTCTCTGTGGTGTGGACAGGAAAATGTAGAGCTGGCCAGGGTTGAGTGGATAGCCAATTGAACAGCACCACTGCGCTTGTGAAGGAAACACTTAAAACATTGGGTTACTTGGACATTCAACAGTGGTGTAACGAAAACCTGCCGGGAGTGGAGGTTCAGAGGAATTCCAGATTCGCAGTGAATGAATGGAACATTCTCTAGTGGAGATTCCAATGATTTCTGAAGGCTGGGTCGTGTGGAAGGAAAATCAAGAACTAATCAGGATTTAGTGGAAAGCCAATTGTATAGCATGGCTGCGAGTGTGAACATGCAGCTGAAAACCAGCATTGGGTTACTTGGACATTCATCAGTGGTGTAAGGAAAACCTGCATGGAGTGGAGAGTCAGTTGAATTCCACATTCGCAGTGAATGAATGGAACATTCTGTAGAGGAGATTCCAATGATTTCTGAAGCCTGTGTTGTGTGGACAGGAAAATGAAGAGCTGACCAGGCTTGAATCGATAGCCAAGTAAACAGCAGGGCTGCGAATATGAACAGGCCGCTGAAAACCAGCATTGGGTTACTTGGACATTCAACAGTGGTGTAATGAAAACCTGCGTGGAGTTGAGAGTCAGATGAATTCCAGATTCGCAGTGAATGAATGGAACATTCTGTAGTGGAGATAACAAAGATTTCTGAAGGCTGGTAGTGTGGTGGGACAATGAAGAGCTGAACAGGGTGGAGTGAATTGTCAATTAAACAGCACGGCTGCGAGTATGAACAGGCCTCTGAAAACCAGCATTGGCTTACTTGGACATTCACAAGTGGTGTAATGTTAACCAGGCGGGAGTGGAGAATCAGATAAACTCCAGACTCGCAGTGAATGAATGGAACATTCTGTAGTGGAGATTGCAATGATTTCTGAAATCTGGATTGTGGGGACACGAAAATGAAGAGCTGACCAGTGTTGAGTGGATAGCCTGTAAAAAGCCTCGGCTTCGAATGTGAACAGACCACTGAAAACCAGTATTGCATTACTTCGACTTTCAGCAGTGGTGTAACGAAAGCCTGCGTGGAGTGCAGATTCAGATGAATTCCAGATTCCCAGTGAATGAATGGAACATCCTGTAGTGGAGATTACAATGATTTCTGAAGGCTGGGTTGTGTGCACAGGAAAATGAGGAGCAAAACAGGTTGAGTGGATAGCCAAATGAACAGCACGACTGCGAACATGAACAGGCCTCTGAAAACCAGCATTGTTTTACTTGGACATTCACAAGTGGTGTAAGATAAATCTGCAGGTAGTGGAGATTCAGTTGAATTCCAGATTCGCAGTGAATGAATGGAACATTCTGTACTGGAGATTGCAATGATTTCTCAAGTCTGGATTGTTTGGACATGAAAATGAAGAGCTGACCACAGTTGTGTGGATACCCAGTAAAAAGCAGGGCTTAGAGTGTGAACAGACCGCTGAAAACCAGCATTGTGTTACTTGGACATTCATAAGTGGTGTAATGAAAGCCTACCTGGAGTGCAGATTCAGATGAATTCCAGATTGGCAGTGAATGAATGGAACATTCTGTACTGGCGATTCCAATGATTTCTGAAGTCTGATATTGTGGAAAAGAAAATGAAAGGCTGACCAGGTTTGAGTGGATAGACAATTGAACAGCACACTGCGAGTGTGAAAAGGCGGCTGAAAACCAGCATTGGATTACTTGGTCATTCACCAGTGCTGTAATGAAAACCTGCCTGGAGCGGAGAGTCAGATGAATTGCAGAATCGCAGTGAATGAATGGAACAGTCTGTAGTGGAGATCCCAATGATTTCTGAAGGCTGGTTTGTGTGGAGAGGAAAATGAAGAGCTGACCAATATTGAGTGGATAGCCCATTGAACAGCACTTCTGCGAGTTGAACATGCCTCTGAAAACCAGTATTGAGTTACTTGGACATTCACCAGTGGTGTAACGAAAACCTGCCGGGAGTGGAGGTTCAGATGAATTCCAGATTCGCAGTGAATGAATGGAACATTCTCTAGTGGTGATTCCAATGATTTCTGAAGGCTGGGTTTTGTGGACACGAAAATGTAGAGCTGAACAGGGTGGAGTGGATAGCCAAATGAACAGCACGTCTCTTAGTATGAACAGGCCACTGAAAACCAGCATTGGCTTACTTGGACATTCACAAGTGGTGTAACGATAACCTGCCGGGAGTTGAGAGTCAGATGAATTTAAGATTCGCAGTGAATGAACGGAACATTCTGTGGAGGAGATACCAATTATTTCTGAAGGTTGGGTTATGAGGACAGGAAAATGTAGAGCTGAATAGGGTTGGGTGGATAGCAAATTGAACAGCACGGCTGAGAGTATAAGCAGGCGGCTTAAAACCAGCATTGGCTTCCTTGGACATATACCAGTGGTGTCACGAAAACCTGCCGGGAGTGGAGACTCTGATGAATTCCAGATTCGCGTGATTGAATGGAACATTCTGTAGTGGAGATTGCCAAGATTTAGAAATCTGGATAGTCTGGACAGGATATTGAAGAGCTGACCAATGTTGAGTGGATAGCCAGTGAACAGCACGGTTTCGAGTGTGAACAGACCACTAAGAAGCAGCATTGCATTACTTGCACATTCATCAGTGGTGTAACGAAAGCCTTCCTGGAATGCAGATTCAGATTATTTCCAGATTCACAGTGAATGAATGGAAATTTCTGTAGTAGAGATTCCAATGATTTCTGAACGCTGGGTTGTGTGGACAGGAAAATGAAGAGCTGACTAGGTTTGACTGGATTGCCAATTGAACAGCAAGGCTGTGAGTGTGAACAGCCGCTGAAAACCAGCATTGGATTACCTGGTCATTCACCAGTGTTGTTAGGAAAATCTGCCTGGTGTGGAGAGTCAGAGGAATTCCAGATTCGCAGGGAACGAATGGAACATTCTGAAGTGGAGATAAGAATGATTTCTGAAGGCTCGGTGTGTGGAAGGAAAATCAAGAGCTAACCAGCGTTCACTGGATAGCCAATTGAACAGCACGGCTGCGAGTGTTAACACGCAGCTGAAACCAGCCTTGGGTTGCTTGGACATTCACCAGTGGTGGAACGAAAACCTGCTGGGAGTGGAGAACAAGATGAATTCAAGATTCGCGTGAATGAATGAAACATTCTGTAGTGTAGATTGCAATGGTTTCTGAGGTTTGTATTGTCTGAACTGGAAAAAGAAGAACTCACCAGTGTTGAGTCGCTAGACCGTGAACAGCACGGGTTCGAGTGTGAATAGACCGCTGAAAACCATCATTGCGTTACTTGAACATTCAGCAGTGGTGCAATGAAAACCTGCCGGGAGTGGAGATTCAGATGAATTCCAGATTCGCAGTGAATGAATGGAACATTCTCTAGTGGTGATTCCAATGATTTCTGAAGGCTGGGTTTTGTGGACACGAAAATGTAGAGCTGAACAGGGTGGAATGGATAGCCAAATGAACAGCACGTCTCGTAGTAAGAACAGGCCACTGAAAACCAGCTTTGGCTTAATTGGACATTCACAAGTGGTGTAACGAAAACCTGACGGGAGTTGAGAATTAGATGAATTTCAGATTTGCAGTCAATGAATGGAACATTCTGTGGAGGAGATACCAATTGTTTCTGAAGTTTGGGTTATGTGGACAGGAAAATGGAGCTGAAGAGGGTTGAGTGGATAGCAAATTGAACAGCACGGCTGAGAGTAAGAGCAGGCCACTTAAAACCAGCATTGGCTTACTTGGATATTTACCAGTGGTGTCACGAAAACCTGCCGGGAGTGGAGATTCAGATGAATTCCAGATTCGCTGTGAATGATTGGAACATTCTGTAGTGGAGATAACAATGATTTCTCCAGTCTCTGTGGTGTGGACAGGAAAATGTAGAGCTGGCCAGGGTTGAGTGGATAGCCAATTGAACAGCACCACTGCGCTTGTGAAGAAAACACTTAAAACATTGGGTTACTTGGACATTCAACAGTGGTGTAACGAAAACCTGCCGGGAGTGGAGGTTCAGAGGAATTCCAGATTCGCAGTGAATGAATGGAACATTCTCTAGTGGAGATTCCAATGATTTCTGAAGGCTGGGTCGTGTGGAAGGAAAATCAAGAACTAATCAGGATTTAGTGGAAAGCCAATTGTATAGCATGGCTGCGAGTGTGAACATGCAGCTGAAAACCAGCATTGGGTTACTTGGACATTCATCAGTGGTGTAAGGAAAACCTGCATGGAGTGGAGAGTCAGTTGAATTCCACATTCGCAGTGAATGAATGGAACATTCTGTAGAGGAGATTCCAATGATTTCTGAAGCCTGTGTTGTGTGGACAGGAAAATGAAGAGCTGACCAGGCTTGAATCGATAGCCAAGTAAACAGCAGGGCTGCGAATATGAACAGGCCGCTGAAAACCAGCATTGGGTTACTTGGACATTCAACAGTGGTGTAATGAAAACCTGCGTGGAGTTGAGAGTCAGATGAATTCCAGATTCGCAGTGAATGAATGGAACATTCTGTAGTGGAGATAACAAAGATTTCTGAAGGCTGGTAGTGTGGTGGGACAATGAAGAGCTGAACAGGGTGGAGTGAATTGTCAATTAAACAGCACGGCTGCGAGTATGAACAGGCCTCTGAAAACCAGCATTGGCTTACTTGGACATTCACAAGTGGTGTAATGTTAACCAGGCGGGAGTGGAGAATCAGATAAACTCCAGACTCGCAGTGAATGAATGGAACATTCTGTAGTGGAGATTGCAATGATTTCTGAAATCTGGATTGTGGGGACACGAAAATGAAGAGCTGACCAGTGTTGAGTGGATAGCCTGTAAAAAGCCTCGGCTTCGAATGTGAACAGACCACTGAAAACCAGTATTGCATTACTTCGACTTTCAGCAGTGGTGTAACGAAAGCCTGCGTGGAGTGCAGATTCAGATGAATTCCAGATTCCCAGTGAATGAATGGAACATCCTGTAGTGGAGATTACAATGATTTCTGAAGGCTGGGTTGTGTGCACAGGAAAATGAGGAGCAAAACAGGTTGAGTGGATAGCCAATTGAACAGCACGACTGCGAACATGAACAGGCCTCTGAAAACCAGCATTGTTTTACTTGGACATTCACAAGTGGTGTAAGATAAATCTGCAGGTAGTGGAGATTCAGTTGAATTCCAGATTCGCAGTGAATGAATGGAACATTCTGTACTGGAGATTGCAATGATTTCTCAAGTCTGGATTGTTTGGACATGAAAATGAAGAGCTGACCACAGTTGTGTGGATACCCAGTAAAAAGCAGGGCTTAGAGTGTGAACAGACCGCTGAAAACCAGCATTGTGTTACTTGGACATTCATAAGTGGTGTAATGAAAGCCTACCTGGAGTGCAGATTCAGATGAATTCCAGATTGGCAGTGAATGAATGGAAGATTCTGTACTGGCGATTCCAATGATTTCTGAAGTCTGATATTGTGGAAAAGAAAATGAAAGGCTGACCAGGTTTGAGTGGATAGACAATTGAACAGCACACTGCGAGTGTGAAAAGGCGGCTGAAAACCAGCATTGGATTACTTGGTCATTCACCAGTGCTGTAATGAAAACCTGCCTGGAGCGGAGAGTCAGATGAATTGCAGAATCGCAGTGAATGAATGGAACAGTCTGTAGTGGAGATCCCAATGATTTCTGAAGGCTGGTTTGTGTGGAGAGGAAAATGAAGAGCTGACCAATATTGAGTGGATAGCCCATTGAACAGCACTTCTGCGAGTTGAACATGCCTCTGAAAACCAGTATTGAGTTACTTGGACATTCACCAGTGGTGTAACGAAAACCTGCCGGGAGTGGAGGTTCAGATGAATTCCAGATTCGCAGTGAATGAATGGAACATTCTCTAGTGGTGATTCCAATGATTTCTGAAGGCTGGGTTTTGTGGACACGAAAATGTAGAGCTGAACAGGGTGGAGTGGATAGCCAAATGAACAGCACGTCTCTTAGTATGAACAGGCCACTGAAAACCAGCATTGGCTTACTTGGACATTCACAAGTGGTGTAACGATAACCCGCCGGGAGTTGAGAGTCAGATGAATTTAAGATTCGCAGTGAATGAACGGAACATTCTGTGGAGGAGATACCAATTATTTCTGAAGGTTGGGTTATGAGGACAGGAAAATGTAGAGCTGAATAGGGTTGGGTGGATAGTAAATTGAACAGCACGGCTGAGAGTATAAGCAGGCGGCTTAAAACCAGCATTGGCTTCCTTGGACATATACCAGTGGTGTCACGAAAACCTGCCGGGAGTGGAGACTCTGATGAATTCCAGATTCGCGTGATTGAATGGAACATTCTGTAGTGGAGATTGCCAAGATTTAGAAATCTGGATAGTCTGGACAGGATATTGAAGAGCTGACCAATGTTGAGTGGATAGCCAGTGAACAGCACGGTTTCGAGTGTGAACAGACCACTAAGAAGCAGCATTGCATTACTTGGACATTCATCAGTGGTGTAACGAAAGCCTTCCTGGAATGCAGATTCAGATTATTTCCAGATTCACAGTGAATGAATGGAAATTTCTGTAGTAGAGATTCCAATGATTTCTGAACGCTGGGTTGTGTGGACAGGAAAATGAAGAGCTGACTAGGTTTGACTGGATTGCCAATTGAACAGCAAGGCTGTGAGTGTGAACAGCCGCTGAAAACCAGCATTGGATTACCTGGTCATTCACCAGTGTTGTTAGGAAAATCTGCCTGGTGTGGAGAGTCAGAGGAATTCCAGATTCGCAGGGAACGAATGGAACATTCTGAAGTGGAGATAAGAATGATTTCTGAAGGCTCGGTGTGTGGAAGGAAAATCAAGAGCTAACCAGCGTTCACTGGATAGCCAATTGAACAGCACGGCTGCGAGTGTTAACACGCAGCTGAAACCAGCCTTGGGTTGCTTGGACATTCACCAGTGGTGGAACGAAAACCTGCTGGGAGTGGAGAACAAGATGAATTCAAGATTCGCGTGAATGAATGAAACATTCTGTAGTGTAGATTGCAATGGTTTCTGAGGTTTGTATTGTCTGAACTGGAAAAAGAAGAACTCACCAGTGTTGAGTCGCTAGACCGTGAACAGCACGGGTTCGAGTGTGAATAGACCGCTGAAAACCATCATTGCGTTACTTGAACATTCAGCAGTGGTGCAATGAAAACCTGCCGGGAGTGGAGATTCAGATGAATTCCAGATTCGCAGTGAATGAATGGAACATTCTCTAGTGGTGATTCCAATGATTTCTGAAGGCTGGGTTTTGTGGACACGAAAATGTAGAGCTGAACAGGGTGGAATGGATAGCCAAATGAACAGCACGTCTCGTAGTAAGAACAGGCCACTGAAAACCAGCTTTGGCTTAATTGGACATTCACAAGTGGTGTAACGAAAACCTGACGGGAGTTGAGAATTAGATGAATTTCAGATTTGCAGTCAATGAATGGAACATTCTGTGGAGGAGATACCAATTGTTTCTGAAGTTTGGGTTATGTGGACAGGAAAATGGAGCTGAAGAGGGTTGAGTGGATAGCAAATTGAACAGCACGGCTGAGAGTAAGAGCAGGCCACTTAAAACCAGCATTGGCTTACTTGGATATTTACCAGTGGTGTCACGAAAACCTGCCGGGAGTGGAGATTCAGATGAATTCCAGATTCGCTGTGAATGATTGGAACATTCTGTAGTGGAGATAACAATGATTTCTCCAGTCTCTGTGGTGTGGACAGGAAAATGTAGAGCTGGCCAGGGTTGAGTGGATAGCCAATTGAACAGCACCACTGCGCTTGTGAAGAAAACACTTAAAACATTGGGTTACTTGGACATTCAACAGTGGTGTAACGAAAACCTGCCGGGAGTGGAGGTTCAGAGGAATTCCAGATTCGCAGTGAATGAATGGAACATTCTCTAGTGGAGATTCCAATGATTTCTGAAGGCTGGGTCGTGTGGAAGGAAAATCAAGAACTAATCAGGATTTAGTGGAAAGCCAATTGTATAGCATGGCTGCGAGTGTGAACATGCAGCTGAAAACCAGCATTGGGTTACTTGGACATTCATCAGTGGTGTAAGGAAAACCTGCATGGAGTGGAGAGTCAGTTGAATTCCACATTCGCAGTGAATGAATGGAACATTCTGTAGAGGAGATTCCAATGATTTCTGAAGCCTGTGTTGTGTGGACAGGAAAATGAAGAGCTGACCAGGCTTGAATCGATAGCCAAGTAAACAGCAGGGCTGCGAATATGAACAGGCCGCTGAAAACCAGCATTGGGTTACTTGGACATTCAACAGTGGTGTAATGAAAACCTGCGTGGAGTTGAGAGTCAGATGAATTCCAGATTCGCAGTGAATGAATGGAACATTCTGTAGTGGAGATAACAAAGATTTCTGAAGGCTGGTAGTGTGGTGGGACAATGAAGAGCTGAACAGGGTGGAGTGAATTGTCAATTAAACAGCACGGCTGCGAGTATGAACAGGCCTCTGAAAACCAGCATTGGCTTACTTGGACATTCACAAGTGGTGTAATGTTAACCAGGCGGGAGTGGAGAATCAGATAAACTCCAGACTCGCAGTGAATGAATGGAACATTCTGTAGTGGAGATTGCAATGATTTCTGAAATCTGGATTGTGGGGACACGAAAATGAAGAGCTGACCAGTGTTGAGTGGATAGCCTGTAAAAAGCCTCGGCTTCGAATGTGAACAGACCACTGAAAACCAGTATTGCATTACTTCGACTTTCAGCAGTGGTGTAACGAAAGCCTGCGTGGAGTGCAGATTCAGATGAATTCCAGATTCCCAGTGAATGAATGGAACATCCTGTAGTGGAGATTACAATGATTTCTGAAGGCTGGGTTGTGTGCACAGGAAAATGAGGAGCAAAACAGGTTGAGTGGATAGCCAATTGAACAGCACGACTGCGAACATGAACAGGCCTCTGAAAACCAGCATTGTTTTACTTGGACATTCACAAGTGGTGTAAGATAAATCTGCAGGTAGTGGAGATTCAGTTGAATTCCAGATTCGCAGTGAATGAATGGAACATTCTGTACTGGAGATTGCAATGATTTCTCAAGTCTGGATTGTTTGGACATGAAAATGAAGAGCTGACCACAGTTGTGTGGATACCCAGTAAAAAGCAGGGCTTAGAGTGTGAACAGACCGCTGAAAACCAGCATTGTGTTACTTGGACATTCATAAGTGGTGTAATGAAAGCCTACCTGGAGTGCAGATTCAGATGAATTCCAGATTGGCAGTGAATGAATGGAACATTCTGTACTGGCGATTCCAATGATTTCTGAAGTCTGATATTGTGGAAAAGAAAATGAAAGGCTGACCAGGTTTGAGTGGATAGACAATTGAACAGCACACTGCGAGTGTGAAAAGGCGGCTGAAAACCAGCATTGGATTACTTGGTCATTCACCAGTGCTGTAATGAAAACCTGCCTGGAGCGGAGAGTCAGATGAATTGCAGAATCGCAGTGAATGAATGGAACAGTCTGTAGTGGAGATCCCAATGATTTCTGAAGGCTGGTTTGTGTGGAGAGGAAAATGAAGAGCTGACCAATATTGAGTGGATAGCCCATTGAACAGCACTTCTGCGAGTTGAACATGCCTCTGAAAACCAGTATTGAGTTACTTGGACATTCACCAGTGGTGTAACGAAAACCTGCCGGGAGTGGAGGTTCAGATGAATTCCAGATTCGCAGTGAATGAATGGAACATTCTCTAGTGGTGATTCCAATGATTTCTGAAGGCTGGGTTTTGTGGACACGAAAATGTAGAGCTGAACAGGGTGGAGTGGATAGCCAAATGAACAGCACGTCTCTTAGTATGAACAGGCCACTGAAAACCAGCATTGGCTTACTTGGACATTCACAAGTGGTGTAACGATAACCCGCCGGGAGTTGAGAGTCAGATGAATTTAAGATTCGCAGTGAATGAACGGAACATTCTGTGGAGGAGATACCAATTATTTCTGAAGGTTGGGTTATGAGGACAGGAAAATGTAGAGCTGAATAGGGTTGGGTGGATAGTAAATTGAACAGCACGGCTGAGAGTATAAGCAGGCGGCTTAAAACCAGCATTGGCTTCCTTGGACATATACCAGTGGTGTCACGAAAACCTGCCGGGAGTGGAGACTCTGATGAATTCCAGATTCGCGTGATTGAATGGAACATTCTGTAGTGGAGATTGCCAAGATTTAGAAATCTGGATAGTCTGGACAGGATATTGAAGAGCTGACCAATGTTGAGTGGATAGCCAGTGAACAGCACGGTTTCGAGTGTGAACAGACCACTAAGAAGCAGCATTGCATTACTTGGACATTCATCAGTGGTGTAACGAAAGCCTTCCTGGAATGCAGATTCAGATTATTTCCAGATTCACAGTGAATGAATGGAAATTTCTGTAGTAGAGATTCCAATGATTTCTGAACGCTGGGTTGTGTGGACAGGAAAATGAAGAGCTGACTAGGTTTGACTGGATTGCCAATTGAACAGCAAGGCTGTGAGTGTGAACAGCCGCTGAAAACCAGCATTGGATTACCTGGTCATTCACCAGTGTTGTTAGGAAAATCTGCCTGGTGTGGAGAGTCAGAGGAATTCCAGATTCGCAGGGAACGAATGGAACATTCTGAAGTGGAGATAAGAATGATTTCTGAAGGCTCGGTGTGTGGAAGGAAAATCAAGAGCTAACCAGCGTTCACTGGATAGCCAATTGAACAGCACGGCTGCGAGTGTTAACACGCAGCTGAAACCAGCCTTGGGTTGCTTGGACATTCACCAGTGGTGGAACGAAAACCTGCTGGGAGTGGAGAACAAGATGAATTCAAGATTCGCGTGAATGAATGAAACATTCTGTAGTGTAGATTGCAATGGTTTCTGAGGTTTGTATTGTCTGAACTGGAAAAAGAAGAACTCACCAGTGTTGAGTCGCTAGACCGTGAACAGCACGGGTTCGAGTGTGAATAGACCGCTGAAAACCATCATTGCGTTACTTGAACATTCAGCAGTGGTGCAATGAAAACCTGCCGGGAGTGGAGATTCAGATGAATTCCAGATTCGCAGTGAATGAATGGAACATTCTCTAGTGGTGATTCCAATGATTTCTGAAGGCTGGGTTTTGTGGACACGAAAATGTAGAGCTGAACAGGGTGGAATGGATAGCCAAATGAACAGCACGTCTCGTAGTAAGAACAGGCCACTGAAAACCAGCTTTGGCTTAATTGGACATTCACAAGTGGTGTAACGAAAACCTGACGGGAGTTGAGAATTAGATGAATTTCAGATTTGCAGTCAATGAATGGAACATTCTGTGGAGGAGATACCAATTGTTTCTGAAGTTTGGGTTATGTGGACAGGAAAATGGAGCTGAAGAGGGTTGAGTGGATAGCAAATTGAACAGCACGGCTGAGAGTAAGAGCAGGCCACTTAAAACCAGCATTGGCTTACTTGGATATTTACCAGTGGTGTCACGAAAACCTGCCGGGAGTGGAGATTCAGATGAATTCCAGATTCGCTGTGAATGATTGGAACATTCTGTAGTGGAGATAACAATGATTTCTCCAGTCTCTGTGGTGTGGACAGGAAAATGTAGAGCTGGCCAGGGTTGAGTGGATAGCCAATTGAACAGCACCACTGCGCTTGTGAAGAAAACACTTAAAACATTGGGTTACTTGGACATTCAACAGTGGTGTAACGAAAACCTGCCGGGAGTGGAGGTTCAGAGGAATTCCAGATTCGCAGTGAATGAATGGAACATTCTCTAGTGGAGATTCCAATGATTTCTGAAGGCTGGGTCGTGTGGAAGGAAAATCAAGAACTAATCAGGATTTAGTGGAAAGCCAATTGTATAGCATGGCTGCGAGTGTGAACATGCAGCTGAAAACCAGCATTGGGTTACTTGGACATTCATCAGTGGTGTAAGGAAAACCTGCATGGAGTGGAGAGTCAGTTGAATTCCACATTCGCAGTGAATGAATGGAACATTCTGTAGAGGAGATTCCAATGATTTCTGAAGCCTGTGTTGTGTGGACAGGAAAATGAAGAGCTGACCAGGCTTGAATCGATAGCCAAGTAAACAGCAGGGCTGCGAATATGAACAGGCCGCTGAAAACCAGCATTGGGTTACTTGGACATTCAACAGTGGTGTAATGAAAACCTGCGTGGAGTTGAGAGTCAGATGAATTCCAGATTCGCAGTGAATGAATGGAACATTCTGTAGTGGAGATAACAAAGATTTCTGAAGGCTGGTAGTGTGGTGGGACAATGAAGAGCTGAACAGGGTGGAGTGAATTGTCAATTAAACAGCACGGCTGCGAGTATGAACAGGCCTCTGAAAACCAGCATTGGCTTACTTGGACATTCACAAGTGGTGTAATGTTAACCAGGCGGGAGTGGAGAATCAGATAAACTCCAGACTCGCAGTGAATGAATGGAACATTCTGTAGTGGAGATTGCAATGATTTCTGAAATCTGGATTGTGGGGACACGAAAATGAAGAGCTGACCAGTGTTGAGTGGATAGCCTGTAAAAAGCCTCGGCTTCGAATGTGAACAGACCACTGAAAACCAGTATTGCATTACTTCGACTTTCAGCAGTGGTGTAACGAAAGCCTGCGTGGAGTGCAGATTCAGATGAATTCCAGATTCCCAGTGAATGAATGGAACATCCTGTAGTGGAGATTACAATGATTTCTGAAGGCTGGGTTGTGTGCACAGGAAAATGAGGAGCAAAACAGGTTGAGTGGATAGCCAATTGAACAGCACGACTGCGAACATGAACAGGCCTCTGAAAACCAGCATTGTTTTACTTGGACATTCACAAGTGGTGTAAGATAAATCTGCAGGTAGTGGAGATTCAGTTGAATTCCAGATTCGCAGTGAATGAATGGAACATTCTGTACTGGAGATTGCAATGATTTCTCAAGTCTGGATTGTTTGGACATGAAAATGAAGAGCTGACCACAGTTGTGTGGATACCCAGTAAAAAGCAGGGCTTAGAGTGTGAACAGACCGCTGAAAACCAGCATTGTGTTACTTGGACATTCATAAGTGGTGTAATGAAAGCCTACCTGGAGTGCAGATTCAGATGAATTCCAGATTGGCAGTGAATGAATGGAAGATTCTGTACTGGCGATTCCAATGATTTCTGAAGTCTGATATTGTGGAAAAGAAAATGAAAGGCTGACCAGGTTTGAGTGGATAGACAATTGAACAGCACACTGCGAGTGTGAAAAGGCGGCTGAAAACCAGCATTGGATTACTTGGTCATTCACCAGTGCTGTAATGAAAACCTGCCTGGAGCGGAGAGTCAGATGAATTGCAGAATCGCAGTGAATGAATGGAACAGTCTGTAGTGGAGATCCCAATGATTTCTGAAGGCTGTTTTGTGTGGAGAGGAAAATGAAGAGCTGACCAATATAGAGTGGATAGCCCATTGAACAGCACTTCTGCGAGTTGAACATGCCTCTGAAAACCAGTATTGAGTTACTTGGACATTCACCAGTGGTGTAACGAAAACCTGTCGGGAGTGGAGGTTCAGATGAATTCCAGATTCGCAGTGAATGAATGGAACATTCTCTAGTGGTGATTCCAATGATTTCTGAAGGCTGGGTTTTGTGGACACGAAAATGTAGAGCTGAACAGGGTGGAGTGGATAGCCAAATGAACAGCACGTCTCTTAGTATGAACAGGCCACTGAAAACCAGCATTGGCTTACTTGGACATTCACAAGTGGTGTAACGATAACCCGCCGGGAGTTGAGAATCAGATGAATTTAAGATTCGCAGTGAATGAACGGAACATTCTGTGGAGGAGATACCAATTATTTCTGAAGGTTGGGTTATGAGGACAGGAAAATGTAGAGCTGAATAGGGTTGGGTGGATAGCAAATTGAACAGCACGGCTGAGAGTATAAGCAGGCGGCTTAAAACCAGCATTGGCTTCCTTGGACATATACCAGTGGTGTCACGAAAACCTGCCGGGAGTGGAGACTCTGATGAATTCCAGATTCGCGTGATTGAATGGAACATTCTGTAGTGGAGATTGCCAAGATTTAGAAATCTGGATAGTCTGGACAGGATATTGAAGAGCTGACCAATGTTGAGTGGATAGCCAGTGAACAGCACGGTTTCGAGTGTGAACAGACCACTAAGAAGCAGCATTGCATTACTTGGACATTCATCAGTGGTGTAACGAAAGCCTTCCTGGAATGCAGATTCAGATTATTTCCAGATTCACAGTGAATGAATGGAAATTTCTGTAGTAGAGATTCCAATGATTTCTGAACGCTGGGTTGTGTGGACAGGAAAATGAAGAGCTGACTAGGTTTGACTGGATTGCGAATTGAACAGCAAGGCTGTGAGTGTGAACAGCCGCTGAAAACCAGCATTGGATTACCTGGTCATTCACCAGTGTTGTTAGGAAAATCTGCCTGGTGTGGAGAGTCAGAGGAATTCCAGATTCGCAGGGAACGAATGGAACATTCTGAAGTGGAGATAAGAATGATTTCTGAAGGCTCGGTGTGTGGAAGGAAAATCAAGAGCTAACCAGCGTTCACTGGATAGCCAATTGAACAGCACGGCTGCGAGTGTTAACACGCAGCTGAAACCAGCCTTGGGTTGCTTGGACATTCACCAGTGGTGAAACGAAAACCTGCTGGGAGTGGAGAACAAGATGAATTCAAGATTCGCGTGAATGAATGAAACATTCTGTAGTGTAGATTGCAATGGTTTCTGAGGTTTGTATTGTCTGAACTGGAAAAAGAAGAACTCACCAGTGTTGAGTCGCTAGACCGTGAACAGCACGGGTTCGAGTGTGAATAGACCGCTGAAAACCATCATTGCGTTACTTGAACATTCAGCAGTGGTGCAATGAAAACCTGCCGGGAGTGGAGATTCAGATGAATTCCAGATTCGCAGTGAATGAATGGAACATTCTCTAGTGGTGATTCCAATGATTTCTGAAGGCTGGGTTTTGTGGACACGAAAATGTAGAGCTGAACAGGGTGGAATGGATAGCCAAATGAACAGCACGTCTCGTAGTAAGAACAGGCCACTGAAAACCAGCTTTGGCTTAATTGGACATTCACAAGTGGTGTAACGAAAACCTGACGGGAGTTGAGAATTAGATGAATTTCAGATTTGCAGTCAATGAATGGAACATTCTGTGGAGGAGATACCAATTGTTTCTGAAGTTTGGGTTATGTGGACAGGAAAATGGAGCTGAAGAGGGTTGAGTGGATAGCAAATTGAACAGCACGGCTGAGAGTATGAGCAGGCCACTTAAAACCAGCATTGGCTTACTTGGATATTTACCAGTGGTGTCACGAAAACCTGCCGGGAGTGGAGATTCAGATGAATTCCAGATTCGCTGTGAATGATTGGAACATTCTGTAGTGGAGATAACAATGATTTCTCCAGTCTCTGTGGTGTGGACAGGAAAATGTAGAGCTGGCCAGGGTTGAGTGGATAGCCAATTGAACAGCACCACTGCGCTTGTGAAGAAAACACTTAAAACATTGGGTTACTTGGACATTCAACAGTGGTGTAACGAAAACCTGCCGGGAGTGGAGGTTCAGAGGAATTCCAGATTCGCAGTGAATGAATGGAACATTCTCTAGTGGAGATTCCAATGATTTCTGAAGGCTGGGTCGTGTGGAAGGAAAATCAAGAACTAATCAGGATTTAGTGGAAAGCCAATTGTATAGCATGGCTGCGAGTGTGAACATGCAGCTGAAAACCAGCATTGGGTTACTTGGACATTCATCAGTGGTGTAAGGAAAACCTGCATGGAGTGGAGAGTCAGTTGAATTCCACATTCGCAGTGAATGAATGGAACATTCTGTAGAGGAGATTCCAATGATTTCTGAAGCCTGTGTTGTGTGGACAGGAAAATGAAGAGCTGACCAGGCTTGAATCGATAGCCAAGTAAACAGCAGGGCTGCGAATATGAACAGGCCGCTGAAAACCAGCATTGGGTTACTTGGACATTCAACAGTGGTGTAATGAAAACCTGCGTGGAGTTGAGAGTCAGATGAATTCCAGATTCGCAGTGAATGAATGGAACATTCTGTAGTGGAGATAACAAAGATTTCTGAAGGCTGGTAGTGTGGTGGGACAATGAAGAGCTGAACAGGGTGGAGTGAATTGTCAATTAAACAGCACGGCTGCGAGTATGAACAGGCCTCTGAAAACCAGCATTGGCTTACTTGGACATTCACAAGTGGTGTAATGTTAACCAGGCGGGAGTGGAGAATCAGATAAACTCCAGACTCGCAGTGAATGAATGGAACATTCTGTAGTGGAGATTGCAATGATTTCTGAAATCTGGATTGTGGGGACACGAAAATGAAGAGCTGACCAGTGTTGAGTGGATAGCCTGTAAAAAGCCTCGGCTTCGAATGTGAACAGACCACTGAAAACCAGTATTGCATTACTTCGACTTTCAGCAGTGGTGTAACGAAAGCCTGCGTGGAGTGCAGATTCAGATGAATTCCAGATTCCCAGTGAATGAATGGACCATCCTGTAGTGGAGATTACAATGATTTCTGAAGGCTGGGTTGTGTGCACAGGAAAATGAGGAGCAAAACAGGTTGAGTGGATAGCCAATTGAACAGCACGACTGCGAATATGAACAGGCCTCTGAAAACCAGCATTGTTTTACTTGGACATTCACAAGTGGTGTAAGATAAATCTGCAGGTAGTGGAGATTCAGTTGAATTCCAGATTCGCAGTGAATGAATGGAACATTCTGTACTGGAGATTGCAATGATTTCTCAAGTCTGGATTGTTTGGACATGAAAATGAAGAGCTGACCACAGTTGTGTGGATACCCAGTAAAAAGCAGGGCTTAGAGTGTGAACAGACCGCTGAAAACCAGCATTGTGTTACTTGGACATTCATAAGTGGTGTAATGAAAGCCTACCTGGAGTGCAGATTCAGATGAATTCCAGATTGGCAGTGAATGAATGGAACATTCTGTACTGGCGATTCCAATGATTTCTGAAGTCTGATATTGTGGAAAAGAAAATGAAAGGCTGACCAGGTTTGAGTGGATAGACAATTGAACAGCACACTGCGAGTGTGAAAAGGCGGCTGAAAACCAGCATTGGATTACTTGGTCATTCACCAGTGCTGTAATGAAAACCTGCCTGGAGCGGAGAGTCAGATGAATTGCAGAATCGCAGTGAATGAATGGAACAGTCTGTAGTGGAGATCCCAATGATTTCTGAAGGCTGGTTTGTGTGGAGAGGAAAATGAAGAGCTGACCAATATTGAGTGGATAGCCCATTGAACAGCACTTCTGCGAGTTGAACATGCCTCTGAAAACCAGTATTGAGTTACTTGGACATTCACCAGTGGCGTAACGAAAACCTGCCGGGAGTGGAGGTTCAGATGAATTCCAGATTCGCAGTGAATGAATGGAACATTCTCTAGTGGTGATTCCAATGATTTCTGACGGCTGGGTTTTGTGGACACGAAAATGTAGAGCTGAACAGGGTGGAGTGGATAGCCAAATGTACAGCACGTCTCTTAGTATGAACAGGCCACTGAAAACCAGCATTGGCTTACTTGGACATTCACAAGTGGTGTAACGATAACCCGCCGGGAGTTGAGAGTCAGATGAATATAAGATTCGCAGTGAATGAACGGAACATTCTGTGGAGGAGATACCAATTATTTCTGAAGGTTGGGTTATGAGGACAGGAAAATGTAGAGCTGAATAGGGTTGGGTGGATAGCAAATTGAACAGCACGGCTGAGAGTATAAGCAGGCGGCTTAAAACCAGCATTGGCTTCCTTGGACATATACCAGTGGTGTCACGAAAACCTGCCGGGAGTGGAGACTCTGATGAATTCCAGATTCGCGTGATTGAATGGAACATTCTGTAGTGGAGATTGCCAAGATTTAGAAATCTGGATAGTCTGGACAGGATATTGAAGAGCTGACCAATGTTGAGTGGATAGCCAGTGAACAGCACGGTTTCGAGTGTGAACAGACCACTAAGAAGCAGCATTGCATTACTTGGACATTCATCAGTGGTGTAACGAAAGCCTTCCTGGAATGCAGATTCAGATTATTTCCAGATTCACAGTGAATGAATGGAAATTTCTGTAGTAGAGATTCCAATGATTTCTGAACGCTGGGTTGTGTGGACAGGAAAATGAAGAGCTGACTAGGTTTGACTGGATTGCCAATTGAACAGCAAGGCTGTGAGTGTGAACAGCCGCTGAAAACCAGCATTGGATTACCTGGTCATTCACCAGTGTTGTTAGGAAAATCTGCCTGGTGTGGAGAGTCAGAGGAATTCCAGATTCGCAGGGAACGAATGGAACATTCTGAAGTGGAGATAAGAATGATTTCTGAAGGCTCGGTGTGTGGAAGGAAAATCAAGAGCTAACCAGCGTTCACTGGATAGCCAATTGAACAGCACGGCTGCGAGTGTTAACACGCAGCTGAAACCAGCCTTGGGTTGCTTGGACATTCACCAGTGGTGAAACGAACACCTGCTGGGAGTGGAGAACAAGATGAATTCAAGATTCGCGTGAATGAATGAAACATTCTGTAGTGTAGATTGCAATGGTTTCTGAGGTTTGTATTGTCTGAACTGGAAAAAGAAGAACTCACCAGTGTTGAGTCGCTAGACCGTGAACAGCACGGGTTCGAGTGTGAATAGACCGCTGAAAACCATCATTGCGTTACTTGAACATTCAGCAGTGGTGCAATGAAAACCTGCCGGGAGTGGAGATTCAGATGAATTCCAGATTCGCAGTGAATGCATGGAACATTCTCTAGTGGTGATTCCAATGATTTCTGAAGGCTGGGTTTTGTGGACACGAAAATGTAGAGCTGAACAGGGTGGAATGGATAGCCAAATGAACAGCACGTCTCGTAGTAAGAACAGGCCACTGAAAACCAGCTTTGGCTTAATTGGACATTCACAAGTGGTGTAACGAAAACCTGACGGGAGTTGAGAATTAGATGAATTTCAGATTTGCAGTCAATGAATGGAACATTCTGTGGAGGAGATACCAATTGTTTCTGAAGTTTGGGTTATGTGGACAGGAAAATGGAGCTGAAGAGGGTTGAGTGGATAGCAAATTGAACAGCACGGCTGAGAGTATGAGCAGGCCACTTAAAACCAGCATTGGCTTACTTGGATATTTACCAGTGGTGTCACGAAAACCTGCCGGGAGTGGAGATTCAGATGAATTCCAGATTCGCTGTGAATGAATGGAACATTCTGTAGTGGAGATAACAATGATTTCTCCAGTCTCTGTGGTGTGGACAGGAAAATGTAGAGCTGGCCAGGGTTGAGTGGATAGCCAATTGAACAGCACCACTGCGCTTGTGAAGAAAACACTTAAAACATTGGGTTACTTGGACATTCAACAGTGGTGTAACGAAAACCTGCCGGGAGTGGAGGTTCAGAGGAATTCCAGATTCGCAGTGAATGAATGGAACATTCTCTAGTGGAGATTCCAATGATTTCTGAAGGCTGGGTCGTGTGGAAGGAAAATCAAGAACTAATCAGGATTTAGTGGAAAGCCAATTGTATAGCATGGCTGCGAGTGTGAACATGCAGCTGAAAACCAGCATTGGGTTACTTGGACATTCATCAGTGGTGTAAGGAAAACCTGCATGGAGTGGAGAGTCAGTTGAATTCCACATTCGCAGTGAATGAATGGAACATTCTGTAGAGGAGATTCCAATGATTTCTGAAGCCTGTGTTGTGTGGACAGGAAAATGAAGAGCTGACCAGGCTTGAATCGATAGCCAAGTAAACAGCAGGGCTGCGAATATGAACAGGCCGCTGAAAACCAGCTTTGGGTTACTTGGACATTCAACAGTGGTGTAATGAAAACCTGCGTGGAGTTGAGAGTCAGATGAATTCCAGATTCGCAGTGAATGAATGGAACATTCTGTAGTGGAGATAACAAAGATTTCTGAAGGCTGGTAGTGTGGTGGGACAATGAAGAGCTGAACAGGGTGGAGTGAATTGTCAATTAAACAGCACGGCTGCGAGTATGAACAGGCCTCTGAAAACCAGCATTGGCTTACTTGGACATTCACAAGTGGTGTAATGTTAACCAGGCGGGAGTGGAGAATCAGATAAACTCCAGACTCGCAGTGAATGAATGGAACATTCTGTAGTGGAGATTGCAATGATTTCTGAAATCTGGATTGTGGGGACACGAAAATGAAGAGCTGACCAGTGTTGAGTGGATAGCCTGTAAAAAGCCTCGGCTTCGAATGTGAACAGACCACTGAAAACCAGTATTGCATTACTTCGACTTTCAGCAGTGGTGTAACGAAAGCCTGCGTGGAGTGCAGATTCAGATGAATTCCAGATTCCCAGTGAATGAATGGAACATCCTGTAGTGGAGATTACAATGATTTCTGAAGGCTGGGTTGTGTGCACAGGAAAATGAGGAGCAAAACAGGTTGAGTGGATAGCCAATTGAACAGCACGACTGCGAACATGAACAGGCCTCTGAAAACCAGCATTGTTTTACTTGGACATTCACAAGTGGTGTAAGATAAATCTGCAGGTAGTGGAGATTCAGTTGAATTCCAGATTCGCAGTGAATGAATGGAACATTCTGTACTGGAGATTGCAATGATTTCTCAAGTCTGGATTGTTTGGACATGAAAATGAAGAGCTGACCACAGTTGTGTGGATACCCAGTAAAAAGCAGGGCTTAGAGTGTGAACAGACCGCTGAAAACCAGCATTGTGTTACTTGGACATTCATAAGTGGTGTAATGAAAGCCTACCTGGAGTGCAGATTCAGATGAATTCCAGATTGGCAGTGAATGAATGGAAGATTCTGTACTGGCGATTCCAATGATTTCTGAAGTCTGATATTGTGGAAAAGAAAATGAAAGGCTGACCAGGTTTGAGTGGATAGACAATTGAACAGCACACTGCGAGTGTGAAAAGGCGGCTGAAAACCAGCATTGGATTACTTGGTCATTCACCAGTGCTGTAATGAAAACCTGCCTGGAGCGGAGAGTCAGATGAATTGCAGAATCGCAGTGAATGAATGGAACAGTCTGTAGTGGAGATCCCAATGATTTCTGAAGGCTGGTTTGTGTGGAGAGGAAAATGAAGAGCTGACCAATATTGAGTGGATAGCCCATTGAACAGCACTTCTGCGAGTTGAACATGCCTCTGAAAACCAGTATTGAGTTACTTGGACATTCACCAGTGGCGTAACGAAAACCTGCCGGGAGTGGAGGTTCAGATGAATTCCAGATTCGCAGTGAATGAATGGAACATTCTCTAGTGGTGATTCCAATGATTTCTGAAGGCTGGGTTTTGTGGACACGAAAATGTAGAGCTGAACAGGGTGGAGTGGATAGCCAAATGAACAGCACGTCTCTTAGTATGAACAGGCCACTTAAAACCAGCATTGGCTTACTTGGATATTTACCAGTGGTGTCACGAAAACCTGCCGGGAGTGGAGATTCAGATGAATTCCAGATTCGCTGTGAATGAATGGAACATTCTGTAGTGGAGATAACAATGATTTCTCCAGTCTCTGTGGTGTGGACAGGAAAATGTAGAGCTGGCCAGGGTTGAGTGGATAGCCAATTGAACAGCACCACTGCGCTTGTGAAGAAAACACTTAAAACATTGGGTTACTTGGACATTCAACAGTGGTGTAACGAAAACCTGCCGGGAGTGGAGGTTCAGAGGAATTCCAGATTCACAGTGAATGAATGGAACATTCTCTAGTGGAGATTCCAATGATTTCTGAAGGCTGGGTCGTGTGGAAGGAAAATCAAGAACTAATCAGGATTTAGTGGAAAGCCAATTGTATAGCATGGCTGCGAGTGTGAACATGCAGCTGAAAACCAGCATTGGGTTACTTGGACATTCATCAGTGGTGTAAGGAAAACCTGCATGGAGTGGAGAGTCAGTTGAATTCCACATTCGCAGTGAATGAATGGAACATTCTGTAGAGGAGATTCCAATGATTTCTGAAGCCTGTGTTGTGTGGACAGGAAAATGAAGAGCTGACCAGGCTTGAATCGATAGCCAAGTAAACAGCAGGGCTGCGAATATGAACAGGCCGCTGAAAACCAGCATTGGGTTACTTGGACATTCAACAGTGGTGTAATGAAAACCTGCGTGGAGTTGAGAGTCAGATGAATTCCAGATTCGCAGTGAATGAATGGAACATTCTGTAGTGGAGATAACAAAGATTTCTGAAGGCTGGTAGTGTGGTGGGACAATGAAGAGCTGAACAGGGTGGAGTGAATTGTCAATTAAACAGCACGGCTGCGAGTATGAACAGGCCTCTGAAAACCAGCATTGGCTTACTTGGACATTCACAAGTGGTGTAATGTTAACCAGGCGGGAGTGGAGAATCAGATAAACTCCAGACTCGCAGTGAATGAATGGAACATTCTGTAGTGGAGATTGCAATGATTTCTGAAATCTGGATTGTGGGGACACGAAAATGAAGAGCTGACCAGTGTTGAGTGGATAGCCTGTAAAAAGCCTCGGCTTCGAATGTGAACAGACCACTGAAAACCAGTATTGCATTACTTCGACTTTCAGCAGTGGTGTAACGAAAGCCTGCGTGGAGTGCAGATTCAGATGAATTCCAGATTCCCAGTGAATGAATGGAACATCCTGTAGTGGAGATTACAATGATTTCTGAAGGCTGGGTTGTGTGCACAGGAAAATGAGGAGCAAAAAGGTTGAGTGGATAGCCAATTGAACAGCACGACTGCGAACATGAACAGGCCTCTGAAAACCAGCATTGTTTTACTTGGACATTCACAAGTGGTGTAAGATAAATCTGCAGGTAGTGGAGATTCAGTTGAATTCCAGATTCGCAGTGAATGAATGGAACATTCTGTACTGGAGATTGCAATGATTTCTCAAGTCTGGATTGTTTGGACATGAAAATGAAGAGCTGACCACAGTTGTGTGGATACCCAGTAAAAAGCAGGGCTTAGAGTGTTAACAGACCGCTGAAAACCAGCATTGTGTTACTTGGACATTCATAAGTGGTGTAATGAAAGCCTACCTGGAGTGCAGATTCAGATGAATTCCAGATTGGCAGTGAATGAATGGAACATTCTGTACTGGCGATTCCAATGATTTCTGAAGTCTGATATTGTGGAAAAGAAAATGAAAGGCTGACCAGGTTTGAGTGGATAGACAATTGAACAGCACACTGCGAGTGTGAAAAGGCGGCTGAAAACCAGCATTGGATTACTTGGTCATTCACCAGTGCTGTAATGAAAACCTGCCTGGAGCGGAGAGTCAGATGAATTGCAGAATCGCAGTGAATGAATGGAACAGTCTGTAGTGGAGATCCCAATGATTTCTGAAGGCTGGTTTGTGTGGAGAGGAAAATGAAGAGCTGACCAATTTTGAGTGGATAGCCCATTGAACAGCACTTCTGCGAGTTGAACATGCCTCTGAAAACCAGTATTGAGTTACTTGGACATTCACCAGTGGTGTAACGAAAACCTGCCGGGAGTGGAGGTTCAGATGAATTCCAGATTCGCAGTGAATGAATGGAACATTCTCTAGTGGTGATTCCAATGATTTCTGAAGGCTGGGTTTTGTGGACACGAAAATGTAGAGCTGAACAGGGTGGAGTGGATAGCCAAATGAACAGCACGTCTCTTAGTATGAACAGGCCACTGAAAACCAGCATTGGCTTACTTGGACATTCACAAGTGGTGTAACGATAACCCGCCGGGAGTTGAGAGTCAGATGAATTTAAGATTCGCAGTGAATGAACGGAACATTCTGTGGAGGAGATACCAATTATTTCTGAAGGTTGGGTTATGAGGACAGGAAAATGTAGAGCTGAATAGGGTTGGGTGGATAGCAAATTGAACAGCACGGCTGAGAGTATAAGCAGGCGGCTTAAAACCAGCATTGGCTTCCTTGGACATATACCAGTGGTGTCACGAAAACCTGCCGGGAGTGGAGACTCTGATGAATTCCAGATTCGCGTGATTGAATGGAACATTCTGTAGTGGAGATTGCCAAGATTTAGAAATCTGGATAGTCTGGACAGGATATTGAAGAGCTGACCAATGTTGAGTGGATTGCCAGTGAACAGCACGGTTTCGAGTGTGAACAGACCACTAAGAAGCAGCATTGCATTACTTGGACATTCATCAGTGGTGTAACGAAAGCCTTCCTGGAATGCAGATTCAGATTATTTCCAGATTCACAGTGAATGAATGGAAATTTCTGTAGTAGAGATTCCAATGATTTCTGAACGCTGGGTTGTGTGGACAGGAAAATGAAGAGCTGACTAGGTTTGACTGGATTGCCAATTGAACAGCAAGGCTGTGAGTGTGAACAGCCGCTGAAAACCAGCATTGGATTACCTGGTCATTCACCAGTGTTGTTAGGAAAATCTGCCTGGTGTGGAGAGTCAGAGGAATTCCAGATTCGCAGGGAACGAATGGAACATTCTGAAGTGGAGATAAGAATGATTTCTGAAGGCTCGGTGTGTGGAAGGAAAATCAAGAGCTAACCAGCGTTCACTGGATAGCCAATTGAACAGCACGGCTGCGAGTGTTAACACGCAGCTGAAACCAGCCTTGGGTTGCTTGGACATTCACCAGTGTTGAAACGAAAACCTGCTGGGAGTGGAGAACAAGATGAATTCAAGATTCGCGTGAATGAATGAAACATTCTGTAGTGTAGATTGCAATGGTTTCTGGGGTTTGTATTGTCTGAACTGGAAAAAGAAGAACTCACCAGTGTTGAGTCGCTAGACCGTGAACAGCACGGGTTCGAGTGTGAATAGACCGCTGAAAACCATCATTGCGTTACTTGAACATTCAGCAGTGGTGCAATGAAAACCTGCCGGGAGTGGAGATTCAGATGAATTCCCGATTCGCAGTGAATGAATGGAACATTCTCTAGTGGTGATTCCAATGATTTCTGAAGGCTGGGTTTTGTGGACACGAAAATGTAGAGCTGAACAGGGTGGAATGGATAGCCAAATGAACAGCACGTCTCGTAGTAAGAACAGGCCACTGAAAACCAGCTTTGGCTTAATTGGACATTCACAAGTGGTGTAACGAAAACCTGACGGGAGTTGAGAATTAGATGAATTTCAGATTTGCAGTCAATGAATGGAACATTCTGTGGAGGAGATACCAATTGTTTCTGAAGTTTGGGTTATGTGGACAGGAAAATGGAGCTGAAGAGGGTTGAGTGGATAGCAAATTGAACAGCACGGCTGAGAGTATGAGCAGGCCACTTAAAACCAGCATTGGCTTACTTGGATATTTACCAGTGGTGTCACGAAAACCTGCCGGGAGTGGAGATTCAGATGAATTCCAGATTCGCTGTGAATGAATGGAACATTCTGTAGTGGAGATAACAATGATTTCTCCAGTCTCTGTGGTGTGGACAGGAAAATGTAGAGCTGGCCAGGGTTGAGTGGATAGCCAATTGAACAGCACCACTGCGCTTGTGAAGAAAACACTTAAAACATTGGGTTACTTGGACATTCAACAGTGGTGTAACGAAAACCTGCCGGGAGTGGAGGTTCAGAGGAATTCCAGATTCACAGTGAATGAATGGAACATTCTCTAGTGGAGATTCCAATGATTTCTGAAGGCTGGGTCGTGTGGAAGGAAAATCAAGAACTAATCAGGATTTAGTGGAAAGCCAATTGTATAGCATGGCTGCGAGTGTGAACATGCAGCTGAAAACCAGCATTGGGTTACTTGGACATTCATCAGTGGTGTAAGGAAAACCTGCATGGAGTGGAGAGTCAGTTGAATTCCACATTCGCAGTGAATGAATGGAACATTCTGTAGAGGAGATTCCAATGATTTCTGAAGCCTGTGTTGTGTGGACAGGAAAATGAAGAGCTGACCAGGCTTGAATCGATAGCCAAGTAAACAGCAGGGCTGCGAATATGAACAGGCCGCTGAAAACCAGCATTGGGTTACTTGGACATTCAACAGTGGTGTAATGAAAACCTGCGTGGAGTTGAGAGTCAGATGAATTCCAGATTCGCAGTGAATGAATGGAACATTCTGTAGTGGAGATAACAAAGATTTCTGAAGGCTGGTAGTGTGGTGGGACAATGAAGAGCTGAACAGGGTGGAGTGAATTGTCAATTAAACAGCACGGCTGCGAGTATGAACAGGCCTCTGAAAACCAGCATTGGCTTACTTGGACATTCACAAGTGGTGTAATGTTAACCAGGCGGGAGTGGAGAATCAGATAAACTCCAGACTCGCAGTGAATGAATGGAACATTCTGTAGTGGAGATTGCAATGATTTCTGAAATCTGGATTGTGGGGACACGAAAATGAAGAGCTGACCAGTGTTGAGTGGATAGCCTGTAAAAAGCCTCGGCTTCGAATGTGAACAGACCACTGAAAACCAGTATTGCATTACTTCGACTTTCAGCAGTGGTGTAACGAAAGCCTGCGTGGAGTGCAGATTCAGATGAATTCCAGATTCCCAGTGAATGAATGGAACATCCTGTAGTGGAGATTACAATGATTTCTGAAGGCTGGGTTGTGTGCACAGGAAAATGAGGAGCAAAACAGGTTGAGTGGATAGCCAATTGAACAGCACGACTGCGAACATGAACAGGCCTCTGAAAACCAGCATTGTTTTACTTGGACATTCACAAGTGGTGTAAGATAAATCTGCAGGTAGTGGAGATTCAGTTGAATTCCAGATTCGCAGTGAATGAATGGAACATTCTGTACTGGAGATTGCAATGATTTCTCAAGTCTGGATTGTTTGGACATGAAAATGAAGAGCTGACCACAGTTGTGTGGATACCCAGTAAAAAGCAGGGCTTAGAGTGTGAACAGACCGCTGAAAACCAGCATTGTGTTACTTGGACATTCATAAGTGGTGTAATGAAAGCCTACCTGGAGTGCAGATTCAGATGAATTCCAGATTGGCAGTGAATGAATGGAACATTCTGTACTGGCGATTCCAATGATTTCTGAAGTCTGATATTGTGGAAAAGAAAATGAAAGGCTGACCAGGTTTGAGTGGATAGACAATTGAACAGCACACTGCGAGTGTGAAAAGGCGGCTGAAAACCAGCATTGGATTACTTGGTCATTCACCAGTGCTGTAATGAAAACCTGCCTGGAGCGGAGAGTCAGATGAATTGCAGAATCGCAGTGAATGAATGGAACAGTCTGTAGTGGAGATCCCACTGATTTCTGAAGGCTGGTTTGTGTGGAGAGGAAAATGAAGAGCTGACCAATATTGAGTGGATAGCCCATTGAACAGCACTTCTGCGAGTTGAACATGCCTCTGAAAACCAGTATTGAGTTACTTGGACATTCACCAGTGGCGTAACGAAAACCTGCCAGGAGTGGAGGTTCAGATGAATTCCAGATTTGCAGTGAATGAATGGAACATTCTCTAGTGGTGATTCCAATGATTTCTGAAGGCTGGGTTTTGTGGACACGAAAATGTAGAGCTGAACAGGGTGGAGTGGATAGCCAAATGAACAGCACGTCTCTTAGTATGAACAGGCCACTGAAAACCAGCATTGGCTTACTTGGACATTCACAAGTGGTGTAACGATAACCCGCCGGGAGTTGAGAGTCAGATGAATTTAAGATTCGCAGTGAATGAACGGAACATTCTGTGGAGGAGATACCAATTATTTCTGAAGGTTGGGTTATGAGGACAGGAAAATGTAGAGCTGAATAGGGTTGGGTGGATAGCAAATTGAACAGCACGGCTGAGAGTATAAGCAGGCGGCTTAAAACCAGCATTGGCTTCCTTGGACATATACCAGTGGTGTCACGAAAACCTGCCGGGAGTGGAGACTCTGATGAATTCCAGATTCGCGTGATTGAATGGAACATTCTGTAGTGGAGATTGCCAAGATTTAGAAATCTGGATAGTCTGGACAGGATATTGAAGAGCTGACCAATGTTGAGTGGATAGCCAGTGAACAGCACGGTTTCGAGTGTGAACAGACCACTAAGAAGCAGCATTGCATTACTTGGACATTCATCAGTGGTGTAACGAAAGCCTTCCTGGAATGCAGATTCAGATTATTTCCAGATTCACAGTGAATGAATGGAAATTTCTGTAGTAGAGATTCCAATGATTTCTGAACGCTGGGTTGTGTGGACAGGAAAATGAAGAGCTGACTAGGTTTGACTGGATTGCCAGTTGAACAGCAAGGCTGTGAGTGTGAACAGCCGCTGAAAACCAGCATTGGATTACCTGGTCATTCACCAGTGTTGTTAGGAAAATCTGCCTGGTGTGGAGAGTCAGAGGAATTCCAGATTCGCAGGGAACGAATGGAACATTCTGAAGTGGAGATAAGAATGATTTCTGAAGGCTCGGTGTGTGGAAGGAAAATCAAGAGCTAACCAGCGTTCACTGGATAGCCAATTGAACAGCACGGCTGCGAGTGTTAACACGCAGCTGAAACCAGCCTTGGGTTGCTTGGACATTCACCAGTGGTGAAACGAACACCTGCTGGGAGTGGAGAACAAGATGAATTCAAGATTCGCGTGAATGAATGAAACATTCTGTAGTGTAGATTGCAATGGTTTCTGGGGTTGGTAATGTCTGAACTGGAAAAAGAAGAACTCACCAGTGTTGAGTCGCTAGACCGTGAACAGCACGGGTTCGAGTGTGAATAGACCGCTGAAAACCATCATTGCGTTACTTGAACATTCAGCAGTGGTGCAATGAAAACCTGCCGGGAGTGGAGATTCAGATGAATTCCAGATTCGCAGTGAATGAATGGAACATTCTCTAGTGGTGATTCCAATGATTTCTGAAGGCTGGGTTTTGTGGACACGAAAATGTAGAGCTGAACAGGGTGGAATGGATAGCCAAATGAACAGCACGTCTCGTAGTAAGAACAGGCCACTGAAAACCAGCTTTGGCTTAATTGGACATTCACAAGTGGTGTAACGAAAACCTGACGGGAGTTGAGAATTAGATGAATTTCAGATTTGCAGTCAATGAATGGAACATTCTGTGGAGGAGATACCAATTGTTTCTGAAGTTTGGGTTATGTGGACAGGAAAATGGAGCTGAAGAGGGTTGAGTGGATAGCAAATTGAACAGCACGGCTGAGAGTATGAGCAGGCCACTTAAAACCAGCATTGGCTTACTTGGATATTTACCAGTGGTGTCACGAAAACCTGCCGGGAGTGGAGATTCAGATGAATTCCAGATTCGCTGTGAATGATTGGAACATTCTGTAGTGGAGATAACAATGATTTCTCCAGTCTCTGTGGTGTGGACAGGAAAATGTAGAGCTGGCCAGGGTTGAGTGGATAGCCAATTGAACAGCACCACTGCGCTTGTGAAGAAAACACTTAAAACATTGGGTTACTTGGACATTCAACAGTGGTGTAACGAAAACCTGCCGGGAGTGGAGGTTCAGAGGAATTCCAGATTCGCAGTGAATGAATGGAACATTCTCTAGTGGAGATTCCAATGATTTCTGAAGGCTGGGTCGTGTGGAAGGAAAATCAAGAACTAATCAGGATTTAGTGGAAAGCCAATTGTATAGCATGGCTGCGAGTGTGAACATGCAGCTGAAAACCAGCATTGGGTTACTTGGACATTCATCAGTGGTGTAAGGAAAACCTGCATGGAGTGGAGAGTCAGTTGAATTCCACATTCGCAGTGAATGAATGGAACATTCTGTAGAGGAGATTCCAATGATTTCTGAAGCCTGTGTTGTGTGGACAGGAAAATGAAGAGCTGACCAGGCTTGAATCGATAGCCAAGTAAACAGCAGGGCTGCGAATATGAACAGGCCGCTGAAAACCAGCATTGGGTTACTTGGACATTCAACAGTGGTGTAATGAAAACCTGCGTGGAGTTGAGAGTCAGATGAATTCCAGATTCGCAGTGAATGAATGGAACATTCTGTAGTGGAGATAACAAAGATTTCTGAAGGCTGGTAGTGTGGTGGGACAATGAAGAGCTGAACAGGGTGGAGTGAATTGTCAATTAAACAGCACGGCTGCGAGTATGAACAGGCCTCTGAAAACCAGCATTGGCTTACTTGGACATTCACAAGTGGTGTAATGTTAACCAGGCGGGAGTGGAGAATCAGATAAACTCCAGACTCGCAGTGAATGAATGGAACATTCTGTAGTGGAGATTGCAATGATTTCTGAAATCTGGATTGTGGGGACACGAAAATGAAGAGCTGACCAGTGTTGAGTGGATAGCCTGTAAAAAGCCTCGGCTTCGAATGTGAACAGACCACTGAAAACCAGTATTGCATTACTTCGACTTTCAGCAGTGGTGTAACGAAAGCCTGCGTGGAGTGCAGATTCAGATGAATTCCAGATTCCCAGTGAATGAATGGAACATCCTGTAGTGGAGATTACAATGATTTCTGAAGGCTGGGTTGTGTGCACAGGAAAATGAGGAGCAAAACAGGTTGAGTGGATAGCCAATTGAACAGCACGACTGCGAACATGAACAGGCCTCTGAAAACCAGCATTGTTTTACTTGGACATTCACAAGTGGTGTAAGATAAATCTGCAGGTAGTGGAGATTCAGTTGAATTCCAGATTCGCAGTGAATGAATGGAACATTCTGTACTGGAGATTGCAATGATTTCTCAAGTCTGGATTGTTTGGACATGAAAATGAAGAGCTGACCACAGTTGTGTGGATACCCAGTAAAAAGCAGGGCTTAGAGTGTGAACAGACCGCTGAAAACCAGCATTGTGTTACTTGGACATTCATAAGTGGTGTAATGAAAGCCTACCTGGAGTGCAGATTCAGATGAATTCCAGATTGGCAGTGAATGAATGGAACATTCTGTACTGGCGATTCCAATGATTTCTGAAGTCTGATATTGTGGAAAAGAAAATGAAAGGCTGACCAGGTTTGAGTGGATAGACAATTGAACAGCACACTGCGAGTGTGAAAAGGCGGCTGAAAACCAGCATTGGATTACTTGGTCATTCACCAGTGCTGTAATGAAAACCTGCCTGGAGCGGAGAGTCAGATGAATTGCAGAATCGCAGTGAATGAATGGAACAGTCTGTAGTGGAGATCCCAATGATTTCTGAAGGCTGGTTTGTGTGGAGAGGAAAATGAAGAGCTGACCAATATTGAGTGGATAGCCCATTGAACAGCACTTCTGCGAGTTGAACATGCCTCTGAAAACCAGTATTGAGTTACTTGGACATTCACCAGTGGTGTAACGAAAACCTGCCGGGAGTGGAGGTTCAGATGAATTCCAGATTCGCAGTGAATGAATGGAACATTCTCTAGTGGTGATTCCAATGATTTCTGAAGGCTGGGTTTTGTGGACACGAAAATGTAGAGCTGAACAGGGTGGAGTGGATAGCCAAATGAACAGCACGTCTCTTAGTATGAACAGGCCACTGAAAACCAGCATTGGCTTACTTGGACATTCACAAGTGGTGTAACGATAACCCGCCGGGAGTTGAGAGTCAGATGAATTTAAGATTCGCAGTGAATGAACGGAACATTCTGTGGAGGAGATACCAATTATTTCTGAAGGTTGGGTTATGAGGACAGGAAAATGTAGAGCTGAATAGGGTTGGGTGGATAGCAAATTGAACAGCACGGCTGAGAGTATAAGCAGGCGGCTTAAAACCAGCATTGGCTTCCTTGGACATATACCAGTGGTGTCACGAAAACCTGCCGGGAGTGGAGACTCTGATGAATTCCAGATTCGCGTGATTGAATGGAACATTCTGTAGTGGAGATTGCCAAGATTTAGAAATCTGGATAGTCTGGACAGGATATTGAAGAGCTGACCAATGTTGAGTGGATAGCCAGTGAACAGCACGGTTTCGAGTGTGAACAGACCACAAAGAAGCAGCATTGCATTACTTGGACATTCATCAGTGGTGTAACGAAAGCCTTCCTGGAATGCAGATTCAGATTATTTCCAGATTCACAGTGAATGAATGGAAATTTCTGTAGTAGAGATTCCAATGATTTCTGAACGCTGGGTTGTGTGGACAGGAAAATGAAGAGCTGACTAGGTTTGACTGGATTGCGAATTGAACAGCAAGGCTGTGAGTGTGAACAGCCGCTGAAAACCAGCATTGGATTACCTGGTCATTCACCAGTGTTGTTAGGAAAATCTGCCTGGTGTGGAGAGTCAGAGGAATTCCAGATTCGCAGGGAACGAATGGAACATTCTGAAGTGGAGATAAGAATGATTTCTGAAGGCTCGGTGTGTGGAAGGAAAATCAAGAGCTAACCAGCGTTCACTGGATAGCCAATTGAACAGCACGGCTGCGAGTGTTAACACGCAGCTGAAACCAGCCTTGGGTTGCTTGGACATTCACCAGTGGTGAAACGAAAACCTGCTGGGAGTGGAGAACAAGATGAATTCAAGATTCGCGTGAATGAATGAAACATTCTGTAGTGTAGATTGCAATGGTTTCTGGGGTTTGTATTGTCTGAACTGGAAAAAGAAGAACTCACCAGTGTTGAGTCGCTAGACCGTGAACAGCACGGGTTCGAGTGTGAATAGACCGCTGAAAACCATCATTGCGTTACTTGAACATTCAGCAGTGGTGCAATGAAAACCTGCCGGGAGTGGAGATTCAGATGAATTCCAGATTCGCAGTGAATGAATGGAACATTCTCTAGTGGTGATTCCAATGATTTCTGAAGGCTGGGTTTTGTGGACACGAAAATGTAGAGCTGAACAGGGTGGAATGGATAGCCAAATGAACAGCACGTCTCGTAGTAAGAACAGGCCACTGAAAACCAGCTTTGGCTTAATTGGACATTCACAAGTGGTGTAACGAAAACCTGACGGGAGTTGAGAATTAGATGAATTTCAGATTTGCAGTCAATGAATGGAACATTCTGTGGAGGAGATACCAATTGTTTCTGAAGTTTGGGTTATGTGGACAGGAAAATGGAGCTGAAGAGGGTTGAGTGGATAGCAAATTGAACAGCACGGCTGAGAGTAAGAGCAGGCCACTTAAAACCAGCATTGGCTTACTTGGATATTTACCAGTGGTGTCACGAAAACCTGCCGGGAGTGGAGATTCAGATGAATTCCAGATTCGCTGTGAATGATTGGAACATTCTGTAGTGGAGATAACAATGATTTCTCCAGTCTCTGTGGTGTGGACAGGAAAATGTAGAGCTGGCCAGGGTTGAGTGGATAGCCAATTGAACAGCACCACTGCGCTTGTGAAGAAAACACTTAAAACATTGGGTTACTTGGACATTCAACAGTGGTGTAACGAAAACCTGCCGGGAGTGGAGGTTCAGAGGAATTCCAGATTCGCAGTGAATGAATGGAACATTCTCTAGTGGAGATTCCAATGATTTCTGAAGGCTGGGTCGTGTGGAAGGAAAATCAAGAACTAATCAGGATTTAGTGGAAAGCCAATTGTATAGCATGGCTGCGAGTGTGAACATGCAGCTGAAAACCAGCATTGGGTTACTTGGACATTCATCAGTGGTGTAAGGAAAACCTGCATGGAGTGGAGAGTCAGTTGAATTCCACATTCGCAGTGAATGAATGGAACATTCTGTAGAGGAGATTCCAATGATTTCTGAAGCCTGTGTTGTGTGGACAGGAAAATGAAGAGCTGACCAGGCTTGAATCGATAGCCAAGTAAACAGCAGGGCTGCGAATATGAACAGGCCGCTGAAAACCAGCATTGGGTTACTTGGACATTCAACAGTGGTGTAATGAAAACCTGCGTGGAGTTGAGAGTCAGATGAATTCCAGATTCGCAGTGAATGAATGGAACATTCTGTAGTGGAGATAACAAAGATTTCTGAAGGCTGGTAGTGTGGTGGGACAATGAAGAGCTGAACAGGGTGGAGTGAATTGTCAATTAAACAGCACGGCTGCGAGTATGAACAGGCCTCTGAAAACCAGCATTGGCTTACTTGGACATTCACAAGTGGTGTAATGTTAAGCAGGCGGGAGTGGAGAATCAGATAAACTCCAGACTCGCAGTGAATGAATGGAACATTCTGTAGTGGAGATTGCAATGATTTCTGAAATCTGGATTGTGGGGACACGAAAATGAAGAGCTGACCAGTGTTGAGTGGATAGCCTGTAAAAAGCCTCGGCTTCGAATGTGAACAGACCACTGAAAACCAGTATTGCATTACTTCGACTTTCAGCAGTGGTGTAACGAAAGCCTGCGTGGAGTGCAGATTCAGATGAATTCCAGATTCCCAGTGAATGAATGGAACATCCTGTAGTGGAGATTACAATGATTTCTGAAGGCTGGGTTGTGTGCACAGGAAAATGAGGAGCAAAACAGGTTGAGTGGATAGCCAATTGAACAGCACGACTGCGAACATGAACAGGCCTCTGAAAACCAGCATTGTTTTACTTGGACATTCACAAGTGGTGTAAGATAAATCTGCAGGTAGTGGAGATTCAGTTGAATTCCAGATTCGCAGTGAATGAATGGAACATTCTGTACTGGAGATTGCAATGATTTCTCAAGTCTGGATTGTTTGGACATGAAAATGAAGAGCTGACCACAGTTGTGTGGATACCCAGTAAAAAGCAGGGCTTAGAGTGTGAACAGACCGCTGAAAACCAGCATTGTGTTACTTGGACATTCATAAGTGGTGTAATGAAAGCCTACCTGGAGTGCAGATTCAGATGAATTCCAGATTGGCAGTGAATGAATGGAACATTCTGTACTGGCGATTCCAATGATTTCTGAAGTCTGATATTGTGGAAAAGAAAATGAAAGGCTGACCAGGTTTGAGTGGATAGACAATTGAACAGCACACTGCGAGTGTGAAAAGGCGGCTGAAAACCAGCATTGGATTACTTGGTCATTCACCAGTGCTGTAATGAAAACCTGCCTGGAGCGGAGAGTCAGATGAATTGCAGAATCGCAGTGAATGAATGGAACAGTCTGTAGTGGAGATCCCAATGATTTCTGAAGGCTGGTTTGTGTGGAGAGGAAAATGAAGAGCTGACCAATATTGAGTGGATAGCCCATTGAACAGCACTTCTGCGAGTTGAACATGCCTCTGAAAACCAGTATTGAGTTACTTGGACATTCACCAGTGGCGTAACGAAAACCTGCCGGGAGTGGAGGTTCAGATGAATTCCAGATTCGCAGTGAATGAATGGAACATTCTCTAGTGGTGATTCCAATGATTTCTGAAGGCTGGGTTTTGTGGACACGAAAATGTAGAGCTGAACAGGGTGGAGTGGATAGCCAAATGAACAGCACGTCTCTTAGTATGAACAGGCCACTGAAAACCAGCATTGGCTTACTTGGACATTCACAAGTGGTGTAACGATAACCCGCCGGGAGTTGAGAGTCAGATGAATTTAAGATTCGCAGTGAATGAACGGAACATTCTGTGGAGGAGATACCAATTATTTCTGAAGGTTGGGTTATGAGGACAGGAAAATGTAGAGCTGAATAGGGTTGGGTGGATAGCAAATTGAACAGCACGGCTGAGAGTATAAGCAGGCGGCTTAAAACCAGCATTGGCTTCCTTGGACATATACCAGTGGTGTCACGAAAACCTGCCGGGAGTGGAGACTCTGATGAATTCCAGATTCGCGTGATTGAATGGAACATTCTGTAGTGGAGATTGCCAAGATTTAGAAATCTGGATAGTCTGGACAGGATATTGAAGAGCTGACCAATGTTGAGTGGATAGCCAGTGAACAGCACGGTTTCGAGTGTGAACAGACCACAAAGAAGCAGCATTGCATTACTTGGACATTCATCAGTGGTGTAACGAAAGCCTTCCTGGAATGCAGATTCAGATTATTTCCAGATTCACAGTGAATGAATGGAAATTTCTGTAGTAGAGATTCCAATGATTTCTGAACGCTGGGTTGTGTGGACAGGAAAATGAAGAGCTGACTAGGTTTGACTGGATTGCGAATTGAACAGCAAGGCTGTGAGTGTGAACAGCCGCTGAAAACCGGCATTGGATTACCTGGTCATTCACCAGTGTTGTTAGGAAAATCTGCCTGGTGTGGAGAGTCAGAGGAATTCCAGATTCGCAGGGAACGAATGGAACATTCTGAAGTGGAGATAAGAATGATTTCTGAAGGCTCGGTGTGTGGAAGGAAAATCAAGAGCTAACCAGCGTTCACTGGATAGCCAATTGAACAGCACGGCTGCGAGTGTTAACACGCAGCTGAAACCAGCCTTGGGTTGCTTGGACATTCACCAGTGGTGAAACGAAAACCTGCTGGGAGTGGAGAACAAGATGAATTCAAGATTCGCGTGAATGAATGAAACATTCTGTAGTGTAGATTGCAATGGTTTCTGGGGTTTGTATTGTCTGAACTGGAAAAAGAAGAACTCACCAGTGTTGAGTCGCTAGACCGTGAACAGCACGGGTTCGAGTGTGAATAGACCGCTGAAAACCATCATTGCGTTACTTGAACATTCAGCAGTGGTGCAATGAAAACCTGCCGGGAGTGGAGATTCAGATGAATTCCAGATTCGCAGTGAATGAATGGAACATTCTCTAGTGGTGATTCCAATGATTTCTGAAGGCTGGGTTTTGTGGACACGAAAATGTAGAGCTGAACAGGGTGGAATGGATAGCCAAATGAACAGCACGTCTCGTAGTAAGAACAGGCCACTGAAAACCAGCTTTGGCTTAATTGGACATTCACAACTGGTGTAACGAAAACCTGACGGGAGTTGAGAATTAGATGAATTTCAGATTTGCAGTCAATGAATGGAACATTCTGTGGAGGAGATACCAATTGTTTCTGAAGTTTGGGTTATGTGGACAGGAAAATGGAGCTGAAGAGGGTTGAGTGGATAGCAAATTGAACAGCACGGCTGAGAGTATGAGCAGGCCACTTAAAACCAGCATTGGCTTACTTGGATATTTACCAGTGGTGTCACGAAAACCTGCCGGGAGTGGAGATTCAGATGAATTCCAGATTCGCTGTGAATGAATGGAACATTCTGTAGTGGAGATAACAATGATTTCTCCAGTCTCTGTGGTGTGGACAGGAAAATGTAGAGCTGGCCAGGGTTGAGTGGATAGCCAATTGAACAGCACCACTGCGCTTGTGAAGAAAACACTTAAAACATTGGGTTACTTGGACATTCAACAGTGGTGTAACGAAAACCTGCCGGGAGTGGAGGTTCAGAGGAATTCCAGATTCGCAGTGAATGAATGGAACATTCTCTAGTGGAGATTCCAATGATTTCTGAAGGCTGGGTCGTGTGGAAGGAAAATCAAGAACTAATCAGGATTTAGTGGAAAGCCAATTGTATAGCATGGCTGCGAGTGTGAACATGCAGCTGAAAACCAGCATTGGGTTACTTGGACATTCATCAGTGGTGTAAGGAAAACCTGCATGGAGTGGAGAGTCAGTTGAATTCCACATTCGCAGTGAATGAATGGAACATTCTGTAGAGGAGATTCCAATGATTTCTGAAGCCTGTGTTGTGTGGACAGGAAAATGAAGAGCTGACCAGGCTTGAATCGATAGCCAAGTAAACAGCAGGGCTGCGAATATGAACAGGCCGCTGAAAACCAGCATTGGGTTACTTGGACATTCAACAGTGGTGTAATGAAAACCTGCGTGGAGTTGAGAGTCAGATGAATTCCAGATTCGCAGTGAATGAATGGAACATTCTGTAGTGGAGATAACAAAGATTTCTGAAGGCTGGTAGTGTGGTGGGACAATGAAGAGCTGAACAGGGTGGAGTGAATTGTCAATTAAACAGCACGGCTGCGAGTATGAACAGGCCTCTGAAAACCAGCATTGGCTTACTTGGACATTCACAAGTGGTGTAATGTTAACCAGGCGGGAGTGGAGAATCAGATAAACTCCAGACTCGCAGTGAATGAATGGAACATTCTGTAGTGGAGATTGCAATGATTTCTGAAATCTGGATTGTGGGGACACGAAAATGAAGAGCTGACCAGTGTTGAGTGGATAGCCTGTAAAAAGCCTCGGCTTCGAATGTGAACAGACCACTGAAAACCAGTATTGCATTACTTCGACTTTCAGCAGTGGTGTAACGAAAGCCTGCGTGGAGTGCAGATTCAGATGAATTCCAGATTCCCAGTGAATGAATGGAACATCCTGTAGTGGAGATTACAATGATTTCTGAAGGCTGGGTTGTGTGCACAGGAAAATGAGGAGCAAAACAGGTTGAGTGGATAGCCAATTGAACAGCACGACTGCGAACATGAACAGGCCTCTGAAAACCAGCATTGTTTTACTTGGACATTCACAAGTGGTGTAAGATAAATCTGCAGGTAGTGGAGATTCAGTTGAATTCCAGATTCGCAGTGAATGAATGGAACATTCTGTACTGGAGATTGCAATGATTTCTCAAGTCTGGATTGTTTGGACATGAAAATGAAGAGCTGACCACAGTTGTGTGGATACCCAGTAAAAAGCAGGGCTTAGAGTGTGAACAGACCGCTGAAAACCAGCATTGTGTTACTTGGACATTCATAAGTGGTGTAATGAAAGCCTACCTGGAGTGCAGATTCAGATGAATTCCAGATTGGCAGTGAATGAATGGAACATTCTGTACTGGCGATTCCAATGATTTCTGAAGTCTGATATTGTGGAAAAGAAAATGAAAGGCTGACCAGGTTTGAGTGGATAGACAATTGAACAGCACACTGCGAGTGTGAAAAGGCGGCTGAAAACCAGCATTGGATTACTTGGTCATTCACCAGTGCTGTAATGAAAACCTGCCTGGAGCGGAGAGTCAGATGAATTGCAGAATCGCAGTGAATGAATGGAACAGTCTGTAGTGGAGATCCCAATGATTTCTGAAGGCTGGTTTGTGTGGAGAGGAAAATGAAGAGCTGACCAATATTGAGTGGATAGCCCATTGAACAGCACTTCTGCGAGTTGAACATGCCTCTGAAAACCAGTATTGAGTTACTTGGACATTCACCAGTGGTGTAACGAAAACCTGCCGGGAGTGGAGGTTCAGATGAATTCCAGATTCGCAGTGAATGAATGGAACATTCTCTAGTGGTGATTCCAATGATTTCTGAAGGCTGGGTTTTGTGGACACGAAAATGTAGAGCTGAACAGGGTGGAGTGGATAGCCAAATGAACAGCACGTCTCTTAGTATGAACAGGCCACTGAAAACCAGCATTGGCTTACTTGGACATTCACAAGTGGTGTAACGATAACCCGCCGGGAGTTGAGAGTCAGATGAATTTAAGATTCGCAGTGAATGAACGGAACATTCTGTGGAGGAGATACCAATTATTTCTGAAGGTTGGGTTATGAGGACAGGAAAATGTAGAGCTGAATAGGGTTGGGTGGATAGCAAATTGAACAGCACGGCTGAGAGTATAAGCAGGCGGCTTAAAACCAGCATTGGCTTCCTTGGACATATACCAGTGGTGTCACGAAAACCTGCCGGGAGTGGAGACTCTGATGAATTCCAGATTCGCGTGATTGAATGGAACATTCTGTAGTGGAGATTGCCAAGATTTAGAAATCTGGATAGTCTGGACAGGATATTGAAGAGCTGACCAATGTTGAGTGGATAGCCAGTGAACAGCACGGTTTCGAGTGTGAACAGACCACTAAGAAGCAGCATTGCATTACTTGGACATTCATCAGTGGTGTAACGAAAGCCTTCCTGGAATGCAGATTCAGATTATTTCCAGATTCACAGTGAATGAATGGAAATTTCTGTAGTAGAGATTCCAATGATTTCTGAACGCTGAGTTGTGTGGACAGGAAAATGAAGAGCTGACTAGGTTTGACTGGATTGCGAATTGAAAAGCAAGGCTGTGAGTGTGAACAGCCGCTGAAAACCAGCATTGGATTACCTGGTCATTCACCAGTGTTGTTAGGAAAATCTGCCTGGTGTGGAGAGTCAGAGGAATTCCAGATTCGCAGGGAACGAATGGAACATTCTGAAGTGGAGATAAGAATGATTTCTGAAGGCTCGGTGTGTGGAAGGAAAATCAAGAGCTAACCAGCGTTCACTGGATAGCCAATTGAACAGCACGGCTGCGAGTGTTAACACGCAGCTGAAACCAGCCTTGGGTTGCTTGGACATTCACCAGTGGTGAAACGAAAACCTGCTGGGAGTGGAGAACAAGATGAATTCAAGATTCGCGTGAATGAATGAAACATTCTGTAGTGTAGATTGCAATGGTTTCTGGGGTTTGTATTGTCTGAACTGGAAAAAGAAGAACTCACCAGTGTTGAGTCGCTAGACCGTGAACAGCACGGGTTCGAGTGTGAATAGACCGCTGAAAACCATCATTGCGTTACTTGAACATTCAGCAGTGGTGCAATGAAAACCTGCCGGGAGTGGAGATTCAGATGAATTCCAGATTCGCAGTGAATGAAGGGAACATTCTCTAGTGGTGATTCCAATGATTTCTGAAGGCTGGGTTTTGTGGACACGAAAATGTAGAGCTGAACAGGGTGGAATGGATAGCCAAATGAACAGCACGTCTCGTAGTAAGAACAGGCCACTGAAAACCAGCTTTGGCTTAATTGGACATTCACAAGTGGTGTAACGAAAACCTGACGGGAGTTGAGAATTAGATGAATTTCAGATTTGCAGTCAATGAATGGAACATTCTGTGGAGGAGATACCAATTGTTTCTGAAGTTTGGGTTATGTGGACAGGAAAATGGAGCTGAAGAGGGTTGAGTGGATAGCAAATTGAACAGCACGGCTGAGAGTATGAGCAGGCCACTTAAAACCAGCATTGGCTTACTTGGATATTTACCAGTGGTGTCACGAAAACCTGCCGGGAGTGGAGATTCAGATGAATTCCAGATTCGCTGTGAATGAATGGAACATTCTGTAGTGGAGATAACAATGATTTCTCCAGTCTCTGTGGTGTGGACAGGAAAATGTAGAGCTGGCCAGGGTTGAGTGGATAGCCAATTGAACAGCACCACTGCGCTTGTGAAGAAAACACTTAAAACATTGGGTTACTTGGACATTCAACAGTGGTGTAACGAAAACCTGCCGGGAGTGGAGGTTCAGAGGAATTCCAGATTCGCAGTGAATGAATGGAACATTCTCTAGTGGAGATTCCAATGATTTCTGAAGGCTGGGTCGTGTGGAAGGAAAATCAAGAACTAATCAGGATTTAGTGGAAAGCCAATTGTATAGCATGGCTGCGAGTGTGAACATGCAGCTGAAAACCAGCATTGGGTTACTTGGACATTCATCAGTGGTGTAAGGAAAACCTGCATGGAGTGGAGAGTCAGTTGAATTCCACATTCGCAGTGAATGAATGGAACATTCTGTAGAGGAGATTCCAATGATTTCTGAAGCCTGTGTTGTGTGGACAGGAAAATGAAGAGCTGACCAGGCTTGAATCGATAGCCAAGTAAACAGCAGGGCTGCGAATATGAACAGGCCGCTGAAAACCAGCATTGGGTTACTTGGACATTCAACAGTGGTGTAATGAAAACCTGCGTGGAGTTGAGAGTCAGATGAATTCCAGATTCGCAGTGAATGAATGGAACATTCTGTAGTGGAGATAACAAAGATTTCTGAAGGCTGGTAGTGTGGTGGGACAATGAAGAGCTGAACAGGGTGGAGTGAATTGTCAATTAAACAGCACGGCTGCGAGTATGAACAGGCCTCTGAAAACCAGCATTGGCTTACTTGGACATTCACAAGTGGTGTAATGTTAAGCAGGCGGGAGTGGAGAATCAGATAAACTCCAGACTCGCAGTGAATGAATGGAACATTCTGTAGTGGAGATTGCAATGATTTCTGAAATCTGGATTGTGGGGACACGAAAATGAAGAGCTGACCAGTGTTGAGTGGATAGCCTGTAAAAAGCCTCGGCTTCGAATGTGAACAGACCACTGAAAACCAGTATTGCATTACTTCGACTTTCAGCAGTGGTGTAACGAAAGCCTGCGTGGAGTGCAGATTCAGATGAATTCCAGATTCCCAGTGAATGAATGGAACATCCTGTAGTGGAGATTACAATGATTTCTGAAGGCTGGGTTGTGTGCACAGGAAAATGAGGAGCAAAACAGGTTGAGTGGATAGCCAATTGAACAGCACGACTGCGAACATGAACAGGCCTCTGAAAACCAGCATTGTTTTACTTGGACATTCACAAGTGGTGTAAGATAAATCTGCAGGTAGTGGAGATTCAGTTGAATTCCAGATTCGCAGTGAATGAATGGAACATTCTGTACTGGAGATTGCAATGATTTCTCAAGTCTGGATTGTTTGGACATGAAAATGAAGAGCTGACCACAGTTGTGTGGATACCCAGTAAAAAGCAGGGCTTAGAGTGTGAACAGACCGCTGAAAACCAGCATTGTGTTACTTGGACATTCATAAGTGGTGTAATGAAAGCCTACCTGGAGTGCAGATTCAGATGAATTCCAGATTGGCAGTGAATGAATGGAACATTCTGTACTGGCGATTCCAATGATTTCTGAAGTCTGATATTGTGGAAAAGAAAATGAAAGGCTGACCAGGTTTGAGTGGATAGACAATTGAACAGCACACTGCGAGTGTGAAAAGGCGGCTGAAAACCAGCATTGGATTACTTGGTCATTCACCAGTGCTGTAATGAAAACCTGCCTGGAGCGGAGAGTCAGATGAATTGCAGAATCGCAGTGAATGAATGGAACAGTCTGTAGTGGAGATCCCAATGATTTCTGAAGGCTGGTTTGTGTGGAGAGGAAAATGAAGAGCTGACCAATATTGAGTGGATAGCCCATTGAACAGCACTTCTGCGAGTTGAACATGCCTCTGAAAACCAGTATTGAGTTACTTGGACATTCACCAGTGGTGTAACGAAAACCTGCCGGGAGTGGAGGTTCAGATGAATTCCAGATTCGCAGTGAATGAATGGAACATTCTCTAGTGGTGATTCCAATGATTTCTGAAGGCTGGGTTTTGTGGACACGAAAATGTAGAGCTGAACAGGGTGGAGTGGATAGCCAAATGAACAGCACGTCTCTTAGTATGAACAGGCCACTGAAAACCAGCATTGGCTTACTAGGACATTCACAAGTGGTGTAACGATAACCCGCCGGGAGTTGAGAGTCAGATGAATTTAAGATTCGCAGTGAATGAACGGAACATTCTGTGGAGGAGATACCAATTATTTCTGAAGGTTGGGTTATGAGGACAGGAAAATGTAGAGCTGAATAGGGTTGGGTGGATAGCAAATTGAACAGCACGGCTGAGAGTATAAGCAGGCGGCTTAAAACCAGCATTGGCTTCCTTGGACATATACCAGTGGTGTCACGAAAACCTGCCGGGAGTGGAGACTCTGATGAATTCCAGATTCGCGTGATTGAATGGAACATTCTGTAGTGGAGATTGCCAAGATTTAGAAATCTGGATAGTCTGGACAGGATATTGAAGAGCTGACCAATGTTGAGTGGATAGCCAGTGAACAGCACGGTTTCGAGTGTGAACAGACCACTAAGAAGCAGCATTGCATTACTTGGACATTCATCAGTGGTGTAACGAAAGCCTTCCTGGAATGCAGATTCAGATTATTTCCAGATTCACAGTGAATGAATGGAAATTTCTGTAGTAGAGATTCCAATGATTTCTGAACGCTGGGTTGTGTGGACAGGAAAATGAAGAGCTGACTAGGTTTGACTGGATTGCGAATTGAACAGCAAGGCTGTGAGTGTGAACAGCCGCTGAAAACCAGCATTGGATTACCTGGTCATTCACCAGTGTTGTTAGGAAAATCTGCCTGGTGTGGAGAGTCAGAGGAATTCCAGATTCGCAGGGAACGAATGGAACATTCTGAAGTGGAGATAAGAATGATTTCTGAAGGCTCGGTGTGTGGAAGGAAAATCAAGAGCTAACCAGCGTTCACTGGATAGCCAATTGAACAGCACGGCTGCGAGTGTTAACACGCAGCTGAAACCAGCCTTGGGTTGCTTGGACATTCACCAGTGGTGAAACGAAAACCTGCTGGGAGTGGAGAACAAGATGAATTCAAGATTCGCGTGAATGAATGAAACATTCTGTAGTGTAGATTGCAATGGTTTCTGAGGTTTGTATTGTCTGAACTGGAAAAAGAAGAACTCACCAGTGTTGAGTCGCTAGACCGTGAACAGCACGGGTTCGAGTGTGAATAGACCGCTGAAAACCATCATTGCGTTACTTGAACATTCAGCAGTGGTGCAATGAAAACCTGCCGGGAGTGGAGATTCAGATGAATTCCAGATTCGCAGTGAATGAATGGAACATTCTCTAGTGGTGATTCCAATGATTTCTGAAGGCTGGGTTTTGTGGACACGAAAATGTAGAGCTGAACAGGGTGGAATGGATAGCCAAATGAACAGCACGTCTCGTAGTAAGAACAGGCCACTGAAAACCAGCTTTGGCTTAATTGGACATTCACAAGTGGTGTAACGAAAACCTGACGGGAGTTGAGAATTAGATGAATTTCAGATTTGCAGTCAATGAATGGAACATTCTGTGGAGGAGATACCAATTGTTTCTGAAGTTTGGGTTATGTGGACAGGAAAATGGAGCTGAAGAGGGTTGAGTGGATAGCAAATTGAACAGCACGGCTGAGAGTATGAGCAGGCCACTTAAAACCAGCATTGGCTTACTTGGATATTTACCAGTGGTGTCACGAAAACCTGCCGGGAGTGGAGATTCAGATGAATTCCAGATTCGCTGTGAATGAATGGAACATTCTGTAGTGGAGATAACAATGATTTCTCCAGTCTCTCTGGTGTGGACAGGAAAATGTAGAGCTGGCCAGGGTTGAGTGGATAGCCAATTGAACAGCACCACTGCGCTTGTGAAGAAAACACTTAAAACATTGGGTTACTTGGACATTCAACAGTGGTGTAACGAAAACCTGCCGGGAGTGGAGGTTCAGAGGAATTCCAGATTCGCAGTGAATGAATGGAACATTCTCTAGTGGAGATTCCAATGATTTCTGAAGGCTGGGTCGTGTGGAAGGAAAATCAAGAACTAATCAGGATTTAGTGGAAAGCCAATTGTATAGCATGGCTGCGAGTGTGAACATGCAGCTGAAAACCAGCATTGGGTTACTTGGACATTCATCAGTGGTGTAAGGAAAACCTGCATGGAGTGGAGAGTCAGTTGAATTCCACATTCGCAGTGAATGAATGGAACATTCTGTAGAGGAGATTCCAATGATTTCTGAAGCCTGTGTTGTGTGGACAGGAAAATGAAGAGCTGACCAGGCTTGAATCGATAGCCAAGTAAACAGCAGGGCTGCGAATATGAACAGGCCGCTGAAAACCAGCTTTGGGTTACTTGGACATTCAACAGTGGTGTAATGAAAACCTGCGTGGAGTTGAGAGTCAGATGAATTCCAGATTCGCAGTGAATGAATGGAACATTCTGTAGTGGAGATAACAAAGATTTCTGAAGGCTGGTAGTGTGGTGGGACAATGAAGAGCTGAACAGGGTGGAGTGAATTGTCAATTAAACAGCACGGCTGCGAGTATGAACAGGCCTCTGAAAACCAGCATTGGCTTACTTGGACATTCACAAGTGGTGTAATGTTAACCAGGCGGGAGTGGAGAATCAGATAAACTCCAGACTCGCAGTGAATGAATGGAACATTCTGTAGTGGAGATTGCAATGATTTCTGAAATCTGGATTGTGGGGACACGAAAATGAAGAGCTGACCAGTGTTGAGTGGATAGCCTGTAAAAAGCCTCGGCTTCGAATGTGAACAGACCACTGAAAACCAGTATTGCATTACTTCGACTTTCAGCAGTGGTGTAACGAAAGCCTGCGTGGAGTGCAGATTCAGATGAATTCCAGATTCCCAGTGAATGAATGGAACATCCTGTAGTGGAGATTACAATGATTTCTGAAGGCTGGGTTGTGTGCACAGGAAAATGAGGAGCAAAACAGGTTGAGTGGATAGCCAATTGAACAGCACGACTGCGAACATGAACAGGCCTCTGAAAACCAGCATTGTTTTACTTGGACATTCACAAGTGGTGTAAGATAAATCTGCAGGTAGTGGAGATTCAGTTGAATTCCAGATTCGCAGTGAATGAATGGAACATTCTGTACTGGAGATTGCAATGATTTCTCAAGTCTGGATTGTTTGGACATGAAAATGAAGAGCTGACCACAGTTGTGTGGATACCCAGTAAAAAGCAGGGCTTAGAGTGTGAACAGACCGCTGAAAACCAGCATTGTGTTACTTGGACATTCATAAGTGGTGTAATGAAAGCCTACCTGGAGTGCAGATTCAGATGAATTCCAGATTGGCAGTGAATGAATGGAACATTCTGTACTGGCGATTCCAATGATTTCTGAAGTCTGATATTGTGGAAAAGAAAATGAAAGGCTGACCAGGTTTGAGTGGATAGACAATTGAACAGCACACTGCGAGTGTGAAAAGGCGGCTGAAAACCAGCATTGGATTACTTGGTCATTCACCAGTGCTGTAATGAAAACCTGCCTGGAGCGGAGAGTCAGATGAATTGCAGAATCGCAGTGAATGAATGGAACAGTCTGTAGTGGAGATCCCAATGATTTCTGAAGGCTGGTTTGTGTGGAGAGGAAAATGAAGAGCTGACCAATATTGAGTGGATAGCCCATTGAACAGCACTTCTGCGAGTTGAACATGCCTCTGAAAACCAGTATTGAGTTACTTGGACATTCACCAGTGGTGTAACGAAAACCTGCCGGGAGTGGAGGTTCAGATGAATTCCAGATTCGCAGTGAATGAATGGAACATTCTCTAGTGGTGATTCCAATGATTTCTGAAGGCTGGGTTTTGTGGACACGAAAATGTAGAGCTGAACAGGGTGGAGTGGATAGCCAAATGAACAGCACGTCTCTTAGTATGAACAGGCCACTGAAAACCAGCATTGGCTTACTTTGATATTCACAAGTGGTGTAACGATAACCCGCCGGGAGTTGAGAGTCAGATGAATTTAAGATTCGCAGTGAATGAACGGAACATTCTGTGGAGGAGATACCAATTATTTCTGAAGGTTGGGTTATGAGGACAGGAAAATGTAGAGCTGAATAGGGTTGGGTGGATAGCAAATTGAACAGCACGGCTGAGAGTATAAGCAGGCGGCTTAAAACCAGCATTGGCTTCCTTGGACATATACCAGTGGTGTCACGAAAACCTGCCGGGAGTGGAGACTCTGATGAATTCCAGATTCGCGTGATTGAATGGAACATTCTGTAGTGGAGATTGCCAAGATTTAGAAATCTGGATAGTCTGGACAGGATATTGAAGAGCTGACCAATGTTGAGTGGATAGCCAGTGAACAGCACGGTTTCGAGTGTGAACAGACCACTAAGAAGCAGCATTGCATTACTTGGACATTCATCAGTGGTGTAACGAAAGCCTTCCTGGAATGCAGATTCAGATTATTTCCAGATTCACAGTGAATGAATGGAAATTTCTGTAGTAGAGATTCCAATGATTTCTGAACGCTGGGTTGTGTGGACAGGAAAATGAAGAGCTGACTAGGTTTGACTGGATTGCCAATTGAACAGCAAGGCTGTGAGTGTGAACAGCCGCTGAAAACCAGCATTGGATTACCTGGTCATTCACCAGTGTTGTTAGGAAAATCTGCCTGGTGTGGAGAGTCAGAGGAATTCCAGATTCGCAGGGAACGAATGGAACATTCTGAAGTGGAGATAAGAATGATTTCTGAAGGCTCGGTGTGTGGAAGGAAAATCAAGAGCTAACCAGCGTTCACTGGATAGCCAATTGAACAGCACGGCTGCGAGTGTTAACACGCAGCTGAAACCAGCCTTGGGTTGCTTGGACATTCACCAGTGGTGAAACGAACACCTGCTGGGAGTGGAGAACAAGATGAATTCAAGATTCGCGTGAATGAATGAAACATTCTGTAGTGTAGATTGCAATGGTTTCTGGGGTTTGTATTGTCTGAACTGGAAAAAGAAGAACTCACCAGTGTTGAGTCGCTAGACCGTGAACAGCACGGGTTCGAGTGTGAATAGACCGCTGAAAACCATCATTGCGTTACTTGAACATTCAGCAGTGGTGCAATGAAAACCTGCCGGGAGTGGAGATTCAGATGAATTCCAGATTCGCAGTGAATGCATGGAACATTCTCTAGTGGTGATTCCAATGATTTCTGAAGGCTGGGTTTTGTGGACACGAAAATGTAGAGCTGAACAGGGTGGAATGGATAGCCAAATGAACAGCACGTCTCGTAGTAAGAACAGGCCACTGAAAACCAGCTTTGGCTTAATTGGACATTCACAAGTGGTGTAACGAAAACCTGACGGGAGTTGAGAATTAGATGAATTTCAGATTTGCAGTCAATGAATGGAACATTCTGTGGAGGAGATACCAATTGTTTCTGAAGTTTGGGTTATGTGGACAGGAAAATGGAGCTGAAGAGGGTTGAGTGGATAGCAAATTGAACAGCACGGCTGAGAGTATGAGCAGGCCACTTAAAACCAGCATTGGCTTACTTGGATATTTACCAGTGGTGTCACGAAAACCTGCCGGGAGTGGAGATTCAGATGAATTCCAGATTCGCTGTGAATGAATGGAACATTCTGTAGTGGAGATAACAATGATTTCTCCAGTCTCTGTGGTGTGGACAGGAAAATGTAGAGCTGGCCAGGGTTGAGTGGATAGCCAATTGAACAGCACCACTGCGCTTGTGAAGAAAACACTTAAAACATTGGGTTACTTGGACATTCAACAGTGGTGTAACGAAAACCTGCCGGGAGTGGAGGTTCAGAGGAATTCCAGATTCGCAGTGAATGAATGGAACATTCTCTAGTGGAGATTCCAATGATTTCTGAAGGCTGGGTCGTGTGGAAGGAAAATCAAGAACTAATCAGGATTTAGTGGAAAGCCAATTGTATAGCATGGCTGCGAGTGTGAACATGCAGCTGAAAACCAGCATTGGGTTACTTGGACATTCATCAGTGGTGTAAGGAAAACCTGCATGGAGTGGAGAGTCAGTTGAATTCCACATTCGCAGTGAATGAATGGAACATTCTGTAGAGGAGATTCCAATGATTTCTGAAGCCTGTGTTGTGTGGACAGGAAAATGAAGAGCTGACCAGGCTTGAATCGATAGCCAAGTAAACAGCAGGGCTGCGAATATGAACAGGCCGCTGAAAACCAGCTTTGGGTTACTTGGACATTCAACAGTGGTGTAATGAAAACCTGCGTGGAGTTGAGAGTCAGATGAATTCCAGATTCGCAGTGAATGAATGGAACATTCTGTAGTGGAGATAACAAAGATTTCTGAAGGCTGGTAGTGTGGTGGGACAATGAAGAGCTGAACAGGGTGGAGTGAATTGTCAATTAAACAGCACGGCTGCGAGTATGAACAGGCCTCTGAAAACCAGCATTGGCTTACTTGGACATTCACAAGTGGTGTAATGTTAACCAGGCGGGAGTGGAGAATCAGATAAACTCCAGACTCGCAGTGAATGAATGGAACATTCTGTAGTGGAGATTGCAATGATTTCTGAAATCTGGATTGTGGGGACACGAAAATGAAGAGCTGACCAGTGTTGAGTGGATAGCCTGTAAAAAGCCTCGGTTTCGAATGTGAACAGACCACTGAAAACCAGTATTGCATTACTTCGACTTTCAGCAGTGGTGTAACGAAAGCCTGCGTGGAGTGCAGATTCAGATGAATTCCAGATTCCCAGTGAATGAATGGAACATCCTGTAGTGGAGATTACAATGATTTCTGAAGGCTGGGTTGTGTGCACAGGAAAATGAGGAGCAAAACAGGTTGAGTGGATAGCCAATTGAACAGCACGACTGCGAACATGAACAGGCCTCTGAAAACCAGCATTGTTTTACTTGGACATTCACAAGTGGTGTAAGATAAATCTGCAGGTAGTGGAGATTCAGTTGAATTCCAGATTCGCAGTGAATGAATGGAACATTCTGTACTGGAGATTGCAATGATTTCTCAAGTCTGGATTGTTTGGACATGAAAATGAAGAGCTGACCACAGTTGTGTGGATACCCAGTAAAAAGCAGGGCTTAGAGTGTGAACAGACCGCTGAAAACCAGCATTGTGTTACTTGGACATTCATAAGTGGTGTAATGAAAGCCTACCTGGAGTGCAGATTCAGATGAATTCCAGATTGGCAGTGAATGAATGGAACATTCTGTACTGGCGATTCCAATGATTTCTGAAGTCTGATATTGTGGAAAAGAAAATGAAAGGCTGACCAGGTTTGAGTGGATAGACAATTGAACAGCACACTGCGAGTGTGAAAAGGCGGCTGAAAACCAGCATTGGATTACTTGGTCATTCACCAGTGCTGTAATGAAAACCTGCCTGGAGCGGAGAGTCAGATGAATTGCAGAATCGCAGTGAATGAATGGAACAGTCTGTAGTGGAGATCCCAATGATTTCTGAAGGCTGGTTTGTGTGGAGAGGAAAATGAAGAGCTGACCAATATTGAGTGGATAGCCCATTGAACAGCACTTCTGCGAGTTGAACATGCCTCTGAAAACCAGTATTGAGTTACTTGGACATTCACCAGTGGCGTAACGAAAACCTGCCGGGAGTGGAGGTTCAGATGAATTCCAGATTCGCAGTGAATGAATGGAACATTCTCTAGTGGTGATTCCAATGATTTCTGAAGGCTGGGTTTTGTGGACACGAAAATGTAGAGCTGAACAGGGTGGAGTGGATAGCCAAATGAACAGCACGTCTCTTAGTATGAACAGGCCACTGAAAACCAGCATTGGCTTACTTGGACATTCACAAGTGGTGTAACGATAACCCGCCGGGAGTTGAGAGTCAGATGAATTTAAGATTCGCAGTGAATGAACGGAACATTCTGTGGAGGAGATACCAATTATTTCTGAAGGTTGGGTTATGAGGACAGGAAAATGTAGAGCTGAATAGGGTTGGGTGGATAGCAAATTGAACAGCACGGCTGAGAGTATAAGCAGGCGGCTTAAAACCAGCATTGGCTTCCTTGGACATATACCAGTGGTGTCACGAAAACCTGCCGGGAGTGGAGACTCTGATGAATTCCAGATTCGCGTGATTGAATGGAACATTCTGTAGTGGAGATTGCCAAGATTTAGAAATCTGGATAGTCTGGACAGGATATAGAAGAGCTGACCAATGTTGAGTGGATAGCCAGTGAACAGCACGGTTTCGAGTGTGAACAGACCACTAAGAAGCAGCATTGCATTACTTGGACATTCATCAGTGGTGTAACGAAAGCCTTCCTGGAATGCAGATTCAGATTATTTCCAGATTCACAGTGAATGAATGGAAATTTCTGTAGTAGAGATTCCAATGATTTCTGAACGCTGGGTTGTGTGGACAGGAAAATGAAGAGCTGACTAGGTTTGACTGGATTGCCAATTGAACAGCAAGGCTGTGAGTGTGAACAGCCGCTGAAAACCAGCATTGGATTACCTGGTCATTCACCAGTGTTGTTAGGAAAATCTGCCTGGTGTGGAGAGTCAGAGGAATTCCAGATTCGCAGGGAACGAATGGAACATTCTGAAGTGGAGATAAGAATGATTTCTGAAGGCTCGGTGTGTGGAAGGAAAATCAAGAGCTAACCAGCGTTCACTGGATAGCCAATTGAACAGCACGGCTGCGAGTGTTAACACGCAGCTGAAACCAGCCTTGGGTTGCTTGGACATTCACCAGTGGTGAAACGAAAACCTGCTGGGAGTGGAGAACAAGATGAATTCAAGATTCGCGTGAATGAATGAAACATTCTGTAGTGTAGATTGCAATGGTTTCTGAGGTTTGTATTGTCTGAACTGGAAAAAGAAGAACTCACCAGTGTTGAGTCGCTAGACCGTGAACAGCACGGGTTCGAGTGTGAATAGACCGCTGAAAACCATCATTGCGTTACTTGAACATTCAGCAGTGGTGCAATGAAAACCTGCCGGGAGTGGAGATTCAGATGAATTCCAGATTCGCAGTGAATGCATGGAACATTCTCTAGTGGTGATTCCAATGATTTCTGAAGGCTGGGTTTTGTGGACACGAAAATGTAGAGCTGAACAGGGTGGAATGGATAGCCAAATGAACAGCACGTCTCGTAGTAAGAACAGGCCACTGAAAACCAGCTTTGGCTTAATTGGACATTCACAAGTGGTGTAACGAAAACCTGACGGGAGTTGAGAATTAGATGAATTTCAGATTTGCAGTCAATGAATGGAACATTCTGTGGAGGAGATACCAATTGTTTCTGAAGTTTGGGTTATGTGGACAGGAAAATGGAGCTGAAGAGGGTTGAGTGGATAGCAAATTGAACAGCACGGCTGAGAGTATGAGCAGGCCACTTAAAACCAGCATTGGCTTACTTGGATATTTACCAGTGGTGTCACGAAAACCTGCCGGGAGTGGAGATTCAGATGAATTCCAGATTCGCTGTGAATGAATGGAACATTCTGTAGTGGAGATAACAATGATTTCTCCAGTCTCTGTGGTGTGGACAGGAAAATGTAGAGCTGGCCAGGGTTGAGTGGATAGCCAATTGAACAGCACCACTGCGCTTGTGAAGAAAACACTTAAAACATTGGGTTACTTGGACATTCAACAGTGGTGTAACGAAAACCTGCCGGGAGTGGAGGTTCAGAGGAATTCCAGATTCGCAGTGAATGAATGGAACATTCTCTAGTGGAGATTCCAATGATTTCTGAAGGCTGGGTCGTGTGGAAGGAAAATCAAGAACTAATCAGGATTTAGTGGAAAGCCAATTGTATAGCATGGCTGCGAGTGTGAACATGCAGCTGAAAACCAGCATTGGGTTACTTGGACATTCATCAGTGGTGTAAGGAAAACCTGCATGGAGTGGAGAGTCAGTTGAATTCCACATTCGCAGTGAATGAATGGAACATTCTGTAGAGGAGATTCCAATGATTTCTGAAGCCTGTGTTGTGTGGACAGGAAAATGAAGAGCTGACCAGGCTTGAATCGATAGCCAAGTAAACAGCAGGGCTGCGAATATGAACAGGCCGCTGAAAACCAGCATTGGGTTACTTGGACATTCAACAGTGGTGTAATGAAAACCTGCGTGGAGTTGAGAGTCAGATGAATTCCAGATTCGCAGTGAATGAATGGAACATTCTGTAGTGGAGATAACAAAGATTTCTGAAGGCTGGTAGTGTGGTGGGACAATGAAGAGCTGAACAGGGTGGAGTGAATTGTCAATTAAACAGCACGGCTGCGAGTATGAACAGGCCTCTGAAAACCAGCATTGGCTTACTTGGACATTCACAAGTGGTGTAATGTTAACCAGGCGGGAGTGGAGAATCAGATAAACTCCAGACTCGCAGTGAATGAATGGAACATTCTGTAGTGGAGATTGCAATGATTTCTGAAATCTGGATTGTGGGGACACGAAAATGAAGAGCTGACCAGTGTTGAGTGGATAGCCTGTAAAAAGCCTCGGCTTCGAATGTGAACAGACCACTGAAAACCAGTATTGCATTACTTCGACTTTCAGCAGTGGTGTAACGAAAGCCTGCGTGGAGTGCAGATTCAGATGAATTCCAGATTCCCAGTGAATGAATGGAACATCCTGTAGTGGAGATTACAATGATTTCTGAAGGCTGGGTTGTGTGCACAGGAAAATGAGGAGCAAAACAGGTTGAGTGGATAGCCAATTGAACAGCACGACTGCGAACATGAACAGGCCTCTGAAAACCAGCATTGTTTTACTTGGACATTCACAAGTGGTGTAAGATAAATCTGCAGGTAGTGGAGATTCAGTTGAATTCCAGATTCGCAGTGAATGAATGGAACATTCTGTACTGGAGATTGCAATGATTTCTCAAGTCTGGATTGTTTGGACATGAAAATGAAGAGCTGACCACAGTTGTGTGGATACCCAGTAAAAAGCAGGGCTTAGAGTGTGAACAGACCGCTGAAAACCAGCATTGTGTTACTTGGACATTCATAAGTGGTGTAATGAAAGCCTACCTGGAGTGCAGATTCAGATGAATTCCAGATTGGCAGTGAATGAATGGAACATTCTGTACTGGCGATTCCAATGATTTCTGAAGTCTGATATTGTGGAAAAGAAAATGAAAGGCTGACCAGGTTTGAGTGGATAGACAATTGAACAGCACACTGCGAGTGTGAAAAGGCGGCTGAAAACCAGCATTGGATTACTTGGTCATTCACCAGTGCTGTAATGAAAACCTGCCTGGAGCGGAGAGTCAGATGAATTGCAGAATCGCAGTGAATGAATGGAACAGTCTGTAGTGGAGATCCCAATGATTTCTGAAGGCTGGTTTGTGTGGAGAGGAAAATGAAGAGCTGACCAATATTGAGTGGATAGCCCATTGAACAGCACTTCTGCGAGTTGCACATGCCTCTGAAAACCAGTATTGAGTTACTTGGACATTCACCAGTGGCGTAACGAAAACCTGCCGGGAGTGGAGGTTCAGATGAATTCCAGATTCGCAGTGAATGAATGGAACATTCTCTAGTGGTGATTCCAATGATTTCTGAAGGCTGGGTTTTGTGGACACGAAAATGTAGAGCTGAACAGGGTGGAGTGGATAGCCAAATGAACAGCACGTCTCTTAGTATGAAAAGGCCACTGAAAACCAGCATTTTATTTGGACATTCATCAGTGGTGTAACGAAAGCCTTCCTGGAATGCAGATTCAGATTATTTCCAGATTCACAGTGAATGAATGGAAATTTCTGTAGTAGAGATTCCAATGATTTCTGAACGCTGGGTTGTGTGGACAGGAAAATGAAGAACTGACTAGGTTTGACTGGATTGCCAATTGAACAGCAAGGCTGTGAGTGTGAACAGCCGCTGAAAACCAGCATTGGATTACCTGGTCATTCACCAGTGTTGTTAGGAAAATCTGCCTGGTGTGGAGAGTCAGAGGAATTCCAGATTCGCAGGGAACGAATGGAACATTCTGAAGTGGAGATAAGAATGATTTCTGAAGGCTCGGTGTGTGGAAGGAAAATCAAGAGCTAACCAGCGTTCACTGGATAGCCAATTGAACAGCACGGCTGCGAGTGTTAACACGCAGCTGAAACCAGCCTTGGGTTGCTTGGACATTCACCAGTGGTGAAACGAAAACCTGCTGGGAGTGGAGAACAAGATGAATTCAAGATTCGCGTGAATGAATGAAACATTCTGTAGTGTAGATTGCAATGGTTTCTGAGGTTTGTATTGTCTGAACTGGAAAAAGAAGAACTCACCAGTGTTGAGTCGCTAGACCGTGAACAGCACGGGTTCGAGTGTGAATAGACCGCTGAAAACCATCATTGCGTTACTTGAACATTCAGCAGTGGTGCAATGAAAACCTGCCGGGAGTGGAGATTCAGATGAATTCCAGATTCGCAGTGAATGCATGGAACATTCTCTAGTGGTGATTCCAATGATTTCTGAAGGCTGGGTTTTGTGGACACGAAAATGTAGAGCTGAACAGGGTGGAATGGATAGCCAAATGAACAGCACGTCTCGTAGTAAGAACAGGCCACTGAAAACCAGCTTTGGCTTAATTGGACATTCACAAGTGGTGTAACGAAAACCTGACGGGAGTTGAGAATTAGATGAATTTCAGATTTGCAGTCAATGAATGGAACATTCTGTGGAGGAGATACCAATTGTTTCTGAAGTTTGGGTTATGTGGACAGGAAAATGGAGCTGAAGAGGGTTGAGTGGATAGCAAATTGAACAGCACGGCTGAGAGTATGAGCAGGCCACTTAAAACCAGCATTGGCTTACTTGGATATTTACCAGTGGTGTCACGAAAACCTGCCGGGAGTGGAGATTCAGATGAATTCCAGATTCGCTGTGAATGAATGGAACATTCTGTAGTGGAGATAACAATGATTTCTCCAGTCTCTGTGGTGTGGACAGGAAAATGTAGAGCTGGCCAGGGTTGAGTGGATAGCCAATTGAACAGCACCACTGCGCTTGTGAAGAAAACACTTAAAACATTGGGTTACTTGGACATTCAACAGTGGTGTAACGAAAACCTGCCGGGAGTGGAGGTTCAGAGGAATTCCAGATTCGCAGTGAATGAATGGAACATTCTCTAGTGGAGATTCCAATGATTTCTGAAGGCTGGGTCGTGTGGAAGGAAAATCAAGAACTAATCAGGATTTAGTGGAAAGCCAATTGTATAGCATGGCTGCGAGTGTGAACATGCAGCTGAAAACCAGCATTGGGTTACTTGGACATTCATCAGTGGTGTAAGGAAAACCTGCATGGAGTGGAGAGTCAGTTGAATTCCACATTCGCAGTGAATGAATGGAACATTCTGTAGAGGAGATTCCAATGATTTCTGAAGCCTGTGTTGTGTGGACAGGAAAATGAAGAGCTGACCAGGCTTGAATCGATAGCCAAGTAAACAGCAGGGCTGCGAATATGAACAGGCCGCTGAAAACCAGCATTGGGTTACTTGGACATTCAACAGTGGTGTAATGAAAACCTGCGTGGAGTTGAGAGTCAGATGAATTCCAGATTCGCAGTGAATGAATGGAACATTCTGTAGTGGAGATAACAAAGATTTCTGAAGGCTGGTAGTGTGGTGGGACAATGAAGAGCTGAACAGGGTGGAGTGAATTGTCAATTAAACAGCACGGCTGCGAGTATGAACAGGCCTCTGAAAACCAGCATTGGCTTACTTGGACATTCACAAGTGGTGTAATGTTAACCAGGCGGGAGTGGAGAATCAGATAAACTCCAGACTCGCAGTGAATGAATGGAACATTCTGTAGTGGAGATTGCAATGATTTCTGAAATCTGGATTGTGGGGACACGAAAATGAAGAGCTGACCAGTGTTGAGTGGATAGCCTGTAAAAAGCCTCGGCTTCGAATGTGAACAGACCACTGAAAACCAGTATTGCATTACTTCGACTTTCAGCAGTGGTGTAACGAAAGCCTGCGTGGAGTGCAGATTCAGATGAATTCCAGATTCCCAGTGAATGAATGGAACATCCTGTAGTGGAGATTACAATGATTTCTGAAGGCTGGGTTGTGTGCACAGGAAAATGAGGAGCAAAACAGGTTGAGTGGATAGCCAATTGAACAGCACGACTGCGAATATGAACAGGCCTCTGAAAACCAGCATTGTTTTACTTGGACATTCACAAGTGGTGTAAGATAAATCTGCAGGTAGTGGAGATTCAGTTGAATTCCAGATTCGCAGTGAATGAATGGAACATTCTGTACTGGAGATTGCAATGATTTCTCAAGTCTGGATTGTTTGGACATGAAAATGAAGAGCTGACCACAGTTGTGTGGATACCCAGTAAAAAGCAGGGCTTAGAGTGTGAACAGACCGCTGAAAACCAGCATTGTGTTACTTGGACATTCATAAGTGGTGTAATGAAAGCCTACCTGGAGTGCAGATTCAGATGAATTCCAGATTGGCAGTGAATGAATGGAACATTCTGTACTGGCGATTCCAATGATTTCTGAAGTCTGATATTGTGGAAAAGAAAATGAAAGGCTGACCAGGTTTGAGTGGATAGACAATTGAACAGCACACTGCGAGTGTGAAAAGGCGGCTGAAAACCAGCATTGGATTACTTGGTCATTCACCAGTGCTGTAATGAAAACCTGCCTGGAGCGGAGAGTCAGATGAATTGCAGAATCGCAGTGAATGAATGGAACAGTCTGTAGTGGAGATCCCAATGATTTCTGAAGGCTGGTTTGTGTGGAGAGGAAAATGAAGAGCTGACCAATATTGAGTGGATAGCCCATTGAACAGCACTTCTGCGAGTTGAACATGCCTCTGAAAACCAGTATTGAGTTACTTGGACATTCACCAGTGGCGTAACGAAAACCTGCCGGGAGTGGAGGTTCAGATGAATTCCAGATTCGCAGTGAATGAATGGAACATTCTCTAGTGGTGATTCCAATGATTTCTGAAGGCTGGGTTTTGTGGACACGAAAATGTAGAGCTGAACAGGGTGGAGTGGATAGCCAAATGAACAGCACGTCTCTTAGTATGAACAGGCCACTTAAAACCAGCATTGGCTTACTTGGATATTTACCAGTGGTGTCACGAAAACCTGCCGGGAGTGGAGATTCAGATGAATTCCAGATTCGCTGTGAATGAATGGAACATTCTGTAGTGGAGATAACAATGATTTCTCCAGTCTCTGTGGTGTGGACAGGAAAATGTAGAGCTGGCCAGGGTTGAGTGGATAGCCAATTGAACAGCACCACTGCGCTTGTGAAGAAAACACTTAAAACATTGGGTTACTTGGACATTCAACAGTGGTGTAACGAAAACCTGCCGGGAGTGGAGGTTCAGAGGAATTCCAGATTCACAGTGAATGAATGGAACATTCTCTAGTGGAGATTCCAATGATTTCTGAAGGCTGGGTCGTGTGGAAGGAAAATCAAGAACTAATCAGGATTTAGTGGAAAGCCAATTGTATAGCATGGCTGCGAGTGTGAACATGCAGCTGAAAACCAGCATTGGGTTACTTGGACATTCATCAGTGGTGTAAGGAAAACCTGCATGGAGTGGAGAGTCAGTTGAATTCCACATTCGCAGTGAATGAATGGAACATTCTGTAGAGGAGATTCCAATGATTTCTGAAGCCTGTGTTGTGTGGACAGGAAAATGAAGAGCTGACCAGGCTTGAATCGATAGCCAAGTAAACAGCAGGGCTGCGAATATGAACAGGCCGCTGAAAACCAGCATTGGGTTACTTGGACATTCAACAGTGGTGTAATGAAAACCTGCGTGGAGTTGAGAGTCAGATGAATTCCAGATTCGCAGTGAATGAATGGAACATTCTGTAGTGGAGATAACAAAGATTTCTGAAGGCTGGTAGTGTGGTGGGACAATGAAGAGCTGAACAGGGTGGAGTGAATTGTCAATTAAACAGCACGGCTGCGAGTATGAACAGGCCTCTGAAAACCAGCATTGGCTTACTTGGACATTCACAAGTGGTGTAATGTTAACCAGGCGGGAGTGGAGAATCAGATAAACTCCAGACTCGCAGTGAATGAATGGAACATTCTGTAGTGGAGATTGCAATGATTTCTGAAATCTGGATTGTGGGGACACGAAAATGAAGAGCTGACCAGTGTTGAGTGGATAGCCTGTAAAAAGCCTCGGCTTCGAATGTGAACAGACCACTGAAAACCAGTATTGCATTACTTCGACTTTCAGCAGTGGTGTAACGAAAGCCTGCGTGGAGTGCAGATTCAGATGAATTCCAGATTCCCAGTGAATGAATGGAACATCCTGTAGTGGAGATTACAATGATTTCTGAAGGCTGGGTTGTGTGCACAGGAAAATGAGGAGCAAAAAGGTTGAGTGGATAGCCAATTGAACAGCACGACTGCGAACATGAACAGGCCTCTGAAAACCAGCATTGTTTTACTTGGACATTCACAAGTGGTGTAAGATAAATCTGCAGGTAGTGGAGATTCAGTTGAATTCCAGATTCGCAGTGAATGAATGGAACATTCTGTACTGGAGATTGCAATGATTTCTCAAGTCTGGATTGTTTGGACATGAAAATGAAGAGCTGACCACAGTTGTGTGGATACCCAGTAAAAAGCAGGGCTTAGAGTGTTAACAGACCGCTGAAAACCAGCATTGTGTTACTTGGACATTCATAAGTGGTGTAATGAAAGCCTACCTGGAGTGCAGATTCAGATGAATTCCAGATTCGCAGTGAATGAATGGAACATTCTCTAGTGGTGATTCCAATGATTTCTGAAGGCTGGGTTTTGTGGACAGGAAAATGTAGAGCTGAATAGGGTTGGGTGGATAGCCAAATGAACAGCACGGCTGAGTGTGTTAGCAGGCGGCTTAAAACCAGCATTGTCTTCCTTGGACATTTACCAGTGGTGTCACGAAAACCTTCCAGGAGTGGAGACTCTGATGAATTCCAGATTCGCGTGATTGAATGGAACATTCTGTAGTGGTGATTGCCAACATTTAGAAATCTGGATAGTCTGGACAGGATATTGAAGAGCTGACCGATATTGAGTGGATAGCCAATGAACAGCACGGTTTCGAGTGTGAACAGACCACTAAGAAGCAGCATTGCATTACTTGGACATTCATCAGTGGTGTAACGAAAGCCTTCCTGGAATGCAGATTCAGATTATTTCCAGATTCACAGTGAATGAATGGAAATTTCTGTAGTAGAGATTCCAATGATTTCTGAACGCTGGGTTGTGTGGACAGGAAAATGAAGAGCTGACTAGGTTTGACTGGATTGCCAATTGAACAGCAAGGCTGTGAGTGTGAACAGCCGCTGAAAACCAGCATTGGATTACCTGGTCATTCACCAGTGTTGTTAGGAAAATCTGCCTGGTGTGGAGAGTCAGAGGAATTCCAGATTCGCAGGGAACGAATGGAACATTCTGAAGTGGAGATAAGAATGATTTCTGAAGGCTCGGTGTGTGGAAGGAAAATCAAGAGCTAACCAGCGTTCACTGGATAGCCAATTGAACAGCACGGCTGCGAGTGTTAACACGCAGCTGAAACCAGCCTTGGGTTGCTTGGACATTCACCAGTGGTGAAACGAAAACCTGCTGGGAGTGGAGAACAAGATGAATTCAAGATTCGCGTGAATGAATGAAACATTCTGTAGTGTAGATTGCAATGGTTTCTGAGGTTTGTATTGTCTGAACTGGAAAAAGAAGAACTCACCAGTGTTGAGTCGCTAGACCGTGAACAGCACGGGTTCGAGTGTGAATAGACCGCTGAAAACCATCATTGCGTTACTTGAACATTCAGCAGTGGTGCAATGAAAACCTGCCGGGAGTGGAGATTCAGATGAATTCCAGATTCGCAGTGAATGCATGGAACATTCTCTAGTGGTGATTCCAATGATTTCTGAAGGCTGGGTTTTGTGGACACGAAAATGTAGAGCTGAACAGGGTGGAATGGATAGCCAAATGAACAGCACGTCTCGTAGTAAGAACAGGCCACTGAAAACCAGCTTTGGCTTAATTGGACATTCACAAGTGGTGTAACGAAAACCTGACGGGAGTTGAGAATTAGATGAATTTCAGATTTGCAGTCAATGAATGGAACATTCTGTGGAGGAGATACCAATTGTTTCTGAAGTTTGGGTTATGTGGACAGGAAAATGGAGCTGAAGAGGGTTGAGTGGATAGCAAATTGAACAGCACGGCTGAGAGTATGAGCAGGCCACTTAAAACCAGCATTGGCTTACTTGGATATTTACCAGTGGTGTCACGAAAACCTGCCGGGAGTGGAGATTCAGATGAATTCCAGATTCGCTGTGAATGAATGGAACATTCTGTAGTGGAGATAACAATGATTTCTCCAGTCTCTGTGGTGTGGACAGGAAAATGTAGAGCTGGCCAGGGTTGAGTGGATAGCCAATTGAACAGCACCACTGCGCTTGTGAAGAAAACACTTAAAACATTGGGTTACTTGGACATTCAACAGTGGTGTAACGAAAACCTGCCGGGAGTGGAGGTTCAGAGGAATTCCAGATTCGCAGTGAATGAATGGAACATTCTCTAGTGGAGATTCCAATGATTTCTGAAGGCTGGGTCGTGTGGAAGGAAAATCAAGAACTAATCAGGATTTAGTGGAAAGCCAATTGTATAGCATGGCTGCGAGTGTGAACATGCAGCTGAAAACCAGCATTGGGTTACTTGGACATTCATCAGTGGTGTAAGGAAAACCTGCATGGAGTGGAGAGTCAGTTGAATTCCACATTCGCAGTGAATGAATGGAACATTCTGTAGAGGAGATTCCAATGATTTCTGAAGCCTGTGTTGTGTGGACAGGAAAATGAAGAGCTGACCAGGCTTGAATCGATAGCCAAGTAAACAGCAGGGCTGCGAATATGAACAGGCCGCTGAAAACCAGCATTGGGTTACTTGGACATTCAACAGTGGTGTAATGAAAACCTGCGTGGAGTTGAGAGTCAGATGAATTCCAGATTCGCAGTGAATGAATGGAACATTCTGTAGTGGAGATAACAAAGATTTCTGAAGGCTGGTAGTGTGGTGGGACAATGAAGAGCTGAACAGGGTGGAGTGAATTGTCAATTAAACAGCACGGCTGCGAGTATGAACAGGCCTCTGAAAACCAGCATTGGCTTACTTGGACATTCACAAGTGGTGTAATGTTAACCAGGCGGGAGTGGAGAATCAGATAAACTCCAGACTCGCAGTGAATGAATGGAACATTCTGTAGTGGAGATTGCAATGATTTCTGAAATCTGGATTGTGGGGACACGAAAATGAAGAGCTGACCAGTGTTGAGTGGATAGCCTGTAAAAAGCCTCGGCTTCGAATGTGAACAGACCACTGAAAACCAGTATTGCATTACTTCGACTTTCAGCAGTGGTGTAACGAAAGCCTGCGTGGAGTGCAGATTCAGATGAATTCCAGATTCCCAGTGAATGAATGGAACATCCTGTAGTGGAGATTACAATGATTTCTGAAGGCTGGGTTGTGTGCACAGGAAAATGAGGAGCAAAACAGGTTGAGTGGATAGCCAATTGAACAGCACGACTGCGAACATGAACAGGCCTCTGAAAACCAGCATTGTTTTACTTGGACATTCACAAGTGGTGTAAGATAAATCTGCAGGTAGTGGAGATTCAGTTGAATTCCAGATTCGCAGTGAATGAATGGAACATTCTGTACTGGAGATTGCAATGATTTCTCAAGTCTGGATTGTTTGGACATGAAAATGAAGAGCTGACCACAGTTGTGTGGATACCCAGTAAAAAGCAGGGCTTAGAGTGTGAACAGACCGCTGAAAACCAGCATTGTGTTACTTGGACATTCATAAGTGGTGTAATGAAAGCCTACCTGGAGTGCAGATTCAGATGAATTCCAGATTGGCAGTGAATGAATGGAACATTCTGTACTGGCGATTCCAATGATTTCTGAAGTCTGATATTGTGGAAAAGAAAATGAAAGGCTGACCAGGTTTGAGTGGATAGACAATTGAACAGCACACTGCGAGTGTGAAAAGGCGGCTGAAAACCAGCATTGGATTACTTGGTCATTCACCAGTGCTGTAATGAAAACCTGCCTGGAGCGGAGAGTCAGATGAATTGCAGAATCGCAGTGAATGAATGGAACAGTCTGTAGTGGAGATCCCAATGATTTCTGAAGGCTGGTTTGTGTGGAGAGGAAAATGAAGAGCTGACCAATATTGAGTGGATAGCCCATTGAACAGCACTTCTGCGAGTTGCACATGCCTCTGAAAACCAGTATTGAGTTACTTGGACATTCACCAGTGGCGTAACGAAAACCTGCCGGGAGTGGAGGTTCAGATGAATTCCAGATTCGCAGTGAATGAATGGAACATTCTCTAGTGGTGATTCCAATGATTTCTGAAGGCTGGGTTTTGTGGACACGAAAATGTAGAGCTGAACAGGGTGGAGTGGATAGCCAAATGAACAGCACGTCTCTTAGTATGAAAAGGCCACTGAAAACCAGCATTTTATTTGGACATTCATCAGTGGTGTAACGAAAGCCTTCCTGGAATGCAGATTCAGATTATTTCCAGATTCACAGTGAATGAATGGAAATTTCTGTAGTAGAGATTCCAATGATTTCTGAACGCTGGGTTGTGTGGACAGGAAAATGAAGAACTGACTAGGTTTGACTGGATTGCCAATTGAACAGCAAGGCTGTGAGTGTGAACAGCCGCTGAAAACCAGCATTGGATTACCTGGTCATTCACCAGTGTTGTTAGGAAAATCTGCCTGGTGTGGAGAGTCAGAGGAATTCCAGATTCGCAGGGAACGAATGGAACATTCTGAAGTGGAGATAAGAATGATTTCTGAAGGCTCGGTGTGTGGAAGGAAAATCAAGAGCTAACCAGCGTTCACTGGATAGCCAATTGAACAGCACGGCTGCGAGTGTTAACACGCAGCTGAAACCAGCCTTGGGTTGCTTGGACATTCACCAGTGGTGAAACGAAAACCTGCTGGGAGTGGAGAACAAGATGAATTCAAGATTCGCGTGAATGAATGAAACATTCTGTAGTGTAGATTGCAATGGTTTCTGAGGTTTGTATTGTCTGAACTGGAAAAAGAAGAACTCACCAGTGTTGAGTCGCTAGACCGTGAACAGCACGGGTTCGAGTGTGAATAGACCGCTGAAAACCATCATTGCGTTACTTGAACATTCAGCAGTGGTGCAATGAAAACCTGCCGGGAGTGGAGATTCAGATGAATTCCAGATTCGCAGTGAATGCATGGAACATTCTCTAGTGGTGATTCCAATGATTTCTGAAGGCTGGGTTTTGTGGACACGAAAATGTAGAGCTGAACAGGGTGGAATGGATAGCCAAATGAACAGCACGTCTCGTAGTAAGAACAGGCCACTGAAAACCAGCTTTGGCTTAATTGGACATTCACAAGTGGTGTAACGAAAACCTGACGGGAGTTGAGAATTAGATGAATTTCAGATTTGCAGTCAATGAATGGAACATTCTGTGGAGGAGATACCAATTGTTTCTGAAGTTTGGGTTATGTGGACAGGAAAATGGAGCTGAAGAGGGTTGAGTGGATAGCAAATTGAACAGCACGGCTGAGAGTATGAGCAGGCCACTTAAAACCAGCATTGGCTTACTTGGATATTTACCAGTGGTGTCACGAAAACCTGCCGGGAGTGGAGATTCAGATGAATTCCAGATTCGCTGTGAATGAATGGAACATTCTGTAGTGGAGATAACAATGATTTCTCCAGTCTCTGTGGTGTGGACAGGAAAATGTAGAGCTGGCCAGGGTTGAGTGGATAGCCAATTGAACAGCACCACTGCGCTTGTGAAGAAAACACTTAAAACATTGGGTTACTTGGACATTCAACAGTGGTGTAACGAAAACCTGCCGGGAGTGGAGGTTCAGAGGAATTCCAGATTCGCAGTGAATGAATGGAACATTCTCTAGTGGAGATTCCAATGATTTCTGAAGGCTGGGTCGTGTGGAAGGAAAATCAAGAACTAATCAGGATTTAGTGGAAAGCCAATTGTATAGCATGGCTGCGAGTGTGAACATGCAGCTGAAAACCAGCATTGGGTTACTTGGACATTCATCAGTGGTGTAAGGAAAACCTGCATGGAGTGGAGAGTCAGTTGAATTCCACATTCGCAGTGAATGAATGGAACATTCTGTAGAGGAGATTCCAATGATTTCTGAAGCCTGTGTTGTGTGGACAGGAAAATGAAGAGCTGACCAGGCTTGAATCGATAGCCAAGTAAACAGCAGGGCTGCGAATATGAACAGGCCGCTGAAAACCAGCATTGGGTTACTTGGACATTCAACAGTGGTGTAATGAAAACCTGCGTGGAGTTGAGAGTCAGATGAATTCCAGATTCGCAGTGAATGAATGGAACATTCTGTAGTGGAGATAACAAAGATTTCTGAAGGCTGGTAGTGTGGTGGGACAATGAAGAGCTGAACAGGGTGGAGTGAATTGTCAATTAAACAGCACGGCTGCGAGTATGAACAGGCCTCTGAAAACCAGCATTGGCTTACTTGGACATTCACAAGTGGTGTAATGTTAACCAGGCGGGAGTGGAGAATCAGATAAACTCCAGACTCGCAGTGAATGAATGGAACATTCTGTAGTGGAGATTGCAATGATTTCTGAAATCTGGATTGTGGGGACACGAAAATGAAGAGCTGACCAGTGTTGAGTGGATAGCCTGTAAAAAGCCTCGGCTTCGAATGTGAACAGACCACTGAAAACCAGTATTGCATTACTTCGACTTTCAGCAGTGGTGTAACGAAAGCCTGCGTGGAGTGCAGATTCAGATGAATTCCAGATTCCCAGTGAATGAATGGAACATCCTGTAGTGGAGATTACAATGATTTCTGAAGGCTGGGTTGTGTGCACAGGAAAATGAGGAGCAAAACAGGTTGAGTGGATAGCCAATTGAACAGCACGACTGCGAATATGAACAGGCCTCTGAAAACCAGCATTGTTTTACTTGGACATTCACAAGTGGTGTAAGATAAATCTGCAGGTAGTGGAGATTCAGTTGAATTCCAGATTCGCAGTGAATGAATGGAACATTCTGTACTGGAGATTGCAATGATTTCTCAAGTCTGGATTGTTTGGACATGAAAATGAAGAGCTGACCACAGTTGTGTGGATACCCAGTAAAAAGCAGGGCTTAGAGTGTGAACAGACCGCTGAAAACCAGCATTGTGTTACTTGGACATTCATAAGTGGTGTAATGAAAGCCTACCTGGAGTGCAGATTCAGATGAATTCCAGATTGGCAGTGAATGAATGGAACATTCTGTACTGGCGATTCCAATGATTTCTGAAGTCTGATATTGTGGAAAAGAAAATGAAAGGCTGACCAGGTTTGAGTGGATAGACAATTGAACAGCACACTGCGAGTGTGAAAAGGCGGCTGAAAACCAGCATTGGATTACTTGGTCATTCACCAGTGCTGTAATGAAAACCTGCCTGGAGCGGAGAGTCAGATGAATTGCAGAATCGCAGTGAATGAATGGAACAGTCTGTAGTGGAGATCCCAATGATTTCTGAAGGCTGGTTTGTGTGGAGAGGAAAATGAAGAGCTGACCAATATTGAGTGGATAGCCCATTGAACAACACTTCTGCGAGTTGAACAGGCCACTGAAAACCAGCATTGGCTTACTTGGACATTCACCAGTGGCGTAACGAAAACCTGCCAGGAGTGGAGGTTCAGATGAATTCCAGATTCGCAGTGAATGAATGGAACATTCTCTAGTGGTGATTCCAATGATTTCTGAAGGCTGGGTTTTGTGGACAGGAAAATGTAGAGCTGAATAGGGTTGGGTGGATAGCCAAATGAACAGCACGGCTGAGTGTGTTAGCAGGCGGCTTAAAACCAGCATTGTCTTCCTTGGACATTTACCAGTGGTGTCACGAAAACCTTCCAGGAGTGGAGACTCTGATGAATTCCAGATTCGCGTGATTGAATGGAACATTCTGTAGTGGTGATTGCCAACATTTAGAAATCTGGATAGTCTGGACAGGATATTGAAGAGCTGACCGATATTGAGTGGATAGCCAATGAACAGCACGGTTTCGAGTGTGAACAGACCACTAAGAAGCAGCATTGCATTACTTGGACATTCATCAGTGGTGTAACGAAAGCCTTCCTGGAATGCAGATTCAGATTATTTCCAGATTCACAGTGAATGAATGGAAATTTCTGTAGTAGAGATTCCAATGATTTCTGAACGCTGGGTTGTGTGGACAGGAAAATGAAGAGCTGACTAGGTTTGACTGGATTGCCAATTGAACAGCAAGGCTGTGAGTGTGAACAGCCGCTGAAAACCAGCATTGGATTACCTGGTCATTCACCAGTGTTGTTAGGAAAATCTGCCTGGTGTGGAGAGTCAGAGGAATTCCAGATTCGCAGGGAACGAATGGAACATTCTGAAGTGGAGATAAGAATGATTTCTGAAGGCTCGGTGTGTGGAAGGAAAATCAAGAGCTAACCAGCGTTCACTGGATAGCCAATTGAACAGCACGGCTGCGAGTGTTAACACGCAGCTGAAACCAGCCTTGGGTTGCTTGGACATTCACCAGTGGTGAAACGAAAACCTGCTGGGAGTGGAGAACAAGATGAATTCAAGATTCGCGTGAATGAATGAAACATTCTGTAGTGTAGATTGCAATGGTTTCTGAGGTTTGTATTGTCTGAACTGGAAAAAGAAGAACTCACCAGTGTTGAGTCGCTAGACCGTGAACAGCACGGGTTCGAGTGTGAATAGACCGCTGAAAACCATCATTGCGTTACTTGAACATTCAGCAGTGGTGCAATGAAAACCTGCCGGGAGTGGAGATTCAGATGAATTCCAGATTCGCAGTGAATGCATGGAACATTCTCTAGTGGTGATTCCAATGATTTCTGAAGGCTGGGTTTTGTGGACACGAAAATGTAGAGCTGAACAGGGTGGAATGGATAGCCAAATGAACAGCACGTCTCGTAGTAAGAACAGGCCACTGAAAACCAGCTTTGGCTTAATTGGACATTCACAAGTGGTGTAACGAAAACCTGACGGGAGTTGAGAATTAGATGAATTTCAGATTTGCAGTCAATGAATGGAACATTCTGTGGAGGAGATACCAATTGTTTCTGAAGTTTGGGTTATGTGGACAGGAAAATGGAGCTGAAGAGGGTTGAGTGGATAGCAAATTGAACAGCACGGCTGAGAGTATGAGCAGGCCACTTAAAACCAGCATTGGCTTACTTGGATATTTACCAGTGGTGTCACGAAAACCTGCCGGGAGTGGAGATTCAGATGAATTCCAGATTCGCTGTGAATGAATGGAACATTCTGTAGTGGAGATAACAATGATTTCTCCAGTCTCTGTGGTGTGGACAGGAAAATGTAGAGCTGGCCAGGGTTGAGTGGATAGCCAATTGAACAGCACCACTGCGCTTGTGAAGAAAACACTTAAAACATTGGGTTACTTGGACATTCAACAGTGGTGTAACGAAAACCTGCCGGGAGTGGAGGTTCAGAGGAATTCCAGATTCGCAGTGAATGAATGGAACATTCTCTAGTGGAGATTCCAATGATTTCTGAAGGCTGGGTCGTGTGGAAGGAAAATCAAGAACTAATCAGGATTTAGTGGAAAGCCAATTGTATAGCATGGCTGCGAGTGTGAACATGCAGCTGAAAACCAGCATTGGGTTACTTGGACATTCATCAGTGGTGTAAGGAAAACCTGCATGGAGTGGAGAGTCAGTTGAATTCCACATTCGCAGTGAATGAATGGAACATTCTGTAGAGGAGATTCCAATGATTTCTGAAGCCTGTGTTGTGTGGACAGGAAAATGAAGAGCTGACCAGGCTTGAATCGATAGCCAAGTAAACAGCAGGGCTGCGAATATGAACAGGCCGCTGAAAACCAGCATTGGGTTACTTGGACATTCAACAGTGGTGTAATGAAAACCTGCGTGGAGTTGAGAGTCAGATGAATTCCAGATTCGCAGTGAATGAATGGAACATTCTGTAGTGGAGATAACAAAGATTTCTGAAGGCTGGTAGTGTGGTGGGACAATGAAGAGCTGAACAGGGTGGAGTGAATTGTCAATTAAACAGCACGGCTGCGAGTATGAACAGGCCTCTGAAAACCAGCATTGGCTTACTTGGACATTCACAAGTGGTGTAATGTTAAGCAGGCGGGAGTGGAGAATCAGATAAACTCCAGACTCGCAGTGAATGAATGGAACATTCTGTAGTGGAGATTGCAATGATTTCTGAAGTCTGGATTGTGGGGACACGAAAATGAAGAGCTGACCAGTGTTGAGTGGATAGCCTGTAAAAAGCCTCGGCTTCGAATGTGAACAGACCACTGAAAACCAGTATTGCATTACTTCGACGTTCAGCAGTGGTGTAACGAAAGCCTGCGTGGAGTGCAGATTCAGATGAATTCCAGATTCCCAGTGAATGAATGGAACATCCTGTAGTGGAGATTACAATGATTTCTGAAGGCTGGGTTGTGTGCACAGGAAAATGAGGAGCAAAACAGGTTGAGTGGATAGCCAATTGAACAGCACGACTGCGAACATGAACAGGCCTCTGAAAACCAGCATTGTTTTACTTGGACATTCACAAGTGGTGTAAGATAAATCTGCAGGTAGTGGAGATTCAGTTGAATTCCAGATTCGCAGTGAATGAATGGAACATTCTGTACTGGAGATTGCAATGATTTCTCAAGTCTGGATTGTTTGGACATGAAAATGAAGAGCTGACCACAGTTGTGTGGATACCCAGTAAAAAGCAGGGCTTAGAGTGTGAACAGACCGCTGAAAACCAGCATTGTGTTACTTGGACATTCATAAGTGGTGTAATGAAAGCCTACCTGGAGTGCAGATTCAGATGAATTCCAGATTGGCAGTGAATGAATGGAACATTCTGTACTGGCGATTCCAATGATTTCTGAAGTCTGATATTGTGGAAAAGAAAATGAAAGGCTGACCAGGTTTGAGTGGATAGACAATTGAACAGCACACTGCGAGTGTGAAAAGGCGGCTGAAAACCAGCATTGGATTACTTGGTCATTCACCAGTGCTGTAATGAAAACCTGCCTGGAGCGGAGAGTCAGATGAATTGCAGAATCGCAGTGAATGAATGGAACAGTCTGTAGTGGAGATCCCAATGATTTCTGAAGGCTGGTTTGTGTGGAGAGGAAAATGAAGAGCTGACCAATATAGAGTGGATAGCCCATTGAACAGCACTTCTGCGAGTTGAACAGGCCACTGAAAACCAGCATTGGCTTACTTGGACATTCACCAGTGGCGTAACGAAAACCTGCCAGGAGTGGAGGTTCAGATGAATTCCAGATTCGCAGTGAATGAATGGAACATTCTCTAGTGGTGATTCCAATGATTTCTGAAGGCTGGGTTTTGTGGACAGGAAAATGTAGAGCTGAATAGGGTTGGGTGGATAGCCAAATGAACAGCACGGCTGAGTGTGTTAGCAGGCGGCTTAAAACCAGCATTGTCTTCCTTGGACATTTACCAGTGGTGTCACGAAAACCTTCCAGGAGTGGAGACTCTGATGAATTCCAGATTCGCGTGATTGAATGGAACATTCTGTAGTGGTGATTGCCAACATTTAGAAATCTGGATAGTCTGGACAGGATATTGAAGAGCTGACCGATATTGAGTGGATAGCCAATGAACAGCACGGTTTCGAGTGTGAACAGACCACTAAGAAGCAGCATTGCATTACTTGGACATTCATCAGTGGTGTAACGAAAGCCTTCCTGGAATGCAGATTCAGATTATTTCCAGATTCACAGTGAATGAATGGAAATTTCTGTAGTAGAGATTCCAATGATTTCTGAACGCTGGGTTGTGTGGACAGGAAAATGAAGAGCTGACTAGGTTTGACTGGATTGCCAATTGAACAGCAAGGCTGTGAGTGTGAACAGCCGCTGAAAACCAGCATTGGATTACCTGGTCATTCACCAGTGTTGTTAGGAAAATCTGCCTGGTGTGGAGAGTCAGAGGAATTCCAGATTCGCAGGGAACGAATGGAACATTCTGAAGTGGAGATAAGAATGATTTCTGAAGGCTCGGTGTGTGGAAGGAAAATCAAGAGCTAACCAGCGTTCACTGGATAGCCAATTGAACAGCACGGCTGCGAGTGTTAACACGCAGCTGAAACCAGCCTTGGGTTGCTTGGACATTCACCAGTGGTGAAACGAAAACCTGCTGGGAGTGGAGAACAAGATGAATTCAAGATTCGCGTGAATGAATGAAACATTCTGTAGTGTAGATTGCAATGGTTTCTGAGGTTTGTATTGTCTGAACTGGAAAAAGAAGAACTCACCAGTGTTGAGTCGCTAGACCGTGAACAGCACGGGTTCGAGTGTGAATAGACCGCTGAAAACCATCATTGCGTTACTTGAACATTCAGCAGTGGTGCAATGAAAACCTGCCGGGAGTGGAGATTCAGATGAATTCCAGATTCGCAGTGAATGCATGGAACATTCTCTAGTGGTGATTCCAATGATTTCTGAAGGCTGGGTTTTGTGGACACGAAAATGTAGAGCTGAACAGGGTGGAATGGATAGCCAAATGAACAGCACGTCTCGTAGTAAGAACAGGCCACTGAAAACCAGCTTTGGCTTAATTGGACATTCACAAGTGGTGTAACGAAAACCTGACGGGAGTTGAGAATTAGATGAATTTCAGATTTGCAGTCAATGAATGGAACATTCTGTGGAGGAGATACCAATTGTTTCTGAAGTTTGGGTTATGTGGACAGGAAAATGGAGCTGAAGAGGGTTGAGTGGATAGCAAATTGAACAGCACGGCTGAGAGTATGAGCAGGCCACTTAAAACCAGCATTGGCTTACTTGGATATTTACCAGTGGTGTCACGAAAACCTGCCGGGAGTGGAGATTCAGATGAATTCCAGATTCGCTGTGAATGAATGGAACATTCTGTAGTGGAGATAACAATGATTTCTCCAGTCTCTGTGGTGTGGACAGGAAAATGTAGAGCTGGCCAGGGTTGAGTGGATAGCCAATTGAACAGCACCACTGCGCTTGTGAAGAAAACACTTAAAACATTGGGTTACTTGGACATTCAACAGTGGTGTAACGAAAACCTGCCGGGAGTGGAGGTTCAGAGGAATTCCAGATTCGCAGTGAATGAATGGAACATTCTCTAGTGGAGATTCCAATGATTTCTGAAGGCTGGGTCGTGTGGAAGGAAAATCAAGAACTAATCAGGATTTAGTGGAAAGCCAATTGTATAGCATGGCTGCGAGTGTGAACATGCAGCTGAAAACCAGCATTGGGTTACTTGGACATTCATCAGTGGTGTAAGGAAAACCTGCATGGAGTGGAGAGTCAGTTGAATTCCACATTCGCAGTGAATGAATGGAACATTCTGTAGAGGAGATTCCAATGATTTCTGAAGCCTGTGTTGTGTGGACAGGAAAATGAAGAGCTGACCAGGCTTGAATCGATAGCCAAGTAAACAGCAGGGCTGCGAATATGAACAGGCCGCTGAAAACCAGCATTGGGTTACTTGGACATTCAACAGTGGTGTAATGAAAACCTGCGTGGAGTTGAGAGTCAGATGAATTCCAGATTCGCAGTGAATGAATGGAACATTCTGTAGTGGAGATAACAAAGATTTCTGAAGGCTGGTAGTGTGGTGGGACAATGAAGAGCTGAACAGGGTGGAGTGAATTGTCAATTAAACAGCACGGCTGCGAGTATGAACAGGCCTCTGAAAACCAGCATTGGCTTACTTGGACATTCACAAGTGGTGTAATGTTAACCAGGCGGGAGTGGAGAATCAGATAAACTCCAGACTCGCAGTGAATGAATGGAACATTCTGTAGTGGAGATTGCAATGATTTCTGAAATCTGGATTGTGGGGACACGAAAATGAAGAGCTGACCAGTGTTGAGTGGATAGCCTGTAAAAAGCCTCGGCTTCGAATGTGAACAGACCACTGAAAACCAGTATTGCATTACTTCGACTTTCAGCAGTGGTGTAACGAAAGCCTGCGTGGAGTGCAGATTCAGATGAATTCCAGATTCCCAGTGAATGAATGGAACATCCTGTAGTGGAGATTACAATGATTTCTGAAGGCTGGGTTGTGTGCACAGGAAAATGAGGAGCAAAACAGGTTGAGTGGATAGCCAATTGAACAGCACGACTGCGAACATGAACAGGCCTCTGAAAACCAGCATTGTTTTACTTGGACATTCACAAGTGGTGTAAGATAAATCTGCAGGTAGTGGAGATTCAGTTGAATTCCAGATTCGCAGTGAATGAATGGAACATTCTGTACTGGAGATTGCAATGATTTCTCAAGTCTGGATTGTTTGGACATGAAAATGAAGAGCTGACCACAGTTGTGTGGATACCCAGTAAAAAGCAGGGCTTAGAGTGTGAACAGACCGCTGAAAACCAGCATTGTGTTACTTGGACATTCATAAGTGGTGTAATGAAAGCCTACCTGGAGTGCAGATTCAGATGAATTCCAGATTGGCAGTGAATGAATGGAACATTCTGTACTGGCGATTCCAATGATTTCTGAAGTCTGATATTGTGGAAAAGAAAATGAAAGGCTGACCAGGTTTGAGTGGATAGACAATTGAACAGCACACTGCGAGTGTGAAAAGGCGGCTGAAAACCAGCATTGGATTACTTGGTCATTCACCAGTGCTGTAATGAAAACCTGCCTGGAGCGGAGAGTCAGATGAATTGCAGAATCGCAGTGAATGAATGGAACAGTCTGTAGTGGAGATCCCAATGATTTCTGAAGGCTGGTTTGTGTGGAGAGGAAAATGAAGAGCTGACCAATATAGAGTGGATAGCCCATTGAACAGCACTTCTGCGAGTTGAACAGGCCACTGAAAACCAGCATTGGCTTACTTGGACATTCACCAGTGGCGTAACGAAAACCTGCCAGGAGTGGAGGTTCAGATGAATTCCAGATTCGCAGTGAATGAATGGAACATTCTCTAGTGGTGATTCCAATGATTTCTGAAGGCTGGGTTTTGTGGACAGGAAAATGTAGAGCTGAATAGGGTTGGGTGGATAGCCAAATGAACAGCACGGCTGAGTGTGTTAGCAGGCGGCTTAAAACCAGCATTGTCTTCCTTGGACATTTACCAGTGGTGTCACGAAAACCTTCCAGGAGTGGAGACTCTGATGAATTCCAGATTCGCGTGATTGAATGGAACATTCTGTAGTGGTGATTGCCAACATTTAGAAATCTGGATAGTCTGGACAGGATATTGAAGAGCTGACCGATATTGAGTGGATAGCCAATGAACAGCACGGTTTCGAGTGTGAACAGACCACTAAGAAGCAGCATTGCATTACTTGGACATTCATCAGTGGTGTAACGAAAGCCTTCCTGGAATGCAGATTCAGATTATTTCCAGATTCACAGTGAATGAATGGAAATTTCTGTAGTAGAGATTCCAATGATTTCTGAACGCTGGGTTGTGTGGACAGGAAAATGAAGAGCTGACTAGGTTTGACTGGATTGCCAATTGAACAGCAAGGCTGTGAGTGTGAACAGCCGCTGAAAACCAGCATTGGATTACCTGGTCATTCACCAGTGTTGTTAGGAAAATCTGCCTGGTGTGGAGAGTCAGAGGAATTCCAGATTCGCAGGGAACGAATGGAACATTCTGAAGTGGAGATAAGAATGATTTCTGAAGGCTCGGTGTGTGGAAGGAAAATCAAGAGCTAACCAGCGTTCACTGGATAGCCAATTGAACAGCACGGCTGCAAGTGTTAACACGCAGCTGAAACCAGCCTTGGGTTGCTTGGACATTCACCAGTGGTGAAACGAAAACCTGCTGGGAGTGGAGAACAAGATGAATTCAAGATTCGCGTGAATGAATGAAACATTCTGTAGTGTAGATTGCAATGGTTTCTGAGGTTTGTATTGTCTGAACTGGAAAAAGAAGAACTCACCAGTGTTGAGTCGCTAGACCGTGAACAGCACGGGTTCGAGTGTGAATAGACCGCTGAAAACCATCATTGCGTTACTTGAACATTCAGCAGTGGTGCAATGAAAACCTGCCGGGAGTGGAGATTCAGATGAATTCCAGATTCGCAGTGAATGCATGGAACATTCTCTAGTGGTGATTCCAATGATTTCTGAAGGCTGGGTTTTGTGGACACGAAAATGTAGAGCTGAACAGGGTGGAATGGATAGCCAAATGAACAGCACGTCTCGTAGTAAGAACAGGCCACTGAAAACCAGCTTTGGCTTAATTGGACATTCACAAGTGGTGTAACGAAAACCTGACGGGAGTTGAGAATTAGATGAATTTCAGATTTGCAGTCAATGAATGGAACATTCTGTGGAGGAGATACCAATTGTTTCTGAAGTTTGGGTTATGTGGACAGGAAAATGGAGCTGAAGAGGGTTGAGTGGATAGCAAATTGAACAGCACGGCTGAGAGTATGAGCAGGCCACTTAAAACCAGCATTGGCTTACTTGGATATTTACCAGTGGTGTCACGAAAACCTGCCGGGAGTGGAGATTCAGATGAATTCCAGATTCGCTGTGAATGAATGGAACATTCTGTAGTGGAGATAACAATGATTTCTCCAGTCTCTGTGGTGTGGACAGGAAAATGTAGAGCTGGCCAGGGTTGAGTGGATAGCCAATTGAACAGCACCACTGCGCTTGTGAAGAAAACACTTAAAACATTGGGTTACTTGGACATTCAACAGTGGTGTAACGAAAACCTGCCGGGAGTGGAGGTTCAGAGGAATTCCAGATTCGCAGTGAATGAATGGAACATTCTCTAGTGGAGATTCCAATGATTTCTGAAGGCTGGGTCGTGTGGAAGGAAAATCAAGAACTAATCAGGATTTAGTGGAAAGCCAATTGTATAGCATGGCTGCGAGTGTGAACATGCAGCTGAAAACCAGCATTGGGTTACTTGGACATTCATCAGTGGTGTAAGGAAAACCTGCATGGAGTGGAGAGTCAGTTGAATTCCACATTCGCAGTGAATGAATGGAACATTCTGTAGAGGAGATTCCAATGATTTCTGAAGCCTGTGTTGTGTGGACAGGAAAATGAAGAGCTGACCAGGCTTGAATCGATAGCCAAGTAAACAGCAGGGCTGCGAATATGAACAGGCCGCTGAAAACCAGCATTGGGTTACTTGGACATTCAACAGTGGTGTAATGAAAACCTGCGTGGAGTTGAGAGTCAGATGAATTCCAGATTCGCAGTGAATGAATGGAACATTCTGTAGTGGAGATAACAAAGATTTCTGAAGGCTGGTAGTGTGGTGGGACAATGAAGAGCTGAACAGGGTGGAGTGAATTGTCAATTAAACAGCACGGCTGCGAGTATGAACAGGCCTCTGAAAACCAGCATTGGCTTACTTGGACATTCACAAGTGGTGTAATGTTAAGCAGGCGGGAGTGGAGAATCAGATAAACTCCAGACTCGCAGTGAATGAATGGAACATTCTGTAGTGGAGATTGCAATGATTTCTGAAATCTGGATTGTGGGGACACGAAAATGAAGAGCTGACCAGTGTTGAGTGGATAGCCTGTAAAAAGCCTCGGCTTCGAATGTGAACAGACCACTGAAAACCAGTATTGCATTACTTCGACTTTCAGCAGTGGTGTAACGAAAGCCTGCGTGGAGTGCAGATTCAGATGAATTCCAGATTCCCAGTGAATGAATGGAACATCCTGTAGTGGAGATTACAATGATTTCTGAAGGCTGGGTTGTGTGCACAGGAAAATGAGGAGCAAAACAGGTTGAGTGGATAGCCAATTGAACAGCACGACTGCGAACATGAACAGGCCTCTGAAAACCAGCATTGTTTTACTTGGACATTCACAAGTGGTGTAAGATAAATCTGCAGGTAGTGGAGATTCAGTTGAATTCCAGATTCGCAGTGAATGAATGGAACATTCTGTACTGGAGATTGCAATGATTTCTCAAGTCTGGATTGTTTGGACATGAAAATGAAGAGCTGACCACAGTTGTGTGGATACCCAGTAAAAAGCAGGGCTTAGAGTGTGAACAGACCGCTGAAAACCAGCATTGTGTTACTTGGACATTCATAAGTGGTGTAATGAAAGCCTACCTGGAGTGCAGATTCAGATGAATTCCAGATTGGCAGTGAATGAATGGAACATTCTGTACTGGCGATTCCAATGATTTCTGAAGTCTGATATTGTGGAAAAGAAAATGAAAGGCTGACCAGGTTTGAGTGGATAGACAATTGAACAGCACACTGCGAGTGTTAAAAGGCGGCTGAAAACCAGCATTGGATTACTTGGTCATTCACCAGTGCTGTAATGAAAACCTGCCTGGAGTGGAGAGTCAGATGAATTGCAGAATCGCAGTGAATGAATGGAACAGTCTGTAGTGGAGATCCCAATGATTTCTGAAGGCTGGTTTGTGTGGAGAGGAAAATGAAGAGCTGACCAATATAGAGTGGATAGCCCATTGAACAGCACTTCTGCGAGTTGAACAGGCCACTGAAAACCAGCATTGGCTTACTTGGACATTCACCAGTGGCGTAACGAAAACCTGCCAGGAGTGGAGGTTCAGATGAATTCCAGATTCGCAGTGAATGAATGGAACATTCTCTAGTGGTGATTCCAATGATTTCTGAAGGCTGGGTTTTGTGGACACGAAAATGTAGAGCTGAACAGGGTGGAGTGGATAGCCAAATGAACAGCACGTCTCTTAGTATGAACAGGCCACTGAAAACCAGCATTGGCTTACTTGGACATTCACAAGTGGTGTAACGATAACCCGCCGGGAGTTGAGAGTCAGATGAATTTAAGATTCGCAGTGACTGAACGGAACATTCTGTGGAGGAGATACCAATTATTTCTGAAGGTTGGGTTATGAGGACAGGAAAATGTAGAGCTGAATAGGGTTGGGTGGATATCAAATTGAACAGCACGGCTGAGTGTGTTAGCAGGCGGCTTAAAACCAGCATTGTCTTCCTTGGACATTTACCAGTGGTGTCACGAAAACCTTCCAGGAGTGGAGACTCTGATGAATTCCAGATTCGCGTGACTGAATGGAACATTCTGTAGTGGTGATTGCCAACATTTAGAAATCTGGATAGTCTGGACAGGATATTGAAGAGCTGACCGATATTGAGTGGATAGCCAATGAACAGCACGGTTTCGAGTGTGAACAGACCACTAAGAAGCAGCATTGCATTACTTGGACATTCATCAGTGGTGTAACGAAAGCCTTCCTGGAATGCAGATTCAGATTATTTCCAGATTCACAGTGAATGAATGGAAATTTCTGTAGTAGAGATTCCAATGATTTCTGAACGCTGGGTTGTGTGGACAGGAAAATGAAGAGCTGACTAGGTTTGACTGGATTGCCAATTGAACAGCAAGGCTGTGAGTGTGAACAGCCGCTGAAAACCAGCATTGGATTACCTGGTCATTCACCAGTGTTGTTAGGAAAATCTGCCTGGTGTGGAGAGTCAGAGGAATTCCAGATTCGCAGGGAACGAATGGAACATTCTGAAGTGGAGATAAGAATGATTTCTGAAGGCTCGGTGTGTGGAAGGAAAATCAAGAGCTAACCAGCGTTCACTGGATAGCCAATTGAACAGCACGGCTGTGAGTGTTAACACGCAAGCTGAAACCAGCCTTGGGTTGCTTGGACATTCACCAGTGGTGAAACGAAAACCTGCTGGGAGTGGAGAACAAGATGAATTCATGATTCGCGTGCAATGGTTTCTGAGGTTTGTATTGTCTGAACTGGAAAAAGAAGAACTCACCAGTGTTGAGTCGCTAGACCGTGAACAGCACGGGTTCGAGTGTGAATAGACCGCTGAAAACCATCATTGCGTTACTTGAACATTCAGCAGTGGTGCAATGAAAACCTGCCGGGAGTGGAGATTCAGATGAATTCCAGATTCGCAGTGAATGAATGGAACATTCTCTAGTGGTGATTCCAATGATTTCTGAAGGCTGGGTTTTGTGGACACGAAAATGTAGAGCTGAACAGGGTGGAATGGTTAGCCAAATGAACAGCACGTCTCGTAGTAAGAACAGGCCACTGAAAACCAGCTTTGGCTTAATTGGACATTCACAAGTGGTGTAACGAAAACCTGACGGGAGTTGAGAATTAGATGAATTTCAGATTTGCAGTCAATGAATGGAACATTCTGTGGAGGAGATACCAATTGTTTCTGAAGTTTGGGTTATGTGGACAGGAAAATGGAGCTGAAGAGGGTTGAGTGGATAGCAAATTGAACAGCACGGCTGAGAGTATGAGCAGGCCACTTAAAACCAGCATTGGCTTACTTGGATATTTACCAGTGGTGTCACGAAAACCTGCCGGGAGTGGAGATTCAGATGAATTCCAGATTCGCTGTGAATGAATGGAACATTCTGTAGTGGAGATAACAATGATTTCTCCAGTCTCTGTGGTGTGGACAGGAAAATGTAGAGCTGGCCAGGGTTGAGTGGATAGCCAATTGAACAGCACCACTGCGCTTGTGAAGAAAACACTTAAAACATTGGGTTACTTGGACATTCAACAGTGGTGTAACGAAAACCTGCCGGGAGTGGAGGTTCAGAGGAATTCCAGATTCGCAGTGAATGAATGGAACATTCTCTAGTGGAGATTCCAATGATTTCTGAAGGCTGGGTCGTGTGGAAGGAAAATCAAGAACTAATCAGGATTTAGTGGAAAGCCAATTGTATAGCATGGCTGCGAGTGTGAACATGCAGCTGAAAACCAGCATTGGGTTACTTGGACATTCATCAGTGGTGTAAGGAAAACCTGCATGGAGTGGAGAGTCAGTTGAATTCCACATTCGCAGTGAATGAATGGAACATTCTGTAGAGGAGATTCCAATGATTTCTGAAGCCTGTGTTGTGTGGACAGGAAAATGAAGAGCTGACCAGGCTTGAATCGATAGCCAAGTAAACAGCAGGGCTGCGAATATGAACAGGCCGCTGAAAACCAGCATTGGGTTACTTGGACATTCAACAGTGGTGTAATGAAAACCTGCGTGGAGTTGAGAGTCAGATGAATTCCAGATTCGCAGTGAATGAATGGAACATTCTGTAGTGGAGATAACAAAGATTTCTGAAGGCTGGTAGTGTGGTGGGACAATGAAGAGCTGAACAGGGTGGAGTGAATTGTCAATTAAACAGCACGGCTGCGAGTATGAACAGGCCTCTGAAAACCAGCATTGGCTTACTTGGACATTCACAAGTGGTGTAATGTTAAGCAGGCGGGAGTGGAGAATCAGATAAACTCCAGACTCGCAGTGAATGAATGGAACATTCTGTAGTGGAGATTGCAATGATTTCTGAAATCTGGATTGTGGGGACACGAAAATGAAGAGCTGACCAGTGTTGAGTGGATAGCCTGTAAAAAGCCTCGGCTTCGAATGTGAACAGACCACTGAAAACCAGTATTGCATTACTTCGACTTTCAGCAGTGGTGTAACGAAAGCCTGCGTGGAGTGCAGATTCAGATGAATTCCAGATTCCCAGTGAATGAATGGAACATCCTGTAGTGGAGATTACAATGATTTCTGAAGGCTGGGTTGTGTGCACAGGAAAATGAGGAGCAAAACAGGTTGAGTGGATAGCCAATTGAACAGCACGACTGCGAACATGAACAGGCCTCTGAAAACCAGCATTGTTTTACTTGGACATTCACAAGTGGTGTAAGATAAATCTGCAGGTAGTGGAGATTCAGTTGAATTCCAGATTCGCAGTGAATGAATGGAACATTCTGTACTGGAGATTGCAATGATTTCTCAAGTCTGGATTGTTTGGACATGAAAATGAAGAGCTGACCACAGTTGTGTGGATACCCAGTAAAAAGCAGGGCTTAGAGTGTGAACAGACCGCTGAAAACCAGCATTGTGTTACTTGGACATTCATAAGTGGTGTAATGAAAGCCTACCTGGAGTGCAGATTCAGATGAATTCCAGATTGGCAGTGAATGAATGGAACATTCTGTACTGGCGATTCCAATGATTTCTGAAGTCTGATATTGTGGAAAAGAAAATGAAAGGCTGACCAGGTTTGAGTGGATAGACAATTGAACAGCACACTGCGAGTGTGAAAAGGCAGCTGAAAACCAGCATTGGATTACTTGGTCATTCACCAGTGCTGTAATGAAAACCTGCCTGGAGTGGAGAGTCAGATGAATTGCAGAATCGCAGTGAATGAATGGAACAGTCTGTAGTGGAGATCCCAATGATTTCTGAAGGCTGGTTTGTGTGGAGAGGAAAATGAAGAGCTGACCAATATTGAGTGGATAGCCCATTGAACAGCACTTCTGCGAGTTGAACATGCCTCTGAAAACCAGTATTGAGTTACTTGGACATTCACCAGTGGCGTAACGAAAACCTGCCAGGAGTGGAGGTTCAGATGAATTCCAGATTCGCAGTGAATGAATGGAACATTCTCTAGTGGTGATTCCAATGATTTCTGAAGGCTGGGTTTTGTGGACACGAAAATGTAGAGCTGAACAGGGTGGAGTGGATAGCCAAATGAACAGCACGTCTCTTAGTATGAACAGGCCACTGAAAACCAGCATTGGCTTACTTGGACATTCACAAGTGGTGTAACGATAACCCGCCGGGAGTTGAGAGTCAGATGAATTTAAGATTCGCAGTGAATGAACGGAACATTCTGTGGAGGAGATACCAATTATTTCTGAAGGTTGGGTTATGAAGACAGGAAAATGTAGAGCTGAATAGGGTTGGGTGGATAGCAAATTGAACAGCACGGCTGAGTGTGTTAGCAGGCGGGTTAAAACCAGCATTGTCTTCCTTGGACATTTACCAGTGGTGTCACGAAAACCTTCCAGGAGTGGAGACTCTGATGAATTCCAGATTCGCGTGACTGAATGGAACATTCTGTAGTGGTGATTGCCAACATTTAGAAATCTGGATAGTCTGGACAGGATATTGAAGAGCTGACCGATATTGAGTGGATAGCCAATGAACAGCACGGTTTCGAGTGTGAACAGACCACTAAGAAGCAGCATTGCATTACTTGGACATTCATCAGTGGTGTAACGAAAGCCTTCCTGGAATGCAGATTCAGATTATTTCCAGATTCACAGTGAATGAATGGAAATTTCTGTAGTAGAGATTCCAATGATTTCTGAACGCTGGGTTGTGTGGACAGGAAAATGAAGAGCTGACTAGGTTTGACTGGATTGCCAATTGAACAGCAAGGCTGTGAGTGTGAACAGCCGCTGAAAACCAGCATTGGATTACCTGGTCATTCACCAGTGTTGTTAGGAAAATCTGCCTGGTGTGGAGAGTCAGAGGAATTCCAGATTCGCAGGGAACGAATGGAACATTCTGAAGTGGAGATAAGAATGATTTCTGAAGGCTCGGTGTGTGGAAGGAAAATCAAGAGCTAACCAGCGTTCACTGGATAGCCAATTGAACAGCACGGCTGCGAGTGTTAACACGCAAGCTGAAACCAGCCTTGGGTTGCTTGGACATTCACCAGTGGTGAAACGAAAACCTGCTGGGAGTGGAGAACAAGATGAATTCAAGATTCGCGTGCAATGGTTTCTGAGGTTTGTATTGTCTGAACTGGAAAAAGAAGAACTCACCAGTGTTGAGTCGCTAGACCGTGAACAGCACGGGTTCGAGTGTGAATAGACCGCTGAAAACCATCATTGCGTTACTTGAACATTCAGCAGTGGTGCAATGAAAACCTGCCGGGAGTGGAGATTCAGATGAATTCCAGATTCGCAGTGAATGAATGGAACATTCTCTAGTGGTGATTCCAATGATTTCTGAAGGCTGGGTTTTGTGGACACGAAAATGTAGAGCTGAACAGGGTGGAATGGATAGCCAAATGAACAGCACGTCTCGTAGTAAGAACAGGCCACTGAAAACCAGCTTTGGCTTAATTGGACATTCACAAGTGGTGTAACGAAAACCTGACGGGAGTTGAGAATTAGATGAATTTCAGATTTGCAGTCAATGAATGGAACATTCTGTGGAGGAGATACCAATTGTTTCTGAAGTTTGGGTTATGTGGACAGGAAAATGGAGCTGAAGAGGGTTGAGTGGATAGCAAATTGAACAGCACGGCTGAGAGTATGAGCAGGCCACTTAAAACCAGCATTGGCTTACTTGGATATTTACCAGTGGTGTCACGAAAACCTGCCGGGAGTGGAGATTCAGATGAATTCCAGATTCGCTGTGAATGAATGGAACATTCTGTAGTGGAGATAACAATGATTTCTCCAGTCTCTGTGGTGTGGACAGGAAAATGTAGAGCTGGCCAGGGTTGAGTGGATAGCCAATTGAACAGCACCACTGCGCTTGTGAAGAAAACACTTAAAACATTGGGTTACTTGGATATTCAACAGTGGTGTAACGAAAACCTGCCGGGAGTGGAGGTTCAGAGGAATTCCAGATTCGCAGTGAATGAATGGAACATTCTCTAGTGGAGATTCCAATGATTTCTGAAGGCTGGGTCGTGTGGAAGGAAAATCAAGAACTAATCAGGATTTAGTGGAAAGCCAATTGTATAGCATGGCTGCGAGTGTGAACATGCAGCTGAAAACCAGCATTGGGTTACTTGGACATTCATCAGTGGTGTAAGGAAAACCTGCATGGAGTGGAGAGTCAGTTGAATTCCACATTCGCAGTGAATGAATGGAACATTCTGTAGAGGAGATTCCAATGATTTCTGAAGCCTGTGTTGTGTGGACAGGAAAATGAAGAGCTGACCAGGCTTGAATCGATAGCCAAGTAAACAGCAGGGCTGCGAATATGAACAGGCCGCTGAAAACCAGCATTGGGTTACTTGGACATTCAACAGTGGTGTAATGAAAACCTGCGTGGAGTTGAGAGTCAGATGAATTCCAGATTCGCAGTGAATGAATGGAACATTCTGTAGTGGAGATAACAAAGATTTCTGAAGGCTGGTAGTGTGGTGGGACAATGAAGAGCTGAACAGGGTGGAGTGAATTGTCAATTAAACAGCACGGCTGCGAGTATGAACAGGCCTCTGAAAACCAGCATTGGCTTACTTGGACATTCACAAGTGGTGTAATGTTAACCAGGCGGGAGTGGAGAATCAGATAAACTCCAGACTCGCAGTGAATGAATGGAACATTCTGTAGTGGAGATTGCAATGATTTCTGAAATCTGGATTGTGGGGACACGAAAATGAAGAGCTGACCAGTGTTGAGTGGATAGCCTGTAAAAAGCCTCGGCTTCGAATGTGAACAGACCACTGAAAACCAGTATTGCATTACTTCGACTTTCAGCAGTGGTGTAACGAAAGCCTGCGTGGAGTGCAGATTCAGATGAATTCCAGATTCCCAGTGAATGAATGGAACATCCTGTAGTGGAGATTACAATGATTTCTGAAGGCTGGGTTGTGTGCACAGGAAAATGAGGAGCAAAACAGGTTGAGTGGATAGCCAATTGAACAGCACGACTGCGAATATGAACAGGCCTCTGAAAACCAGCATTGTTTTACTTGGACATTCACAAGTGGTGTAACATAAATCTGCAGGTAGTGGAGATTCAGTTGAATTCCAGATTCGCAGTGAATGAATGGAACATTCTGTACTGGAGATTGCAATGATTTCTCAAGTCTGGATTGTTTGGACATGAAAATGAAGAGCTGACCACAGTTGTGTGGATACCCAGTAAAAAGCAGGGCTTAGAGTGTGAACAGACCGCTGAAAACCAGAATTGTGTTACTTGGACATTCATAAGTGGTGTAATGAAAGCCTACCTGGAGTGCAGATTCAGATGAATTCCAGATTGGCAGTGAATGAATGGAACATTCTGTACTGGCGATTCCAATGATTTCTGAAGTCTGATATTGTGGAAAAGAAAATGAAAGGCTGACCAGGTTTGAGTGGATAGACAATTGAACAGCACACTGCGAGTGTGAAAAGGCAGCTGAAAACCAGCATTGGATTACTTGGTCATTCACCAGTGCTGTAATGAAAACCTGCCTGGAGTGGAGAGTCAGATGAATTGCAGAATCGCAGTGAATGAATGGAACAGTCTGTAGTGGAGATCCCAATGATTTCTGAAGGCTGGTTTGTGTGGAGAGGAAAATGAAGAGCTGACCAATATTGAGTGGATAGCCCATTGAACAGCACTTCTGCGAGTTGAACATGCCTCTGAAAACCAGTATTGAGTTACTTGGACATTCACTAGTGGCGTAACGAAAACCTGCCAGGAGTGGAGGTTCAGATGAATTCCAGATTCGCAGTGAATGAATGGAACATTCTCTAGTGGTGATTCCAATGATTTCTGAAGGCTGGGTTTTGTGGACACGAAAATGTAGAGCTGAACAGGGTGGAATGGATAGCCAAATGAACAGCACGTCTCGTAGTAAGAACAGGCCACTGAAAACCAGCTTTGGCTTAATTGGACATTCACAAGTGGTGTAACGAAAACCTGACGGGAGTTGAGAATTAGATGAATTTCATGTTTGCATTCAATGAATGGAACATTCTGTGGAGGAGATACCAATTGTTTCTGAAGTTTGGGTTATGTGGACAGGAAAATGGAGCTGAAGAGGGTTGAGTGGATAGCAAATTGAACAGCACGGCTGAGAGTATGAGCAGGCCACTTAAAACCAGCATTGGCTTACTTGGATATTTACCAGTGGTGTCACGAAAACCTGCCGGGAGTGGAGATTCAGATGAATTCCAGATTCGCTGTGAATGAATGGAACATTCTGTAGTGGAGATAACAATGATTTCTCCAGTCTCTGTGGTGCGGACAGGAAAATGTAGAGCTGGCCAGGGTTGAGTGGATAGCCAATTGAACAGCACCACTGCGCTTGTGAAGAAAACACTTAAAACATTGGGTTACTTGGACATTCAACAGTGGTGTAACGAAAACCTGCCGGGAGTGGAGGTTCAGAGGAATTCCAGATTCGCAGTGAATGAATGGAACATTCTCTAGTGGAGATTCCAATGATTTCTGAAGGCTGGGTCGTGTGGAAGGAAAATCAAGAACTAATCAGGATTTAGTGGAAAGCCAATTGTATAGCATGGCTGCGAGTGTGAACATGCAGCTGAAAACCAGCATTGGGTTACTTGGACATTCATCAGTGGTGTAAGGAAAACCTGCATGGAGTGGAGAGTCAGTTGAATTCCACATTCGCAGTGAATGAATGGAACATTCTGTAGAGGAGATTCCAATGATTTCTGAAGCCTGTGTTGTGTGGACAGGAAAATGAAGAGCTGACCAGGCTTGAATCGATAGCCAAGTAAACAGCAGGGCTGCGAATATGAACAGGCCGCTGAAAACCAGCATTGGGTTACTTGGACATTCAACAGTGGTGTAATGAAAACCTGCGTGGAGTTGAGAGTCAGATGAATTCCAGATTCGCAGTGAATGAATGGAACATTCTGTAGTGGAGATAACAAAGATTTCTGAAGGCTGGTAGTGTGGTGGGACAATGAAGAGCTGAACAGGGTGGAGTGAATTGTCAATTAAACAGCACGGCTGCGAGTATGAACAGGCCTCTGAAAACCAGCATTGGCTTACTTGGACATTCACAAGTGGTGTAATGTTAACCAGGCGGGAGTGGAGAATCAGATAAACTCCAGACTCGCAGTGAATGAATGGAACATTCTGTAGTGGAGATTGCAATGATTTCTGAAATCTGGATTGTGGGGACACGAAAATGAAGAGCTGACCAGTGTTGAGTGGATAGCCTGTAAAAAGCCTCGGCTTCGAATGTGAACAGACCACTGAAAACCAGTATTGCATTACTTCGACTTTCAGCAGTGGTGTAACGAAAGCCTGCGTGGAGTGCAGATTCAGATGAATTCCAGATTCCCAGTGAATGAATGGAACATCCTGTAGTGGAGATTACAATGATTTCTGAAGGCTGGGTTGTGTGCACAGGAAAATGAGGAGCAAAACAGGTTGAGTGGATAGCCAATTGAACAGCACGACTGCGAACATGAACAGGCCTCTGAAAACCAGCATTGTTTTACTTGGACATTCACAAGTGGTGTAAGATAAATCTGCAGGTAGTGGAGATTCAGTTGAATTCCAGATTCGCAGTGAATGAATGGAACATTCTGTACTGGAGATTGCAATGATTTCTCAAGTCTGGATTGTTTGGACATGAAAATGAAGAGCTGACCACAGTTGTGTGGATACCCAGTAAAAAGCAGGGCTTAGAGTGTGAACAGACCGCTGAAAACCAGCATTGTGTTACTTGGACATTCATAAGTGGTGTAATGAAAGCCTACCTGGAGTGCAGATTCAGATGAATTCCAGATTGGCAGTGAATGAATGGAACATTCTGTACTGGCGATTCCAATGATTTCTGAAGTCTGATATTGTGGAAAAGAAAATGAAAGGCTGACCAGGTTTGAGTGGATAGACAATTGAACAGCACACTGCGAGTGTGAAAAGGCAGCTGAAAACCAGCATTGGATTACTTGGTCATTCACCAGTGCTGTAATGAAAACCTGCCTGGAGTGGAGAGTCAGATGAATTGCAGAATCGCAGTGAATGAATGGAACAGTCTGTAGTGGAGATCCCAATGATTTCTGAAGGCTGGTTTGTGTGGAGAGGAAAATGAAGAGCTGACCAATATTGAGTGGATAGCCCATTGAACAGCACTTCTGCGAGTTGAACATGCCTCTGAAAACCAGTATTGAGTTACTTGGACATTCACCAGTGGCGTAACGAAAACCTGCCAGGAGTGGAGGTTCAGATGAATTCCAGATTCGCAGTGAATGAATGGAACATTCTCTAGTGGTGATTCCAATGATTTCTGAAGGCTGGGTTTTGTGGACACGAAAATGTAGAGCTGAACAGGGTGGAGTGGATAGCCAAATGAACAGCACGTCTCTTAGTATGAACAGGCCACTGAAAACCAGCATTGGCTTACTTGGACATTCACAAGTGGTGTAACGATAACCCGCCGGGAGTTGAGAGTCAGATGAATTTAAGATTCGCAGTGACTGAACGGAACATTCTGTGGAGGAGATACCAATTATTTCTGAAGGTTGGGTTATGAGGACAGGAAAATGTAGAGCTGAATAGGGTTGGGTGGATAGCAAATTGAACAGCACGGCTGAGTGTGTTAGCAGGCGGGTTAAAACCAGCATTGTCTTCCTTGGACATTTACCAGTGGTGTCACGAAAACCTTCCAGGAGTGGAGACTCTGATGAATTCCAGATTCGCGTGACTGAATGGAACATTCTGTAGTGGTGATTGCCAACATTTAGAAATCTGGATAGTCTGGACAGGATATTGAAGAGCTGACCGATATTGAGTGGATAGCCAATGAACAGCACGGTTTCGAGTGTGAACAGACCACTAAGAAGCAGCATTGCATTACTTGGACATTCATCAGTGGTGTAACGAAAGCCTTCCTGGAATGCAGATTCAGATTATTTCCAGATTCACAGTGAATGAATGGAAATTTCTGTAGTAGAGATTCCAATGATTTCTGAACGCTGGGTTGTGTGGACAGGAAAATGAAGAGCTGACTAGGTTTGACTGGATTGCCAATTGAACAGCAAGGCTGTGAGTGTGAACAGCCGCTGAAAACCAGCATTGGATTACCTGGTCATTCACCAGTGTTGTTAGGAAAATCTGCCTGGTGTGGAGAGTCAGAGGAATTCCAGATTCGCAGGGAACGAATGGAACATTCTGAAGTGGAGATAAGAATGATTTCTGAAGGCTCGGTGTGTGGAAGGAAAATCAAGAGCTAACCAGCGTTCACTGGATAGCCAATTGAACAGCACGGCTGCGAGTGTTAACACGCAGCTGAAACCAGCCTTGGGTTGCTTGGACATTCACCAGTGGTGAAACGAAAACCTGCTGGGAGTGGAGAACAAGATGAATTCAAGATTCGCGTGCAATGGTTTCTGAGGTTTGTATTGTCTGAACTGGAAAAAGAAGAACTCACCAGTGTTGAGTCGCTAGACCGTGAACAGCACGGGTTCGAGTGTGAATAGACCGCTGAAAACCATCATTGCGTTACTTGAACATTCAGCAGTGGTGCAATGAAAACCTGCCGGGAGTGGAGATTCAGATGAATTCCAGATTCGCAGTGAATGAATGGAACATTCTCTAGTGGTGATTCCAATGATTTCTGAAGGCTGGGTTTTGTGGACACGAAAATGTAGAGCTGAACAGGGTGGAATGGATAGCCAAATGAACAGCACGTCTCATAGTAAGAACAGGCCACTGAAAACCAGCTTTGGCTTAATTGGACATTCACAAGTGGTGTAACGAAAACCTGACGGGAGTTGAGAATTAGATGAATTTCAGATTTGCAGTCAATGAATGGAACATTCTGTGGAGGAGATACCAATTGTTTCTGAAGTTTGGGTTATGTGGACAGGAAAATGGAGCTGAAGAGGGTTGAGTGGATAGCAAATTGAACAGCACGGCTGAGAGTATGAGCAGGCCACTTAAAACCAGCATTGGCTTACTTGGATATTTACCAGTGGTGTCACGAAAACCTGCCGGGAGTGGAGATTCAGATGAATTCCAGATTCGCTGTGAATGAATGGAACATTCTGTAGTGGAGATAACAATGATTTCTCCAGTCTCTGTGGTGTGGACAGGAAAATGTAGAGCTGGCCAGGGTTGAGTGGATAGCCAATTGAACAGCACCACTGCGCTTGTGAAGAAAACACTTAAAACATTGGGTTACTTGGACATTCAACAGTGGTGTAACGAAAACCTGCCGGGAGTGGAGGTTCAGAGGAATTCCAGATTCGCAGTGAATGAATGGAACATTCTCTAGTGGAGATTCCAATGATTTCTGAAGGCTGGGTCGTGTGGAAGGAAAATCAAGAACTAATCAGGATTTAGTGGAAAGCCAATTGTATAGCATGGCTGCGAGTGTGAACATGCAGCTGAAAACCAGCATTGGGTTACTTGGACATTCATCAGTGGTGTAAGGAAAACCTGCATGGAGTGGAGAGTCAGTTGAATTCCACATTCGCAGTGAATGAATGGAACATTCTGTAGAGGAGATTCCAATGATTTCTGAAGCCTGTGTTGTGTGGACAGGAAAATGAAGAGCTGACCAGGCTTGAATCGATAGCCAAGTAAACAGCAGGGCTGCGAATATGAACAGGCCGCTGAAAACCAGCATTGGGTTACTTGGACATTCAACAGTGGTGTAATGAAAACCTGCGTGGAGTTGAGAGTCAGATGAATTCCAGATTCGCAGTGAATGAATGGAACATTCTGTAGTGGAGATAACAAAGATTTCTGAAGGCTGGTAGTGTGGTGGGACAATGAAGAGCTGAACAGGGTGGAGTGAATTGTCAATTAAACAGCACGGCTGCGAGTATGAACAGGCCTCTGAAAACCAGCATTGGCTTACTTGGACATTCACAAGTGGTGTAATGTTAACCAGGCGGGAGTGGAGAATCAGATAAACTCCAGACTCGCAGTGAATGAATGGAACATTCTGTAGTGGAGATTGCAATGATTTCTGAAATCTGGATTGTGGGGACACGAAAATGAAGAGCTGACCAGTGTTGAGTGGATAGCCTGTAAAAAGCCTCGGCTTCGAATGTGAACAGACCACTGAAAACCAGTATTGCATTACTTCGACTTTCAGCAGTGGTGTAACGAAAGCCTGCGTGGAGTGCAGATTCAGATGAATTCCAGATTCCCAGTGAATGAATGGAACATCCTGTAGTGGAGATTACAATGATTTCTGAAGGCTGGGTTGTGTGCACAGGAAAATGAGGAGCAAAACAGGTTGAGTGGATAGCCAATTGAACAGCACGACTGCGAACATGAACAGGCCTCTGAAAACCAGCATTGTTTTACTTGGACATTCACAAGTGGTGTAAGATAAATCTGCAGGTAGTGGAGATTCAGTTGAATTCCAGATTCGCAGTGAATGAATGGAACATTCTGTACTGGAGATTGCAATGATTTCTCAAGTCTGGATTGTTTGGACATGAAAATGAAGAGCTGACCACAGTTGTGTGGATACCCAGTAAAAAGCAGGGCTTAGAGTGTGAACAGACCGCTGAAAACCAGCATTGTGTTACTTGGACATTCATAAGTGGTGTAATGAAAGCCTACCTGGAGTGCAGATTCAGATGAATTCCAGATTGGCAGTGAATGAATGGAACATTCTGTACTGGCGATTCCAATGATTTCTGAAGTCTGATATTGTGGAAAAGAAAATGAAAGGCTGACCAGGTTTGAGTGGATAGACAATTGAACAGCACACTGCGAGTGTGAAAAGGCAGCTGAAAACCAGCATTGGATTACTTGGTCATTCACCAGTGCTGTAATGAAAACCTGCCTGGAGTGGAGAGTCAGATGAATTGCAGAATCGCAGTGAATGAATGGAACAGTCTGTAGTGGAGATCCCAATGATTTCTGAAGGCTGGTTTGTGTGGAGAGGAAAATGAAGAGCTGACCAATATTGAGTGGATAGCCCATTGAACAGCACTTCTGCGAGTTGAACATGCCTCTGAAAACCAGTATTGAGTTACTTGGACATTCACCAGTGGCGTAACGAAAACCTGCCAGGAGTGGAGGTTCAGATGAATTCCAGATTCGCAGTGAATGAATGGAACATTCTCTAGTGGTGATTCCAATGATTTCTGAAGGCTGGGTTTTGTGGACACGAAAATGTAGAGCTGAACAGGGTGGAGTGGATAGCCAAATGAACAGCACGTCTCTTAGTATGAACAGGCCACTGAAAACCAGCATTGGCTTACTTGGACATTCACAAGTGGTGTAACGATAACCCGCCGGGAGTTGAGAGTCAGATGAATTTAAGATTCGCAGTGAATGAACGGAACATTCTGTGGAGGAGATACCAATTATTTCTGAAGGTTGGGTTATGAAGACAGGAAAATGTAGAGCTGAATAGGGTTGGGTGGATAGCAAATTGAACAGCACGGCTGAGTGTGTTAGCAGGCGGCTTAAAACCAGCATTGTCTTCCTTGGACATTTACCAGTGGTGTCACGAAAACCTTCCAGGAGTGGAGACTCTGATGAATTCCAGATTCGCGTGACTGAATGGAACATTCTGTAGTGGTGATTGCCAACATTTAGAAATCTGGATAGTCTGGACAGGATATTGAAGAGCTGACCGATATTGAGTGGATAGCCAATGAACAGCACGGTTTCGAGTGTGAACAGACCACTAAGAAGCAGCATTGCATTACTTGGACATTCATCAGTGGTGTAACGAAAGCCTTCCTGGAATGCAGATTCAGATTATTTCCAGATTCACAGTGAATGAATGGAAATTTCTGTAGTAGAGATTCCAATGATTTCTGAACGCTGGGTTGTGTGGACAGGAAAATGAAGAGCTGACTAGGTTTGACTGGATTGCCAATTGAACAGCAAGGCTGTGAGTGTGAACAGCCGCTGAAAACCAGCATTGGATTACCTGGTCATTCACCAGTGTTGTTAGGAAAATCTGCCTGGTGTGGAGAGTCAGAGGAATTCCAGATTCGCAGGGAACGAATGGAACATTCTGAAGTGGAGATAAGAATGATTTCTGAAGGCTCGGTGTGTGGAAGGAAAATCAAGAGCTAACCAGCGTTCACTGGATAGCCAATTGAACAGCACGGCTGCGAGTGTTAACACGCAAGCTGAAACCAGCCTTGGGTTGCTTGGACATTCACCAGTGGTGAAACGAAAACCTGCTGGGAGTGGAGAACAAGATGAATTCAAGATTCGCGTGCAATGGTTTCTGAGGTTTGTATTGTCTGAACTGGAAAAAGAAGAACTCACCAGTGTTGAGTCGCTAGACCGTGAACAGCACGGGTTCGAGTGTGAATAGACCGCTGAAAACCATCATTGCGTTACTTGAACATTCAGCAGTGGTGCAATGAAAACCTGCCGGGAGTGGAGATTCAGATGAATTCCAGATTCGCAGTGAATGAATGGAACATTCTCTAGTGGTGATTCCAATGATTTCTGAAGGCTGGGTTTTGTGGACACGAAAATGTAGAGCTGAACAGGGTGGAATGGATAGCCAAATGAACAGCACGTCTCGTAGTAAGAACAGGCCACTGAAAACCAGCTTTGGCTTAATTGGACATTCACAAGTGGTGTAACGAAAACCTGACGGGAGTTGAGAATTAGATGAATTTCAGATTTGCAGTCAATGAATGGAACATTCTGTGGAGGAGATACCAATTGTTTCTGAAGTTTGGGTTATGTGGACAGGAAAATGGAGCTGAAGAGGGTTGAGTGGATAGCAAATTGAACAGCACGGCTGAGAGTATGAGCAGGCCACTTAAAACCAGCATTGGCTTACTTGGATATTTACCAGTGGTGTCACGAAAACCTGCCGGGAGTGGAGATTCAGATGAATTCCAGATTCGCTGTGAATGAATGGAACATTCTGTAGTGGAGATAACAATGATTTCTCCAGTCTCTGTGGTGTGGACAGGAAAATGTAGAGCTGGCCAGGGTTGAGTGGATAGCCAATTGAACAGCACCACTGCGCTTGTGAAGAAAACACTTAAAACATTGGGTTACTTGGATATTCAACAGTGGTGTAACGAAAACCTGCCGGGAGTGGAGGTTCAGAGGAATTCCAGATTCGCAGTGAATGAATGGAACATTCTCTAGTGGAGATTCCAATGATTTCTGAAGGCTGGGTCGTGTGGAAGGAAAATCAAGAACTAATCAGGATTTAGTGGAAAGCCAATTGTATAGCATGGCTGCGAGTGTGAACATGCAGCTGAAAACCAGCATTGGGTTACTTGGACATTCATCAGTGGTGTAAGGAAAACCTGCATGGAGTGGAGAGTCAGTTGAATTCCACATTCGCAGTGAATGAATGGAACATTCTGTAGAGGAGATTCCAATGATTTCTGAAGCCTGTGTTGTGTGGACAGGAAAATGAAGAGCTGACCAGGCTTGAATCGATAGCCAAGTAAACAGCAGGGCTGCGAATATGAACAGGCCGCTGAAAACCAGCATTGGGTTACTTGGACATTCAACAGTGGTGTAATGAAAACCTGCGTGGAGTTGAGAGTCAGATGAATTCCAGATTCGCAGTGAATGAATGGAACATTCTGTAGTGGAGATAACAAAGATTTCTGAAGGCTGGTAGTGTGGTGGGACAATGAAGAGCTGAACAGGGTGGAGTGAATTGTCAATTAAACAGCACGGCTGCGAGTATGAACAGGCCTCTGAAAACCAGCATTGGCTTACTTGGACATTCACAAGTGGTGTAATGTTAACCAGGCGGGAGTGGAGAATCAGATAAACTCCAGACTCGCAGTGAATGAATGGAACATTCTGTAGTGGAGATTGCAATGATTTCTGAAATCTGGATTGTGGGGACACGAAAATGAAGAGCTGACCAGTGTTGAGTGGATAGCCTGTAAAAAGCCTCGGCTTCGAATGTGAACAGACCACTGAAAACCAGTATTGCATTACTTCGACTTTCAGCAGTGGTGTAACGAAAGCCTGCGTGGAGTGCAGATTCAGATGAATTCCAGATTCCCAGTGAATGAATGGAACATCCTGTAGTGGAGATTACAATGATTTCTGAAGGCTGGGTTGTGTGCACAGGAAAATGAGGAGCAAAACAGGTTGAGTGGATAGCCAATTGAACAGCACGACTGCGAATATGAACAGGCCTCTGAAAACCAGCATTGTTTTACTTGGACATTCACAAGTGGTGTAACATAAATCTGCAGGTAGTGGAGATTCAGTTGAATTCCAGATTCGCAGTGAATGAATGGAACATTCTGTACTGGAGATTGCAATGATTTCTCAAGTCTGGATTGTTTGGACATGAAAATGAAGAGCTGACCACAGTTGTGTGGATACCCAGTAAAAAGCAGGGCTTAGAGTGTGAACAGACCGCTGAAAACCAGAATTGTGTTACTTGGACATTCATAAGTGGTGTAATGAAAGCCTACCTGGAGTGCAGATTCAGATGAATTCCAGATTGGCAGTGAATGAATGGAACATTCTGTACTGGCGATTCCAATGATTTCTGAAGTCTGATATTGTGGAAAAGAAAATGAAAGGCTGACCAGGTTTGAGTGGATAGACAATTGAACAGCACACTGCGAGTGTGAAAAGGCAGCTGAAAACCAGCATTGGATTACTTGGTCATTCACCAGTGCTGTAATGAAAACCTGCCTGGAGTGGAGAGTCAGATGAATTGCAGAATCGCAGTGAATGAATGGAACAGTCTGTAGTGGAGATCCCAATGATTTCTGAAGGCTGGTTTGTGTGGAGAGGAAAATGAAGAGCTGACCAATATTGAGTGGATAGCCCATTGAACAGCACTTCTGCGAGTTGAACATGCCTCTGAAAACCAGTATTGAGTTACTTGGACATTCACTAGTGGCGTAACGAAAACCTGCCAGGAGTGGAGGTTCAGATGAATTCCAGATTCGCAGTGAATGAATGGAACATTCTCTAGTGGTGATTCCAATGATTTCTGAAGGCTGGGTTTTGTGGACACGAAAATGTAGAGCTGAACAGGGTGGAATGGATAGCCAAATGAACAGCACGTCTCGTAGTAAGAACAGGCCACTGAAAACCAGCTTTGGCTTAATTGGACATTCACAAGTGGTGTAACGAAAACCTGACGGGAGTTGAGAATTAGATGAATTTCATGTTTGCATTCAATGAATGGAACATTCTGTGGAGGAGATACCAATTGTTTCTGAAGTTTGGGTTATGTGGACAGGAAAATGGAGCTGAAGAGGGTTGAGTGGATAGCAAATTGAACAGCACGGCTGAGAGTATGAGCAGGCCACTTAAAACCAGCATTGGCTTACTTGGATATTTACCAGTGGTGTCACGAAAACCTGCCGGGAGTGGAGATTCAGATGAATTCCAGATTCGCTGTGAATGAATGGAACATTCTGTAGTGGAGATAACAATGATTTCTCCAGTCTCTGTGGTGCGGACAGGAAAATGTAGAGCTGGCCAGGGTTGAGTGGATAGCCAATTGAACAGCACCACTGCGCTTGTGAAGAAAACACTTAAAACATTGGGTTACTTGGACATTCAACAGTGGTGTAACGAAAACCTGCCGGGAGTGGAGGTTCAGAGGAATTCCAGATTCGCAGTGAATGAATGGAACATTCTCTAGTGGAGATTCCAATGATTTCTGAAGGCTGGGTCGTGTGGAAGGAAAATCAAGAACTAATCAGGATTTAGTGGAAAGCCAATTGTATAGCATGGCTGCGAGTGTGAACATGCAGCTGAAAACCAGCATTGGGTTACTTGGACATTCATCAGTGGTGTAAGGAAAACCTGCATGGAGTGGAGAGTCAGTTGAATTCCACATTCGCAGTGAATGAATGGAACATTCTGTAGAGGAGATTCCAATGATTTCTGAAGCCTGTGTTGTGTGGACAGGAAAATGAAGAGCTGACCAGGCTTGAATCGATAGCCAAGTAAACAGCAGGGCTGCGAATATGAACAGGCCGCTGAAAACCAGCATTGGGTTACTTGGACATTCAACAGTGGTGTAATGAAAACCTGCGTGGAGTTGAGAGTCAGATGAATTCCAGATTCGCAGTGAATGAATGGAACATTCTGTAGTGGAGATAACAAAGATTTCTGAAGGCTGGTAGTGTGGTGGGACAATGAAGAGCTGAACAGGGTGGAGTGAATTGTCAATTAAACAGCACGGCTGCGAGTATGAACAGGCCTCTGAAAACCAGCATTGGCTTACTTGGACATTCACAAGTGGTGTAATGTTAACCAGGCGGGAGTGGAGAATCAGATAAACTCCAGACTCGCAGTGAATGAATGGAACATTCTGTAGTGGAGATTGCAATGATTTCTGAAATCTGGATTGTGGGGACACGAAAATGAAGAGCTGACCAGTGTTGAGTGGATAGCCTGTAAAAAGCCTCGGCTTCGAATGTGAACAGACCACTGAAAACCAGTATTGCATTACTTCGACTTTCAGCAGTGGTGTAACGAAAGCCTGCGTGGAGTGCAGATTCAGATGAATTCCAGATTCCCAGTGAATGAATGGAACATCCTGTAGTGGAGATTACAATGATTTCTGAAGGCTGGGTTGTGTGCACAGGAAAATGAGGAGCAAAACAGGTTGAGTGGATAGCCAATTGAACAGCACGACTGCGAACATGAACAGGCCTCTGAAAACCAGCATTGTTTTACTTGGACATTCACAAGTGGTGTAAGATAAATCTGCAGGTAGTGGAGATTCAGTTGAATTCCAGATTCGCAGTGAATGAATGGAACATTCTGTACTGGAGATTGCAATGATTTCTCAAGTCTGGATTGTTTGGACATGAAAATGAAGAGCTGACCACAGTTGTGTGGATACCCAGTAAAAAGCAGGGCTTAGAGTGTGAACAGACCGCTGAAAACCAGCATTGTGTTACTTGGACATTCATAAGTGGTGTAATGAAAGCCTACCTGGAGTGCAGATTCAGATGAATTCCAGATTGGCAGTGAATGAATGGAACATTCTGTACTGGCGATTCCAATGATTTCTGAAGTCTGATATTGTGGAAAAGAAAATGAAAGGCTGACCAGGTTTGAGTGGATAGACAATTGAACAGCACACTGCGAGTGTGAAAAGGCAGCTGAAAACCAGCATTGGATTACTTGGTCATTCACCAGTGCTGTAATGAAAACCTGCCTGGAGTGGAGAGTCAGATGAATTGCAGAATCGCAGTGAATGAATGGAACAGTCTGTAGTGGAGATCCCAATGATTTCTGAAGGCTGGTTTGTGTGGAGAGGAAAATGAAGAGCTGACCAATATTGAGTGGATAGCCCATTGAACAGCACTTCTGCGAGTTGAACATGCCTCTGAAAACCAGTATTGAGTTACTTGGACATTCACCAGTGGCGTAACGAAAACCTGCCAGGAGTGGAGGTTCAGATGAATTCCAGATTCGCAGTGAATGAATGGAACATTCTCTAGTGGTGATTCCAATGATTTCTGAAGGCTGGGTTTTGTGGACACGAAAATGTAGAGCTGAACAGGGTGGAGTGGATAGCCAAATGAACAGCACGTCTCTTAGTATGAACAGGCCACTGAAAACCAGCATTGGCTTACTTGGACATTCACAAGTGGTGTAACGATAACCCGCCGGGAGTTGAGAGTCAGATGAATTTAAGATTCGCAGTGACTGAACGGAACATTCTGTGGAGGAGATACCAATTATTTCTGAAGGTTGGGTTATGAGGACAGGAAAATGTAGAGCTGAATAGGGTTGGGTGGATAGCAAATTGAACAGCACGGCTGAGTGTGTTAGCAGGCGGGTTAAAACCAGCATTGTCTTCCTTGGACATTTACCAGTGGTGTCACGAAAACCTTCCAGGAGTGGAGACTCTGATGAATTCCAGATTCGCGTGACTGAATGGAACATTCTGTAGTGGTGATTGCCAACATTTAGAAATCTGGATAGTCTGGACAGGATATTGAAGAGCTGACCGATATTGAGTGGATAGCCAATGAACAGCACGGTTTCGAGTGTGAACAGACCACTAAGAAGCAGCATTGCATTACTTGGACATTCATCAGTGGTGTAACGAAAGCCTTCCTGGAATGCAGATTCAGATTATTTCCAGATTCACAGTGAATGAATGGAAATTTCTGTAGTAGAGATTCCAATGATTTCTGAACGCTGGGTTGTGTGGACAGGAAAATGAAGAGCTGACTAGGTTTGACTGGATTGCCAATTGAACAGCAAGGCTGTGAGTGTGAACAGCCGCTGAAAACCAGCATTGGATTACCTGGTCATTCACCAGTGTTGTTAGGAAAATCTGCCTGGTGTGGAGAGTCAGAGGAATTCCAGATTCGCAGGGAACGAATGGAACATTCTGAAGTGGAGATAAGAATGATTTCTGAAGGCTCGGTGTGTGGAAGGAAAATCAAGAGCTAACCAGCGTTCACTGGATAGCCAATTGAACAGCACGGCTGCGAGTGTTAACACGCAGCTGAAACCAGCCTTGGGTTGCTTGGACATTCACCAGTGGTGAAACGAAAACCTGCTGGGAGTGGAGAACAAGATGAATTCAAGATTCGCGTGCAATGGTTTCTGAGGTTTGTATTGTCTGAACTGGAAAAAGAAGAACTCACCAGTGTTGAGTCGCTAGACCGTGAACAGCACGGGTTCGAGTGTGAATAGACCGCTGAAAACCATCATTGCGTTACTTGAACATTCAGCAGTGGTGCAATGAAAACCTGCCGGGAGTGGAGATTCAGATGAATTCCAGATTCGCAGTGAATGAATGGAACATTCTCTAGTGGTGATTCCAATGATTTCTGAAGGCTGGGTTTTGTGGACACGAAAATGTAGAGCTGAACAGGGTGGAATGGATAGCCAAATGAACAGCACGTCTCATAGTAAGAACAGGCCACTGAAAACCAGCTTTGGCTTAATTGGACATTCACAAGTGGTGTAACGAAAACCTGACGGGAGTTGAGAATTAGATGAATTTCAGATTTGCAGTCAATGAATGGAACATTCTGTGGAGGAGATACCAATTGTTTCTGAAGTTTGGGTTATGTGGACAGGAAAATGGAGCTGAAGAGGGTTGAGTGGATAGCAAATTGAACAGCACGGCTGAGAGTATGAGCAGGCCACTTAAAACCAGCATTGGCTTACTTGGATATTTACCAGTGGTGTCACGAAAACCTGCCGGGAGTGGAGATTCAGATGAATTCCAGATTCGCTGTGAATGAATGGAACATTCTGTAGTGGAGATAACAATGATTTCTCCAGTCTCTGTGGTGTGGACAGGAAAATGTAGAGCTGGCCAGGGTTGAGTGGATAGCCAATTGAACAGCACCACTGCGCTTGTGAAGAAAACACTTAAAACATTGGGTTACTTGGACATTCAACAGTGGTGTAACGAAAACCTGCCGGGAGTGGAGGTTCAGAGGAATTCCAGATTCGCAGTGAATGAATGGAACATTCTCTAGTGGAGATTCCAATGATTTCTGAAGGCTGGGTCGTGTGGAAGGAAAATCAAGAACTAATCAGGATTTAGTGGAAAGCCAATTGTATAGCATGGCTGCGAGTGTGAACATGCAGCTGAAAACCAGCATTGGGTTACTTGGACATTCATCAGTGGTGTAAGGAAAACCTGCATGGAGTGGAGAGTCAGTTGAATTCCACATTCGCAGTGAATGAATGGAACATTCTGTAGAGGAGATTCCAATGATTTCTGTAGCCTGTGTTGTGTGGACAGGAAAATGAAGAGCTGACCAGGCTTGAATCGATAGCCAAGTAAACAGCAGGGCTGCGAATATGAACAGGCCGCTGAAAACCAGCATTGGGTTACTTGGACATTCAACAGTGGTGTAATGAAAACCTGCGTGGAGTTGAGAGTCAGATGAATTCCAGATTCGCAGTGAATGAATGGAACATTCTGTAGTGGAGATAACAAAGATTTCTGAAGGCTGGTAGTGTGGTGGGACAATGAAGAGCTGAACAGGGTGGAGTGAATTGTCAATTAAACAGCACGGCTGCGAGTATGAACAGGCCTCTGAAAACCAGCATTGGCTTACTTGGACATTCACAAGTGGTGTAATGTTAACCAGGCGGGAGTGGAGAATCAGATAAACTCCAGACTCGCAGTGAATGAATGGAACATTCTGTAGTGGAGATTGCAATGATTTCTGAAATCTGGATTGTGGGGACACGAAAATGAAGAGCTGACCAGTGTTGAGTGGATAGCCTGTAAAAAGCCTCGGCTTCGAATGTGAACAGACCACTGAAAACCAGTATTGCATTACTTCGACTTTCAGCAGTGGTGTAACGAAAGCCTGCGTGGAGTGCAGATTCAGATGAATTCCAGATTCCCAGTGAATGAATGGAACATCCTGTAGTGGAGATTACAATGATTTCTGAAGGCTGGGTTGTGTGCACAGGAAAATGAGGAGCAAAACAGGTTGAGTGGATAGCCAATTGAACAGCACGACTGCGAACATGAACAGGCCTCTGAAAACCAGCATTGTTTTACTTGGACATTCACAAGTGGTGTAAGATAAATCTGCAGGTAGTGGAGATTCAGTTGAATTCCAGATTCGCAGTGAATGAATGGAACATTCTGTACTGGAGATTGCAATGATTTCTCAAGTCTGGATTGTTTGGACATGAAAATGAAGAGCTGACCACAGTTGTGTGGATACCCAGTAAAAAGCAGGGCTTAGAGTGTGAACAGACCGCTGAAAACCAGCATTGTGTTACTTGGACATTCATAAGTGGTGTAATGAAAGCCTACCTGGAGTGCAGATTCAGATGAATTCCAGATTGGCAGTGAATGAATGGAACATTCTGTACTGGCGATTCCAATGATTTCTGAAGTCTGATATTGTGGAAAAGAAAATGAAAGGCTGACCAGGTTTGAGTGGATAGACAATTGAACAGCACACTGCGAGTGTGAAAAGGCAGCTGAAAACCAGCATTGGATTACTTGGTCATTCACCAGTGCTGTAATGAAAACCTGCCTGGAGTGGAGAGTCAGATGAATTGCAGAATCGCAGTGAATGAATGGAACAGTCTGTAGTGGAGATCCCAATGATTTCTGAAGGCTGGTTTGTGTGGAGAGGAAAATGAAGAGCTGACCAATATTGAGTGGATAGCCCATTGAACAGCACTTCTGCGAGTTGAACATGCCTCTGAAAACCAGTATTGAGTTACTTGGACATTCACCAGTGGCGTAACGAAAACCTGCCAGGAGTGGAGGTTCAGATGAATTCCAGATTCGCAGTGAATGAATGGAACATTCTCTAGTGGTGATTCCAATGATTTCTGAAGGCTGGGTTTTGTGGACACGAAAATGTAGAGCTGAACAGGGTGGAGTGGATAGCCAAATGAACAGCACGTCTCTTAGTATGAACAGGCCACTGAAAACCAGCATTGGCTTACTTGGACATTCACAAGTGGTGTAACGATAACCCGCCGGGAGTTGAGAGTCAGATGAATTTAAGATTCGCAGTGAATGAACGGAACATTCTGTGGAGGAGATACCAATTATTTCTGAAGGTTGGGCTATGAGGACAGGAAAATGTAGAGCTGAATAGGGTTGGGTGGATAGCAAATTGAACAGCACGGCTGAGTGTGTTAGCAGGCGGCTTAAAACCAGCATTGTCTTCCTTGGACATTTACCAGTGGTGTCACGAAAACCTTCCAGGAGTGGAGACTCTGATGAATTCCAGATTCGCGTGACTGAATGGAACATTCTGTAGTGGTGATTGCCAACATTTAGAAATCTGGATAGTCTGGACAGGATATTGAAGAGCTGACCGATATTGAGTGGATAGCCAATGAACAGCACGGTTTCGAGTGTGAACAGACCACTAAGAAGCAGCATTGCATTACTTGGACATTCATCAGTGGTGTAACGAAAGCCTTCCTGGAATGCAGATTCAGATTATTTCCAGATTTACAGTGAATGAATGGAAATTTCTGTAGTAGAGATTCCAATGATTTCTGAACGCTGGGTTGTGTGGACAGGAAAATGAAGAGCTGACTAGGTTTGACTGGATTGCGAATTGAACAGCAAGGCTGTGAGTGTGAACAGCCGCTGAAAACCAGCATTGGATTATCTGGTCATTCACCAGTGTTGTTAGGAAAATCTGCCTGGTGTGGAGAGTCAGAGTAATTCCAAATTCGCAGGGAACGAATGGAACATTCTGAAGTGGAGATAAGAATGATTTCTGAAGGCTCGGTGTGTGGAAGGAAAATCAAGAGCTAACCAGCGTTCACTGGATAGCCAATTGAACAGCACGGCTGCGAGTGTTAACACGCAGCTGAAACCAGCCTTGGGTTTCTTGGACATTCACCAGTGGTGAAACGAAAACCTGCTGGGAGTGGAGAACAAGATGAATTCAAGATTCGCGTGCAATGGTTTCTGAGGTTTGTATTGTCTGAACTGGAAAAAGAAGAACTCACCAGTGTTGAGTCGCTAGACCGTGAACAGCACGGGTTCGAGTGTGAATAGACCGCTGAAAACCATCATTGCGTTACTTGAACATTCAGCAGTGGTGCAATGAAAACCTGCCGGGAGTGGAGATTCAGATGAATTCCAGATTCGCAGTGAATGAATGGAACATTCTCTAGTGGTGATTCCAATGATTTCTGAAGGCTGGGTTTTGTGGACACGAAAATGTAGAGCTGAACAGGGTGGAATGGATAGCCAAATGAACAGCACGTCTCGTAGTAAGAACAGGCCACTGAAAACCAGCTTTGGCTTAATTGGACATTCACAAGTGGTGTAACGAAAACCTGACGGGAGTTGAGAATTAGATGAATTTCAGATTTGCAGTCAATGAATGGAACATTCTGTGGAGGAGATACCAATTGTTTCTGAATTTTGGGTTATGTGGACAGGAAAATGGAGCTGAAGAGGGTTGAGTGGATAGCAAATTGAACAGCACGGCTGAGAGTATGAGCAGGCCACTTAAAACCAGCATTGGCTTACTTGGATATTTACCAGTGGTGTCAGGAAAACCTGCCGGGAGTGGAGATTCAGATGAATTCCAGATTCGCTGTGAATGAATGGAACATTCTGTAGTGGAGATAACAATGATTTCTCCAGTCTCTGTGGTGTGGACAGGAAAATGTAGAGCTGGCCAGGGTTGAGTGGATAGCCAATTGAACAGCACCACTGCGCTTGTGAAGAAAACACTTAAAACATTGGGTTACTTGGACATTCAACAGTGGTGTAACGAAAACCTGCCGGGAGTGGAGGTTCAGAGGAATTCCAGATTCGCAGTGAATGAATGGAACATTCTCTAGTGGAGATTCCAATGATTTCTGAAGGCTGGGTCGTGTGGAAGGAAAATCAAGAACTAATCAGGATTTAGTGGAAAGCCAATTGTATAGCATGGCTGCGAGTGTGAACATGCAGCTGAAAACCAGCATTGGGTTACTTGGACATTCATCAGTGGTGTAAGGAAAACCTGCATGGAGTGGAGAGTCAGTTGAATTCCACATTCGCAGTGAATGAATGGAACATTCTGTAGAGGAGATTCCAATGATTTCTGAAGCCTGTGTTGTGTGGACAGGAAAATGAAGAGCTGACCAGGCTTGAATCGATAGCCAAGTAAACAGCAGGGCTGCGAATATGAACAGGCCGCTGAAAACCAGCATTGGGTTACTTGGACATTCAACAGTGGTGTAATGAAAACCTGCGTGGAGTTGAGAGTCAGATGAATTCCAGATTCGCAGTGAATGAATGGAACATTCTGTAGTGGAGATAACAAAGATTTCTGAAGGCTGGTAGTGTGGTGGGACAATGAAGAGCTGAACAGGGTGGAGTGAATTGTCAATTAAACAGCACGGCTGCGAGTATGAACAGGCCTCTGAAAACCAGCATTGGCTTACTTGGACATTCACAAGTGGTGTAATGTTAACCAGGCGGGAGTGGAGAATCAGATAAACTCCAGACTCGCAGTGAATGAATGGAACATTCTGTAGTGGAGATTGCAATGATTTCTGAAATCTGGATTGTGGGGACACGAAAATGAAGAGCTGACCAGTGTTGAGTGGATAGCCTGTAAAAAGCCTCGGCTTCGAATGTGAACAGACCACTGAAAACCAGTATTGCATTACTTCGACTTTCAGCAGTGGTGTAACGAAAGCCTGCGTGGAGTGCAGATTCAGATGAATTCCAGATTCCCAGTGAATGAATGGAACATCCTGTAGTGGAGATTACAATGATTTCTGAAGGCTGGGTTGTGTGCACAGGAAAATGAGGAGCAAAACAGGTTGAGTGGATAGCCAATTGAACAGCACGACTGCGAACATGAACAGGCCTCTGAAAACCAGCATTGTTTTACTTGGACATTCACAAGTGGTGTAAGATAAATCTGCAGGTAGTGGAGATTCAGTTGAATTCCAGATTCGCAGTGAATGAATGGAACATTCTGTACTGGAGATTGCAATGATTTCTCAAGTCTGGATTGTTTGGACATGAAAATGAAGAGCTGACCACAGTTGTGTGGATACCCAGTAAAAAGCAGGGCTTAGAGTGTGAACAGACCGCTGAAAACCAGCATTGTGTTACTTGGACATTCATAAGTGGTGCAATGAAAGCCTACCTGGAGTGCAGATTCAGATGAATTCCAGATTGGCAGTGAATGAATGGAACATTCTGTACTGGCGATTCCAATGATTTCTGAAGTCTGATATTGTGGAAAAGAAAATGAAAGGCTGACCAGGTTTGAGTGGATAGACAATTGAACAGCACACTGCGAGTGTGAAAAGGCAGCTGAAAACCAGCATTGGATTACTTGGTCATTCACCAGTGCTGTAATGAAAACCTGCCTGGAGTGGAGAGTCAGATGAATTGCAGAATCGCAGTGAATGAATGGAACAGTCTGTAGTGGAGATCCCAATGATTTCTGAAGGCTGGTTTGTGTGGAGAGGAAAATGAAGAGCTGACCAACATTGAGTGGATAGCCCATTGAACAGCACTTCTGCGAGTTGAACATGCCTCTGAAAACCAGTATTGAGTTACTTGGACATTCACCAGTGGCGTAACGAAAACCTGCCAGGAGTGGAGGTTCAGATGAATTCCAGATTCGCAGTGAATGAATGGAACATTCTCTAGTGGTGATTCCAATGATTTCTGAAGGCTGGGTTTTGTGGACACGAAAATGTAGAGCTGAACAGGGTGGAGTGGATAGCCAAATGAACAGCACGTCTCTTAGTATGAACAGGCCACTGAAAACCAGCATTGGCTTACTTGGACATTCACAAGTGGTGTAACGATAACCCGCCGGGAGTTGAGAGTCAGATGAATTTAAGATTCGCAGTGAATGAACGGAATATTCTGTGGAGGAGATAACAATTATTTCTGAAGGTTGGGTTATGAGGACAGGAAAATGTAGAGCTGAATAGGGTTGGGTGGATAGCAAATTGAACAGCACGGCTGAGTGTGTTAGCAGGCGGCTTAAAACCAGCATTGTCTTCCTTGGACATTTACCAGTGGTGTCACGAAAACCTTCCAGGAGTGGAGACTCTGATGAATTCCAGATTCGCGTGACTGAATGGAACATTCTGTCGTGGTGATTGCCAACATTTAGAAATCTGGATAGTCTGGACAGGATATTGAAGAGCTGACCGATATTGAGTGGATAGCCAATGAACAGCACGGTTTCGAGTGTGAACAGACCACTAAGAAGCAGCATTGCATTACTTGGACATTCATCAGTGGTGTAACGAAAGCCTTCCTGGAATGCAGATTCAGATTATTTCCAGATTCACAGTGAATGAATGGAAATTTCTGTAGTAGAGATTCCAATGATTTCTGAACGCTGGGTTGTGTGGACAGGAAAATGAAGAGCTGACTAGGTTTGACTGGATTGCCAATTGAACAGCAAGGCTGTGAGTGTGAACAGCCGCTGAAAACCAGCATTGGATTACCTGGTCATTCACCAGTGTTGTTAGGAAAATCTGCCTGGTGTGGAGAGTCAGAGGAATTCCAGATTCGCAGGGAACGAATGGAACATTCTGAAGTGGAGATAAGAATGATTTCTGAAGGCTCGGTGTGTGGAAGGAAAATCAAGAGCTAACCAGCGTTCACTGGATAGCCAATTGAACAGCACGGCTGCGAGTGTTAACACGCAGCTGAAACCAGCCTTGGGTTGCTTGGACATTCACCAGTGGTGAAACGAAAACCTGCTGGGAGTGGAGAACAAGATGAATTCAAGATTCGCGTGCAATGGTTTCTGAGGTTTGTATTGTCTGAACTGGAAAAAGAAGAACTCACCAGTGTTGAGTCGCTAGACCGTGAACAGCACGGGTTCGAGTGTGAATAGACCGCTGAAAACCATCATTGCATTACTTGAACATTCAGCAGTGGTGCAATGAAAACCTGCCGGGAGTGGAGATTCAGATGAATTCCAGATTCGCAGTGAATGCATGGAACATTCTCTAGTGGTGATTCCAATGGTTTCTGAAGGCTGGGTTTTGTGGACACGAAAATGTAGAGCTGAACAGGGTGGAATGGATAGCCAAATGAACAGCACATCTCGTAGTAAGAACAGGCCACTGAAAACCAGCTTTGGCTTAATTGGACATTCACAAGTGGTGTAACGAAAACCTGACGGGAGTTGAGAATTAGATGAATTTCAGATTTGCAGTCAATGAATGGAACATTCTGTGGAGGAGATACCAATTGTTTCTGAAGTTTGGGTTATGTGGACAGGAAAATGGAGCTGAAGAGGGTTGAGTGGATAGCAAATTGAACAGCACGGCTGAGAGTATGAGCAGGCCACTTAAAACCAGCATTGGCTTACTTGGATATTTACCAGTGGTGTCACGAAAACCTGCCGGGAGTGGAGATTCAGATGAATTCCAGATTCGCTGTGAATGAATGGAACATTCTGTAGTGGAGATAACAATGATTTCTCCAGTCTCTGTGGTGTGGACAGGAAAATGTAGAGCTGGCCAGGGTTGAGTGGATAGCCAATTGAACAGCACCACTGCGCTTGTGAAGAAAACACTTAAAACATTGGGTTACTTGGACATTCAACAGTGGTGTAACGAAAACCTGCCGGGAGTGGAGGTTCAGAGGAATTCCAGATTCGCAGTGAATGAATGGAACATTCTCTAGTGGAGATTCCAATGATTTCTGAAGGCTGGGTCGTGTGGAAGGAAAATCAAGAACTAATCAGGATTTAGTGGAAAGCCAATTGTATAGCATGGCTGCGAGTGTGAACATGCAGCTGAAAACCAGCATTGGGTTACTTGGACATTCATCAGTGGTGTAAGGAAAACCTGCATGGAGTGGAGAGTCAGTTGAATTCCACATTCGCAGTGAATGAATGGAACATTCTGTAGAGGAGATTCCAATGATTTCTGAAGCCTGTGTTGTGTGGACAGGAAAATGAAGAGCTGACCAGGCTTGAATCGATAGCCAAGTAAACAGCAGGGCTGCGAATATGAACAGGCCGCTGAAAACCAGCATTGGGTTACTTGGACATTCAACAGTGGTGTAATGAAAACCTGCGTGGAGTTGAGAGTCAGATGAATTCCAGATTCGCAGTGAATGAATGGAACATTCTGTAGTGGAGATAACAAAGATTTCTGAAGGCTGGTAGTGTGGTGGGACAATGAAGAGCTGAACAGGGTGGAGTGAATTGTCAATTAAACAGCACGGCTGCGAGTATGAACAGGCCTCTGAAAACCAGCATTGGCTTACTTGGACATTCACAAGTGGTGTAATGTTAACCAGGCGGGAGTGGAGAATCAGATAAACTCCAGACTCGCAGTGAATGAATGGAACATTCTGTAGTGGAGATTGCAATGATTTCTGAAATCTGGATTGTGGGGACACGAAAATGAAGAGCTGACCAGTGTTGAGTGGATAGCCTGTAAAAAGCCTCGGCTTCGAATGTGAACAGACCACTGAAAACCAGTATTGCATTACTTCGACTTTCAGCAGTGGTGTAACGAAAGCCTGCGTGGAGTGCAGATTCAGATGAATTCCAGATTCCCAGTGAATGAATGGAACATCCTGTAGTGGAGATTACAATGATTTCTGAAGGCTGGGTTGTGTGCACAGGAAAATGAGGAGCAAAACAGGTTGAGTGGATAGCCAATTGAACAGCACGACTGCGAACATGAACAGGCCTCTGAAAACCAGCATTGTTTTACTTGGACATTCACAAGTGGTGTAAGATAAATCTGCAGGTAGTGGAGATTCAGTTGAATTCCAGATTCGCAGTGAATGAATGGAACATTCTGTACTGGAGATTGCAATGATTTCTCAAGTCTGGATTGTTTGGACATGAAAATGAAGAGCTGACCACAGTTGTGTGGATACCCAGTAAAAAGCAGGGCTTAGAGTGTGAACAGACCGCTGAAAACCAGCATTGTGTTACTTGGACATTCATAAGTGGTGTAATGAAAGCCTACCTGGAGTGCAGATTCAGATGAATTCCAGATTGGCAGTGAATGAATGGAACATTCTGTACTGGCGATTCCAATGATTTCTGAAGTCTGATATTGTGGAAAAGAAAATGAAAGGCTGACCAGGTTTGAGTGGATAGACAATTGAACAGCACACTGCGAGTGTGAAAAGGCGGCTGAAAACCAGCATTGGATTACTTGGTCATTCACCAGTGCTGTAATGAAAACCTGCCTGGAGCGGAGAGTCAGATGAATTGCAGAATCGCAGTGAATGAATGGAACAGTCTGTAGTGGAGATCCCAATGATTTCTGAAGGCTGGTTTGTGTGGAGAGGAAAATGAAGAGCTGACCAATATTGAGTGGATAGCCCATTGAACAGCACTTCTGCGAGTTGAACATGCCTCTGAAAACCAGTATTGAGTTTCTTGGACATTCACCAGTGGCGTAACGAAAACCTGCCGGGAGTGGAGGTTCAGATGAATTCCAGATTCGCAGTGAATGAATGGAACATTCTCTAGTGGTGATTCCAATGATTTCTGAAGGCTGGGTTTTGTGGACACGAAAATGTAGAGCTGAACAGGGTGGAGTGGATAGCCAAATGAACAGCACGTCTCTTAGTATGAACAGGCCACTGAAAACCAGCATTGGCTTACTTGGACATTCACAAGTGGTGTAACGATAACCCGCCGGGAGTTGAGAGTCAGATGAATTTAAGATTCGCAGTGAATGAACGGAACATTCTGTGGAGGAGATACCAATTATTTCTGAAGGTTGGGTTATGAGGACAGGAAAATGTAGAGCTGAATAGGGTTGGGTGGATAGCAAATTGAACAGCACGGCTGAGTGTGTTAGCAGGCGGCTTAAAACCAGCATTGTCTTCCTTGGACATTTACCAGTGGTGTCACGAAAACCTTCCAGGAGTGGAGACTCTGATGAATTCCAGATTCGCGTGACTGAATGGAACATTCTGTAGTGGTGATTGCCAACATTTAGAAATCTGGATAGTCTGGACAGGATATTGAAGAGCTGACAGATATTGAGTGGATAGCCAATGAACAGCACGGTTTCGAGTGTGAACAGACCACTAAGAAGCAGCATTGCATTACTTGGACATTCATCAGTGGTGTAACGAAAGCCTTCCTGGAATGCAGATTCAGATTATTTCCAGATTCACAGTGAATGAATGGAAATTTCTGTAGTAGAGATTCCAATGATTTCTGAACGCTGGGTTGTGTGGACAGGAAAATGAAGAGCTGACTAGGTTTGACTGGATTGCCAATTGAACAGCAAGGCTGTGAGTGTGAACAGCCGCTGAAAACCAGCATTGGATTACCTGGTCATTCACCAGTGTTGTTAGGAAAATCTGCCTGGTGTGGAGAGTCAGAGGAATTCCAGATTCGTAGGGAACGAATGGAACATTCTGAAGTGGAGATAAGAATGATTTCTGAAGGCTCGGTGTGTGGAAGGAAAATCAAGAGCTAACCAGCGTTCACTGGATAGCCAATTGAACAGCACGGCTGCGAGTGTTAACACGCAGCTGAAACCAGCCTTGGGTTGCTTGGACATTCACCAGTGGTGAAACGAAAACCTGCTGGGAGTGGAGAACAAGATGAATTCAAGATTCGCGTGAATGAATGAAACATTCTGTAGTGTAGATTGCAATGGTTTCTGGGGTTTGTATTGTCTGAACTGGAAAAAGAAGAACTCACCAGTGTTGAGTCGCTAGACCGTGAACAGCACGGGTTCGAGTGTGAATAGACCGCTGAAAACCATCATTGCGTTACTTGAACATTCAGCAGTGGTGCAATGAAAACCTGCCGGGAGTGGAGATTCAGATGAATTCCAGATTCGCAGTGAATGAATGGAACATTCTCTAGTGGTGATTCCAATGATTTCTGAAGGCTGGGTTTTGTAGACACGAAAATGTAGAGCTGAACAGGGTGGAATGGATAGCCAAATGAACAGCACGTCTCGTAGTAAGAACAGGCCACTGAAAACCAGCTTTGGCTTAATTGGACATTCACAAGTGGTGTAACGAAAACCTGACGGGAGTTGAGAATTAGATGAATTTCAGATTTGCAGTCAATGAATGGAACATTCTGTGGAGGAGATACCAATTGTTTCTGAAGTTTGGGTTATGTGGACAGGAAAATGGAGCTGAAGAGGGTTGAGTGGATAGCAAATTGAACAGCACGGCTGAGAGTATGAGCAGGCCACTTAAAACCAGCATTGGCTTACTTGGATATTTACCAGTGGTGTCACGAAAACCTGCCGGGAGTGGAGATTCAGATGAATTCCAGATTCGCTGTGAATGAATGGAACATTCTGTAGTGGAGATAACAATGATTTCTCCAGTCTCTGTGGTGTGGACAGGAAAATGTAGAGCTGGCCAGGGTTGAGTGGATAGCCAATTGAACAGCACCACTGCGCTTGTGAAGAAAACACTTAAAACATTGGGTTACTTGGACATTCAACAGTGGTGTAACGAAAACCTGCCGGGAGTGGAGGTTCAGAGGAATTCCAGATTCGCAGTGAATGAATGGAACATTCTCTAGTGGAGATTCCAATGATTTCTGAAGGCTGGGTCGTGTGGAAGGAAAATCAAGAACTAATCAGGATTTAGTGGAAAGCCAATTGTATAGCATGGCTGCGAGTGTGAACATGCAGCTGAAAACCAGCATTGGGTTACTTGGACATTCATCAGTGGTGTAAGGAAAACCTGCATGGAGTGGAGAGTCAGTTGAATTCCACATTCGCAGTGAATGAATGGAACATTCTGTAGAGGAGATTCCAATGATTTCTGAAGCCTGTGTTGTGTGGACAGGAAAATGAAGAGCTGACCAGGCTTGAATCGATAGCCAAGTAAACAGCAGGGCTGCGAATATGAACAGGCCGCTGAAAACCAGCATTGGGTTACTTGGACATTCAACAGTGGTGTAATGAAAACCTGCGTGGAGTTGAGAGTCAGATGAATTCCAGATTCGCAGTGAATGAATGGAACATTCT